>NC_054485.1:29638943-30838943 GCF_017639515.1 Carcharodon carcharias
TGGCAGCAACCGCCAGCAGCGGATTTTGTGTGTGGTGAAAACGGAACAAATGAAGCGTCAGTGATTTCAAAATTTTGATGAATAGTGGCTTAGATTCCATATTTTGTAATCTTCAGAAAAGCGCTATTAAAAAAAAACCCATGTTGAAGCCAATGTTGCCTGTAGTAACTTGCACTCCAATAGGTAGAATGAAAATAGCATCTTGATCTCGGCAAGTACTCGCAGTACATGAGGAATAGCAGCAACATTTTTACCAGTTGCTTATGCTCTCAATGCCAGTAGCTCTACACATCTCACTGCATTGTCCATGTGCAGCTGTGGCTGAGAGACAGAAATCCTGACAAGAAGCGGCTTATGGTAAATTCTTGTGGCTATTTTATGGTGAAGGTTATTGACAGGTCTTACACCGCACTTAATAAACAATCTGTCACCATTCGACAATCCTACCTGTCATTTCAAACAGCGAGCTACATACTTCGAAAACCCAATATAGGTTTAAAGAGTCCTTGTTAAGTGGTCTGAGTGGTAGTTTGAGAGGCTGGGTTGTGGGGGGGGGGAGGGGGGGCAGATCAGTGGATATTCATTGTAAACCAAACAGTTTGGAACTAGGCTATTAAACAGAACGATAGAGTTATCTTCAAAAAAATAATTCAGGTCTTAAAGCATCATTGCGAGCTGAAATTATGTAACTGAACAGCATCAAATTCACTATTTTTATTAAACTAACTTGCACTACCTGAAAAATCACTAGCAAAAATAAAAATAAATATTTTCCTTATCAGTTGCACCAATTAAATACCTGCAATTTAAATTCTTCGTTTTACTAAGGGATGCTTAAGCACTCTGATGGGATATTTCAGTCGTCAAATTTTCTAAATATCTGTATCATTTAATTTGAAAAGTTTCAAGAGAGAAAACCAACCCCTTTGGTTTCCTGATTATAATTTTGCAAGAATTGAACAGAATGTTCCTATATTTATAAAATTCTGACCACTGCATTCGATAGTCTATGCTTTCTCGGGTTTGATTGGGAATGTACAATGCGGTTGTACATGTTACTTTATTCTTATAAAAACGGAATCCCATGTAATCAAACCGATTATGCAGGTGACCAGCTAAAATTAAACCGCAAACGTTATTTAACAGGGGAAATGGCAGATTATTGTTCCAAAGAAAGGTTATAGGAATTTCTATCACGCTTGTTTCCAAATTGTATTGACTACAATGGATAATATTGTATTTAATTAGTAAGGCAGCGCAGAGTACAGAACTGGTGATGGTTTTGGTGATTTCTTCTGCATGTTAATATCGCACAAAGAGTCGAATTTCATCCACAAAAATTAAGCCTAGGCGCCCATGTTCCTTGTGTCCCGAGCCGGCGATGAGCACAATGCTCTTATTGCCACATTCCTGGAAGGATGCTTGTGATTGTCTGACACCTGGGTTTGGGGGGGGGGGGGGGGGGGGGGGGGGGGAGGTGCTTTTCACCAAAATTATTACATCTATGTAGTTTCGTTTGTCCTTGCCTGGTTTTGATGAAGACACTTTAATGATCCCCCTCACTAATGGAGTGGGCGGCTATGTCATTATTAAAGCTATACCCATAATCATTTCAATTGTGCTAAAGAAAAAGATAATATAAAAGATAATATCATGACATGCATACAAAATATCATCCCAAAATGTGTGTGTGGGGGTGGGGGGTTAGTGGTGAACATCTAGGCTGGAACCAATCTATCCAAACCTGTCTGTAATCACATTTATTATGTGATTTATACGCAGCGCATGTAAATGGCATAATGACCTGTTCCTGCAAACACTCGTGGAATACAAGGATGGTCCTAAACAATTGATTTTACTGTTTATAATATTTATGTATATAAGAGTGCACATGCATGCATTCCATTTAATCTTAGTTTACAGGGATCCGCATGTTAATGTAGAATTATCTGCGCAATGTTATGTTGCATGTCCTCGCTGCCTGATCTATCCCCACTGTTCTTATTCCGAGTTGTGGAAGTCCTATAGATGTTAGCCTTTCGTTATAAAGCAAATAAATCCTGTTCTAAGCAGCACTGACTTGTCGACCTTTACCCAAGGAAAGTACTGTTTGTAATTTTCTGTTGAGCTATGTCAGCTATGTAAACATATTAATAAAACGCAAAACGCATAAGCATCTGAATGAGGTTGGGCTCAAAACGTGGGGGTGGGGCGGGACCCAAGGGTCGCTCCACCTTCTTCAGGGCGTGACCTGCGCTCATTGGCTGCAAGAGTTTCAAGGGCGACATTAAAGGATGTGACTGGCTGAGAGATCTGTCAATCACTGCCAGCCCCCTCAGGTTAGGTGACGGAGGCTGTATATTGGCAGCTCAGTGCACTTCCCTGCTCTAATCTGAGGAGCAAGCAAACTTTTTGAAAGAAACCCAAGGATTTCAGTAAATTTATGTGGAGATTCGTCTAGCAGATTGCAACCTTTAGGAATACTGTAAAAAAAATTGTTTCTTTTCTGCATAAATTGTTTTGAAACGCTGCAGCGTCGGTTTGTGTGCGCGTTTGGAGGTGGTCAGATCTCTGTCTTATTGACGTTGACGGGGCTGCAGTGATACTGAGAAGTCATCGTCGCCTCTCTGGGTTAGCTCGGCGTGGGGAGCTAGAAGTTACGGCTTCACGATATGATCACCACGAGCTACATGGGGGGAAATGGTTTTCAGCCGCTTTGAAGTTGCAGAACTCTTGGTTTGAAGAGCTTGCTGATTCTGAGGTCGTTTGCAAAAAACACAAAACCCTCTTGGCACCAGACGCGGATCCTCATACTTCTGAGTGATCTATGGGCAGGAGGAATGGACTATTCAGTATCTCAATAAATAGGAAGGAATCAAGTTGAGAGTATTTGGAACTGAAAGGACATTTCGATTGACGATTTGAAACGTGATTGCGTTGACTGAAAAAAAAAGTTGATCGGTTTTTTTTTCAAAAGTTGGCCTTTGAGAGGAAAGACTTTCTCCAAACAAAAAAAAAAGACACAGGGTTATTTAACCGCAGCCACTGTTTGAAGCGGTTGATTGCCGTTGCCTGAACCCTCCTTGTTGCTGTCCTCTAACCCGAGTGTTGTGATGCGTATTCCCGTAGATCCCAGCACTAGCAGGCGCTTCACTCCTCCCTCCACCACGCTGACCCCCAGCTCGGGGAAGATGAGCGAACCGGTTTCACTGACCCAGCCCAACCCCGCAGGGCTGTCCCGAATCCGGCCCGAGACCCGCACCGTGGTCGATGTCCTGCAGGATCACGCTGGCGAATTAGTCCGGACTGACAGCCCCAACTTCCTCTGTTCGGTGCTTCCTTCGCACTGGAGGTGCAACAAAACACTGCCTGTGGCATTTAAGGTCAGTAATCTTTCTGTTGGCTGAAACTTTTTTTTTTGTCAAATTGGAAAGTTTCTGCCGCATTACAACCACAACCGCAATATTTATATGCAGGTCGGTGTCTGTGTAGGAACTCAATAATGTTGAGTATAATCTCTAATGTTGAATGAAAACCTGAGACTTTTTTGGGGGGGAAAAACACATTAAAATGTAACAAAATAAGCATAAAATTACTTTTAATATCTGCACCATCCGTGCAAAGAGGTTCAATTAGACTGTGTTATTGACAATGAAAGTGTGGATCATTTTTAAAATTTATACATAATCCTCTTTAATTAATAAATTGTTACTAATCTAATGGAATTAACAAGGCAAGTGTATACACCTCCAGACAGTGCGGGACTGTAATGCCTGTCTGGTACGAATACAATTAAAGAGCTGCACAGATATGGTGCTGGATCTGTGATAACCAACCTGGCAAATAGCATAATATGTGCTGAATTCACCTAAAACATACAAATTGACGGCTAAAACCTCCCCGGCAGCTTTTCATCATTTTAAGAAAATACACGTTCGATTTTTTTCTCACTCTCTTATTTGGAGTTAAGCAAACATTACCAACGATTGGAGACTTCTTAATGTTTCACCGTCCTGTTCCTGAGCATGAGCCCCGCAGCTGAGGCGGATGCCCTGTCAACTAAAGTCAGAACGTGGGCCCAGTTGCTCTCTGCGGTGTTAATCACAGCATTCTGGAGCTGAGAGAAAGGTTTATTTTTGTCAGTGCGAATTATGCCAAATGCATAAGCAGCTACTAAAATTACACCCTTCGACACACAAATTGGACGCATCAGAATTTCCAGATAACTTAACATGGACAAAGACGTTAAGTAACTGAAATGAGAAAACAATCAAATCCTCCCTTTTAAATGTGCAGGATATAAATCGAAATGGGTTCAGCCTTCGAATTATAAGGGTTGAGGCGAGCTCAGTTTGTGCAGGTGTTCAGCAATCCGCCTGCTAACATCCAGTTCCTGCAGTTTAGAACCAGGAGAGGGGATATAACCCTGCTTATGCCCGCCTTCATAATAACACCAATGATTTCACCCAATCTCGGTGCAAATTGATATTTAAAAAAATAATAACGACGCCAGAGATTTTCGCCAAAATTCGAAGTGGTGAAATGAATGCCGGATTGCTGCATTCGAGCACAAACTGATTCAGGGGAGGCAAAAGCCTGAAATTGGCTGAAATACGTGGACAAGGTTCCAGTTACTTTTCGTTAAAACTGATGACCTTGTTCAGGACAAAATGTCCAATAAATTGGGTGTTTTGTTCTTATATATTTAAAGAAGTATTTATGTAGACTGGCGCCGAATGCACCGAAAGTTAAGGTCACCCCTTTTAAAAAAATATACTATGGGGGGGGGGAGTAATAATGAAATCATTTATAGTTATATCTAATGGTTGTTGATTTTCTGACAGTTTAGGTGCATGAATTGACCTCCATTACCGTGTGGGCAGACTTTCCCAACTGTCAGCGCGTTTTGGTTCTGTGGGTTTCAGTTGTTTTCGAGATGTTTAACCCCGAGTAAACGATTCGCTTCTGTGCAGGTGATGGCCCTTGGAGACGTTCCCGATGGAACCCTGGTCACTGTGATGGCTGGAAACGACGAAAACTATTCGGCCGAACTGCGGAACGCTTCGGCTGTCATGAAAAACACTGTCGCCCGATTCAATGACCTCAGATTTGTGGGAAGAAGCGGACGAGGTATTTGCACCAACAACACCAAATGCTTTGTGGTTTTTGGGGGTTCGGGGTTGACATTAACCTTTTTTCCCCTTAACACCAGGGAATGCTTTGCGGGCTGTTTTCAAAGCGGTTGAGGCATTTGGCGCACTTTTTCTCCACCGATTTGAGGCTTTTCAATTCACCTGTAATCATTTCATACCGCAATTCACCAGCTATTTGACCGCACCAAATCTATTCTCTTCCTTGGAAGGCTGTGACAACCTAAGGTTTTGGCAAATCTTTTTAAACTTATTCAGTGGTTTTCAGTGCATTAATTTGCAGTTGTTTCACAAATTGAAATTAACACGTGGACAGTTTGCCATGAATTGAGGTAATTTCTGTTTTGTATCCCCTTGTAAATACCACAAAATTTTCACTTGTTCTTTGATTTTTTTTAAAAAATAGGAAAAAACAATGTTCCCACCGTTAAGCAAAGCCCATTCGATTAAAAGTGAATTGTTATTAGACAACTTCGTATTTCTTCTCCGCGAATTAGGATATCAGGAAATACAGTCAGGTTATTAATGAACTTCGAGCTTTAATAGGGGGCTCATTTTAAACCTGAACTCAAATTACTTACACTGCCTTGTGGCATTTCCCTTTTCCTCCCGATTCTCTCCTGCTTTGCCGATTTTCAAAAAAGAAACAAATTTCTAACCACTTGTAGAATGAGGAAGGATTCCATTCCCTTTACGACTTCGTAGCAACATATTCTGAAGTGAATTATAATTACAGAGAAACTGATGCTTCTTTTATAGTTTGGGTGAAGGTTATGTTTGAGCCGTTATTCATAGATTTTTTTTTAATTCGCATACATCTTTAATCTGGGCCGACTTTAAGGTTTCACTTTGATGACTGACCTTCCCTCTTTTGTTCGATCCATTAGGATCTTGCCGCCTTTTTATTAAAGGACTCCCTCATCTTCTGTAAACGGCCCACGGTCTGTTAGAATTATAATTTTTCTCAGTAACCATTCCACAAAATTATCCAAATACACAAGAACAACAACAAAAAAGAGCGATAGCTCTGAAGTTCCGACGTGCAATAAGTTTTTTTTAAAAATCGCAAGCTGTCTGCAGGAGGTGAAGACACCGATTGGAAGATAAGCAGAAGAGTTGTTTTTCAAATTGGCCTTATTTTTTAAATCGTTGCAAGTAAATGCTACAGCTTATTTATTCAGAAATTAATTTCTGCCTACGTTTTGCGCCATATATTAATTTTGCATTCAGAATGGTCCATAATGACCATTCACAATTGCCTTTTTAAGAGGGACCACCTGTAACAAAATAGCCATCACATACAAAGCATATGCTCTTAAATAATATAAATCACCACAGTACAAATATGTTATTCAAAATTTAGCTGTCTAATACCCTTAAGGCTCATGAAATCTGGGTACCTTAAGAGTATCAGCTTCAATCTGTTTTCATGCACATCTATTTGTTCTCATGCAAGATATGATCTTTTGCAGTTAAAGCCATTTAAGAAAGCAAGAAAATGTAAGATTGTTACCATAAGAAAACTGGCATGTAATTTAAGTCATAAATATGGTTTAGGAAATATTTAAGTAGGAAGGGCAATGTTTTATTAACTGTATGATGCATTGCTAGGAGACAATTTCCTTAGTAAGAGCTCTGCGTAGACACAATTCTTTCACTAGCCAGTTGTGCAAATGTTGATGCCTTTTTTTAATTCATCCATGGGATCTTGCCATCACTGGCCAGGCCTGCACTTATTTCCCATTCCAAATTGGAAATTACACAGGCAACTGTGAACCTGACCTTGGATTTCATTTCTGCTTCTCAATTATTGGTACATATTTTAGAATATTCCTGCTGGACTACATCTGCGGTTTAATCAGCATTCCATTCACAAAGTGCCACACAAAATTTATTAAAATCTGATTTTTGCATCCGCATAAAAACTTAATGCAACCCCCAGGTTAGATTTAGATTTTTATTCCCTTATAATTAGCATTACCAATGCTTCACAACTGTGTTTAATTCTGAAAACTGTGAAGGATTTGACCAAATAAGGATAATTTTTAAATTTACTTTAATGACACCATTATTCAAAAAAAATCCTTTACTGATAATTGAAAAATGCTTTAGATTTTGTGACCAGGTGCATTTTGCAGCCAAAGCATTGAAAATAATTTCAATATTTAGTCTTTCCATTTACAGGAGATGCTGTAGAATAACACATCCAAGGTAATTTTAGTCAAAATAAATGCAAGAATAGGACAGTGGCTGGAAGCCTTTGAAGTACGTTTGTGTACATTCATAGCAGTTGCTTATTTTTAAAAAATTGTACATGGGGGCAGTGGCCCCTTTCACTGTATTTTGCTTATTCAGTTTTACAATTCCAAATCTATTAATTGTGTCTGTAGAACGCATTTCTATAACTCACACATAGGAACCACAAAAGAATATTCAGTTCTAATGAGTTAGCAATAATTGACAGGTGTATTCTTTTAATGCTTGGAAAAGTTTTTTTTAAGCTTTTCCAAAAAAGTGAACAGATTCAGGCAAATAGGCAAATACTGTATTTACTTATATAATTGTAGTGTTTGAACATAATGTGAAGCAACTCGTAGCTAGGAAAAACAAAAACTCCAGATGAACATTGTATATAAAGAACCTAACCTGAAATTATATAATATAAAATTATACACAGAAGGAAATTTTAAACAATCAATTGATTTTGACATAGAACAGTTTCAGCAATTAAACTGACTTGTAAACATAGTATTTGATCTCTTGGCTCAAACATGAATATTATTTTGTAAATTTGACGTGAACAAAAAAATGTTCAGAAAACCTCTAAATTAGAAAATGTAGGAATTATTTCCGTTTTTTAATCTGCTGAGCCCACCAAAAGTATTATTTAACTTTCAAAGGTAGTCTGTAAATAAAGATACACTTGCACATTTTTTTTGTAAAAAATACACTGGTTTAAAATTAATCTTAATGCAAATTCTATTACATCTATCTAGTATTATGGCAGTTTTTAATGCTGGGATTATTGCTGTTTGTTCAGTGACCTTACTATTCTATTAGTATACACTAGTCATTTTCACTATGTTAATGTTCATAATGGCCTTGCAAACATCATCTTCCTGCCAGAATGCAGTTGTTGGTAGTAAACACAACATGCTAAGAAGCACCAGAGTACAACCTTCTGTGTTAACATGTACCCACTCTTGCAGTCCTAAATCTTACATTCATAACAAAACAAATCTTTCCACTTAGAACCAATCATATTTCTTGTGCAACAAATAGAACTCCTTCAATCTGTTTTAATTAATATGAATCCTCAGCTAATTACTTAGAAACTCTAGTGACCCATTTTCTGTGGGTTTTGGCTGGTGACGATATATGATGATATAAACTGTATCAAAAATAGAAGCTGGTTCCTGTTGAGTGGAACCCCTGTTTACCACAACTTAATGCCAGCTTGAAAGCACTTCACTCAGTACATTACAAGTATATAAACTGATGAGTGAATATTTCTAATAATAAAATTGAAAATGAAAAAGTTGCCAAAATATCAGTCGATGTAATTTGTATTTATAAAATTTGATTTCATAGTTCAGTTGTATATTTCTGTCACGTGAATGGTTTCCCTCTTCCCCTAGCCCATGTTTACATTTACAGTCCAGGTTACCTGCAATTACATTGGAAAAACCTTTTCACAGAATCAACCAGAATAGAACAAGAACACCGTAAGACTTAGGCTTACTAAGTGTTGTGCTGTTCACAGTTAAGCGAGAAAGCTGGCAGTAATTCAGGACTACAAAGAATGATTCCTATTGGTGGAACATGGTTTCATTCATCATTTTTCCTGTCAGTGTTTTTACTTAAAAAGACCAATGTAACGTGCAGGACAATTTCACTTCAATCAGACTATACCAGATTTACCTTTATAGTACTCATTCCTATTGCTTGTCCAATTAACAACTGACGTGCTCTGTTTGAACATGGCCTTCTAACATCTGCTGTTGCTAATGTGAAACAAACTGCAAAAAAGATAGTGAAATTATGGAAATGTTGCAAACGATTGCCCAGACTATTATTTCCTTTTAATCTATTTGATAAATATTCCTGATCAGTGAATAAGAATTGAGTTGGTAAATCCGACTACAGAGCAATGGTTTATAATAAATATAATAATATTAATAAGGCCAGTTCGATTCTCCTTCTCACAGACCACAATGAACCACAAGAATGCCCCAAAACAACAGTAGGCAGTGAACCACATCACAGGACTGTGTTGAGCACCATGTTACCTCTATTAAGTGTCAAGCACCACACCAAAATGTAAACTTGAAAACTTTAAGAAACAGCTCTCGAAATCTTTTGAAAATTGGAATGCCTGTTGTAATACTAACATCATACTTCTCATTTGTTATCTGGCAAACCTTTAAAGCTTTTCAATTTGTGTAATGGTGCATGTAGTGTGATGCAAAAACAAAAGAAAATCAGAAGATGGTGGAATAATAGATAAGCTGGGTTGGTACAAGACCATTGTAATGATGCGGTGGCCTTGCATGCTTCTCAACCTGAATCAGTGCAATTTTACCTGTATTGCGTGCTCTCTTTTCCAGTAGCGGACATTTCAAACATTTATTTACTTAATGTTGCCTGTGTGAAATTTTACAGAACCAAAACTTGTGATGGTCTAACGTGATTTTGTCACAGTGGCTAAAAGACTATGGTTACTGTTCTCAGCTGCAGTCACAACACAGTGATGAGCCTTTCTAAGCTTCATGTTTCCAAATTTGTTCTTTAGTGATTCTTCCCTTAACTTCCTGACCTTTGGAGATCAGAGTTTTGAGGAAACTGAATAATATATATCCTTGTTTCTCGATCTAACAAAGATTAGGATTGCTCCTCACCTGCAGAAGCCCTGTATAGGGAAGGTTAGCTGATTCTCCCTTATTCAGTAGCATAAGATAGATTTATGGGATTATAACCTCTTATTCTCCAATCATTCTTGCCAGTTGTAAATAGCTAGGTTCTGTAGGTTAAAAAGATACAAGATAATTTTTATTATTTAAGGATGTCCACTATTTTAGTCCTTACATTCCCTGTGCAATTTGAAAATTACACATATCGGGGTAGAATTTCTGCTTTGGGCGCAGTTGCTGATTCTGGTGCAAATTCTGCCCCAGATTGTGCCTGTTTTGAAACATATTTATTTTTTCTACCCCATCCCCCCAAACCCCCCAAGTTTTTGCTCAAACCCATTTGCATGAATTCAAAATCTGCCGTGAATCAATGCAATCGGGTAGTGTTTTAAATGGTAATTAAACGATGTTTGTTATGAATAATTTTCCTTCATATATTTAAAAATGGTAACTGGGTGAAGCTTGATTAAAGCAGCTGAAATTAAGGTTATTACAAAATTAAACATTTGTAATCACAGTGACAACCCACCACATCTGAGTAAAACAAAACTAAATTACTGAAATTCACCTTTAAAAATGTATTAAACTATTTTCCAGTTATTTAGGCGTGCATTAGTCAGTTTCTTTGCAAGTTAAAACAAAAATCACAATTTAAAACTTCTAAAGACCTTTTAATGTCCTTGCAAAAAGTCATTTTTACAAAATGTTGCCAAAAGAGCCAGCTTAAATTTTAAAGCCTCCTAGAAGGCCTGCAAACTAGTGCAATTAGTGGAAACACCTAACGGTTATTAATTCACCTTGGGGCTGTGGTCAGTTTTGTGAGTGGGGCCTGCTTGCAACACAAAATGTTTTTAACACGAGCTCAAAAGACCTTGGAAATATCAGTTACGCTGAACTTAAATTGCACATAAATCTTTTGCACAGTTTATGCTGATTTCACCTGAATTTCTCGGAAAAATTCGGCCCAGTCAAGTGGAAATTCCAGGTCATGCTTCCCATGCTACAGGGTCGCGAGGGTCAATATTCAGTGGAGGTGAAGTGCTGAACTGTATGAAGAGGAATAAGATTAATTTATCCGTAAAATTCTCTGAATAAAGCAGCACTTCTAGATAAATTATTTCCGATTCAAAAGAAGCCACACAACAAACCTTCCCAGAATAATATATTTGATGGAAGTACACTCCCTTTCAGAATGCAGGAGTTTATATTGTCATATGATGGACTGTACTGCCCTGTCAGACTAACACGAATCCATTTGTGAAAATAGAGAATTGTCTCATTCAGTGAACAGGCATTCCTGAATGGTGCTGACAAAATTAACCCGCTATTGATTGTAGCCTCAATGTGAGTGAATGCTTGAAAGTGACCAGGAGATTTAGCTTCATTCTGAGGGCTGCCTGGATTTCCACACACCGCTCTCAGCTGGTTGATTTCTTGATAGTCACTCCTGATGCAGTTGATGACCACTGTCCTACTGTGGGCGTCACCTTTCCAGGATCAGAAAAAGACCTTTCAGAACCCAAGTTGTTCTATTTGAATTCCACCTGCAAATAACAGACCGTGGAGCGAGCAGTTGATGACCAGGAGATGACAGAAATATCCCATTTTATTGATTGGAAGATGGGGGGGAGGCAAGTTTGGCAGGGAGTGGGAGTGGCCAAGAAGCTTTTTTTAAAGAGCAAGTCGAGATAAGACAAGTTAGCTCTTCACTCGCAAAAGGTACTCCCATAGGGGTGCAGCATGGAACCAATGAAATCCATCCCTAATGCATCCATGAGGTATATTTCATAATAAAATTTAGTTTTCTGTGTTTAAAAACAATCCACAGTGGAAAGCAAAGCTATCCTACATGGACAGGCTGGGGAATGTTGTCCCCTTCCTGTTCCCTTTCCTTTCCCAGTCTTCAATGCTTGACGTGTCTGGCAGAAACATGGCAAAATAAACAATATTTTCTATTTCTCCCCTTGTAGGTAAAAGCTTCACACTGACAATCACTGTATTCACTAGCCCTCCTCAAGTTGCCACCTACCACAGAGCCATTAAAGTCACTGTGGACGGACCCAGAGAGCCACGCAGTAAGTTAGAACTCATTTTATAAATATCAAACATAGAATACATTCATTCAGGATTAATTATCATCTGAGATTGGTGCTTTAATCAGCAGCAATTACTGCAAGTAAAGTGTTCATGAATAGGTTTATTCACTGCTCGAAATGCGAATTCAGAGTTGTGTTGTACAGTGATATCAAATATTATACATTTACACTGAAAACTTAAATACATGACAAAGATAACATGGAAGGTATTCACACCAGGATTAACAGTCATTTCAAATCAAAGGTTACAATCAGCATTAATTAACTACAGTATTTAAGCAATGAATGGGCAGATTCAGTGCTAAAATGCAACTGAATCTTGAAGTATTATTTAGTATTTTTAAGCTAATAGAGAGGGATCTGAAGCTATGATATTTAATGGCTAAAGATGAATCACATCTGGAAAAACAATGAATTGGCCAACATGAAGTATAATTTGTATTCTTGGTAATGGAATTGGTGTGAGATACTGATGTTAAGCCATGATTATAAATAGAACTGTGACACTGAATGGTTTATTTGCTCCTTGACTGTAGTATGTACATTGTAAATAATCAACTTCTTTAGCTGAATAATTTGTTCCTGCTCCCTTATTATCAATAAATAAATAGAAGCAGACAAAATAGATTATTTTGTTGAGTTTAGCCAGCTTGGGTCCCTGCAGACTATAATCCTGGCTGAAGTGTCCACAATGCTTACCCTTTATGTTCAGATATTTAAAGCTTGTGTTTTTCAGCCAGAGTTTTGGAAATAATAATGGAATAAAAACATTTTTAAAATCACATTTCAGATGTGCCGTGTCACAGAAATGTACTTTTTGTGTGACAGAAACTGAACTGTGGAACCATGCAGTTTATTTGCTAACTGGGCTGAACTCTCCTCTTCTTTGAGAGTTCCTGCCAATCAAAGAACGAGGAACTGACAACAAAGAGGAGAGATCAATTAGTCAGGGATAAACACTTGTCAAATAGTTACAAAGTTGTTTATTTATTTTCTTATGTGGTTGTTGCACTATTTGGAGAACTCAACAAGTCATTTCGTATTTTTCAAACATACCGCTATGGAACACAGAAAATTGCAATTTTTTAGAAAACTCCTTTAAATATTATTTTCATTGGACATCTGTGGCCTAGCTGGGAATATAATCCTGTTGATAATAATAGTAATAATATAATATTATTATATTATATAATATAATAATAATAAAAAAGTCAGGTCTAAATATGTAGTAATTTGGAAAAGGATAAGAAACCAGTTTAGGAAAAGCATACCTCTTTACCAGCACAAAGAAAGTTCAGAAAATGCCATTTTCTGTGAGTGCCAGTGAGATGTTATGAAATGCCTCGCTTTTCTTGTGGATAAAAGAATGCTTCAAGCAGACTGTCATGGATAAGAAAGTGTTTATTCCATCATTTGCAGTTGTGTTGCGAGTGTAGAACCTAGGCCAGGCTTGGTGCTGGCTGTGACTGGTGATGGTGACATGATAATTTGACGTAAGGGACTTGATTTAACCTAAGTAAATTATTGCCTGGCTGTCCAATGAAAAGGAATAAAGGAATTTTCTGAAAAATTTGCAGATTTTCTGTGTTCCATAGTGGTATGTTTGAAAAATACAGAATGACTTGTTGAGCTCTCCAAACAGTGCAACACCCACATAAGAAAATAAATAAATCACTTTGTAACTATACAACAAGTGTTTATCCCTGACTAATTGCCACTGAAGATTAACTCTGGCAGCAGCATTAACACACAGTTTGTATGGGAAGAATTTTCCCGTTGGCGAGCGGGGACAGGGCCCACTTGCCGATAGGTAAAATGATGCGCAGTGACATCGGGCAGATATCCCGATGTCACCGTGTGTCATTTAGATTTTCAGTTTGGCGGGGGCGCAGCCCGTTAAAGGACTATTAAGGCCTGTTAAAAACTAATTAATTCAATGTAATGAGCTGCCCGTCCACCCTTAAAGCCCAGGCGGCCTTTGCATTTTCCATGAACCCTCATCCACGGGCGGGATGAGGTTTCATGAAGTGTTTTAAAATCTAATAAAAATTTATACTTTTATTCTTTGACATGTCCCAGCTCATGACACATGAGAGGACATGTTTTAAAAGTGTTAAAAACCTTTATTTAAAATTTTAGCGCTGAAACAAATTTCCCTGAGGCACCTCCATGCCTCGGGGAGATCTCTGCGCTCTTTCGCACGCATGCATGAAAGAGTGCAGGGAACCTCTCGGAATTCCGCACCCCCACCCCCCTGCCTGCACAGGGAGCGCTTAGCACTTCTGGTGAGCGGCACGCTGGGCGGGCTTTAATTGGCCCACCAATGTAAAATGGCGCGTCCCCAATCAGGTCTGCCAATTGGGTTTACGCCCGCCCCCGCACAAACCCCCCCCACCCACCCCCGATGGGGGGAAATTTCTAGCCTGTGAATGGGCATATTCAAGTAAGAAGGTGCCAGCTGTGTGATGACAGAAAAGAGGCACATGAAAGCTATCAGACTGCCTTGATGTATATTTAGTGTTCTATATGAGGATAAGACAGTTTCAGAGCAGGCCCAACTAGACTTGGAAAAAACAATTAACTCTTTAAAATTATCCCCAAGTTTGAATTATTGATGATACAAGACTTCTGGGAAGAAGTAAGTGAACCAGTTATCCAAACAGCCATTGATAATTGTTAAAGGGTTATGTTGCACAGTGAGGACCTTTTGGAGGAGCTTGACTCCTACAACAGCCAGGAACAGGTCAAGAATGTCATTTAAATGTCGATTATCTAGCTTTGTTCTGAATGTGTATCTCTTTTTATTTATTGCATCAGAGTATATTCATTATAGAGTTTGATAACCTGCAGTTTTCCAACTTAAAGCCTGCCTGTTCTGCTTTGCTTTTAATTGAGAAACTTCAGGTGAAAGTCCAAGGCCTATAGTTTACGAGCCCATCAGGCACAAAAAGAGAAATGAAGTAAAATGAGAAGTACAGATTTGCTGACACCAAGATTGGGTTTAAATGCCTATGGATTGTAAGAATCTAAGAAGTTCTACAATTCTGCAACTTTGAGGTATAGAGGAGAGTTTGTGATAAGTCTGGGTGCAATTTGTGAGGCCACCTGTTGGGTGCTATTGGATAGTAATTCCCCTAAAACGGTGGAGAATGATATGACATCTCATTCCTGTTGACGATGCAGCCAATGCCATCTTCATTTAGGACCTTCTGCTGGGCACCTAGATCACATGATCCTGCTAATATGCAAATTGTGGTACAATGACATACATCGATCCATAACTCAACCAATGGAGCATGCGCCATGCAGATTATACACAGTTCCAGCAGGTGATCTGGCCCATGAGGAGCCAGAAGTTAAGATTTAAATATTTCTGTGGGGCCAGAAAGAAAAGAAATGCTTCCCCAGGTTCCACAAAAATAACCTGAGCCATTGTTGCAATAGGTCACCCTCCATTTTTCGCCCATAGCTTTCATGAGGCCTGACCTGGCCCTCAAAATAGCCCTCTATCAGCATTATTAGCCAGCTGGTTAACTTATTCTGCTGACTGAGCATCCAAAACCTGAAAAATCTACTCTAACATGGTAAGACTACAAGGGGAGAGAAAGCATGGAGAACTTTCATAGATTTAGGCCATTGTTACAAATGGCCTGTGTCAGTGTTTCTAATGCTCCATTGGGGCCTCCTCCCACCTTAACAGTATTTAGAGCTGGGGAATGAGAAAGAAACATACAGGGTAGCAATGACTACTGTTGCGTCAATAAATAGAAAGGTAAATATAATTCAAATCCAAGCTTAAATGTACAATTCTGTTCAATCTTATGATTAAAAGACAAGACTTCCATATGCAATTGTACAGATAAAATATGCCTAATTATTCATATTTTAAAACCCATTACACTAAATGAAGCCATGATTTTGCTATAATTTACCATATGATATAAATAGATTTTGACAGCATAATCTCACTATAAGTAATGGAGGCTGCCATGGTGAGAATATTTACTATTCTGTGTTGAACTTACTATATGAACTTACTATATACTAAATACTGCCCAATATTTTTCCTTGTTAATTCCTTTCACTTTCCTACTTGTCCTCAATGTACTGACTGCTTGTCGCTTTCTGGTGAACATGTCTTAGTCCTCCTAGTGAGGGACAGCTATTTGAAGCTTGGCCAGCTTCTGCCCTCACCTGACATCCACACATGTGCATTTCCAGTCTGATTCATAATCCCCACCAATACCCTAGCTGAGGTCAGCTAGCTTCATATAGACCAGAGATTAAACCTGGGACCATTTTAAAAAATATATATTCTTGGGATTTAGACAATGCTGGAAATGGCACATTTATTACTCCGCTATATGTGCTGAAAGCCTTTGTGATGACAGTGCTCCTGCGATAGTGTTAGGTCGGGAATTTCAGATTTTCAGATTGTCTCAGTGATCATGAAGGATCAGAATTATATGTCCAAATCAGGATGATGGTGCATGCCATTTAACTGAATGGTTCGGGTATTCAGTGATCACTCGCTGAGCCATCATGGGAGCACTACTACCTTCATCTTTGTGGAAAACTCTGGCATAAAATACATAACTTTTGTTGGCTAGTTATTGCTTTCATCAAGGTTTAAAAGATCACTAATTGCTTTCAAAAAGTTCAGTTTATGGAAGCATTTATTTCATCATCCAAATATTTTAAATTAGAAGTTGTTGCATAGGAACATACTTTCATCATAAAAGGAAATTAACATTTTTAAAAGTGCATTAAAGGAAATGTAAATTATTGATGATAACAATTTCTTTCCTCACATAATTGACCAATTAAGCATATTGCTGTTTCTAAGTGTCAGTTACATGGTTTTAAGGTGAGTTTTTTCTTTAAATAAAAGATTTTATGAACAGGTTCATAGCAGTGAGGGAGCTCTCCTTGTACATTGTCTTTGCTCTCCGCGTGAGTTGAAGTGAGTGTGCATTGAAATAGGGTGCAGTGATTTCAGGCTGAATTTGTGCACAGGTTGCAAAACATTGGCTCTTTGCAAGTGGGCAGGGCAATAATGAATTAGATGAAACAGTTCATATTTCAAGCAAACAAACTGATAACAACACCCACTTTCACCATTGCAATACACACAAAGTTCATGAGCCTGTCCCACTGCTGTGAAGTTTATTTTCTATTTCACACTTGAAGTCAATTTCAAGACAATTAAAATTAAGAGACTCAAAAGGAGTACAGAAAATTATAATTAGAGGAAGGAAAATTTTTTAAATTCCCGCAGTGGTTGACCAAAATGTGATAATAGTTTTAAGTTTAGGCATGTAGGTGGTTGATACCCTGAATGTTGCATTTCAGAAATATTCCTGATTATGCTGTCACAAACCATGTTATGGGTATGGTCCATATACACATTCATTTACAGCATGTTACATACTTTTGAAATTTGTACTGTTTTCAAATGCTTACTAGTAGGAGAGGTTTTCAGTGAAATTATCATGCTGGTTATGCAGCAAAATTGGAATCAATCTAGCGCACATGGTGAACTGCACCAGTCTCTCATGAAACCGTTCAAAACAAATAATGTATTTAATTATTCCCCATCAAGCCAACCAATAACTGAATATTCAGCCAGCATGTCTACGCAGGATTCACTTGGATTTAGTTATTTGATATTAGACCATTCAGGGAGTTCTAAATGAGTGGCAATCAACAAGTTTAAAACATTGCCCTAAATCCAACAAAGTAGTTATCGGTGCTGAGAACTGGGAACTGGCAAAGAAAGATAACATTTTCCTTAAATGTTGAGGCCAAAATTTGGTGGTCAAATGTTGGGTCAACAATGACTACCTTAGGCTCACTAATGATTACTGCCTGAGCAAAATTATGTTTTGTGTCATTTGGTGGGGCTCACAAAGGCCAATCCCTAACCGGCAAAACATGAAATAAAAGTTCTATTGTGCTGTCAATGCACAAGCTTGTTCACTGACTCAGGTGTAAGTTTTTAAAACAGTTGAAGAGCACAGTAGTGCAGCTGCTGAATATCAAACAAGTTTAACTACGCATTTAAAAGTAGAACACTGATCAGCTAAGTGTGTGACAGAGCAAAGCGTGAGAGTATTTTTGAAAGTTGCCAATCACACCTCACACTAAAGGGATTAAGCATGTAACACGCAGATATGAAAAAAATGTTACTCTGAATGTGATACATCGCTATGAGGAGATGATTATCATCTATGTTTTTCCGTTAAGAAATCGCGCCTGCTGGTTTTTTTTAAAACACTTAAGTACAAAGTTGTGGTAGAAAACTACTTAACCCTTTGAGCACTGTAATATCTTTTCATACCTAAAGACACAGTGGACGTCACAGCATGGCCTTTTAATGAGATAACAGTATACAAAGGAAAACATTGTCCATTTGTGTAAACTGCTGTTATCTGATTTTAAAATATTACTTTCAAATGTACAAGAGAGAATGTCAATGGTTGCATGCTGCACAAGGCTCTACATGTTCATACACCTGAACCAGTCTTTGGAGATTAAACATTTCCTGGTGATGTCTTATTGTTGCAGAGTTTATGAAATTGGATATGAACCAAAAATTTAAATAGAAAATAAACTATAATGAAAATGAATCATTTGAGGGCTTCATGATATTTTTACACCAGGTATCTAGCATCTAAGGAGCTGGATGAGTAGACAAATTGGCGTAACCCAACAATCAACAGACTATCACTGTCCCTTGAATATGGGGCGATCTAATAGAAATTACTTGATAGGGCCCATAGAGGGAATCCATCTTCTCTGGTTGGAGAATTCAAAACACGGGGGAATGACCTCAAAATTAAAGCTAGGCCGTTCAGGGGTGATGTCAGAAAGCAATTTTTCACATCAAGGGTAGTGGAAACCTGGAACTCTCTTCCCCAAAAAGCAGCTGAAGCTGGGGTTGGGTGTGGCGGGGTAGGGAGTGGGGTGTGAATTGAAAATCTCAAAATGGAGACTGATAGATTTTTGTTAAACAAGGATATTAAGGGTTACAGAAGCAAGGTGGGGGGTGGTGTGTAAATGGAGTTAAGATACAGATCAACCATGATATAACTGAGTGTCGGAATAGATTTGAGGAATTGAATGACCTACTCCCTAAAAAAACGGGTTTGGACTGAACAATGATGTATTTATCTTTGCATGTGTTTATCTATGATTAGCATAAGTGTACTCTGATTTATTGCACATCTATACATAAATATAAAGCTCAATATACACCTGGAAGCCTCCTTTACACTTAAAAAAAACACCTGATGAAAGACTACGCTTAAGGTAGTGAAACAGTAAGGCAGTATCATCAAACCCACAGCAATACCAAACCTGCTTAGACAGTTTCTTTAAAAGTAATTTTGTTAATGTTTTGGTGGAAGGACTGAGTGAGACAGTGCAGTTTATTCACATCCATAACTTTTGGTGTGCAATGCATACTTGTATATAAGACACACTCCTAACATGTTGGAAATTAATTTCTTATGTTACATACATTTGGGTTTTGCATCTATTTTCCAATAAATGCTCGATTCGTAAAAGAAAAATAATCACTGGCTATTCAATTTGTTCAGTGTTTCCATTCATAGTACTTAGCATTTTTAATTTTTGGAATGTGATGTATTTCTCTAATGAGGACCATAGTGAAGTATCTGGTAATTAGGACTGAGAATTTGGACAAATTTGAATTTTACGTTTAAGTGGAGGGTGGAGGGGCAGTGTTACAAAATTTGCATTCCATCAATTTGACATTTCAACAAGATGCCAGTAGTGAGATCAAGGAAGACCAAAAATACAACCACATCTAAGAACTATAGGCTATGTATTTGCCTCAGTCGAACTTCAGGGAAATTAGATACATTGTTATACCCAACTATGTGTCAGCACATTAGAAAATTTGGACACATCCCAACTATTAGGAAAATTAACATAAAATAACTAAATCACAGAAGTAGAAATTCAACTGCCATCATTAACACAAACAGAAACTCAACTAAACCATCAATTAAACAATCAGAATTCCAACTTAACCATTATGAAACCTGAAACCAACTAAAGCATTTCTAAAACACTAATCAAACTAATCATCAGCTCTAGTGATACTGCCACTTTTGTGGTAATGCAAAACAGCATAAGGTGAACATTGATGTGAAATTGGTAGTATAATGAAGGAATCCAGTCCCACTCGGGTGACTCCTGAGTGCACAAGCAGGGTGATATGACACCTTCTCAAAAAGAGTTTACAAACTATTTGGGCTCTTTTGTAAAATGGCAAAAAGCTTCAAATTGATTTGAAGCCTGAACTAAAAATGTTGCGCAAATCTGTTGGATCTCTGGGCACTTTGTAAACTTACAATTAAGTCTATTTGAAGATCAGAAAGTCTTACTATTCTCCTGACAAATATTCCTCCTCAAATCAACAATATTAAAATCTGTTTAATTAGTTATCCATGGCATTACTGGTTGCAGAATCTTGCTGTGAATAAGATGGCTGCTACACTGACTACATAAGGATGTTCCCTGCACTTTATACTGGTCATCTAAGACATTTATAAGATGTGGTTAGGTGCTCTATAAATGCAACACTTTTGTTGTAATAACAACATTATAAGTCACATTCTCCTGTCATTAATAAAAAAACCAAAAGAATACAGCACCACGGCATGCAGATATAAAAATAGGAATGTACAGCTTTTTCTCATGGACAGAGCGAGAGGTGTCAGTAGTACTTAGCACTTGACAGCTATCAACATTAGATTGTTAGTGCATTAATAAGGGCGGCCTAAAAAGAACCAGCTAAATTATAACCGCTTAACAAAAATCGGTATGTATCTACTAAACAAACAATTTTAAAAGATAGATTTATGGCATTAAAGCACTAAATAATATCACTGCTTGCCTTTTAAATAGTCACTTGCCTTTGTCTGCTTACATCTATCCTGCTGCAAGGAATAAAATAAAATTACACTCGGGGAGAGAAAAATACTCCAGTAAGTTGTGCGCGTGCAGGTTCCCATTTTATTAAGGGGCCAGGCACATTCCAATGCGACGTGTCCAAAATTAGTCCATATCTGAATTTATCAGAATAAGCCACTTAAGATTTGCATTAACTCTGTCAAAACAGTAGACTGTTTTCTCAGAGATTTGGGTTAAAATCCAATTAGAATATATGGGGAGGTGATAGCAAGCCTTGACTCCTAAATGGAAGAGAGGGTATTTCAGTGTTAGTTTTTAAAATATCATGGCTAAGTTTCCACTACTGTTATTCTGTCTCACTGAACAATGTTTCAAAGCTCACAGAATTATTCTTCATCTTAATGTGTATGTATATTCCCAAAGATCACTGTATAGACATTCCATTCAACAGACTGTATCTGGGGTTGTGTCCATTATTCACTATATAGTGTTCTTGGTCTTAGCTAATCTTTGTAGAGAATACCAAATGTTCTTCAAGTGTCAGAGAGAGAAAGAAAAAGTCAGGGATAGACTCGTTAAAGTGAGCACTTTGATCATCACTCAGTGGCTGGGCATTCATTTTAATGATCATTTAGTTGGGTTTGTGCATGTCTCTAGATGATTTATTCATGTTTGTTTTTTGTGATGGAAAGTATTTTAAAAATACAAACATATGTACCTTAATTTAGTACTTATACTAAACCCAGCCAATCTAACTTCCTTCCACTTATCTTCACATAGAGTGGTAGACGCGAGGGAACCTGTCACCTGTGTCTCTGTACTGCCTAGTCTAAAAATCATATAATAAACACACACTTAATTGACAGGTTAGTGGTAAATTTAATCTGAACAATTATACTAATGAAAGAAAGATCTTGCTGTGAGATATTGAAAATACTGTATTGATGGAGAATATGAGCTCAGAAAGCTGTGGTTACTAATTCTATTTCATTATCCAATCCAGATTTTCAAAATTTGCAGGCCACAATCAGCTTGGCACAAGGAATAAGACGACTAAATGTGGAAATTGTGTCATTGTGGACTAAACTTAGAGATTGGATAGCAAAATGTTTCCCTTCTCCCATCCCATTTGACCTTGTGGTTTGGAGGCAGATGCTCCAATTCTTTGGAACAACATTAGCGAAACTAAGTCTGTACTCACGACTACTAACAGCAGGCCCACGGGGGTTCATAATCTCTCCTTTTATGAGTTTTGACTAACACGCATCCATCACACTTCAGATGTCGCACTTTGTTGCAGCTGTAAACTGACCTTAGATAAAGAGAGAAAGAAAGCTAACTCCTTTCATGTCGAGCTTTTCAAACCTGCAGCCAGATATTTACAAGATCTGACAATTACCCTCTGACCGATCCCAGGAGTTTACCAAGAGCTCCATCTAGCTGGCTTTGTCTATGTAACCACCTTATTTGAACAGTGACCTTAAATAAGGCAGACCGCGTTAAACATCACAATCATGATCAAGACCTCAAGTTACCCTCCCCACAAGCAATACCAAGGGAAATCTGTGATCATAGGATTAAATGCACCACCATGTTTGGTTGCATCTATCTTGTTTCTCCATATTTTTTTTATCTGTTTGTTTTGAAGTTTGAAAAACTCAAGCTGGGGAACCTGTTCCCATCTGATTTAATTTCTTTGCACTGTACTGACATGCAGTTCAAAGAACTAAGCTGCTATTTGATCGTGTTTGGAGGCAAGGCTGGAAGCATGATTGAGGCTTTGAGGGCTTCTTACTTGACCAAGAAAACTCCACCCTTAGTTAAATGCCAACAGCTTCAGATGTTTGCAGCTGTGGGCAATAACAGATTTTACTGGTTACAATATATAACACTTAATTCAATAGATATGAGCAAATAAGCCAAACAATTGATGGGCAATCATGCATGAACATCATTAGTTTAACTGAAATATTGGCTCAATTAATGAGATACTTTATTTTAGTACTTGTATCATTTAAGATATTTACAATATTAACAAAAAGGAACATTTTCACCTGAATAATTCTTAATTCTGTGTGCAAAATGTTGAATTTCATGATGTGGTTTAGCACTACCATTCATGATTTTTGGTAAAGTAATATTAATTGTATTCCAGTCCTCCATTCCATGGTTTGTGCTATTGAGTTTTGTTAATGGCAGACGCTGAAGAAAGTTCCTTTTAATCTGTGTCATCTCTAACAGGGTTGTGGATATTTCTTTATCAAAAGGCAGCACCAAAGCTTTGCCTAATAACTTACTCTCCCACTCCACAAGTTTAATGTCCCACGTAAAGCACAAAGTGCTTGAAGTGTGGATCACGTGGCAAAGCTCTAAGTGACTCCTCCAGATGTCTCAGTTCAATTCTTTCTATATTTCCGCTGTAAGCTGCAGCATCGGTACAAAAGTCAAACTGCTTCATTACACTACAACATTACAATTGGAGTGTGAAATGCATTGAAACTTTCAAGTAATCGGGTGTATCCACATTGCACCTGTTGCAATGTCACCTACCCATCTAATGCTGCCTCTTTGCAGTTCAAAGCAGTGCAGCAACGACAGTCTTCTGCACCATTCTAACATTTCACAAAGCCACACGTTGGAAAGGGCGTATCCAGAAAAAAACCTTCAAATACCTCTGGTACCTAATTCATTGTGCATTTACTAAAACTAAATAAAGAGCATTTTTTTATTGCTATCATTCATAAACTCCACATCAAATTGAAATATTGAAAAGATTTATAATCACGAATTGTAAAAATCTAAAGAGAATACATGCTGATGTCAATTTACATTAAATTGCAGGTTATAGATCTTAACCATGCACAATTCAGATTCACTCTTTTAACAATAGTTACACACTGATCTATCATTTCACATTTCGCTGCAGTAAGTTACTGCCTTACACTAAGGACATTAACCACATCATGGGTGTGACTGGTGCTGCAAAGGTTATAGGCCTCATGCTTTAGACAGATATTTCTCCCCAACACAACAGCTGCTTTGCCATCAAAATGTCACCTAATTCTGATTTGAAGAAAGATTTGCTTTTATGTAGCACCTCATCATATTCATAGGAAGCGGCAAAGTGTTTTGCAACCAACAAATTTCTTCCACGCCCCCAGCCCAGAAAAGCACTGTTGTGTAGACAGACTTAGTGGCCAATTTGCGTTCAGCAAAGTCCTTTTTAAGCGGCAAATGAATGAATAGATAATCCGTTCAGGTGGTGTTGGGTGAGGGAGGAATGTTGGCTGGTACCCCAGGAGAACTTCCTGTTCTTCAAATAATGCTATGAGGTCAATTACATACACTTCAATGGACAAATAGGGTCTCGATTTAATATCTCATCTCTGACAATACATCACTCCCTCTGTGCAGCACTGAAGTGTTGGCCCAGCTTATATCCTCAAATCCTGAAGTGGGGCTTGAACCCATAACCTTCAGGCTCAGAGTCAAGCTGACCAGACTGATTAAGATATTCATGGGGTGGAATATTCTGGTCCTGCCAGCAGAGGGTAGTTTGGCGGGCGAGGTAACTTAATTTGCCGTGAGGCCAAAAATCAGTTTCACAACGGCGGGATGAACTTTAGCAAATATGTTCTTGGGGCTGTAAAGGCAGGTTCCTGATGAACAGTGTCGGGATGTCCTTTTGCACTAGCATGTCATGCATGCTTATTAAAAGGCCAGCTCGCCGGAATTAAGTTCAGTTCCCCACCAAGGAGAAATTTGAACGTTCACTTTTACAACTGCTCATAAGTGGTGCACCTGGCAAGATAAACTTCTTCACTGCGATTAAAGGTGAGTTGCCACTGCAGTAGCATTGTCCTCTTTTGGGAGTGTCTGTAAATGCCAGCCAATGCTTGAGAGCAGGTGGTGGCAGTGCAAGTTGCGTGGTGGGTGACCAAAGAAGGGAGGAAGGGTTAGTGGGGAAAGGTGAAGTGGCCAGGCAAAGGTGGAAGGGATAGTGCAGGCTGTCCGGGTGCCCTTTAAGTATGGCAGCCGGACCTTCAACCCCATGATGTAACGGCAGGGATGGCAACTTCCTGTCTGCCCGTGCCGTGAGAATCGCTGAGCTCCTCGCAGGTGCATATTTAATGAGCTGAACAGTGCAAGATTGTGCGTGATCAGCCGTTCCTCCTGCCCTCTAAACCAGCGGAAATTCCTCCCACTTATGCCCGCCACTGAACTTAGACTCCAAAATGGAAGATTCTGGCCACTGATATTTTTTCCCATGTTTTATACATCTCCATGGTGCAACATAGTGTAATATCGAGCATCAGGCAACTAAAAGAAGCAGGACTGATCCAATTGTGCAAGAACCAATCCAAATTCTTAATATAAAATCAGCTTTTACTGGTAAAGTTGAAAGATATGCCTGGAGGCAAAAGCCTCTACAGTCATGCTAGTAAAGCTTGTTTTTCCCAACAAAACAGATGATGTCAGTCAATGAGAGTTGTTTTGCTAAAACATTCCCTCACTTACATTGTGGCTGAAGAAAACGCTTCAAACACTGGGGTAGGAGACAGGTTTTATTTTCAAACTTTGTGTTCATTGAAGGAAAATGCAAAGGAATAAATGTGCATGGAATTGTCCGTTTCCTCTCAATTTATTTGAAATATTTTGTATTAAAATATAACATTTATATATTTCTGCAAAGATGGCTTGACTGAATTTGAAAGGGGTACCCAGCAATCTGAAAGGGCCCATCAGCCTCCCAATGAATTACCAAGTCACTTAGTTAAATCAAATAGTTAAACACAGAATTAAAAAATATATTTTAAAGTTTCTCTGATGTTGTGTAACTTGTTTCACTCTGACTCTATATACTTCTGATTGACACAGGCTTATTTTTTACTGGTTGAGTCAGGACACCCACAGCTCATAAAATACAAGCTACCTACCCAATCACACAGCCTTCATAGCGAGAAAGTTGCACCTAGGGCAGGCACAGTGCTCATTGAAAGCCACTTCTTCAGGGCAGATAGCTTTCATATGGAATCACACTGGGTACAGACGATGCTGATAAAAGCTGCCTATCCCATTCACACAGCTTTCCTACAGCGAGAATCACATACGGCAGGCATAATGCTTACTGAAAGCCACCTGTGCAGGGCACACGGCTTTCATATGGATAGTTGCAGAAGGCCTAATGACTGCCACCAAGTTAGGCTACATTTCATACTGAGAACTCTGTACGTGCATGTACTGTTCATAAGGGAACATGCAGGCAACTGACCTCTGCTCATGTTGACCTTAAACCTTCTGCTCGTAGCTATGCCAGAGTAATGTGGATTAGCCTTGCCATCCCATTGCCCCCACCCACTCCTTAGGGAAAGATGCTTTGCTTCCTGAGCTAAAGTACTTATAGGGAATCGCTACACAACTATTCAGTAGAGTGATCCAATGCACAGCCCAGAGGTGACAATATTTTGATACAATCGCCCCTTCTCCACATCATGAAGATCAGAGAAGGGAGAGCAGAAAAAAAGTCAGGGACATAAAATCTGCGAAATTTTAAATTCAGAAGATTTATTTTCATCCTTATTGTCAACATCAAATCCTGTAACATGAAGCAGACGACTTTTAAGATGAGAGTCAACATGCCCTCACTTTCATTTTAGTACCTAGGTTTAATTCTGGCACTCCCCTTTAATTCAGAGCACTGTCTATCTCTCCCCCATTAATTTCTCCTATGAATTCAGATTACTATTTCAGTTCTGACACTCCTCTTTAATGCTGAGTACATCCAAGCTGTGCAGTCACCAGTCAGCGCATGCTTTTATTTTCACTGCAAGCTTCTGTACTAGCAAGTCGACAAAGTAAACAAATCATAGACATGAGGAACCAGTTTTATTGTTGCACTTTATTTTAATGCAAATACCAGGGTAGCTAGTCAACCTGGGGAATCTTCATTACAAGAGACCTGACGCACATAAATAATGTCTAGACTGCAGGCGTCAAGTAAAATTCTATTTACAGCTAGGAGCATGTTGAGCAGTAGTGCTCGTCTTTTGGCCAATATCTGAATGTTGCTATCTGCGGATGGAAGACAAGCTTGTGCCTCACTGCTTATATACTGCTGTACTTTTTATGAATGTGCAACTGGTCAGTTGCACAATGAAGAGAAACATTTTTTTAATTAGAACAAATTGATAACTCCCTCCTTTCAGCCCTGGCTGGCTTTAGTTAACTGGATTCCACAGTTTAACACATTTGCTTCTTTAACACTGGTGAGAAAAGGTTCCACAACATTAACCCTTTAGCTACTAAATGCTTTGAAAACATACAGCTGCATCATGTGTGAAGATAAGCAGAATCAGAAGCACAGACTAAGCCTTCATTGAATCAGTGGTGTTGTTGGCATTTTGTATTATTTATACTTTTTTGTCCTCAGCAAGGCTAAGGATGTTACTGCTGTGTAATAGAAAACCCTTCATTTAAGGCAGCCAGTATCAGCTAAGGCACTAATATAAAGTTCCCTCTGTTTTGCTGCAATCTCAGAAGAGCACCCTCTACTGCAACAGTGTTGCACTTACTCCATTTCGCACAGCAACCATTTTCATGGCTGCCGGAGTGACATGTCCAATTAATTCCAAATTAGTATTATAGACCAATACACACAACAAAATTGACTGAGATTGTCCAAACTCATTTCACACACAGACCTTACAAGCACAGGAAAGACAGCAAAGTCTAAGGGCCCTGACAACATTCCGGCAATAGTACTGAAGATTTATGCTTCAGAACTAGCCTAGCCAAGCTGTTCCAGTACAGCTACAACACCAGCATCTACCCGACAATGTGGAAATTTGCCCAGGTATGTCCTGCCCAAAAAAATCAGGAAAAATCCAACCTGGCCAGTTAATGCCCCATCAGTCTACTCTTGATCATCAGCAAAGTGATTGGAAGGTGTCATCAACAGTGCTATCATATAGCAATTGCACAGCAATAACCTGCTCACTGACGCCCAGTTTGGCTTCCACCAGGGCCACTCAGTTCCTGACCTCATTGCAGCCTTGGTCCAAGCATGGATGAAAGAGCTGAACTCCAGAGGTGAGGTGAGAGTGACTGTCCTTGACATCAAGGCAGTATTTGACTGAATATGGCATCAAGGAGCCCTAGCAAAACTAGAGTCAATGGGAATAAGTGGGAAAACTCTCCACTGGTTGGAGTCATACCTAGCACAAAGGAAGATGGTTGTGGTTGTTGGAGGTCAATCACCTCAGCCCCAGGATATTGTTGCATGAGTTCCTCAGGATAATGTCCTAGGCCCAATCATCTTCAGTTGCTTCATCAATGATCTTCTCTCCATCGTAAGGTCAGAAATGGGGATGTTTACTGATGATGACTCCTCAGATACTGAAATGATCCATGTCCATATACAGCAAGACCTGGACAACATTCAAGCTTGGGCTGACAAGTGGCAAGTACCATTCACATCACACAAGTGCCAGGCAATAACCATCTCCAAGAAGAGAGAATCCAAACATCTCCCTTTGACATTCAATGGCATTACCATTGCTAAATCCCCACTATCAGCATCTTGTGGATTGTGATTTGCCAGAAACTGAATTGGATGAGCCATGTAAATACTGTGGATACAAGAGCAGGTCAGAGGCTGGGAATTCTATGGCTAATACCTCATCTCCTGACTCCCCAAAGCCTGTCCACCATCTATAAGGCACAAATCTGGAGTGTAATGGAATACTCCCCACTTGCTGGGTGAGTGCACCTCCAAAAATACTCAAGAAGCTCGACACCATCCAGGACAAAGCAGCCTGCTTGATTGGCACCCCATTCACCACCTTCAACATTCACTCCCTCTAACACCGACGCACAGTGGCAGCAGTGCGTACCATCTACAAGATGCACTGCAGCAACTCACCGAGATTCCTTCGACAGCACCTTCCAAACTCGTGATTTCTACCACCTGGAAGGACAAGGGCAGCAGATACATGGGAACACCATGACCTGCAAGTTCCCCTCCAAGCCACACACCATCCTGACTTGGAACTATATCACCGTTCCTTCACTGTCGCTGAGTCAAAATCCTGGAACTCCCTTCCTAACAGCAGTGTGGGTGTACCTACACCACACAGCACAGGGTGGCAGTGGTTCAAGAAGGCAGCTGACCACTACCTTCTCAAGGGCAAATAGGGATGGGCAACAAACATTGGCCTAGCCAGTGATGCCCACATCTTGTGAAAGAATTTAAAAAAGCACAAACTGAAGAGACTGCCCTCCCACTTGTCTGGTTTTAATTTGAACTCATGTTCCAGCAGTGAAAATTCATAGTCCACCCCTCTGCTTCACCACCCAGTTCCCTTATTTTCAATTTTATTTCAATGTATGAATGCTGCTGACACCCAGAAAGTTAAGGTACAGATCAGCCATAATTCTAACTGGATGACAGGACAGGTTTGAGGGGCTGAATGGTGTACTTCTGTTCCTAAAGGATTAGCCTGGTAAATCTCCTCGACTATTATCTGTAAGCATAGCTGGTTTTAAAGCTACCGTGATAAATTTTGATAGTTTTCAGCACTTACATGACAAGCTGGGGAGCTCAGGCATATATTTGTACAGCTAGAGATTGTGGCTGAGGGCTGGGGTGCAGGAAACGTTAGTAAAATGTGACTTTTCCCTTCTCCACCCTTTACTCTCACTTCAGAAACCATTCAGTTCCAGACCGCCTTCTTCAACCAAGAGAGTCATTACCACAACCAAAGATACAACATAACTATTCAGCAAGGTGAAAGAGAATAGAAGACAGTGACAGGATCGAGGCTAAAGTATTTATATTGTGTTCAAGTGTCCCAGGTTTGACCATACCAGGCTTTTTACAGCACATGTAAATGTGCACGGGGTATAAATCATATTGAATAGTTTTTTTAATTGATATATATTTATATAAACAATAACAATGAGATTAGAAATAATTATTTTGGTGGCTGCACCAGTTTGCTTTTCCAGTTAACTGTGTTTACACAGAGTGAAGTGATCAATGTAGTAAACGTTCCAGATACATATCAGAGTAGGAAAACTGCTTTATTGGCCAATGTAACTGTAAGTATTGTGGACACTTTAGCTTATACTGTTTGAAGAAGATGCATCCAAAAGACTTGAATGTAACTAGAGGTTACATCCCTCTGTTGCATGTGAGAATGTTGCTGTATTTTCATATCAGGTCTGCTTGAACTACAGTACTAAAAACAGATTGGATGACAGGTAGGCTTCTAGAACTTTGCCAAGTTTAGGTATGCCATGAAAGTGCAACTCTGAGCAGGGCTGTCTATTTGCCTTCACTGTGACATTGAACTCCATCTAATAGCTTGGCTGAAATTCAATGAGATGCTCTCAAATGCAACAAGGGAGATCCGGTGATAGAATTCCAACTGCCAGGTTGGGGAAAAGTGCTCTCCTGCTCCAGTTGGAGGATGGGGAAGAATGAGTAGACAAAATGGGAAGAACCGAGGTCAAAAAAATCCTCTAAACTTTACAATCTCTTTCTAGGCTCCCCCCACCACACCACCACCACCACCACCCCCACCCCACCCCAGAAAATCTGCCTCTCTCTCTACCTTTTCAAATATTGAGCAACGGTTTCCATAACTACTTTAAGATGATAAAGAAATTTAAAAGCGGAGATGTGGAAAGGATGTTTCTACCTCTGAGGGAATCCAAAATTAGCAGCTATAAATACAAGATCGTCAGTAATAAATTCAATAAGGAGTTCAGTCAAAACACCTTCATTCAAAGCGGTGCAAATGTGGAACTTGCTACCATGTGGACTGGCTGAGGCAAACAGCATAGATGCATTTTAAGGAAAGCTGGATAAGCACATGAGGGAGAAAAGAATAGAAGGATATATTGCTAGGCTGAGATCAGGCAAGTTGGGGGGAGGCTCATTTGGAGCATAAACACGAGCATAGATGTTAGGCCAAATGGCCTGTTTCTGTACTCTAAATTCTGTGTAATTCTATGTGCTGCAACATGTTGGGGTTCAAATTATTTTAACTTTTTCCAGTCTAGTTATGCTTTGTCACCTCCAGAAATAAACCTGTACTGTTTACTGGCCAAGGCAGTCGGCTGTGGCACGTCTATTGGCTGCAGGCCATATCCTAGTTGAAAAAGAAACCTCATTTCTGCATTCCTTGCTAACTTGTTTGTTCTGCTTGCAGAAAAACAACAGGAAGAAAACTGTTAGCTGTAATTTTACATTACAGGTATATTCTTGACCAACTTTATTTATACTGGCATTGTTTATCAGTGTCTTTGGAATAATGGTCTTGAATCTACACAGAAGAGATTTGTATCATGGGGGATTCATCAATCATACCTAGCTGCATATAGTGAAGAGCCTTCATTATCTCAGTGAATAAACATGCTGCTGTTCACATGAGCTGGCAGAAAGTCATCAAATAGATACCCTGATAGTTCCCTGAGGCAAGTAAATTATGGGATGTGTAATCAATTCTTCTTTATTTTCGTTTCTCTCCTGCTGTCTCCTTTCTTTAAAGACTCATCGCTGTGCCTTCCACTCCCATTACTTCCTTCTGGATTCAGAATTCATTCTATTGACAGACCTAGCAGAAAATGCCAAGGTCCATAGTGCAAAGCATCAGCACGGTTGAAAAGGGTAAAAGTTGAGGTAAAGGAAGAATTAGTGATTAGCTGATGCCAAACTTGATACTAAAAACCTAAAGATTGTGGGGGAGAAGGAAAGACTGTGGGAGGAAAGGAGTTCTGTAGTTTGCATCATGGCACAAAGTCAGAATACTTTACAGCGAGTCTGATTCTACAGTGAAGCAGAGCCAGGAAGATGACGGTGCCCTCCCAGCTTGGTGGGAAGTAGAGAGCGAGGTTGAGAGGGGCACTGAACAGGCTTAGATTAATAAAATACAGATAGGGGCATCAGTGCCATGCGTTTCTTCTTGGTCTATCACAACAGTGATCTATGATTAACCAATAAGAGGTGCATTTTTGCAGGATGGGTTTGGTCTTGCTTTCTGTTCTTTTCATTGCTGCATTTCAACAAGTGCTTGACCAAGAACCTTATCATTTTCCTCAAGACAGCAGGAGAACTTAAATGTTATTCTGGACTTGCATTCAGGCACATTCTTATAGAAGGGCATTTTTCATTTGATCCTAGAATTAGTTTAGCATCAGTAACTGTACATTGGTAATTAGGTCATATTACAATTGATCGCTGGTTGAGCTGGTAACATTAGAATGCAGCCAGTAATTACCATTTGTTTTCAATATATTCCTGTCTCTTAAGCATCTAGGTAGATTGTAAATGACTGGATGAATTCTTACCATTATTAATGGGCCAGAAATTGTCAAAATTTGGTTGTTTGCATGCTGTTGCTTTTGTGTAAGTTGTCCAACTATTTGTGGTGAAGAGGAGATGGCCCGAGCTTTGCAAATCACCACAAGCTGCTGGACAATCTGCACCGCTCCATCATTATCTCATGGAAACTGCAGCTTGCCCACAGCTTCGCAATGATTTTCAAGAAGTTGCTGTATTTGTCCGTTAAAATCACCTCAAAAACTTAGGGCTTATACTTAGCTGAGCAAATACTCTTTCAAATGAGATTTATATTCCTGCAATGTCATTCAACATTGTCAGCCCAGAAAGGGAACAGTTGGAACTGTAGTCTCATTCCTGCAGGTAGTAAATTGCTGTTTGAAATTTTTAACATTTTAAGTGTTTTAATATTTTTCATACCTTTCCCTTTTTTCTTTCTCTGTCTTAATTCAATCTCTTTTTCCCTTTCTTTATTTCACTAGGACTGTTACACCTGACATATTACTACCTATTCTTGCAGTGGGAGAGATAATAATGCGAGCATCATAAAGAGTCCAGTTGCACAGCACTTCTGTCTGTTGCTCACATTAAAAAAGACCACATTGAATATTACTCATTGTTAGTATCTTTTTGGGTGCGTGCCTTTTAGCTTGTGCTTAACAAGTTCTATATAACTGAGTATATATTCATATGTCTGCTTGAGTGTTTCTTCCCCTACTACAGACACAGGAGAATGAATTAAATTGTGAAGGTCAGATTCTGAGAGAATTTCTGCAAAATGTTATGTTGCTTTACATGCTTTGCCACTCCATTCTCCCGAACTTTCTCCTCACTATTGTTTTACTTTTGATCCCTCCTTTTGCTCTGACCTCACTCCTGCATCTCACACCTGTGCTGCCAATGTCCTACCTATGTGGGTTTCAGAGGTAAATAAATTGTAATATATTGGTGGTATTTAAGTTTCTATAAGTGATCTTACCAAACACAAATTTGCAGCACATACCTAGAGTGTTGGAAATAAATCTGCTTTCTTACAGGCTGAAGTGATTGCTCAGTTAACAACAATACTGGGAGCAACTGGCAAATATTGTGTTTTAAAATAAAATCTGTTGTTTCCAATGTCAACTGATAGAAGGGGTGCTCTTTAGTGCCTCCATTTTGCCTGATGCCATTTGGGTCTGCAGCTACCCCTTCAAATGTGCAGCAGTAAAATAGGCTTGCTGTAGCTCCTGGCTAAACAACACCTCAATTCTAAAACTCCTATTCTCATTTTCAAATCCCTCCATGCTCTCTCCATCTCTGTAACTTCCTCCAGCTCAACAGCCCTCAGATCCCTCTGCTCCTCCAGATCTGGCCTCTTGAGCATCCCTGATTTTAATTACTCCGCCAATGGCTGGCCGTGCATTGGCTCTAAGCTCTGGAATTTCCTTCCCTACCCTTTTTGCTTCTTTATCTCTTTTTCCTCCTTTTAGTCAAACTAAAGCAACTCTTTGAAGAAGCTTTGACCATCTGCTCTAATATCTGCTTATGGGGCTCGATGTTAAATTTTGTTTGATTATGCTTCTGAAGTGACTCAGGACATGTCTTTATGTTGAAGGCACCATATATAAGTCGCTGTTGATGGTGATTCTTACTATCTCATTGAGCAGTTTAGGAAATGTTGGGAAGAGAAACCCTATCTATTCTCTATTGCCTCATACTGTATTCCACAATCTCCTCTAATATCAGATGGAGAGACGATGACTTTTTCTATACCAGCACACCTCAGCTGGATGGTACATTAGGTAACAGAGAGACTTGGAGACACACCAAGCAATTCCTGTATCTCGGGTGCCCACCAACATGGTACAAGTGCCCAGTGTGTCAACATCTGCTAAACGTCTATCGCTCATTATTAATAGTTTCACTATTCAGGCCATGCTTTTGTTGTTGATGTTAAGAGAAAGAGCATAATGGGTGTTCCCTTAACTATTCAGCTGCTCAGTATCTGTTAATTCCACTTATAGAGAGTATCCAGTATTTTCTAAAAACGTAATGGAACGAACATGTTATAAATGGCTCCCAATAAGAATGTGTTACAAATGTGTTATCAGGGTATAATGTATAATATAAATAGTAATTATTCAGCTGTCGAGTGCACATTCCTCTTAGATGCAATGTGTATTACAAGTGTGTTATTACAGCACAAGAGAGATTGTGATGGAACTGTTATAAATGTTCAAATGTTTATCTCATGTTATGTTGCTCAGAATGAGAGAGCATTACATGTATATTATGAGGGGAATATGCATTTTATAAATGGTTCACCTGGTCAGCGCATATTTCTGATGCTAGCAATGGGACGGGCAACTGCAGGTGTGTTAGAACAGTGTAACATGTGGTTCATAAAGAGTTAAACAGCTCAGTGCATGACTAAGTGACAAAATTAAGGGGAAAACATGTAATGGGTAGGTTATAAGAACATAAGAGTGTGTTATTAGCAATTCAGCTGCTCGATGCAGGTTCCTTTTTCCTGGGAATGAGAGAAAGCATTACGACTATGTTATAAATAGTTCATCTGGCCGCCACAGACTTTCATTACTTTCAACAGGACAGAATGTGATCGGTGTGTTATAAAACTGACTATTATGCTTCCGACTGCTTTTGCCTTCTGTATAGTCCTGGACTTCTGGAAACTTTACCTCCACATAATCAACATCAGGCCTTTAATGAACATTTCCCCCACTGTTCTGACTAAAGGCAGTCCAAATCTCTCAGACTTCAGCAGCTGACATCCTTCTGCCAACTGGATGCCAGCCAACCTATTTCCCTTTAAATGGATATTTTCTTTACGCCTTTAGAGGCAGCCAATTCATCACAAGTGTAATATAACCTTAAGCAATATGAATTATTGTAGTGTTGGAATGATTCTTTTTTTTTTCTTGCCCTATATTTGTTAAAGCTGGTTTTAAAAAAAAATCCGAGCGAAGCACAGACACTTTGGCTTTGGGCGGGTTTCTTTTTTAAAAGTTGACATTTGGAACGTTGTGGGGAGTAGACAGTAGCTGCAGTGTTTAAGCAGAACAGAGTACAGCCAAGGCAAAGACTTGGCGTGACTGGATCCCTTTCCAAATGGCGCAAGCAAGCCAACTTCAAACATGTGAATAATAATCTATCTGTGACTGCCTCTGTTAGTCGCTAGAAGAGTCTGTTCCCTCCTAAATATTTCCCTGGCTGTTTATGCTGGGTCTTGTGGCTTTTGCGTGTGTTCAATTATAAGATGGGATCTGTGTTTGGAGCTTTTTTTTTTAAACTAAGTTTTAACTGAAAAATTTCGTGAATAAAAATATAGACCAAATTACTCATGGTAAAGAGGCATGGAAATTGCCAAATGCCAAGGGTGTAACTGTTAACATATCAATTAAATTTTGGCAATAGGAATTAGAAACCCCTTTGCCTATTTTTTCTGACTGATGAATATCTGCAGCACATTGCTGCCTTACCAATATTACCTCATCCCCTATTTTGGGTGAAGTTACTCCTCTTCAGCACTGGAAATGCAGGCAAGTGTCAGAACTGAGCTGTGTTCTGTTTTAGATTGGGGAACAAAAAGTGAGCTCAGTGTTTTTTTCTTATTCTGGGCCAGGAGGTGCTGCTTTCTAGAGGACAAGTGGTACAGAGCACAACCATCTCCTCGTCGGGCAATTAAGTTTAAAAAAGTGCAAATTTCTACCCATTGTGGACCAAATAGCAATGGTCGCTGTATCATTTTCAGAAGTTTTATCATCTTGTTGAAATCACAGTGTATATAGCAGGGAGGTGTGGTGACAACGTCATGGACATTTGATTGGTGAAGCAGCTCCCATGAAATGGAGTGCTGCAGTTCCACATGGTGATGTCTCAGTCTCAACTGAATGAGGTAGAGAACTTTAAGATGAGGCATTTCGCCACCAGGTGCAGGAAGGAAATGGTGGAGAGCGAGTTATTCCGTGTCGCTCTCCTGAGAGAGCAACATTGTTTTGCTAGTTGTATTTTCATATAGAATTTTCCAGGGTTACAGCCTGAACGAAGAGCCAATTAGCATCACACAGTGAAGCTGAAAGTGGGTAAATGATGGTCAAGGCTGTAGATTTGATTTTGTATTTAGTCCAGTACATTCCCAAGGCAACTAAAGACTATCCATGACTGTCTACCTCAGTGTGCATTTTCATTGGTTAATCATATTTTTGTTGTTTTTGAAGGTCATGATATATAAATGTAGATGATGCTTACCCTGCTCAAACCCAATTTTCCAGAATAAAAATAATGAATATTAAAACTCAACCATGACTTACATTACTATGTTGTAACACAGCGATTAATGGGTTAATTTGGAGATTGCCTATATTTTTTATTGCCTATTTCTGTGTTCAGTCATTCTTGTTCAAGGCTGTGGGATCTGAGTCTGCAGTGCTGAATTGTTCCCATGCTCACAATGAGCAAAAAGCACCAGCCTTCTCAAAACAGTCACTGCCATTGAGTTCAGCTTGCTGTATATTCTGGAAACTGGAGGATCTGTCACTAGGTGATAGAAAATTAAATACCCTTTAAAATTCAAAAATATGATTCAAAATAAAGAGAAGGGTTCACACTGGGACATAAGATAAACATAAAACAGAGACGCTATTCAGGCAATTGAATGCTGCCGGCTTTGAACCATGTGATCATTAATAATAATACATGCATTTATATAGTATCTTATCACGTTGAAAAGTTTCAGTGCTTGACTCAATGAATTACTTTGAAGTGCAGGAACAGTTAGGGCAAATGATGTAACCATCTTGTATTAGCAATATCCCACAAATAAGCATAAGTTCCACCAGCCTCCACATTCAAAGGATCATCCTCCACCATTTCTTCCACCTCCATCGTGGTGCCACTGCCAAACACATCTTCCCCTCCCCTCCCTTGTCACCGTTACCTCTCCAACACCTGGGTTCACTCCTCAGTCACCCCTAACTCCTCATCCCCTTCCCACCGCACCTTCCCATGCAATCGCAGAAGGTGTAACACCTGCCCCTTTTACCTCCTCGCTCCTCACCGTCCAAGAGCCCAAACATTCCTTCCAGGTGAAGCAGTGATTTCCGTGTACTTCTTTCAATTTAGTATGCTATATTCACTGCTCAGAAGACACAGTCTCCTCCACTGTGGGGACTCTAACTATGTAAATTGGGTGACTGCTTTGCAGAACACCTCTGCTCAATCTGCAACTGACCTCAAGCTTCTGGGTGCTTACTACTTTAGTTCACTATCTTGCTCTATCACTTCTGTCTCCGGCCTGCTGCAGTGTTCCACTGAAGCTCAGTGCACACTCAAGGAAACAGCACCTCATCTTCCAAATAGGCACCTTACAGCCTTTTGGTCTCAAAGTTGTGTTCAACAATTTCAGCCCGTGAACTCATGTTCCCCATTTTGATTCTGTTTCTTTTTCGCTGTGTCCCAGTCTGAATCCTGTTTCTCGTGATTTTGCTTTTGGACAGAGTTGTTCATTATTCTGCCATTTACACTCACTCTGGACAAATGCTTTGTTTCTTTACTACAATCATTACCACTTCCTTTGCCTTTTATTCCATAGCATCTTTGTCATTTACTCTCTCCCACTCTCTACCCTTTCCCAGACCTTCCCTTTTAATCTCCCCCTTCAATGACATAAATCCCATCACATTTCTACCTTCCTTCAGTTCTGAAGAAGAATCTTGTTCAACTCGAAACATTAACTCACTCTCTTTCTTCACAGATGCTGCCAGACCTGCTGAATATTTCCAACACTTTGTTTTCAGATTTCCAGCAACCGCAATATTTTGCTTTGATTTTACTAGGAATTGACGTATTTAATCTATAAATTTAGCTATAAACTTTATGAACATTGGATTTATGCAGCTTTGCTGCCTCTAACAAGAAATATGTTTTCTTAAATTGATACAAGATGCTTTAAATCATTATTTGCTTAGTCAATTTTGAATTGAAACTATGCCTTAATTGCCAATTTATTAAACAGCACAGGTTAGGATTAGTTGTAAATACTTAATTTCATCTCATGCCCAAACTGATCCCTCTGCACATTATAATTAGCAATTAACACATTCCTTCAGTTGTTCTGTTGCTTAATCTCATAGCCAGTAGGATGGGCAGAAAAGTACATTGACTTTCAAGTATATTGCTTGAAGGCTGTTTATGAAACTTTAATGCAGCAACTGGGCACATTTACAATATAAAAAATTCAAAGAGATTTTTGTCACTTTTCATCTCTAAGCTGCACATAGTTAAGACCTGGCTTTGGTCAGTTCTGTTCCTGGTGTGACTATTTGCCTGCTTTTAAAACATGTTCAAAAATAGGCATCTTTGCACAATGTGCCCAAAATAAATTTGAATGACAACTTTTTGCTGCATGCTGTAGTATAGCAACAAGAGCAGCAGATGCATGGGAACACCACCACCACCTGCAAGTTCCCTCCAACTTTCACCCTGACTTGGAACAATAATTCCTTCACCTGTATCACCGGTATCCAGGCTGTATCAAAAGCCTGGATCTCCCTCCCTAACACCATTGTGGGTGTACCTACACCACATGGACTGTAGCAGTTCAACCTCCATCTTCTCAAGGGAAATTAGGGTTGGGCAACAAATATTGACCTATCTAGCAAGGTTTGCAAACCATTAATGAATTTTTAAAAAAGGTAACAATAACTAAAAGGTCCAGACCTATTAAGATCTACTTTATTTATGAAGCTCTTAGAAATGGGGAATAATTGCAGCATATGGCAGGTGCTGCTTTAACATTGTATCTGTTTCCAGCTGTATGTCGACTACAAACCTACTTCATATTGCTCGTTAGCCAGGAGCATGTTGTTAGTCAAATGACCATAGTGCATACCGTTTATGTTAGCGCAATGTGGACGTATGGATTGTTGAAGAATGAAGGAGAAACAAACTAAAAAAGTTTACAATGAAATCAAAGACATTGAAAGTCCATTAGACTTTGAAAGCCTTCTTTATGGTCTCCAGCAAGATTGGGTTTGGGGAGAAAGAGATTTTGTTAATTTAACAGAATTCAAACTGCCAGATTAAAAACCCATCTGGCCCTTGTTCCAGGCATGCGAATCTACCATCCCTCCCCTGTCTGGCCCACCTGTGTATCCAGTCTCCTGTCACATGCTTGATTCCAGATTGGTTGGCAAGCCAGTCAGTTGTAAACCTATTGCTAGGAAAAGAAAACTCTATTGCCATCTCATTAGAAGGCCTCATTAGGGCAACAGGCCTGAAAAGTAATGTGGCCTCGCCCATCTAATCACGTCCCAAGAAGAAACAAAGTCCATATCAAAACCACTATATACTCAGTACTTCTATGCAGACTGATAATTTAAATAAACCCAGGCACTAGTTAGTATAGCAAATTAGTAACTTTAAATAAATCTCTGTTCCTCACATTGCTAGCCAGGTAAGTTCCAAAAAACACCACCCCATTTGTGTGCCTGGTAGCTAGTGCTACATGCCAACATACTCTGGGGCCTCTGTGTGAGTCTTTCAAAGCTGGAGAACTAGTGTTAAACCAATACAACTACCAGCAGCTTGCTAGATATAAGGCGCTTGGATTTCGTAACGTTGGAAGGAGGAAACTCAGGAAAAATGAGAAAAATGTTTAGAGTTATACATGTCGCTTGATCAAAGTTTACTGAAAATTCTAACAGTAGCTTGGGTTTCTTTTTGTTTATTTGTTCACAGGGTGTGGGCATCGCTGGCTAGGTCAGCATTTATTGCCCATATCCCTAATTGCCCTTGAGGTGATGCTGGTGTGCCGCCTTCTTGAATCGTTACAATTCACATGCTATAGATACACACACACTACTATTAGGAAGGGAGTGCCAAGATTTTGACCCAGTGACAGTGAAAGAATGGGGATATAGTTTGTATTATTACTTCTCACCTGTTGGGAAATACCTCAGAATGTTTTTATCTGGAACTAATGAAAAAAAAAGTCAGTTTGACCCCTCCTGTACTGACATGTTGTACAACCTTATCTTTCATTTCACATCTGTATAGATGGCCCTGCACCTGTGTAGGTGACAGTTATAAAATATAATTGGGAAAAATGCTTAGTTCATAGTCTTTAAGAATTTAGATATAAGTTTCTTCTGGTTCGGAATAAAGCTTGTAGTGCTGAATCAGTTTTGAAACTGAATGAACAGAGCAAATGATTCTTAGGAGAATATCTAAACTGCCATTATGCTGATTAAATTTATCATGTTTAATGGATTTTACTTCATGAAGTCAATGGTATTCAGTATGCTCAGCAGATATTAAGAGGTAGTGCCAATCTCAGTGCCTAACACCAGCAGGATTTGTGGCAGTGTGCAACATAATAAACATAAAGTACTCATAACCAACAAAGCTATGAAACGTTAATCAGTTCAAGACAAGGAAGGTGGTTCAGGAACCCCCCCCCCCACCCCCCTCACAGATGACCATGACTTTTGTCAGCCTTAATTGCATATGTTTTGTCAGTTCTCTACCACACCAGCAGGTGGAGTCATTTGTTAATGCTGTCCTACTGGTTCATCATCATATAGCAGACAATAGTATTGAAAAGGATGGATGTGATGAAGTAGCCATTTTGAATGAAAAGACTGGGTAAATAACATTTGCCACATACTGCAATAGGAAGCTGGTTCCCTTCCAAAAGACAACAAAATAATATAAAATGCACATATTTTGTCCAAATTTGAACAAGAAATCCCTACCTTGCATCTGTCTTCAATTTTTACTGAAGGATGTGAATTTACCTATCTGTCCCAACTCTCACTTCTAGCTAATTATAAAGATTTTTTCTTCCCTTCACAAAAATTTGTACAGCAACAGGTTTACAATTAAAGGAAGATTCACTGGTAGAAGCTAACAGCAGTGTGAATGAACATGAAGAAAAAGTGAAAAGACTAAAGCGTTTTAATGTAATGTGTTATATTTTATTGCAGGGCACAGGCAAAAACTTGAAGACCAGTCAAAACCAGGCACACTTTTCTCAGATCGCCTAAGTGAATTGGAACGTTACCGCCAGACAGCCATGAGGGTTGGTCCTTCAACGCCCAGCCCTCGACCTCTTGGAGTGCCCACCCACTTCAGCCCGCAAGCTCAAACACAGATGCAGGGTAAGTGGAACATAAATGTGCCTTTGGGAACAACTCTGGGAAATGCTTGCAAACAGTCAAAAATTAAAATATTTCCGTACAATGATGCATCATAAAATCAATTAATATAGGGAGTAAGCATGGTTACAAGTTACAATAAACACTTCTTTTTGTTTTGGTCGTGAGAAGCTTTTGACATTCCTGTGCGGTGAGTTCAAGTTTTCTTCCTGCATCCAAGTCCCCTATTTTCAGCGTAGCTTAATCCATGCCCAGATTCACATACGCTTCTTGTGACAGCATTTTATCTAACTTTGTAGAATCCGTGTAAAAAATACTTCTGATAAATGCAGAACTGGACTACGTGTGCAGTATTTGTAAAATGCTCCAGTTAAGTATTGCCGGTGAAAGCAGCGTAGAGCCCCCTACAGTACATTGTTCCTATCAGACTTCAGACCATGTAGTTACTGAACTGAACAACAGCACATTGCATCACTGAAAATGCACAGTAAACCCATTGTTCTCTATGATATACATCAGCGCTATATCACATATTATTGATGACTCCCTGGTAGAAAAACAGTATTATTATAGCACAGGTCTGTTGTCAGTTCTGGCAAAAATATATAATTTATGGTTCTCGGATTATTAAAGCTCACAAAATAACTTCATTCCAATTCACCATCTACTATAACCTGTGTTCATATTACATAGAGAGGTTTACTGCATCACAGCGCAATTTGCATCATATTTGTTCAAAGTTATTTACCTAACACTTGAATAATACTTTGAATAATACCTTGGTGTCAAAAAGCTTTTGGAGTTCAAAGCAACGCAAAGCTGATCACATTATTGGTAGTTTCTGTTCTATCCACTTGTTGTTATATTGCAGACACCTGCATTTTAGCACATTAAAACAAAACAATTTAGGAATCACAGAATCTCACAGTGCAGAAGAGGACCATCAAGTCTGCACCGCCACGTGAGAAACACCTGACCTACCTACCTAATCCCATTTTACAAGCACTTGGCCCATAGCCTTGAATGTTACGACATGCCAAGTGCTCATCCAGGTAGTTTTTAAAGAACGTGAGGCAACCCGCCTCCACCACTCTCCCAGGCAGCGCATTCCAGACCAAATGAAAATCTTTTTCTTCCATTCTGTAACCCACAAGAACTTTTCATGACAACGAATCAACAAAATAAATTTATTCCCCTTTCTTTGAGAAGGAATTTCTATTTAGAGTTTAGTGCCGTATTTTGGTGTATGGTCTCATGAAAAATGACAAATAGTATTAAAAAGTGATGTCAAGAATGGGATATAAATCAGAATTGGCAGGGAGATGTATGGCCCGGACAGTGTAGATGAACAGGTGTCTAATCCAACCAGAGAATTTCGACAAAAACAGCTCCCCTATTTCATTTGGTCCTCTAGAAATCAAGTTAGAAGCATCTTGTTTATCTCCTCTTAATCCAAGCCTAGAATCTGCAATCTCCCAATTAATGAACTACTTTTGACCTAAAACTAGTTTAGAACCCAATTCTACAGCTGCAGTGCACGCAGATTAAAGTTAATTTGGACCTGAAAGAATAACTTCTTAGTTTTGGCATTTTACTAGACAGATTTCCTGCCATTGCCACTTTTGCTGCATATTTATGATGTCATATGCAAATACTGTGATGGTTTAATGACACAAATGGCATCCGTGTGTATGCATCATATCCAAACTAAACTGAAAAGCAGTCCTCATGACCACTTGTGGTTAGTTGTTATATAATTCCTGCCCTTAGCCTGTTTTCATGCACAGGTCTCAATATTCCTTATGCAATAATCTTTCACAATTATAAAATACAAAATTTCCTGAAAGAATAAGCTAAGCAGCATTAATGGACTTATGGGACAGCGTAACTGTTGATCTTGAGATATATTTGTAATGGAATGCTTGCTTGACTACTCATGCCCTTGTCCATGTTGCTGCTCTCATACTGCCAGTAATGTACTCCCACGCATGCATTTTTACTTAACAACAAACACACCCACTTTAGTGCGTTTCCAGTCAAAACAATTAGACTGGAAGGTGGAGATCAGACCAATTCCTTTTTACATAAAAAAACAAACACACAGCATTCCCTCTGTGAAGCAAAGCAAGCCCAGAATGGAAAAAGGAAAAATCCTTTTCATATAAACCCAACCAAACTGAGGAGGCAGAGTGTGCTGGCAGATCCTTCCCATTCACCCCTTCTTTTGTAATGTTATGAAAATAAACGTCACAAAGAATTATAATGTGACTTAGAATTTCATGTAAATAGGAACAAAGAAAATCAAACAAATGTCCTCTGATGTGGTTCTTAATATGGAACACCTGCTTTCATACTAACTGGATGGTTGGTTAAGATACTTTGGCTGCCTAATATTCAAATCTCTCTGCCACATGTGCCAAGTGTGTTTTCTTGATCAGTTTGAGAGAATAGATTCTATAAGGGAGATAAAAAAAATTGAACAAGCTTCTTGCCAAGTGATCATAGACCAGAACTGATAGTGGTCATGGAGAAGTGAGCTGTATATAGATCATCCTACCATCCACGGTCCTGGTGAAAGGTAACTCTGATAGGCAATAAAGGAAACAAAGCCTGGGGGAGGGTGGGGGGGTGGGAGCGGAGTGGTGTTGGGGACGGGGAGGTTAGCTGTTGTATATTTTATATCTCGGAGCAATGCCAAGTTGACACCAGTTCTATGTGTGCACCGGGTTTTAGTCAGTGCTTTAAAATGTCTACTCCATGCCTACAGCTCGGGCTTCCAGCTTTTTCTACAGTTTGTTTCATTTTCTCTGAGTCCACACCTAGGCTTAACCAATCAAGTACAGTGAGCTTGGATCAGTCACCAAACTCTCATAATAAAAAGCACAATTGAAAACTATAGAAAGAACAGATATTAAAGCTGCACAATAAAATCTTCCAAGGAGAGAGGAAAATGTAGAATGTTTTCTTTATCTGTAGCCTGCCAATTGGTCTCCAAAGAATGACAAAGTTTTCTGGAACTATATAGTGCTCTGTTCAGATCACATCTTAAGAACTGCTTACTGTTCTGGTCACTGAGATAGGAAGATAGCTAAGTACTGGAAAGGAGCCTTGAGACTGATCTCCAGTGTCACAGGCCAGAGTCATGAGGAAAGAAAGTAGAAACCCGTGCATTTTATACTTTAAAAGTGACCTTAAAGGTATACAAGCTGATACATGATATGGAAAAAAGATATTTCAAAGTAAACCATGACATTAGGACAAGTGGACACAAATTCAAAACAGTCAGCAAGTTTCTTTTACTTCAAGGAGTGGTTACAGGGAACGGAGTTCTGTGTTAGGTAGTGAAATGGAAAACCCTGGAATCTTTTAGGGAGTCTTTCTGGACAAATGAGCTTCAATGGGCCCAATAGGCTTCTTCACCTTTGTGGAGCTTTCAGCTTTATGCTTTGGTTTGAAAAAGATAATAGGCTAGAAATAGTTGTTGTCAATCTTAGCAGTTAAGATATTTATGTGGTGTATCTCTGTCCATTATTTTAACTGAGGTGTGAACCCTTGCTTGTTTAAAGAGGCCAACAGCTGCTTTAAGATGATGGGCAGAAGAATAGCAAGCAAGTGTATTGTCCACTCATTATGCCAAAAGTAATTTGTGGCCTCTATGGATTACATTTTAATTGGCAGAGTGTGTTTTAGGTGCTGCCCCCAAACCAAAAATACAAACAGTGTGCAGTTATGGAAACTCAAAAGAACAGCCAGGACTGTGATCTTATTAAAAAACAGACTAAAATCTACATAGATTGCAACTCATAATAATGATTACATTACACTCAACTCCAGCGAGACAGGAATTAAAAAACATCAGACCATTTGAGCCATTTTCCACAAATCCAATTTCAGGGTTCTTTCTCTGATTTTTTTTTTATTAGATCCAGTTTCTGTTATTAATTATGCTTACTTGTCACCTTGGAGTAATACTGTACCTCCAAAGGACATTGCATCTATTTTCAGGTCTTTTACACTTTTGAGGTCTGAATGTGGTTACAGCATGGCTAACTATCATGGGCTGAGCATATTGTCAAATTGTCAGAGCTATTTTCAGCAAGTAAACAATGCTGAAAGCCATTAGTACCAATAGTCTGCATCTGACTACCCTACTTGACTTTATACAGCACCATTCTGCCCTGATACAGGTAACACCTCTCACAAATGATGTATGAAAATAGATAGACAGATGGACAGACAGATCAATTACCCATTTATGAAGTGCCTTTCATGACTTCAGCAGATCCCACAGCAATTCATTTCCAGTGAAGTACTTTTGATGTGTAATCACAGTTGTAGCATAGGAAAGGTTAATTTACACACAGCAAGCTCACACAAACAAAGAAATAATGACTAGATGATCTATTTTAGTGTTGCTTATCGAGAGAAAATGTTGGCCAGAACACTGGGGAGAACTCATCTGCTCTTAGTTGAAAAAATGCAATGGAATCTTCTATGTCCACTTGAGAGGGAGGGAGGGGGCTTTAGTTTAACACCTCACTGGAAGACAGCACCTCATCCAAAAGACAGGGCAGCACTCACTCAGTGCTGCAGTAGATGGTCAGCTGTGATAAGTCAAGACACTAGAGTGGGACTTGAACCCACAGCCCTATGACTCGGCGATGCGTGCCACTGCTATAGTAATCAGGCTGATATTTGAAGTGGTACCAAAAGCATCCGCTTCTACTAAAAAAATAGTCACAGCAAAGGACATAAATAAGTGCAGCACCCAAAATTCAATGGATCGTGCCTTCATACCAGGAACTGGGAAGTTTTATTTTAGACTATTCCAGATTTACAATATCCCAGAATATCGATTCTCTAACTCGGAACTTTGCTTGCTATCTGATTCCACAGTTTCATTTGATTCTGTATGGAAAGGCTGCCTGGAACAAAATCAAATAAAATAGAACCCATCGGAAATTAAAAATGAAAATCAGCCTGGGCCGAAGCTGGGGCTAACTTCTAACCACACTTGTTACTTTGTATGGTTACTTCAAATAATAACTGCGGGTGGTGTTGATAATAGAATGTAGTACCCTAAAATTATTTTGCCAAACAAATGAACATAACCTGCCATCAAGGGAACATGTGGAGAGTTCTTTATTTGCAATTGTATAGAAATCTGCTCCAGCACTGCCCAGATACCCAACTAAAGGAGGACAAGGTCAAGTGGCTAAGTAGTGGTAGATAGTTTGGAAAAAAGGAGAAGTTTGAGGGTTAAGTGGCAATGGAGGAGGTAGCTGTTTGACAATGAGTGGCAGAAGAAGGACAATAGGATGTGAGGTTAAGTGTGAGTGAGTGGCTGTGCAGCATCATATTGAGACATTGTGCTGAGGTTGTGACATTTTACTGCCCACACTGCTGTTGCATAACAACAAATTAGAAATTTCAAAAGTGGAACTCCAGCAATGTGCTAACTCACTATCCTCAATTGTGGTTGCAAACAGATGTGAAGGCCCATTTGGAAAAGTGAGTGTCCGGCCTGCTATGAAGATAAGGTTTTGTTGTGTACTGAGTAAGACTAGGACATGTTCAACTGCAGACAGGCATTACTGAACTAATTTGATTTACACCTTCCCAGCAGAGTGGGCAATATAACAAAATGCTCAGATATTACAATAAACTACATTCCCACCTCACTTAAAAAAAATACTTTTATATTAAAATGTAAAATGGTACGTGTACATAATTTCCTAAAATACAATATGACCAAACCAACATCAACAATACCTGAAAATTTGACAGGTTGGGGTGCGTACTTGTTTTTACTGTAAGCACAACCAAAACATATATGACTGATACTGCAGAATAATTTACATGTTAACAAATGTTTTTCCTCAACATCAGTATGCATTTAACAAAAATATCATTCGATAAGAAATAATGAAAAGAACAACTTTTTTCTTTTTCCTTCCTATATACTTTCACTTAACTTATCTGGAATCTCTCTCTTTCTGTGTGGGTATCTCCTTCCATTTCTATTGGCTTGACTTTGCTCTCTTAATGTTTCTGACTGTGCCAAATCTTTGACTTTGACTACCAATACCACATAATGGTTGGGACTGTAACATCAATTGATTCGCCTTAGTCAAATATTCTGTAATACTGACAAACTTTTGGTTTCCTCAGTCTTGCATGCTGTCTGGATATAATCAACTTTCCCAAAGGCCTAGCACTTTGACTGGAAATGATATTTAAATGGTTGGTGGCTACCATGGCAATGGTAACATCTAAATTTCTGAGTCTAGAACTGTGAACTTGGCTGCTGTGAGCTGGATCTTGTTGAAATCTGGTGTACCGCCCATGCTGGCTCAGGCAGAGAACTTCCTTGCACACTGCAACTCTCTCTTTCTGCCATTTCCATTGCTGTGGCCTCATCACAGGTCTCTTTCCAAGTTAGCTTATTGCTTTTGCCCAAAATCTTAGCCTGGATTTTATTGTTTTTTAGACCTCCTGCAAATGTGTCTCTAAGGTTGATTAAGTTCACGCCATACCCACAATGGCGAGAGTGTATCTTCAGTTCAAGAATGTAATCTGCAACAGGCTCACTTGGCAACTTTCAATGCAATCTCATTCTCAGTCATGCCATGAGTCCAGAATCTCATTAATTCTAGCATATTCTATGGTACTGGGGTCTTGCAGGCAACACTGGATTGACACCACCCCAAAAGCTTCTGGCCGCATTTTGATGAAGAAAACATTTACTTTATTCTCATTTCCTATTTTATTCATTTTCGGCCAAATGTGTAACCTTCATTCCTAATTACACCTGTCCTCTTTGTTCGGGTTGAATTCCCCCGTTGTCCCCAAATATGCCTTCAATGCCATTTTTTTTCAGTTACATACAGCAATGGCTCACTGTGTACGTGATCACAACAATGTTCAATGTACACAATCTTTCAAATTGTTCAAACTTCCTCAAAATCAACTATCAGAGTTCCAAAAATGTGACACAATCTTCTTCAGGTCTTAATTTCTCAAATGAAACGTAATGTAAAAGAAAATTCCATCCCAGCTTTATCGTCATCTTTTTGTTGTGTATTGAACTAAGCAAGACTAGCTCAGCTGCAGGCAGCTATTATCGAATTAACTTTATTAACACCTGCACAGTGGAGGGGACAGCAGAGAGGGCAACAAAAAAAGAAATGCTCAGATCGAGCAACAGGTTTATATGCTGTTGTTACACTGGAACTTAAGTGCAGAATGGAATCCTATGCTAGAAAATGTCCCATTTTAGGAGGAACAAAAACAGAAAATGCTGGAAAAACTCAGCCGGTCTGACAGCATCTGTGGGGGGAGAAACAGAGTTAATGTTTCAGTCTGTATGGCCCTTCTTCAGAGCTAAAGAGAATTAGAAACGAGATGAAATTTATACTGTTTAAGGGGAGTGGAGCAGGCGAAGCTGGATAGAAGGCCAGTGATAGGTAGGGGTAAAGGAGAGATTGACAAAGATGTTGTGAACAAAAAGGACAAAGGGAATGTTAATGGTAGTGGTAAGGGCTCAAAAAGATGCTGATAGTGGCAAAGGTAAGAAAGCAGAATGTGATAATAGCAGGACAAGGGTAAGCACTCTGAAAAGAACAACATGAACAAGCAATAGATGGCCCTTGTCGGGGTGGGGTGGGGGGGGGGAAGGTCAGTGATGGCAAAAAAGGATGGAGAATGAGATAAAAAGGGGAATAAAAAAGGGGTTAGAACAATGAATAAAAATGAAAATAAATAAAAATAATTTAAAAAATAAAAATAAGCGGATAAAAAATAAAAATGAATTTTGAAAAAAGGGATTAAAAAAGGGGGTGAAGATAGAGGGGAGAGTTCATGGTCTGAAGTTGTTGAACTCAATGTTAGGAGGAACCTTGGTCAGGCAGGACTGGCAAACTGAGCGATTCTGGTGTGGATGTGTGTGACTTTCAGAATTTTCCATTCTAAGAGAGCCTGCTGCAAAATGTATAGAGCAATAACTGAGGTTGGTTAAATTGGTACCTGGTAGAGCACAGTCACAGGAACGTGCAAAATACATCTCCAGGGAGGCCACCCACACTAAAAAATATGGTTGGAATAAACAGTAAAGCTACTGTGCCTGCAGTGGACATGTAAACTGCTGTGCACACAGACTCAAAGCAGGCACAGTGTAGTGACTGGAAGGGAAACTTTAACTCTTATGTCTAGCATACACCAGCAGAGGCTAGAGTTAAAACCAGAATGTGTCCATTTTCACCCCGTGGCACCCACCCCCAGGCAGACTCTGCATATATTTATGCAAATCAGAGTCCATATTGTGCACAGGAACCCAGTGACTTTTTAAATACTGAGTGAGTAGGGCTCCTACAATGGCTACCTCATTTAGTGAAACAGACTGAATGAGGCCACATTGAAACTTTCCCTTGTGGGGCTAAAGAGAGCAGGAATATTCTCCTCTAGGCTTGATGAGGAAAGTCTGGGCCTCACTGGTCCTTTCTCACTTGAGAGATGCCTGTGAAACCACCTGTACTAAAATAGCAAAGGACTGTCATTCTATGGCATTCATCCACTAATATTGCAACAACACTTTTTAGAGTTGTGTTTTAATGGTTAAGAGATCAGATCAAGGAAGAATTGTAAAGTGGATGGGCACTTGGAGCAGATGAAGATACAGTGCAATAGGATCACTTTTGTATGGCCCCAATAAAGAGTTGGCACAGACATGATGGACCAAACCTTGTAAACTTCTTTGGTCTCATGAATTTGTAGTAGTTAACAGAGCAATCTTCCCTTTGCAGGCATTTTTGCAAATGGCTCATTTTTAAAGAATCACAGTCAAAATATATCTTTGAATCAGTGAGGTTTAACACAAGAAATTCCCAGACATTGGGCTGCATATTACAGGGGGGGTGGACGGCTCACCCCCACCCCCCACTCCCTCCACACACACACACATATACACACACACACACACACAACCAAACCCCCAAAAAGCCAACTCACTTCACACCAACCACCCCGCAGCCATAAGGCACTCTGAGTGAGTTAAGTAGCCACCGGTGGGACTTGCGTTGCTCACCGGGGAGGAATTCCCACCCTCGGGAGCTGCCAGCCAATCAGATTTTGGTGAGCAGGCTGGTAGGAAGAAAGGAGAGGGTATTGCCCCTTGATGAGCTAAAGGCACTCCCCGAAGACAGTATCCTCTTGCCGCCCTTTTGAATGTTTTTTGTAAAACTGACCTGACCACTTCTGCCTGACTGCCCACACCAACCATGTTATGGCGTGGGCAGTGTATTATTAGGGTCAATTGGCTTGTTAACCAGCTCAACTGACCCATGATTATTTATTTAAATTTGGCAGGTGGGCTGCCAAGTTTAACACCTGACTATCTAATAATGTTATGGGGGTGAGCTCGGGAGTGGGCAGGCAGGTGGTGGGATTGGCACCTGCCCTATTTTACATGCCTCATCACCAAAATCATGCCCAGCAAGGGGGGAGTTGTGGGGGGGGGGGGGGGCATGTAAAATCCAGCGCGTTGTATTACTCGAGAACTGTCTTCTCACAAATTGTTAATCACGCTTATGTACATGTTGTCAGGAATCATGTTCCTTTTTTATGACATACCCGATGATTGATGAATGTGTCTGTCACTCCATGAATCAGGCAGGCAGCAAGGTTTAATGTTTGTTCATCCCAATAAAATGAAAGAATAGTGACATTTGCTTAATAACCCAGGGAAAGAGAGATATTCTTTCACAGTTAGTGCATGTTTAAAATCTAACAGCTTCATGAAAATGAAAGCAAAATACTGCGGATGCCGGAAATCTGAAATAAAAATAGAAAATGCTGGAAAAACTCAGCAGGTCTGGCAGCATCTGTGGAGACAGAAACAGTTAGTGTTTTGAGTCCGTACGACTCTCATACGGATTTGAAGCGTTAACTCTGTTTCCCTCTCCACAGATGTTGCCAGACCTGCTGAGTTTTTCCAGCATTTTCTGTTCTAACAGCTGCATAGTTCGACCAAAAGCAGAGACATTTAAAAATCCTTAGAGCTTTTTAAAAGCAGATCAATGAAATGTTACTTGCAATCCCTACACACAACCTCCCCCCCACCCCCTGCATACACTCCTCTCCTGTCCAAATATTTACTGCACAATTCAAGTTACACTCACTTAAAATTAGAATGGAAATGAAGCTCTTTCTCCTTCTCAGGATAATTTTTCTTCTGTCTCATGCAAAACAAAGTGGGTTAAGACACTACAGTCATCTCTGGAACCTTAGCTTGAATTGAACCAAAGCAGAGGATATATTCACCACCTCTAACTAACTGGTGGCCGTACAAGCACTGTCTTCTCACCTCCGGAACCTCAGTTTGAACGTATCCTCAAAAGTAGGGCTACGGTAAACTGGAGAGCATCCTAAATACTGTTTGTTCGCCTCTGAGACCTTGGAAATTAGGGATGGAAAGTCTTTTTCTCTCCTAAGTAAAATGAGCTAGTAAGTACTTGCAGTGCTAAAGTGATAAACTGGGGGACCAAAGTTTAAGTCTTGTTCTTGACTGGCATTTGGCCTCAGGCTTGCCGCAAGAGAATGTGCCAATTCTGACCGGTCAGCCAGGCGAGATTTGGGTGGAGAATGTGCTCCACTCACATCCTGCTCAAGGACATGTGCCGATGTATTGCCTACAGAGCAGCATTAACAGAGGGTATGGAAATTCTATAACCTGCTCTTTTTCTTTCTTTTGAAAAAGATACTGCATGTGCCTGTGTTTCTCAGTGCGTACACGTGTGCGCGTGCGCAAGTGAAAGAGCCTGCCCAAACAGTCATTTCCGTTCTCATTGCACAAATGTTCCCTCAAATTAAACATTTACTAGGACTAAAGTAACATAAGAAGATTCAAACGAAAAATGAATACGGCTTGAATGTTTAACTGGGTGGGAGCCAAAGCAGTGGAATTAGTTGCCTGACTAAACTCAAAAAGTTATTTCCACAAAATGGGCCACTGACCAATGTGGTTAGGTTACAGTTACCATTATGTTAATAAGTCCAGGTATTTATCTCTTAGGTTGTGTGTAATTCATGTGTGTGCCGTGACCTGGTCAGAAACAAAAAATCTGCCAGTGCTGGGGTCCGACTCATTGCTTTAATTTTAGGTCTCTTTGTGCTCAAACAAGCAATTGTTATCATCTATCATCTCCCTCTAATCTGAGACTACACTGAAAAGCTGTATTTTTTTTATTGGCTTTTAAGAAAGAGCTTTGTGGTGAAGGGCAGTTTCAACTCAATTTATTTATCAGCAGAATTACCTACTTCCATCAAACAAGATCAGTGCATTTTGAGAAATTGGCAGTTCTTTATCATCAAAAGATATCACCAAATGTAAATTTGAAACGAAATGATTTCAGAAACTAATGTAAAGCAAAATACTGCAGATGCTGGAAATCTGAAACAAAAACAAAAAGAGCTGGAAAAACTCAGCAGGTCTGACAGCATCTGTGGCGAGGAACACAGTTAACGTTTCGAGTCTGTATGGCTCTTCATCAGAACTAAAGAAATATAGAAATGTGGTGAAATATAAGATGGTTGAGGGGGTGGGACAGCCTTCTGGACTTAACATTGAGTTCAACAACTTCAGATCATGAACTCTCTTCTCCATCCCTACCCCCTTTTTCCAATAATTTATATTTTTTAAATATATTTTTCTTTTCCCACCTATTTTTAAATTTATTTCGATCTATCATTTTATCTCCACCTTTTAGCCCATTTCAATCCCTTCCCCCCACCCCACCCCCACTAGGGCCATCTGCCACTTCTTTGTCCTGCTTTCTACCCTTGATGTCACCATTAGTACATTCCTCAGCTAATATCACCACTCTCAACACCCCTTTGTCCTTTTGTCTACGACATCTTTGGCAATCTCTTCTTTGCCTCCACCTATCACTGGCCCTCTATCCAGCTCTACCTGTCCCACCCCCCTCATCCAGCTTATATTTCGCCTCATTTCTATATTTCTTTAGTTCTGATGAAGAGTCATATGGACTCAAAACATTAACTGTATTCCTCTCCGCTGATACTGTCAGACCTGCTGAGTTTTTCCAGCTATTTTTTTGTTTCAGAAACTAGTGAGTCAGTTTGGCAAAGCTCACTGAACTGGTGTGTGTTGGTAATGTGATTTATTTACAAAATTCGCCTTGCGTTTCTGTTGATGACAGTAGTTTCCAGAGTTGCATAGTGCTGAATGAATGGCTGCCTTTGGAATGACTGTTTGTGTGATTGCATCACTGCAGAATATTTCAGAGAACCAGTGAATAAAATACTGGAAATGTACAAGATTGTCAGGATCTCCATAAGATATGAAACATGGAAACATAATGAATGGGAAACAATGACATGAAAAGTTGTCAGGTCTGTGGAACTCTGAAGTGATTGATCCAGACTAACATGTGGCAAAACAATCTGGTTTGGCAACCATATATTACTTATTTCTATAGCACCCTTAACATAATGAAATGTCCCAAGATGCTTCACAGGAGCATTATTAAACAAAGTATGACATTGACCCACATGAGGAGATATTGGTTCAGGTGACCAAAAATTTGGTCAAAGAGATGGGTTTTAAGAAGATTCTTAAGGGAGGGAAATGAGGTAGAGAAGCAGAGATGGGTAGGGAAGGAATTCCAGAGCTTGAGGCCGAGGAAACTGAAGGCACAGCCAATGACTATTAATGGTGGGGTGACTAAAATTAGGGATGAGCAAGAGGCCAGTTATCTTGTAGGGTTGTAGGCTGGGGGAGGTTTTTGTTATTCTATTTAGATTAGGAATCTAGTAATATCCTCCCTTTCTCTGGATAACTTGCCATAGCGACTATGGTAACAATTAGAGAGCAGGTCAATGACCTGTTTAAGTAACAAATCCTGCCCACAGCAGAGAATATTTCATGCATCCCCACAGGGTGGAGAAATTGGTGAGTGAGTCATCCCAGGCTGTTCTTGCACAACTACTGTATATACACCAGGGAATGGCTCACAGAACAGAGTGAGCTAAACAAAAACGTAAAATTGGAACGAGGGAGAGGTAAATTCATTTAAAAACAAATAAACCCTGTTGGTTTTGTAAAACACATTGCCTGCACGTGGGTGCTAAATCAAAGATGAAAGACTTCACTGTAATTCATTGTTTCTTGCAGTTTAGCATTTGATTACTGAGAGCAGTAATTTTCTTTAAATTACTGTCTCACACCTAACAGTCCACCCTAAAATTCAGACTTGATATCATCATTTAATTATAATGTTGTAAACCATCTCAAGTATGCTGATTAACAGTCTGCCCCTGTAGCATATTGTGTGCATGCCAGAAGAGTCAGACTGAGGTGCTGGCATACTTGACAGGAATTATAGCTTTATCCGAGAATGGCACCTCAGGAGCTCAGTTTCTTGCAGTGCACAAACAGCCGGCCTGTTTTTTTTAAACTGATCAGGAGGAGTTGCTACACCTTCTTCTAAAAAAATTGTTGCCCTGTAGAAAGTACTGCTGTGGAAATATTGCTAAAATCTGATTTAAGTACATCAGCTGAGCCATAGTTTATGTGTTTTACTTGCACTGTAAAAGATTCACTGTTGTCAGATGAAAAGTCTTTACAAAAATGTTTTGGCATTGAATTATATTAGATGATGTTATTTCCAATAGCTCCATGACCAGACTTTGCCAGCTAACCTTAGTAATCATATTGACCAGTCGTGCTCTCTCACCATCCTCTCTGCATGTGTGCTGGCCCTGGTAATGCTAAGCAAATGTGCAGAGATATTGGTTGCAACACTGTGGCTCCATTTCACTCCTTGTAAATATGGCTACCTGCCTGGACCTTGGGAACACAAAATTTACTTGAGTGATTTTACTACTTGCCCAGGTGGGGGTGATTCCTCACCAGACTTATTTTATGTGGAACCTTTGGCTTGATTCTGGTATGCTGCGAGTGAAACTACTCTGTGGCTGCTCTATATAATGTAAATAGAAATGCAGCTAATAGCTTGAGGCAGTACTTTCAAGTATTATCAGTTCCTGAAGCCATAGACTTCAGTAAATCACATTGCATTTTTCTACTGTTCACCTGCTGTATTAACCACATTTCCGCCATACAATGCTAGTAAACGTGCTGCACAAAAGAAACCATCTCAGGGTCATTTTAACCTAGCGAGGTAAACAGGCAGCTCACAGGACCAGGTAGAACACAGGTTTTACAGCCCGCTCATTGATTTCAGTGAAGAGTAAAATTGTATGGGCACCTGAAGCCATCAGTTTCCCAATGAAGTTAGATTTAAATTACCTCATTGACCTCCAATACAATAACAATGAACACAGAACTCTCTGTCAAAGTTCAGTAATGGGTACATTTGCCTTTTTGCATCCATACATCTACAATACTTTATTTTTATTGCTATGTCAATCTGGAGACAAAAATCACCTGAGAAGTAGGTGGGGTTGAAGTGTTGTAATCTCAGTTTTGGTTTTCCATGGAATCCAGATGATGAAAATTGAATACTTCAGATTTCTGGAGTTGATGCAATTGCGGAGGCTGGGCTGGCAGCAGCCCAGATTATTCTTCAGGACTCCAGAGGAGCAGGAGTGGTCCTCCTGGTCCAACAAAAATCATTTTAAACTGACTGGTATTGGTCCTCCAGTTGACTGTACCACACTGCTGTCTCTCAAAGTGGCAAAGTCCTATGAGCATCATACAATCCTAATTGGCATATTAAAAACACCTATCACCTGAAACAGGTGAGTACTCCATCCAGGCTCGTCTCAGGATTGGAGTGGGATTGGGACAGTAAATTTCTCTGTAATTTTCAGGCAGTATACTTAAAATCTGGAAACCAGTAAGAAATCCAGTCTATGGCAGAAAATGGACAAGTATATAGGTTCGGTCCTTTAGAAAATAAAAAAAGAAGCATGTTGAGATATAAAATTGTATGATATAAGAAATAGCCACTAGTTTAAAAACAGTCACATTAATAAGCTGACATATTTTGGTGAAGTTGTTGTGGCCTATTTGGAATCATTCCAGAGCGACAGCATACACAGATTCTGCAGAATGAGAGTCCTGTTGTAGTTGTGTAAGCCATTCCACATGGAAAATCATTGGAGTCAAGGGGTTTCCAGCAGTACATAGTCTGTTGCTTGGCTTTGTGACTCAGCGCTTTGGCTGGGTACTTTCCTGTTTGGGTTTAGCAGCCCTTCATTGACCAGTAGCATTGCTCAACATTGAAGCAGTTTCTGATTGTTTATGCAGAGGTCTGTACTCACAAGGCTTTTATTCAGCAGCAGGTTATAATATAATATGAGCGTGTTTATACTTTCTTTTGAATGATGCAGCTGGATTTTACAATCGCTTCCAAATGGTGCTGCACTGAACACAAACAATTCCAGATTTAAAAAATAAGGAGCCCTTGAGTATATACACAGTTCAGTGAATTAATCTTTTACTCCTTCATTTCTTCTGTTTTGACTTCATCTTTTTAAATTTAAATGTTTTATGCTCATAAATAAGTCAAAATATCTCAAAGGCATTTTAGGAGTTTTTTTCAAATGCAGTCACTATTGTATTTTAGGGAAATGCGACAGTCTAATTGCTCCCAGCATGGTCCCACAAACAACAATGGTGTAAATGACCAGTGACATTGATTGAGGGATTAAAAATTGGCCAACATGCTGGGAGAACTTCCCTGCTCTTCTTTGAATGGTACCATGGGATCTTTTTCACCCTTCTGAGGGGGCCTCAAGGGTATCGGTTTAATTGTAAATCAGTGTAAAGTATAGCTTCCCCAACAATGTTATAAGAATGCTAGACTTGAAATGCCAATATCATATAATGACCGTTCAAACATTTACTTTGATTTCCTTTTCCCTTAGGCACCTCTGACATCAGCCCATTTGCAGACCCTCGCCAATTTGAACGCCAGTTTCCTGGACTATCTTCGCTTACAGAATCCCGCTTTTCAGATCCTCGCATGAACTATCCCGGCGCTATGTCTGCTGCTGCCTTCACCTACTCCACCACTCCATCCACAGGCGGCATTGGGGGTATCAGCATGACAGGTATGGCAGCCACAGCCCGCTACCATACCTACCTGCCACCCCCTTATCCTGGATCAGCCCAGAACCAAAGTGGACCCTTTCAGACCGGTGTCTCACCATATCATCTCTACTATGGCACCTCTGCTGGATCATACCAATTTTCCATGGTTGCAGGAGGAGAGCGCTCACCAACCAGAATGCTGCCTTCTTGCACCAGTGCATCTAGTGGAAGCACACTTATGAATCCCAATTTGGCCAATCAGAATGATGTTGTGGATGCTGATGGTAGCCAAAGCAATTCTCCAACAGCAATGACCACCACAGGACGAATGGACGAATCAGTCTGGAGGCCTTATTAGAAAGCCAAAGATGTATGAGCAACAGTAATTATTCAAAAATTTAAACCTTATCTCTGTATACATTAATTCTAGCTGTAGCTGAGAGAATAGTGGAAAGAAAATATCCTAATATGTCCATGTACAGAATGTGATTTTTGGTTAAAGGTACTTATTGTATATACGTATTGTCAAATGGTGAGCCATGGTGGAAAATAATCAGTTCACCTTATAGTGGCCAAATACCCACCAAGTCAAAATGACTTCCAACCAAAGATGATGACCATCATATTTCAAAAACAACAAACAGATTGGCATGGGTTGGATATAATTAACATTTTAGCATCTCACAACCATCATTTGTTGGTCAATTGCAGTTATATAATTGTGATTGGCCACGTGGATACTGGATTGTTTTCTGCTATGGTGGGACCATAACGTAGTGTTTCAGCACTTGTGTTTTTAAACTGAATTGAAGTGACAGTATATTCTCTTAGCCTGCACAAAATTGCCACAGCGACTATCAAAAATATGATAGGCCTCTTTTAATTGACTACTGTGTAAAGATTAGAAGAATCTTGTAGTCACGCCTCCGCTCTTTAGAACATGCACAAATACTTGTGTATTTTATCAGAGCCATGCTGAAGTTCCCATGAAGACCAAAAAACAGAAAATAGGGGCCACAAGACATTATCTAGTGACGGTTGAGTAAACTTTGGAGAATTGTATTTTGATGTTATTGTCCATGTTACTTTTTAAAATGAGGCAGTGGTGCACGAGCCAAATGATTATATAAGCATTAGACGTTCATATTCTGAAGTCATCCAAGCCCAGGTACTTCAGTTTACAGCCTGTGTGTGATGGACGAGTACCAAACCAGAAACTTTGGTCCGAACCAAAGGACGCACTTGGAAATGTTTCTGAAACCCATGTATTGTATTGTATTTGTGTAAGAAATGTTTTGGAACTGTAATTTGGCATACTTAAAGATACCTACTTACATCTTTGTTCCTCAATGGGCAGGGTTGTACTCATGAAATAACTGTGGATTTTGGTTTTTGGTTTTACTGCACTCCTTAGAGCAAGCTGTGTATGCTGATTTAGGACACACTCTTTTTAGCTGAAATAGTGCATTCTATACTGGCAGAAATTAATAATTTTAATATTTGAGTTAATCACCACCAATGAGCTGCAAATGTCTTTATGTCCATATTACATTTATAAGTAGCAAAATATTTCTTTATATTTACCACTGAATTGACAAAAACTTGATATATGCTTAGGTGGATCCAGGAGTAGATTACAGTCCAATTAATTATTTCACTCACCGTGAACTGTAACTTAAATTGCACGAAGACACACAGTGCTACCAATCAGCTGGTGAAATTCTTTAAATAGTTGGTGAATTTGTGATAATTATGTGCTCTTATGGATATAACAGGGTGACAATTTAATGGCACATTACTTGAGATTGTCTCTATCCTATAAGCCCTTGCATGGCTAATGTGCATGTGTAGTATGTATTCCAAAAGCAGTGTTACAATGAAGCTTTCAGTTGGTCATCCATACTTTACACTCAGTAGCCAGCGAATGGTTGCAGCTTTCAACAAAAAATTAATTGATCAAAATGTAAAGTACTTTTTCAAATAATAATTTGTGGTCATTTCACCAGATTTTTGATTACACAAAAGTGTAAAGTATTGCTATTCATTGAAGAAAAAGCAATACTTCTGATTAAGATGATTTTTTAAAAAAGTACACTGCAGTCTTGGTTATCCAGAATAATCCTTATTGAACAGACCAGTAAATGGCAAACATTGCCTAAACAAGTTGAGGTTTCTTGAGAGCTACCTTTATTTTCGCATTGTTTTCTATTATACTGGCTGTGTTCCATTTAGCTCCATGTTTCAAAAGACATCCCGCCATCTTTTTATACTCAGTATAAATGATAGCATGAGGAAAGCTTCCAGTTTCTTTGCCTAATGGACTAATTTTCTTCAACATTCTGAAGGTGTGTAGTGGCTACCCGAAATTGCCCTGTAAAACATTGATGCATAGAAATACTTTCCAATTAAACTATAATGTAAATAGCCACTGGCAGCCTAGAAAATATATCATCGTTTGTACACATCACTAGGCCCTTTACCAATAATGTGGCTGTGGATCTGTTCTATCAGGGATTATTTGGATAATTAAGGTGAAAAATTGGAAGCTTTGTTGCACCTGTGTTTTGAAATCATCCAGTCATAGTTGGGGAATTAAAATCTAACAAAAGCTTTAAAAGGAAATCGCTTTATTCTAGATTCTCGATTATTTTTGGTTCATCAAAAGGTTCTCACACTAACAATGAATAAGATTTTCTTTATGAATGTCTGGCTTAAAATCCAAGTTGATTAAATCAATATTTCTATGCCTTTGTAAGCAATTTTTAACGTCAAATATAAGTTGCCAATCTTTCAATTTTTCAGCACACAAGATGGTGTCTTTTAAATCCTCAGTTAGGTACATTTTAATGTCGTCAGGTATGGAACATGCAACTTTCATGATTGCAGTATCTCTCTGAACCTTCAAAGATTAAGTCTTAGGAATTCAATAAGGTAATAGTGCACATTCAGATAAGACACAGATGCCACTACAAAGTCTCTCTACCAATTGCATGCTATGGATAATGCTGCTTCATGACAACCTAAGCCTGGATACTTAGTCATATGTGGAGAGCAGGGAAGATCTCACTTAAGTGCAAGTAGATTTTAAAAGGTTTTACAGGCTGAACAATAAACAGTATCCCATTGTTCCTTATTCCTTAAGCATGGATCTAGACTGGGACAACACTTGCTAAAGTGTACATTTTAAACACGTGAAAGCTATTTTGACATCTAAGATGTTATTACAAGTAATAAGTTCACCCACAGATGTTATTTGGTTGACATAAAGCAATACCCTTTTAGCCAATGGTTTGTATTACAAACCTCTGGTATAAATATATTTATTTTCCAAAAAGAGAAGCAAAATATAATCTTATTGAATACAGCCTTGTAGTTTCAGGAGGTCCAAAGCCTCTTTGAAAAAAAACAGTGCCAGCTTAACTTTTTCCGGCTTATCTCTTTTAAGCGTAAAGTCTCCTTTGTAATTTATTTATTAAGAGTGGGAGCTGGAAGCTGTCCACATACAGACATTTATATTTCTGTACAGATGTATCTTATTTGGATTAAGCAGTAGCACTTATACAAGGGTGTCGGGTTACACGCTTTTAAGTTTGTGTCAGTACGATTCCATCCTATTTAATAATTGAATATATTTGTTTTTCAAAAGATTAATTATCTGCCAAGCTGGGCTTTTTAGAAGATTGGAATATTATTTTTTTTCTTACTAGAGAAGTGACAATTCTATGCTAAGCTGTGAGTTTAGGCTGCAGGCAGCAACCTGGAAAGCAAAGTACCATATTAATTTGTTCAGATGTATCAAATGTTGCAAACTTGATCCTCACAAGGGTTTTCCAGTTAGCTCAATACATTGAGTCACATTGGGGGCATGGGATAGGAAATCCCTTGTTTGGTAATGGCCAATAGCCCATTGAGCCATTAAGAAAAATCTGGTAGCCAAAGGCATGGCCATTTAACAAGCAGTCAAATCAAGTTTAAAGCAGCTGCCCATTTTGGCCACTTTCCGTTATCCTTATTTGGTGACCAGCATCTAACGGTTGCTAACAACTGCCAGGCCACAGTTTCTTCAACCCCACCCCTACTCCACTGTGACTGGAAATGTGATAAAATCAGCCACAGAGTTGAAGAAATATTTGGATTAGAAGCTACAGGACAGGTGTTTAGATAATCTCACAGGTCATCGGTACCTGAGAAATGTGATGACCGTTACAGTGGATATGGGGGGGGTGGACTGAGAAATCAAAGTTTTCTTCAGTGGTTCAGTTCCATCCGAACAAGACAGACATCTTATAGAACCCAGCACCGGCATCAAGCCAACAAAGCAGAATCATATATATGTCCAACAAAAATATCATATGCACTAATAATTTTTTTGGATCCCAATTTGAGTTTGTAATTTTTTGATATCACTGAATATTTGCCTAGAACTTGCTATTACCTTGAGCCAAAAGTATAGATCTCTCCAAAATATCTATATTGAGTTTGGCTTGCTTTCTAGGCCTGGTTCCCAATGTATACCCCTACCAATGAAGGTCAATGAAGGTATCTTCTTTTCTAGGGGAGGAGAGGTAATGATGTATAATTCTATGATTTTTTTTAATTAAACATTTAGTTTTGACCTAGACTTCCGTGCTTGAAGATATTGGCCTAAAAAAAATTGAGGAGAATCCAATTCTGTAAGATAAACATTTTCCGTGCGTAAATGTACATTCTTATAAACATAGCAAAACAATGAAATGCTTGCGATATATTACCGTATGCAACTAAACTGCTGCCTGTTTTGTGTTAAAAGTATACTTCCTCAAGTCAATTCTGTCCCTGCTATATGCTTTGGCTGTATGAAATAATTGCTTTATTCTAACATTAATAAAAATGAAAAGAAACTCTGCCTTTAAAACTGCTTTTGATGGTTTGATATTGTAAAATAACTTAAAAAATATTGTTGAAATGGAATTACTGTACTTAGATTATATTCAGTCAAGATGTTTTTCATTTTGTTCTCTTGATTAATCACTGGATTTAAGGCTTGTGCTTCAATAAAAATGGCCTTTTTCTGATATAATAATTTCAGTCTAAGTGTTTGAATTAACACTCTTGGCCTTGTTAGAGCATTGTGTACCTTTCTCCTTTGGTTTTCCAGTGCTGCTTAACTAGCCAGATGAGTCAATTTCTGGCACAGGTTTGATGGGCTGAATGGCCTTGTTCTGTGCTGTATGATTCTATGAATCTGGGTAATAAATTTTCTTTTACAGGTACCATCAATACCATTACATTTTCAGTCAAATTGAAGGTTTGTTTCAGGGATTGGGGGATGGGGTAATGGTTTTGATCCACTTATTTCCAATCTCTTTGAATACTTTATCTTAAAATCTTTTACTATTAGGTGGTAATCTGGCAAGTCTCCTAGTCATAAACTGAATGTGCTGAGGACTGGGACTCCTATCTCTGGCCTTTATAGTGCCACGTTGCTGAAAATAGTGAACTGTCCTGAAGTTTGGTACTTCATGGACCAAAGCAGTTTTTTGTCCTAACAATTTTTTCCCCAGATACGTTGTTTTAAAGTCTTGTAATATTTGACAAAGATAACTGAAATTATTTTTATTTGGACCTTTATTTCTAGCATTTGTTTCAATAATAGAAGGACACCTGTTTATAAAGACTTGTCAACAGTTCTAAATGTAGCTGGTTGCTACAGCCAAGTTCCTCTTTCTATTCAAGAGTCCAATCGAGTTTACAGCACAGGAACAGGCCATTCAGCCCAAATGCTGTATGCTAGCATTTATGCTTCACGTGAGCCTCCTCCCAATCCTTTTCATCTAACCCTATCAACGTATCCTTCCATTCCTTTCTCCCTCATGTATTTATCTAGCTTCCCCTTAAAAGCATCTATTCTATTTGCCTCAACTATTCTCTGTGGCAATGTGTTCCACATTCTAACCACTCTCTGGGCAAAGAAGTTTCTCTTGAATTCCCTATTGCAGTTATTTGTGACTATCATATTTAAGGCCTCTAATTTTGGACACCTCCACAAGTGGAAACATTTTCTCTCTGTCTAGCCTATCAAACCATTCAGTCTTCTCTTTTCCAGAGAAAAGAGCCCATCCTTTTCAGCCTTTCCTGATAAGCCTTTCCTCTAACTTATGGATTTTTATTGCACCTCCTTCAATGCCCCTATATTCTAGTAATATGGAGACCAATGCTATTCGTAGTACTTCAAGTGTGGTCCAACGAAGGAGTGGAAGGAACTAAAAGATCAGTACAGTATAACTGAGCACCTGGATCAGTTTGTACGAAGGACCACCCAAAATTCAGAAAGGTCACAATCTGAAGTTTATATAAAGCAGGAAGTTGTAAAAAGGAAGACCCTCCTTAAACTACCACAGAAATTATATGCAAACCACCATGGTATTGTCATAAATATCAGGTTTCCCTCCCCTCTAAATTCTTAGGCCACCAACTAATTCGAATGAAGAATTTTTTTAAAATGCTAACAGTGACTTCATCCCAGCCAGCAGAATCTACCCACAAAATGTAGAGGCACACGCTACCTGGCACAGTTTAAAAAGTGACACTGAATCAATGTGTAAAAGGAACAGAGAAAGAAGAGTGTATACAAGCTACCCACTATACAAACTGTTTTCTTAAAAGGTACAGATATAACCAATCCAAGCAACCTGAAAAGATCCAAAGTTCAAGTATTACTTTCCAATATCTAAGTTTTGGCCCAATCTAGAATATTTCAAAATCAGTCATGTTTCTTGTCATATTAACTATACAGAATATACAGCACTAATCATAACTTGTCATGTACAAGAGGATAACATTTGTGGTATAACACTATAGAGGTTGTGTTTATGCAGCACGTTAAGGGTTACAGTACTAATCATAGTTTGTGATGTACGAATAGAGCCTCTGCACATTTAGCAGAATGAAAGGATTAACTGTTTAAGGCACTACTAGTCATAACAATGATTGTGTTCAGCATGTCAGGTTCGTGGAGCACACAAAGATTACTTTAAGAAGTGGCAGTTTAGTTACTTGCCAATCCATATGATGACATTTAAAGACAAGGCTCAGCTTATTTAGACTGCATGCAGTGAGTGCCACGTAAGCCCTATGTTTTCAGCATATTTCCTGTTCAAGGATATAGAACACAGTCAGTTTGAGTACCACATGTCTACCATGTAGCAGCAGCTAGTTTGTGTTTTGAAGCATTAATCAGTTACAGTGCTCTTAAAAAGTACTGTACTCAGTGATGTGCAGTGACCTCAAACCCAGCCACCGCAAAAATGCTTCTTTAAAAGAGAATAATAACATGACTATATTAAATTAACCCACTACCATCCAAAATGTTTCCAGCAAGATTTTTTTTCCCCTGACTCCCAGAAAACAGGATGAGCTCAGTGTGGTCAGTGCCAACATCCAGTAAATTAAAACTGACTCAGTTTAACTTTAATAAGCACCAACAAAGCCTTACTTAACAATAATGCAGAGTTGAAACACCAAGATAATTGAGCGTTGAAATTAGAAACTATAATTTATACAAAGACATTGTGTACCTACTTTGAGAGGCTGTGCGGTAATTGTGATTATTTTGGATTGTGGGTGGAGGGGATAAAGAGAAAAATGAAATGCATTTTTTTGTCAAAAAAGAAGAAATGCTGGAAAATTTGCAGTGCAAACATTACCTGAAAGAGAAACACAAGCACAAGTCAATGTTTTAGATTTGGTACTTCATTTAACAGGCCAACTAACAATTATTTTAACTGAGTATATGGCCTAGGAAATAGCAGTCAGCAGAGTTTAGAGAAGGAAGATCCCGCTTACCAACCTCCTTATGTTCATTTGAAGCACATTGTGGAAACTCCAAAACTCAACCAAAAATCTCTGTTAGGCTCAAGGGTCATGGATCTTGAAAGCTCCCTGGAAAACCTCAACCTAATTTTCCTCAGCACTTCACCAGAAGCAAGTTGGCTGCCAGCATGCATCAGAGAGCTGTGGGATATGCTGCCTGTGATTTTCCATCCATGGACACAAAATCACATTCAACATGCCAGTGATTTTCCAACATCTCGTTGGTTGGGCAAGGTTCCTTGTTGCCAGCATATCATTGAAAAATTCCCCAAGTCCTTGTGTCTCATTTCCAGTGTGCAGCATCAATGTTGTTTTCCTGACAGCATTATTTGGCCCGTCGGATATACAATAGGAACCCACAGAAGTAGTACTACATCACTGACCAAGTCAGGGAATATTGCTCTGTATACAAGCATGACAGCATATCTTGCAAAACACTTTAATATAGCCACAATACTCCATTAACAAAAATATATATTTTTATATTGCAATAAATAATGAAAAATACTCTTCCATCAGCAGCTGTGTTAGTTCAGTATGACTGAAGTGCTTAGGTACAAGAATTATATTGGGCCACAGCCAAACCCACTGAAACCTGATTAAAACAATAAAGTCACAGAGTTTTAATCATCTCATTTAAGGTTTTAAAAATCAGATTACTCTGTTCTTTTGTTGATTCCGTCTTATAGTTTAGAGAACTAGCTTCAGTGGAGTAGAATCAGTAGTGAGTGAAACCAGTCAGAGTTTAAACAGGAGTCAAGTTTACTCATCCCAACAGTCTGGATGCAAATTTTAGGTGTCTGTGCAAGAGCTTAGTTTTTAAAATTGGTTTACTTTAGGGATTAATAAATGCTTAACACTGAATCAGAACTAAGCCAAAACTACTGAAATTGCCATTCTCTAATGTTGCATAAAGACAAGGGAATTTAGCTCATCATCAAGTTTCTATTTTGACAATGCGGAAAACTGAACTAAAACAGAGTTCTTTACTTAAATGCCTGTTGGAGCTTGTTTTTTTTTGCCAAGTCTAACCATTGGAATCCAGCATTTCAGGCCTGCATCTTTATTTTTCCTTGTTGAAGTGTAACTTTAGCATGTTGGTGGGTTATTGTTACATTTAATCACATTGGGCAGGAAGGTATGCTGACAAAGCAAAACAGGCTCATGCCCGCAATCTTGTGGGCTATGCTACTTTGGGATTCTACCAAGTCGAAGTCAGGATTTGTCACCCAGTGACCCAAGCAAGAATGGCACATGGAACTTGGAGAGTTAGGCAACAAAAAAGGGGGAATAAATACCATGTGTAACTGTTGCACAATGCAGAAAATGATAATCAGTCAATTGTTTTGTACAAATAACTATATCTAATACAGCAACCAATGTTGGGATTCTCCACAATTATACGTAGTTAATGACATTTGCATTCCAAAAAATCTGTAAAGATTTCTATTCTCTAAGAAAACAGATTAGTAATCAGAATCCCTTTCATTTGGGAGAAGCATTCTACAGATTTTGGGTTTGCTTTTACCCTTGATTGAGAGGGCTGAAATTGATAGCTACACTTCAAGAAAAAAATAATCAAGAAAGAGAAAGAGCCATCAAATGACCCATTAGGTTAACATTGAACCTGAGTACAACTCCAACATGCAATAGACCACAAAGATGGTTACTCAGCAATAGCTTGCCAGGAACTTCAGGTCTCCCTAACGGACCAGTGAGTTTATTCAACGAGCAGCCAAGTCATGTAGCAGTAACTCCCCAAATCAATTCTTGGTCTAAATTAATTGATCTCTGCTAGATCAGCAGTAGGGTCACTCCAGTTAGCCTCAGCAATCCTGCATTAGGGATAGAAAAATTCCCCAAAGCTCCTGTTTGAGATTACTATCCAGAAAAAGTGGGCACAATTTTAACCAAACTTGCTGTTCGCGGAGCTGATGGGATTAGATACATTGCTGGTTTAGACTCCCAAGTCACCAATTCACAGAAAAAGCCCTAGTGTCAATCACTAGATCACTTCATTAAGTACTTCCTCCATACTGACATTGCTCCTCTGACAAGTACTATTGTTTCCATGCCTATCAATACCTTGAATTCTCATTCATTGGTGTGTGGAGGTCTTTTGCGGTGAGAGGGGTGGATTTTGTGATGTAGTGAGATGTTATTGAGGGCTTATTGGAGGATTTGGTGCTGTACTGAAGGATTTAGTGCTATGGTGAGAGGCTATTGCAGGAGGAAGAGAGTTACTGCCATGGTGAGGGCCTTTTGGGAAGTTTCTTTGTTGTGATGGGGCTTACTGAGGTGGTGCAGGCATGGGTTTTATTATAGGGTTAAATTGCTGAGATGGTGGGTAAGTGAGGGGGTTTAATTTAACAATTTAATTTGCCAAAGTGAGTACTCTATCGATGGGGATTAGTGCCTAGGCTGGGATTTGTCATTGGCATCAGAGGTGCAGGTTTGGCCACTGCAAGAGGGGCCAGGGAATGGCACACCTGGAGGACAAGATCTTATCTATATTTGTGGCAATCTGGGTCCTGCCAGTAGGTGCCTTCAACATTTACAAGAGTTAATGGCTAAGGGAGTAAACCCAAAACAAAATATGGAGTGCAGTCCCGTTGAACAGTTGGCGTTACCCTCAAGTAAGCACCTTCCAGCAACTGACTAGGCCCCAAGTATATAGACTTTCGTATTTTCTCTGGATTTCAACCTACAAAGTCAAAAGAAGGGTACAGATGAAAGTCTACACCTGCTAAAGCCAAACCGAGGCAGCACAGCAAACAAAGAAAAGTAATCTATTGTTTCACTAGTTTTCCAAGAGGAACTAAATCAAAGGCATTCTGGTACACAAAGATAGATGATCTTAAATTTGACACACCACTTAAGAGGTTTAGCCAGGGAGAATCTTGCTCTTCTTAATCTTGAATACTGAATATTGCTGAAAAAGTTACATTTTGTTTTTAGCAATGTTCAAGTTCTGTGCTACCAAGTGACTATCCTGAATACTGTTCACCAAACTGTCATGAGGAAGCCCTCACTTTCTGTCTCAATTAATTTGATTAATTTCTCAATTATTGATGTAACATTGATTAGCAATCCCCTTTTTGAAAGTGGGTTATATGCTCATTTACTTCCAATGTACTGGCATGCAGTGACATCACAAATCTCCTCTTTCATCTCACTAATAGATGGCACTCATCCTTTGGAGTTTGCTTGTTTTGAGTGCTTGAAGAGCTGAAGATGCCCTAACCCAAAGAGAGTTCCCCTTTCTGATGGAGCACTGAAGAAAGGTAATTGGCCTAAAACATTAACTCTCTGCACAGATGCTGCCTGATCTGCTGAGTGTTTCCAGTATTTTCTGTTGTATTTCAGATTTTCAGCATCTAGAGTATTTTGCTTTTGCTTGAGGGTTTCCCTTTAAGTGACTTAATTGCTAAGATAAGTGATAACTCCTGGATGTAAAACACTGGAAAGTTTATATTTGGTACTCAGTATGAGCTCATCAAAAGCCATATGGTAAAAGCTCTTAACACTCAGCCTGAGGTGTTTCATCCTGCTGTAAAACCTGTCCCAGTTTCATAATGGAAGCCTAGGAACAAAATACCAGAAAATGATGTGGAAATGTTTAGTTCTTAATATTATACTGTGTGCAAAAAGATTGTGGTTTTGTTTTTTAGCCTCTTAGATAGTTGAATATTAAAAATTGCTTTCAGTCCTAAATCCAACATAAACATTCATATTGGATATATTAGTAATGGGTGGGTCTGTTAGTTCAGTTGGCTAGATGGCTACCGTATGGATCAGGTTAATGCCAACAGCACTGGGTTTTATCCCCATTTTGGCTGTGATACACTCAGGGCCTGCCTCCACACCCTACCCATAGTAGAAAACCAATTTGCAGTGGTTTGGCAAATAATCACCAAGGACCTGCCTTTAGGCAGAAAACTAAGATACTAATAGAAAGATAATCAGCTACACTATAATCTAATTAATGTATTTAAAATATATACGAATAATAACTAGGAGTGGGAAAGGGGATTGTCAGAAATATTTGGATCTCCAGTAGGATGAGGAGATGGTCTCTGAGTGTGGCCTTCAAACTCTGAAAGGGCAGTCTCTGCTCTTATGGGTACAAACTGGTGTCTGACTCCTGCTCTGTGGTAAGTAAGAAGCCCTCAGGCCCGTCAAATTGAGGATAAGTAAAGCTGAGTAGGATGAGGGGAAATAGGTGTTTCTGGGGTGGGGGAGAGAAAAAATAGCCCTTGTGCGATACTTTGTGAGAGGATTGTTTCCAACTTGCCTGGAATGAAACCGGAAAACCCGCAGTCGATGGCTGCAGCCTTACTTTGGAGTAGGGATGTGCTGAGACAAACTGTTGTCTTCTCAAGGTGTTTCTGCCGGATGTGGGCTCCCAGCCCGGCAGCTGCACATAACCAATTAGAGTGATTGCCTGTATTTAGCCTGTACTTCTCCATAGCAATGAGAGCTTGAGAATGGCGCATGTCCCCCTCCACCATGTCTGCTCCAGAGCGGGAGGCCAGAGTTTCAGGACTCTTGTGGTGCTCACCTACCTGCAACAGATGGAAACACTGCTGTCTGCCTCTTTCGCAGCCTTTCCACTGGGAGGTCAAATCATGGAGACAAATGTAAAGGATATACATTGAACTTTTCATCCACTGAATCTCTCTGTTGGTGGACCTTCCCCACCCCTAAAGTGGGATTGGTACCCAAAAATGGTCGCAACCCTTGATTATTTTCTCTGCCCAGATGATTCCTGCTAATGTTATTTCAATAACTAACTGGCATACAATATGTTTTTATCAATGAAAGTGGAGTAAAATTTTGCATAACATTTAGAGCACAGAAACTGCTCATTGATCTAAATGGTCTTTATCCATGTTTATGCACCACACAAGTCTCCTTCATCTAATCCTACCCGCATATTCTTCAATTCCTTTCTCCCTCAGGAATTTACCGAGCTCCCCATTAAATACACCTATACTGTTCACCTCAACTATTGTGGTAGGAAATTCCACATTCTAACTCCAGTACTCTGGATAAAGATTATTGGAGGCACCAGCATGCTCCTTGGACCATTCTCTCCCATGCTTTCTATAAATTCACTTCTTTTCACTTCTCTAAGAAAAATGCAGTGATAAAATAAGTTTCCTGGCATAGGCATCCATTGATCTGTTGAGCAAGAATATTGATCAAGCACTTTGAACCCAAAGCACAAAGGTAAAACCAGAAGCTAAATGCCTGAAAGGAGCTGTTCTCATAATATCGGCAAAAAAGATGAGTAGCCAGAAGATTGTCTATACCTACATAATAAACAGGACATGGGTTTAAAAAGACCTTGTATCAGTCAGAAAGAAGAATATCTGCATGAGAAGGCTGTCTTTTTGTAAAGCAAAAAGTTTTTTGTTACTAATTTGCCCTAATTGTTACAATATCTTTGTCTGCCACCAAAGATTCAGAGAACAAAAAAAGCAGTCAGAGTGCAATTGACACACACAGTTGGCAGAAAAAATGGTTGCTAACTTTGCTCTCAGCACAATTGCGGACAGGAAACAACAGGCTCCAGTGGCTTTTAATTGTTCATTTGTTCAGTCTGATCACAGTAGACATTACGACCCTAAGACTTCCTTGGTCAACGCTACACAAGACACATCTGCAGACTATGGAAAAGGACATCCTTCCAGACAGTTTTCCTTCTCTCCAACAAATAACCCAGCTAAGGCTGGCAAAAGATAAAAGCATTAAGTGCAAATGCCAATCTAGACTGGCACTCCAATATCAATTTTCTAGTTAGATACCTCACACTCAAGCTTTGTGGCTGTCTGGCTCTTACAGTCATTCATTCATTTGATCCCTGGTGTTTGAGAGTGATTTCACAGTAATTTATATATGTAACATAAAGTTATTGTTTTTATTGGACTTTATTCACAGATTGTCTAGATTCTATTTGTTTTGAGGGGAATTTTGCAACATGAATTAATTTAATCTTCAACTAGAAACACTCTAACATGCCAAATAAGTAACTGATCCATTTTATGACAGAGTACTGAGGGAAATTTTGTAGCCCTAATGGAGCCTGTCTATTCTTCATGCAGTACATCAAACTTTTGTACATCTGCCTAACTTTGCATTTTGGCCAATTCCCAAAGTCTTCATTGTAGGCAACAAAAAAGCATCATTTATAACCCAGAGATAGTCTGCAAATCTTCGTTGTTGGCAGGACGTTTTGTAAGACATTAGAATGATTGAAATGAAATATTCTTGGCAGCATGCTATATTTCACCAGAATCCATTCGTGGTCGAAGGAAAGATCCGAAATGTAAAGCTCAAAATCATAAGGCGTAGAGCAGAGATCAAAGACCGGTATAGAATATTATTGAGAACATTCTGTCCTCCTGCCACTTTTGGAATTTCAGTAGAAAAAAATGATGCAAACAACATGCAATAAGCTTTCAGTCAATCATGGAATGCAATGCATGCCTTCCAGAAATCTTAATCGCAGGGTGCCACTGAACCAACAAATACAGCTTCTATCAGTGTCTATCACGCAAAGGCTTAAAGAAGAATCGTCTCTTTCAGACTCAGTAGAATCCAGCAACTGAACCTGTTGTAGTTCCATATACTGCCAAATAAGATTTAACTTGTCAACTCACACAAGCCTAGGTTTGCGCTTTTAAACAAACATTATAGAATTACATTAACTGTTCACCAGCAAAAAGGACCTTTTGTTTGTCTTCACGAGATTCTTTTGCAGCAGCACCATTGTGGAATGACACACAAGGCTATGTCACCATGGGTTGTTTGTAGTTGAAGCCGAGTGAGGACCTATTGCAGGCGACTGCTGCTTATAGGTAACCGATTCTCTACAGCAGCTGAGAAAACACTTCATCCCATTTAATGCAATACCAAAACATCAAATTTATCAAAATAAGGTGACAACAATATTCCTATTGGCTTATACAACCACCTAGTTTATAATAGGGTTTGATTCATAAGGCAATAGCTGTGGAATAAAGAACCCTGAATGTCCCCACCCTTCCTGCAGGCCATGTACCCTTTTGTGTGCCAGTGTTTCCATGCTTAACTGACCCATTGTGCTGCAATACACCCTTCATGCTTGCACATGCAGAATACTTTTTCCCCTAATTTATTTGACTTCTTTTGTTCTGATTTCATCTGCAAATCTTCATTCAATAGTTTGATGAGTGAGGCAGAAACCACTGCTGGGGACAGCGTATGCATTGTGTTCACCCACCATGAACAAATCTGAATACTTACATGATCCAGTAGCTGATTGTTGTGTCCCAAAGGATCTAGCCAGAAAATTGTTGCTGCTTTACTCCTGGACCTTCTCACTGCTGGCCTCAACTGTAGCTCATACTAGAAAGCTCTTCTTTGCTTATGAAGTAGACTCTGTATAAGGAGAGCAAGTGAGAATTTCTGGTCTGATAGGTAAAGAATTTTGACTCACAACCAGGACTGGCATGGAGAAGATTATCAAAGAGGACAAAAGGGAAATACTGTAGATGCTGGAAATCTGAAATGAGAAGAAAAAATGCTGGAAATACATTGGCCCATAAAACTTAGAATTACATATGCAAGTGGTCAGATGAAGTAGAGGTAGAAGGCACATTTGTACAGTTCTAAATTTACTGCCGTAACCAAGGAAAAAGGAAGAAGAAAGAACTTGCATTTATATAGCTCTTCCCGTGGCCTCGATCTTCTTCTTGAGTTCTCGATCTGCCCAAATGCAGGTCTGACCCACAGTGCCACGACCTCCATCATGGATAGGGCAGGGAAGCAGGTGCTGAATCCAACCCAGCAGGAATGGGGATTAAACCCTGTACCGTTGCCGCCAACCTGATCCACAGTGGCCATCGAGACAACTGAGCCAATCAGTCCCCCAAGGAGTCCAAGTTGCTGTGGCAACATGCACTTTTATATGCATGTTTACAAACTAACAAAGTGGGGAGGGTTCAGGTGAATGGAGATTTAGAAATCCAAAGAAAAAGGCTGAAACATTGGAACAGTATAGGGATGTGGGTGAAGGCGCAGAATGGATCAAGAAGGGACAGAGAGATTAATAAAAATTGTACATCAGCAATATCATGGATTAGAAGTAAAAAAATGAAATTAAAAGTTTGATATCTGAATGTGCGAAGCATCTGCAATAAGATGGATGAATTAATAGCGCAAATAGAGGTAAATGATTTAAATCTAATTACTGTCACAGAGGCACGGGGCAGGATTTTCCACTCCATGGTCTAAGTGTGGTGGTGGGCGGGAAAAGTGGCGTTTTTCATGTTGGTCACAATGGGGGATTTTTGTACCCAATGTCCACTTCTCCCCTCATTAAGTATGCATCCGTGGCAAACACGTCGTGTTGTGGGTGGGCACGGCCTGTGACCTGCCCACCCTCCCATGACCTAAACAGATTAACACAGCAGGCAGCATAGTTAAACCGCACCCATGCACAGCCTTCTTGATGTGTGCAGCCCAGGACGACCGCAACAGAGAGATGACCCCCAAAGGGAAGAAGACTGCAGTCCCCAAGTTTAGTGATGCATCGCTGGGTCACTTTCTTGACGCCATTGAGGATCACCAGCAAGCATTATACCCACGTGATAGCAGAAGGAGGTCCAAAAACCTCTCAACCATAGCTTGGAAGGAGGTGGACAGGAGTGCCAGTTCAGCCCTTAAGAGATCAGCTATCCAGTGCAGGAAGAGGATGAATGATCTCACCTGTTCCGCCATATAAGCCAACCATCTTATCACTCTCAACTCCTCCTTTCACAAGCCCATCAGAAAATTGCAGGCTGAGCCTCCACAGGATCTCACACACTGCCAGTTCAAGGGATATCCCCACTCAATCTCACCTTGACATCTCCATTTGTGTTCATATCCTGTACAGCTCACATCATCATCTATGCACTGCTCCGTTCAGCACCCACACAAGCCAGGCATCCTTATTGTCTGCCTTCACCTGATCACAATCTTGCAACCTATGTTTATGCAGGACAAGCTCACCTACAGTAAGGGGGTGAAGTTCCAGACCGGTGGTGGGATGCCTGAGCTCAAGGCCCTCATTCCCTATGAGGAGCATGCTGTCGAGCTGGCCGGAGAGGACTGCGACTGTGCCTGCGGTTACAGTGAGGCCGGCGGTGAGGACCCTTCACCAGCTGTTCCTTCAGACAGTGACACTGTGAGTGCGTTGTTGTGTTTTGGAGTCTGCTGCCATGCGCTAATTATCTCCACTCTCTTTAATAGGCACCACAGCCAAACACCCCAGGGACACCAGGATTCAACCCCAGGGACACCTCAGATGAGGATCCAGATGACACGCTGCTGGAAGATTCGTCACAGCGCTCACCCACACATTCCATCAGTGCAGAGGCACACGTCTCAGTGGGACCTAGAGCTAGAGCAGGCTCGGCGTCACAATCTGGTGAGCTCAGCACTGATTCTGGTCCACAGCAGGGGAAGGTAGGCCAATCCAAGAACACCGACACTTGAAGGATTGCTTGAGACGAGGATTCTGCTGAGTCTCAGTCAGATGATGAGCCTGTGGACTCAGTCTCAACTCAAAAGTTGGAGCTGCAGTGACAGTCACAGGAATATCAGGCAGGGCTATCAGATGCATTCCACAGATTGCAACATACCATGAAGGAGTCCCTCTGCGTTCAGTCTGAGGTCATTGTGCAAGCATGCCAGTGCACCAAGATTGACAATGGTAGGATGGCAGCCGCCACGGAGAACTAGATCCAGGACCTAGCGCCTGTGCTGCTGCAAGAGTTGCACTCCATCGTTGTAGATATCGGTGGCATCCAGCAGTGGCTATGCAAGAGGGGGCCAGGACACCTTGATGTCACTCCAGGTGTCCCTCCTCCTCAAGGAGTCAGTCAAGGGCCCTCAGGTACTCAAAGGAATGAAGGCCAGCAGCTAGACATTCTGGAGCCATCCACCCAGGTGACTTCAGGAGTGTCCAGCCAATCCCAATCCCCTTTGCCTGTGACCCCATCAACTGCAGCTCCATAGGCTGAGGAGGGTGCACCTGCCCCACAGCAGGAAATCCCAAGCAGGCCGGGGCCCTCCAGGTCTCAGCCCTCCAGAGGACGCCCGCCAAAATCATCACAGACAACAGGGTGTAGCAGTCAGCAGGCTGCCTCCATCTCTGCTGTAGATGTTGGTGATGCACCAAGATGTAGCAGTCGTTTTAGGAAGATCAGGAAATACTCAGAGCACAATGGTTGAAAGAGTGTTCACCAGATGTGCATAATTTCAAACAATACAAATAGAATTGCACCCATTCCACATCTCCTCTTGTGTATATCTCCTATGTATGTTGAGTTGGGTGATGGTCAATCAGGTCTCACACCATGTTCCCTCCCCAACTTATCATAGATGTTGCATCCTGTGGCTCAGGTCGATGTGCGTAACCATCTCATAACAGTGAGTTACAAACCCACCGACTCCCACAGCTACCTCGACTACAGCTCCTCACACCCCGCTTCCTGTAAGGACTCAATCCCATTCTCTCAGTTCCTTCGCCTCCGTCGCATCTGTTCCGATGATGCTACCTTCAAAAACAGTTCCTCTGACATGTCCTCCTTCTTCCTTAACCAAGGTTTCCACCCACGGTCGTTGACAGGGCCCTCAACCGTGGCCGGCCCATCTCCCGCGCATCCGCCCTCACGCCTTCTCCTCCCTCCCAGAAACATGATAGGGTCCCTCTTGTCCTCACTTATCACCCCACCAGCCTCCGCATTCAAAGGATCATCCTCCGCCATTTCCGCCAACTCCAGCATGATGCCACCACCAAACACATCTTCCCTTCACCCACCCTATCGGCATTCCATAGGGATCGCTCCCTCCGGGACACCTTGGTCCACTCCTCCGTCACTCCCTACTCCTCAACCCCCTCCTATGGCACCACCCCATGCCCATGCAAAAGATGCAACACTGGCCCCTTCACTTCCTCTCTCCTCACCGTCCAAGGGCCCAAACACTCCTTTCAAGTGAAGCAGCATTTCATTTGCATTTCCCCCAACTTAGTCTACTGCATTCGTTGCTCCCAATGTGGTCTCCTCTACATTGGAGAGACCAAACGTAAACTGGGCGACTGCTTTGCAGAACACCTGCGGTCTGTCCGCAAGAATGACCCAAACCTCCCTGTCGCTTGCCATTTTAACACTCCACCCTACTCTCTTGCCCACATGTCTGTCCTTGGCTTGCTGCATTGTTCCAGTGAAGCCCAACGCAAACTGGAAGAACAACACCTCATCTTACGACTAGGCACTTTACAGCCTTCCGGATTGAATATTGGATTCAACAACTTTAGGTCTTGAGCTCCCTCCCCCATCCCCACCCCCTTTCTGTTTTCCCCTTCCTTTTGTTTTTTTCCAATAAATTATTTAGATTTTTCTTTTCCCACCTATTTCCATTATTTTTAAATATTTTTAAATCTTTTATGCTCTCCCCACCCACACTAGAGCTATACCTTGAGTGCCCTACCATCCATTCTTAATTAGCACATTCGTTTAGATAATATCACCAACTTTAACACCTATGTGTTCTTTTGTTCTATTGTTGTTGACATCTTTTGATGATCTGCTTCTATCACTGCTTGTTTGTCCCTACAACCACACCAACCCCCTCCACTTCTCTCTCTCTCTCTCTCCGCCGCCCCCCCCACCTACCCCCCCCCCACCCCCAACATCTTAAACCAGCTTATATTTCAACTCTTTCTTGGACTCGAACTCAAGTTCTGTCGAAGGGTCATGAGGACTCGAAACGTCAACTCTTTTCTTCTCTGCCGATGCTGCCAGACCTGCTGAGTTTTTCCAAGTAATTCTGTTTTTGTTTTGGATTTCCAGCATCCGCAGTTTTTTTGTTTTTATCATAACAGTGAGTGTCGGTTCTCAGCTCATTCTTGCCATCAGTGAAATGTCACCCTCAATGTAAAGTGTGCTTGTACAAGGCATCTCTTAGACGTGCTTTGCAGGTTCAAGTGATGTTCATTCCTGGCTGTGTAAGATGGAGGCTCATGTAGTCCCCCGACTTGTCTGCATTGTGGAAAGGTAAAGGTGTAGTGTCGAAGGAAATATGTAGATGGATATGGAGACGGGTAATATTTCCTTGGCCTCCATGAATTCTCTGCCAGCTGTGAGGGTGTTCAATGTCTCAGCCCATACGCTGAGCTGGTCTGTGCTCATGTCTGCCTTCATTGTTGTCAACTTTCTGAGTGAAAATCTGCACCACGCCCCAATATTAGTGCACACCTTCCCACCTCAATGTTCCTGATCTCTGACCCTCGCCAACCAATTTTTGTCCTGGTGCTCAAAGCTACCGTGTTTATTGTTAGCAATTTTGGAGTTGTCTGCATTGTACCCAGAAAGCAATTGTGATCACGTTTGGATACAGCGCTGGGCCATAAATTCTGGTATGCGTCCCCTTACCTAAACCTATGGCGAGCTCTGCAATGCGAATTTCAGCTGGTGATGTGTTAGGCTCACTTGAACTGATGAGCCTGATCTGAATGTGCATATGTGAGCTCAATGGGATTACAATGCTGAAGGCGGAAATGGGTTAGGAACGAGGATGTAATGCAGCTGATGTGTGTTCTTTATTATCAATGATGCTGAAACTTGAGGGGTCCATGGTCTGTCTGCATTTTCAGACTAGCTAGGGCCATGTCTGACCATCAGGGGAAAATGACTGTGTCATTGAGGAGGCATCTTCCTGTGTAGCAGGCAGGTGTCTGAAGATGGTCCTTGTGAGATCCTCCATGCCCAGTGAAAGATCAGGCTGACTGCAGCCCTGCAAGCCTCACTGAGAGTGCCAGATGTCAATGTTATAAGGATTGAAGTAACGCTGAGGACTCAGTGCGATTGTAAGGCATAAGCACTTGGAGAACGTCTCCAGTTGGCTTGGCCCAAATCTCGCCTCGCATTTTCACCATTGAAGTCACACTGAAGGCATTGCCCTATAGCGGGAGATTGTCCTCCTTGAGGAGCCTTGTCAGATTGAAGGCATACTGCCACAGGTGCACTGAGGATTGTATTCCTGCTCCTACCACATGTAGGCTGCTGTAGCAACTAGGATGCTGGACAGATGCTTGAAGAGGCTGCACCATCTGACATGTGATGCTGAGACACCCTTCTGCAGTTAGCACCACATTTCAGCAAGTCAACATGCTCCCGAGGGTTCATCATCCTTCAAAGCATGAGGACATGGTGACCCGAATGTGTAGCTACTCATTCTCAGATTGAAATGGATGGTTGAACTGAACAGGATAGCAACACAGGTATTAATGTGGGCCCAGCATGGAGGCCAGTGACCCGAGAGCATAATCACTCCAACCCAACATCATCCTCCTGGAATCTGGTGGCTATTAGCACATCATGTACACACCTGCCTCATCTGGCCCATGCTAAGACCTCTTCTCCTGCAGCCTCAGCTTCCTCGCCCTCGGCCCTCTCGATGTCCTCATCTTCGAGGGAGATGTGCAGTTCCTCCGTCTTGTCATCTGGCAACTCCTTCCTCCTTTGCAGCTCCAGGTTGTGCAGAGCGCATCAACCCATAATGATCTGTGAGACCTTCTGCGAAGTGTACTGGAGTGCGTCACCGGAGCTGTTGAGATCTCGGAATCGCATCTTCAATATGCTAAAGGCTTGCCCTACCAACGTTCGTGTGGCAGAATGAGCATCATTGCACCTTTGCTCAGCTGGAGTTTGTGGCCACCTGACGGATGCCATCAGCCACGTCCTTTGCTTTGTGGGTAGCCTTTGTTGCCAAGGAGCCAACCCTGGATGTGCTTTGGTCCCTCCAAGATGTCCAGGATCTGCGATTTAATTAAGATGTAGGAAACGTGGCAGCTTCCTGGTTATCTTCCTCACGTTCTCCTCTCTGCTAAAACATTGAAGAAAAGCATCAGTGAACATCAGCCTTCAAGGCTCCTCTTCCTGTCAGTGACTAGTGAGTGACTGTGATTTCAAGAGGTTAGTTTCATCCACGGCACCTAATCGCCACGAAGTTCCTTGGCAGCGCAATGACAGTTTTCAGGAACACAGTACCCACCGCCCTCCTCCACCCCTCCACCAACCCACAATCCCTCTTCCAAGACCTAATGCAATGAGGCTGCTTTGGACAGGTGCTTGCATGTGCTACTTTTGTCCCAGGCGCAGGAGTCCTCATCCAGTGCATTCTACGACTACATCCTTGGAAAACACGCGAGGAAAAATGTTCAGTGAAGGAATGAGATTATTTTTGGCAGGGTTGGGGTTTCACTTCTCTGAACCTGCCAGCTGTAACGTTTGGAAGCAATAGTTTCCAATGGTTTTCTGCAGTTTGTCCAGTAGCCGACTTGGTTTTGGATTTATTGTTGCACTGGGGAATTTCTACACTTGAGACAAGGGGTTATTGCAAGGAGCTTGATTAGTGGCATGAATTGGAATTAATCTCGCATGAATGCACTTTACGAGTTAAAGCTCCTCCTGATTGCACCTCTTGCCATTAAAGTGCTCCTAAATGTCTCAGCGCTACATTCCTCCTCATTTAGGAATACAGATGTCAGCCCATCAGTGCAGTGATCCATTCCTCCCAGAAGCCCTGAGAGCCCTCCCCACCAGAGTGTTTACATAGATTCATTTTCTATTGAGCCATAGCTTCAGGTTGCAAGATGGTGGTGCTGAGGTTCTATTACGAGACCAGCTTCGACCCTCGCTGTGTGACTCTGGAAACCCCTCCCATATTCCTGGTGGACCATATACAGGCTTCCCTCCCTCCAAACTAGCTCTCGGTCCTCCCTCTATAATTCTTGATCCCATTGTCATTCTGGTGGATATCCCTGTCTCACCCTCTGAATAGTTTGTGTTGGGTGTGCCTATGCCCCATGTGTGTATTGTTTTTTGTTTGAATGATGCACACAGGCCGTAGACATTGTAGCTGAGTTAACTTTATTGATAACACATTTTCCTAACATGAACACATATCCGCAGTAACTGAATTCTATCAAGACAGGCTCCAACATGTGCTGGAAAAACTCAGCAGGTCTGGCAGCATCGGCGGAGAAGAAAAGAGTTGACGTTTCGAGTCCTCATGACCCTTCAACAGAACTGAGGACTCGAAACGTCAACTCTTTTCTTCTCCACCAATGCTGCCAGACCTGCTGAGTTTTTCCAGGTAATTCTGTTTTTGTTTTGGATTTCCAGCATTCGCAGTTTTTTTGTTTTTATCCAACATGTGCTACCTGACTTTCAACCCCCAGGTCAGGTGACCCCATTTCAAGCAGAGAGTACTGTAAAGTATATAATACTAGAATTCACAATGCCAATCAGCTATTATTATGACAATGTGGACCTTACCCCTACCCATCCTGAGGCCTATTGCACAGAGACATATAGGAACACCTCCGGTAAGACCACTGAGTGCCCTCTCCTTCACTCTTCCCGAGCTATAGGCTGCAGATGTCTTCCTTGGCTATGATTGTGCAATCCGCGGCATAGCATTATGCCCAAAACCTCTCGGACCATCATGCATGAGATGGTGTCCAGACCTTCCTGGACATGGACTGACATGCCCACACCCTCCCTGGGCTGGGACAAGGACAGTCTTTGCAAGTTCAGCAATCTAAGCTGAAGTGCTTCTTTACCCTGCTCACTGCCCTTTCTGACCCAGACTCGCTTTGGGACTTCTGCCTTAGGCTCACTTCCCATTCTGGCCCCAAGGACATTCTCACCACCCCCCACTCAATCATGTGTCTGAGTGCAGGCTTCCCTAATATTCCCCACCACCCCCAGTCAGGCCTTTGCCCTTCAGTCCCTTCCCTTGCCTCTGCCCTGACTTCCCACCGTCCCCCTAGTCAAGCCTTGCCCTCCAGCTCATTTAAACTCACCCCCCCTAGCCCCAGCCCTCAACCACCACCTTACCACCTTACCACTAGTCTGGCATGTAGAGCCTTGGCTCTGAAACCATGCTGTTGCCTGTGCAGCCTGGCGCAGAGTTGGAGGAGCTGTGAGCAATGCGTGATGTAAGGTAAGCGAGCATACTCTGAAGTCATGAGTGAAGTGCAGTTCGCCAGGTGCACGTCCCTTACATCCAATCGTGAATGATGCCAGTATAATTAGATGTCAGCATAGCCTTTTGATCCAGCATGGGGGTGTGATTTCGGAAGTTGCATTCATAATGAGCATTCCTGATATTCAAACGTATTCCAATGCCGTTTCTGACATGGCGCTGGAGGGAGAGCACACCGCCATTGAAATCTGGAGCGGACGATTGTGACCAGCTTCCACGCTCCCGTGATAATTCCCACTCCTGTCCACCATTACACCCACCACTGTTGGGAGTGGAAAATCCCGCCCATGGTTACAAAGTGATCAAGGTTGGGAAATTAAAATTCCAGGGTACACAATATTTCAGAAATACAGACAGAATGGCAAAGGCAGAGGGGTAGCCCTGTTAATAAAGGATGACGTAAGGACATTAGTGAGAAAGGATCTGGCCTCAGAAAATCATGAAGTAGAATCAGTATGGGGTGGAAATTAGGAACAGCAAGAGTCAAAAAATATTGGTGGAGTCGTTTATAAGCCCCCTAACAGTATTTATGTCGCAGAGCATTAAACAAGAAATTATCGGAGCTTGTAACAAAGGAAATGTAATAATTGTGAGGTACTTTAATTTTCATATAGACTGGGACAATCAACTTGAGTATTGCAGAAAAAAGAGACATGTCGAAGCTTTTCATCTTGCACTCATCAGGATACTCCCAAGAATACCAATAAAAGGGGAAAATAACAACTTATATTGCATGTGAAGAGTGTGCTGATTGGTAGAGGCATTGCCATGGAGAATGCATCAGTGAATGCACAATCAAAATGGTCTAGAAGATGAGTTTGTAGAATGTTTTTGTGACAATTTCTTAGAGCAATACATTGTGGAACCAACTAGGAATAAAGCTACCTTCAAGAATGAGTTGCGAAGAGAATATAAGGAGCCTACAAAGGGAAATAAATAGATTAAGTGAGTAGACAAAAATTTGGCAGATGGTGTCTCATGTGGGAAAATGTGAATTGGTCCACTTCAGCCAGAAGAATAGAGAAGCAGCACTTTATTTAAATGGAGAGAGATTGCGGAACTCTGTAGTACAGAGGGATCTGGTACATGAATCACAAAAAGTTAGTATGCAGGTACAGCAAGCGATTAAGGAAGTCAAATGGAATGTTGTCATTTATTGCAAGGGGAATGGAAAAAAGAGTAGGGAAGTTTTGTTATATTTGTACAGGGCTTTGGTGAGACCACATCTGGAGCACTATGTATAGTTTTGGTCTCCTTATCTAAGAAAGAATATAATTTCAATAGAAGCAGTTTGGAGAAGGTTCACTTGACTAATTCCTGGGATGAAGGGGTTAACTTATGAGAAAAGGTTGGATAGGTTGTATCCATTGGAGTTTAGAAGAATGAGAGATGATCTTATTGAAACATATAAGACCCTGAGGGGACTTGATAGGGTGGATGTTGAGAGGATGTTTCCCCTTGTGGGAGAGACTAGAACTAGGGGACATAGTTCAAAACTAAGGTGTTTCCCATTTAAAATGGAGATGAGGAGAAATGTTTTCTCTCAGAGGGTCATTAGTCTGTGGAATTCTCTTCCTCTTAGAGCAGTGGAGACAGGGTCCTTTAATATTTTTAAGGCTGAGCTATACAGATTCTTGATTGACAAGCGAATCAAGGTTATCGGGGGTAGACAAAAAAGTGGAGTTGAGGCCACCATCAGACCATCCATTACCTTATTAAAGGGTGGAGCAGGCTCAAAGTGCCAGATGGCCTACTCCTGCTCCTAATTCATATGTTTGTACTTTGTTTTCAAGTTATCGATCCTTACGGGAATCGGAACACAGTCTTGCAGGAGAATTTCATAGCTCAGTTTATGCTTACAATGTTGAGTTGTGCAGTTCCCTTCCACTATATGATCCTTTATATATGTTATAGCTAGCCATCAATGCAGACAAATGCTTATGTAGACATTACAACTGCATTGATTTTCATCAGTTTTCAGTCATTCAAAATTAAGTTATTTATAATGACTCACTGTGCCATTGGCACAGAACAATTTTGACCATCTCTTCCTACATCAATCATGTCACTTCCTGTAGCAAACAGGTGGTAAGCATGGGTAGATGTCTTTGAAGTCAGCTCAAATCGTAGGGTTGAGATCCCTTGTAATGAGGTCCCCTTTTGAACTATTTGAGCTGTTGGAAAAGTAAAATCTACAGCTTGCCCATCCACTCCCATTCATTCAAATGTAAATGAATCTCTTCCTGCACAGACTTGAGAAAATAGTTTCTCAAAATCTGAACTGATACCTCCAGTCCCATGTGCTATAGATTTACCTGCAATTGTTGGCAGCAAGAACATAGGTGGGGAAAGAGTTAAAGTGGGATTCCTCAATTGTAATTTGCAGTCAATCATAAAATTATCTAATTCAATGGATTCAGATTTCCTGACATTTAAAAAAGATGATGAAAAAACTCAGCAAGTCTGGCAGCATCTGTGGAGAGAGACAAAAACAGCTCTAATGTCTCAGTTTGATGATCTTTCATCAGAATTAATGTTAACTCTGTTTCTCTCTCATGCCCTTATTCAAAAAGAGGGGGAGGCAGAGATTCAATAACTATGGACCAGTTAGTTTAACTTCTATCATTGGGAAATTGTTGGAATCCATTATTAGGGAAGTAGTAATGGGGCAGTTGGAAAGTCAAAATGCAATACATCAGAGTTAGCGTGGTTTTATAAAGAGTAAATTGTGTTTGACTAACTTGCTAGAGTTCTTTGAAGATGTGACAAGCAAAGTGGATAATGGGGATCCTGTAGATGTAGTATATCTGAACTTCCAGAAGCCCTTTGATAAGGAGCCGCACAAAAGATTAATACACATGATAAGATCACACGGAATTAGGGGTAATATATTAGCTTGGATAGAGGATTGGCTAACCAACAGAAAGCAGAGAGTCGGGATAAATGGGGCTTTTTCTGGATGGCAAGCTGTAACTAGTGCCACAGGGTTTGGTCCTTGGGCCCCAAACTATTTACAATCTATATTAATGACTTGGATTCAGGGATAGAAGGTACTATAGCTAAATTTGCAGATGACACCAAAATAGGTGGGAAAGTAAGTTGCAATCAAGAAATAAGAAATTTACAAATGGATATGGACAAGTTAGGTGAATGGGCCAAAACTTGGCAGATGGAGTTTAACGTGGATAAGTGTGAGGTTATCAATTTTGGTTGGAAGAATAAAAAGGTGACTTATTATTTAAAAGGAGAGAAACTTCAGAATGCTTCAGTGCAGAGGGATCTGGGTGGCCTCGTGCATGAATCACTGAAAGCTAGTATGCAGATACAACAAGTAATAAGGAAGGCAAATGGAATTTTGGCATTTATTGCTAAAGGAATAGAGTATAAAAATAGAGAAGTGCTGTTGCAACTGTACAAGGCATTGGTGAGACCACACCTGGAGCACTGTGCAGTTTTGGTCCCCTTACTTGAGGAAGGATGTAGTTGCATTGGAGGCAGTTCAGAGGAGGTTGACTAGATTGATTCCAGAGATACAGGGCTTGTCTTATGAGGAGAGATTGAGCAGTTTAGGCCTATACTGCCTAGAGTTTAGAAGGATGAGAGGAGATCTAATTGAAGTATATAAGATGCAAAAGGGGATAGATAAAGTAGACGTGGAGCGGATGTTTCTCCTTGTGGGGCATTCTAGAATGAGAGGCCATAGTTTTAGGCTAAGGGGTCGTAGATTTAAATCAGAGATGAGGAGGAATTATTTTTCTCAAAGGGTCGTGAATCTGTGGAATTCACTACCTCAGAGTGCAGTAGATGCTGGGACGCTGAATAAATCTAAGGAGGAGATAGACAGATTTTTAATTAGTTGAAATGTTATGGGGAGAGGCCGAAATGAGATCAGCAATGATCGTAATGAATGGCGGGGCAGGCTCGAGGGGCTGAATGGCCTACTCCTGCTCTTAGTTCTTATGTTCTTATGTATGCCTGACCTGTCAGAATTTCCAGCACTTTCTCTTTTTATGTCAGACTTCCAGCATTTGTAGTACTCTGCTTTTGCAACAGATTTCTTGACTCCTGGATGTCACCCCAGTCACTGCAGGATTCCAGGAAGTTTGAATTAGGTCACACAAGCTCATTTTATGCAGTTTTTGCTATTGCTAACTGAAGAGTCCAACTCCACTATTTGCCCTAGTGCTGTATCTGAAATGGACAGGTAACCTTTGGATCAGGAATCTTTAAAGTTGTTAGTTATTAGGGCCTCTGTGGCCACATTGTTTTCAGGGCCACAGGGTTACCTCAGTTTGAAGGATGGTAAGCTGACTCTGTCTAGCAGTCAGCAAAGGATGAATGAAGATGTGAAATAAATGGATGAAAAGACATCTGGGAATAAAGACTATTTTTAAAAGTGAATTTACGCTCAGTCACTTAGCTAATGTGTGAAAAGTTTAAGGAGGTCCAAAATATTTGGCAATCCTCATGGAAACTCATACATCATATGCTTACAAATCTATAGTTTATATTCATATCTCAGACTATACTTTCTATAAAATACATTTTACACTGGTGTTGTGAATTTGCATTCATGTTAGAGACAGGCAGTGGCGTAGTGGTATTGTCACCGGACCAGTAATCCAGAGACCTAGGGCAGAATTTTCCCCTCACTGGGGGGGATGTTCAGGAGCGGGCATGTGCAGGCACACCTCCGATCGGTGTCGCCTTTGGGGCGCCCCACTATTTTATGTGGGCAGGCCAATTAAGGCCCGCCCAGTGTGATGTCTGCATGCGCATGAAAGAGTGCACTCATCTCCCTGAGGCTGAGTGGTGCCTCAGGGAGATCGGCGCCAAATTCAATAATGTTAAATATAGAAAAATAAAATTTCCCTGACATGTCCCCCCATGTGACACTGTCACATGAGTTGGGACATGTCCATCACTTTTAATTAAACTTTTATTAAATTTTTAAAAACCTACATGAAATCTCATCCGTCCATGGATGAGGTTTCATGCTTTTTCTGAAGCCTGCCAGGGCTCCCAGCCTGCCCACCAACCTCAAGGTTGGGTGGGCCTGTCCTTTAACTACTTCAATTAGTTTGTAAATGGCCTCAGTTGATTGTTGACAGGTCAACGGGGGTACAGCTGATTCAGCTGTTCCACCCGATGTCATCCTGCGTCATTTTACGCATCGGTGAGCGGGCCCCAGCCTCCCAGCTCACTGACCTCAATATCTTGCCCCTAGAGTTATGCTTTGGACACAGGTTCGAATCCCACCACAGCAGATGATGAAATTAAGAGTATAATGATGACCATGAAATGGTTGTAGTAAAAACTCATCTGGTTCATGAATGTCCTTTAGGGAAGGGAAAATCTGCTGTCCTTACCTGGTCTGGCCTACAGTGGTTGACTCTTAAGTGGCTTAGCAAGCTGCTCAGTCCTCAGGGGCAATTAGGGATGGACAATAAATGCTGGCTTTGCGACTCCCCCATCCCCTGAATGAATAAAATAAAAGTGACATTTCCAATTAGAACAGGCCAGAATTATTTGTTTCAATTTGGTCCCTGTTGGGCTATTATACTGCACTATAATCGCCATGCTGTCTTGGCAGGCTGTGGAAAGATGGGTCAGTAGCAGGCATGAATCTGATCCAAGACAACTTGTAGTCAAAAATGGTTTATATTCCCTCATAATTTAACAGTGAAAATATATTTTATTCCAAGTAAATTAATGGAGCGGGGTTTTAGGGAAGGTTTAGGGAGGTTGAATTAAGTTCTACCTGAATTATGAAGCTTGCCATTTGGCTCCAGTTTGCTTAATACTCAATTTCCAATCTCCAGAGCGAAAGACCATACAAACGCTTTACCGGGCTTTCCCCAATTTCTGTTGCAAGGCAAACTCCAGTAAAAGCAAACACATCAGCAGTGTTTGGAATTCAAATTCAGGACACTGTCCAATTGACCCTGAGGTTTTACTCAAATATCATGATGCTGATATACTGTCATGTGGTTGTAGCAAATGTAAACCGTGGGTAAAATACAGTAAAGGGTTTGCCATTCAAATAAACCCCAGGTTTATAAGAATGGGATTGGGATGGCAACTAAGAATGGTTTTGCCAGAAATTGCATGCCCAGGCAGTTTTGAATTGAAGAGAATTCTCCCCAAAACAAACAATCTAATGTATTCTAATGCGTCATGCCACACAATGCTTCTTTTTCCACATGGATTAAAATGGAGGTGTCAGCAAGTTCACGCAGCTGCACCAAGTGTACAATGTTCTTTTAAGTAGTAGGTGGTGGTTAAGATCTCATTACATTTGTGGTTTACAGTGTATTGAACCAAAACACAAATATCCGAAAAATGCACGAGAAGCAGCATAATGGAAGGTTAAGTGAAATTACAATGTATTGAATATTTAAGCATGTGTATATTTCTGATCTACATATTTCTTTCATACAGTATTAAATATATTGGGAGATTAAATTAAAGAGATTCGTTCACTGATGCAATCTCAATGTACCTTCATTTCAAAGCAGTAGCTGGAAAATACAAGCTGAGGCTGCTTTATTTGTATGTTTTTATATAGAGTTTCCCTGATGAGCAATACCCAAAGCCATCATCTAAAATAGCCCTGTAGATTTGTGCTCTGTACATGGTAGTTGACTTCATTTGGCAGGCAATTGGGTGATATAATTTAGGCTGGAAGTTGGGGGCGGAGGGGGGGTGTTGAGTAGGTGGCAACATCTGCTAAAAAATGAGCAGATGCAGGTGGTTGATGGGGACACATTTGGGCTGTCAAGTTCTTAAACGTCAAATAACCTTGATGTTGACTGGCTCACACAAGAAGACTGATTCTGGCTTTAATGTATTGTGCACTATAATAATAATGTACTTTCAAAAGGTAAGCTGCGGGGGTGGTGGGGAAAGGCCTATTCTAGGCTCCAGCCATTGTTGAAAAAAAAGATTTGTCCAAATTACATTGACTCAGATTTTGCTGTTAAAATGATGAGGCTAATGGTGCTCACAATTACTTAAGCATAAAGAACTTCAGACAACATGCAGTTAAATGTCATTACTTAAAAGTTGCTTCTAAAGTTGCGTTCCTTTGCCAATAGTTTTGCGAAAATGGGATCTTGCTGCCTTACCATTCAAATGCATTGAATGGTGTGAAGTTCCTGGATTTGTGCAGTAGCTATGAGCTAAACTTGCCACAGAAAATTAAGTCTTGTCGTTACCCTTTTAACAATGTGATAACTGTTAATTACTGACAATCAACCTCGCTGGCATTGAAAATTAAGAATTAAAAGTGTGGTCTCTCATTTTAATTGTTGGAGGCTTTAAAAAGGTCAAATTTGAAAATATATGGGCAGAATATTCCGGTCATGCCATCAGTGGGTTTTGTGGTGGGTGACAGTGGAAATTTCAGAAAATGGCCAAAAATTGGATTCTGCCAGCGGAAAATCAGTTCAGATTTTTCCCCTCACCATTGTCATGGCAGGCTGATGGCAGGCCAGGTTTCCCACTGATCCATGTAGGGAACATCATTTGCATGCATTGCCATGAATACTCATTAAAACACTACTTGCTAGAATCATTTTCAGCCTCCCAATCTTGCGAAATGCATACAGGAAATTAGATCGATCTAAATCACTTTTGGAAATGAGTGACGTGCAGCCACCCACCTCACTTCATTCGTGACTTCAAGGTTTTATGATGTGGCAGGTGATGTGTGCCAGATGGACCAAACCCACAGGGAAACTTGGCCATGTTATCACAACGGTTTTGCAATTTGCATTTATTACAAGAAGATGTGTGCATTGAATTCAGAAGCAATAAGTCCACTAAAAGATCTAGAGATTTTAAAAACAAAATTATACTTCTATTAACAAAAGAAAAGATTTCAAGCATATACATAAGATTACAGTTAATTAATACTATAACAAATCCCAAATTTTCTATTTAATCTGACTCCCAAGTACACACCCCCTTTAATCCAACAGTCCAAAGTAGATTTTAAATTTAAAAAGCAAGCCAGCAAGTTACCACATCCCACACTCAACAGTGGAATTCCAAAAGTCTTTCTCCAAGTTTAGTTACTGGACACAATAGACTTTTGCAAAAATAGCTGGAGGCTTCTTCAAGGCTGCTTCACACACTCCTGTTAGATCTTACATGGCCCCCCAACATAGTCTTTTATTCCTCTTTACATATGTTTCTCTCTCTTTAATCTGTAAATTCCATTGTTCCATATGTCTTGCAAATTTACTTTTCCCATAATATAAAAATCTTTCACAACAAAAACAGAAAACGCTGGAAAAACTCAGCATGTTTAACAGCATCTGTGGAGAGAAAAACAGAGTTAAGGCTTCAAGTCCGTATGACTCTTCTTCAAGCATCCGCAGTATTTTGCTTTTATAAAAATCTTTCATGTTGCCAATATGACCTCTTTTCTTTTGGGAAAAATAAATACACTGCTTGGCCTTGCTTATCTTGCCAGTTGTAAACACCCTACCATCCCTTTGAAACCCAAATAACTCCTTCACTTACCAAAAATTCAAATTTTCTTCACACCTTACATGCTAAGACCTCATCCTTGTTTGCTCATTAGCATTTCAAATACCCTTCTACACCTAACTCCTTTTGATAATTTCAAGCTTGCAGTCTAGTTCACTCCAATTCAATTAAATCACACAGAGACAGAATCATTCATACTTACCACTATAAACCAACTTTACAATAACCAACGATAATATTACAAAAATTATTATAGTTCTGTAGCTGAGGTAAGTGCAACATTCAAATCCTACCTGTAACAACACTGCAATGGTTTCTCAGCAATGACAGTATAATGCCACAATGGTGGGGGTGTAGGGTTGGTCTGCTCATGGTGTGTCCTCCATACTCCAGGAGGACAGCGCTCAGTGTGTGCATAGGCTTTCAGGCAGAGCTGCACTCTGAAGCAAAGGCCAGCATTGCAACCGGGGGTTGTTGGGGGTAGGGGTGGGAGGAGGGGGGCTTGGGGGAGGGTTGGGTGGAAGGATGATAGAGACATGGGGGGACAATGGGATATGATGGGGTTGTGGGGTGTGGAGTGGATGATGGCAGACAAAGGGGAGACCGAGCTTGGGAGATTGCAATGCCGACACAGAAGAGCGTGGGTGGGAATCAAACTGTATGAACAGGAGGGGATGCACCCATTTTCCAGAATAGGAGGGGATGGGGGGTTTGCAGTAGGGTTGCACAGACTCATGGAGGAGGGGTAGGGGAAGGAAGACTGTATTGTAAACAGTCAGGGGTGCATGGGAGAGCTTTTGAAAGACCGTCATAGTTACTGGTCTGGGAACAAGAGATCGGAGTGAGAGATTAAACCAGTCCTGGGGCTTTTCAGATTTAAGGCAAAGTGAGAGATTAAAGACAGAACTGGGCTTTGTGCACCTCATAGTCAGGATGAAAGCCTAAAGGTAGCCCTGGGGCTTTGCTGGCCATGCATAGCACACATGTCATAGTCCTGCTCCAGGGAGGGGGTGTTCCTGCGTGCTCGGGATAAGGCACATCTTGGTGTGCAGGGCACGTTCATTGTCTCACAATCAGTGGCCATGGGGTTGGCTGGCTCGGTACTGGGCTGCAGATGGGGTGGTCATGGTTAGGGGACGCATTTGCAGCCTGTAAATGGGGGAAACATAATAAAGCGGGGAGTATTTGAAGCTCTCCTTGGGGGGCTCTCGTCTGTATATCACCATGCACACAGCCTCGAGATGGGCAGGGGTTAGGTCCACATGGGGCATGGGGACATCAACAGTGATGAGTTCAGGGGGAGGGCTGGAATGTCCACAACAATGACAATGGGAGCCGGGCTGCAGGTCTTGTGCTTTGCCACTACCAATGAAGACAGCCATCTCATTTTGAGAGACAACTACAGCTAACCCTCCAGGGCTATTGAGCATGCCTTACTCCATGTTGTCTTATAAGGAATAGAGGCTACCAACGTATTTTGCAAACACTTCCAGTGAAGAGTTTGACACATCTCCCTGACATAACACAAGGGTTGAGTACGCATCACATGAATACAAGGCTCACAAAGGGAGGTGATCAGTGAGTGGGAACACAGCTCAACCTCTCAATAACAAGGAACTTGGATGCATATCCATGATGCTTTCAAATGACGAGACCATTCTCATGAACAGCCAATGTAGTTACAAAGGTGCATGATAGGTACAGTGATTGAACACCCATGACCCAGAAGTGATGTTAAAGTTTATCAATTTTTCTAACCCTACTGCCAAGCCTTGGTGCATCCCTGACATCCACACAGAGGTGGAGGCAAAAGCAAAAAATTGCGGATGCTGGAAATCTGAAACAAAAACAAAAATAGCTGGAAAAACTCAGCAGGTCTGACAGCATCTGCGGAGAGGAACACAGTTGGCAGCCTGCTGACTGATTCACCCTTTGTCTTCGATGACTTTAGCTGGCTTCCTCTCGACAGCCGAGAGTTGGAGGGCCTGGGCCTGCCTTGGGTCTCCTGCTGTGGGGAAGGTGTACCCTCCTCAGCCTGTACTGCTGGAGGTAATAGGGTGACGGGCAGAGGGGATTGAAGTCACCTAGGTGGATGGCCTTGGGCTCTCCAGCTGCTGGTCCTCCTCCCTATGAGTGCCAAAGGACAGCCTGACTGACTCCCTGAGGAGAAGGGGCTCCTGGTTGAGGTCAAGGTGCCCTGCTCTTGGCTGTTGCTGCCTCTCACAACTCTACCTGGTTTTTTGTCTCCTGTCGTTGCACTCTAGCATTTTTTTGACAGCCGTTTCCAGAGGATCATCATCTGACTCAGACTCAGTGGGTGCCTGACCCCCAGCAGTCCTCTGAGCGCAGAGACCTAGGCTGTCACTGCCTCTGACTACTGTGATGACATGTCCGTGAGATGTTCTCCAGAAAGTGATCCCAAGCCTAATCTAGAACTATGACCCACTGGGGTGTGTGTCTTTGAGCTGGTGGAGGTGCAGGTGAACACAGTGACGGGTGTTCTTTAAATGAACCTTCACCTTCCTTCTCTGAAGTGGGCTGGGGGCTGGGGCCTATGTTGGCTCTGCCTGGATCTGCTGCTGCCTGTAAGAAAGAGAAGATAGATTTAGATCATGAACAGGCTGAATACAGCATTGTGTGTCACTCACGGAGAATGTCGGGATTGGATCAACCCATGGAGAACTCATCCGTACTGGCTTGCTGGGAGAGGCCGATCTTGCCTTCCCCACAGGAGCGATCTCTGTCCTCCCTTGCCAGCTTAGCAGCATCCTTCCCGAATTTGGACAGCTGTGTGTGTTGGCATCCCTCCTCCCGTCTGGGACCTCTCCCTCTTGTTGTGGGTGAGCTTGGCCTGCATGAAGACAAATGGATGGAAAGTGATGAGAAGGGATGGAGCAGAGGTTGGGAAGCATGCATGTCTGTTCTGTGTGTGTTGAGTCCTCCCCAGTAAGGGCTGAGGGTGCAGTTTGTGCAGCATGATAGATGAGATGCTGGTAATGTTGAAGTGTCCTTGAGACAATCAGTGTTCATGTGTCCCCTGCTAATTTTTTTTTATTATTCATTCATGGGATGTGGGTGTCGCTGGTCAGGCCAGCATTTATTACCCATCCCTAGTTCAGAGGGCATTTAAGAGTCAACCAATTTGCTATGGGTCTGGAGTTATATGGAGTAAGGACAGCAGATTTCCTTCCCTGAAGAACATCAGTGAACCAGATAGATTTTTACAACAATCGACAATGGTTTCATGGTCATCATTAGACTTTTAATTCCAGATTCTTATTGAATTCAAATTCCACCATCTGCCGTGATGGGATTCGAACCCAGGTCCCCACAGCATTACTCTGGGTCTCTGGATTACTAGCCCAGTGACATTGCCACTATGCCATCACCTCCCCCCTCACACTAATATTGTGTGAGATCCCTGAGCAGTGTAGCCCTTTGAGTGCATGATGCCATTATGAGAGGGTGAGATTGGAGTGAGTTGAAGGTTGACTTACCCTGGCGGAGCGGATGAGATCTTTCATCTTCTTCTTGCTCTGGGTGGCGTTTCTCGGGCGAGTGCCTGACAAGCTGCCCTCCCTTGCAACTGTCTCCCAGGCCAGGGAGGTGAGGCTGGTGGGCCACCTGGAGCCATCCCTCGGGTAAAGGACATCCTGGTGCTGGCAGATTCCATGGACCAGGGCCTCAAGGAGTCATTGCTGAGCCTTGGTGCAGCTTTTTTCTTGGGTGCAGCCATCTTGAAACATTTCCTCACCACAGTTGGGCCGGAGAGGGTGAATGTGTGTGTTCAGGTGGTGTTTAAATATGGCGCCCGGACCTTCGACCCCATTAAGTAACAGCGGGGCGGGCGAATCAGTTCCCACCCTGCCATGTGATTCGGAGAGTTACTCGCTGGTGCATAATTAATTAGATTCCGAGTGTGAAATCTGGCGAGAGTTCCTGCCACGCTGCCCAGCGGGAAACGCACCGTGAAACCTGCCCGCTGGTTGAGGAGGAACACAGTTGCTTGCCGCATTCATTCAGATCCCAGAGGTCTTGTTTCTCTCGTTATCAACTTGCACTTTCAGCTACTCGCCATGGAAAAAAAATATAAAATCTGAAGGTGCAAAGGGTAAGTAGTGGCAGAACCCATTAGCTGCCTGACTACAGCAAAATCTTGGTCATTATCACTGAACAGATTCTGCTTCTGACTCAGCAATATTTTCAATTGATGACAAAAACATAATTCGAAGTTACACTTGGGCCCAGATTTTTGCTCCCGGATTCTCCCGACTCTGCAAACTCAATCTTTTGAAACTGGCAGCTCCACAGTTCTGATTTTTGTTCGAGCCCGATTTCGAATCCAGCCCCGCCACCCCAGGAATGAATGAGGAGGCTGCCAAGTGCGGACGCCTCTGTGCTGCAGCACTTTGTTGAATTTGATTTAAAAATTGCTTAGAACAAAAAACAGCCCACCAGCCCTCAACCCTCTCACCCCCTTACCACCCCATACACTTCCCAAGCCCCATCCATGCAACTTGAGCCACCTCATGCCCCCATTCAACCCCCTCCCATAGCACCTCATAGCCCCTATGTCAACCCGTGGCCCTCTAACTACCCCCATGGCCCTCATACCTCCTATGGATCCCACATCCCCATGGCCCTTTATAGCCCCCATTCCAACATAGTGCCAACAATCACCATTCATGACCCCACCCACTTTTGTCCTGACCCCCACCATGCCAACTCACCTAGTATCTACCATGGGCAAATCTCAGGAACCATGCTGACAAAAAAAAACAAAGCTATATGTCTATGGATGATGTCACAATTTGGAAAAAAACACTCATTGATTAAAAAAAACATTCAATACATAGAAATTCCTTCAACTAATCTCTTATGTAATCCAACATTTCTAGTCCATTACTGCTTGGATCTGTCAAACTGCTCACTTAACATGCACCCCACTGTGATAATGTTAGTTTGTAAAATCAGTCATTGCAGCACAAATCCTGTAATGATAACCCTCAGCTAATAGAATGAAATATTAAGCACTGATTTGTTTTTGAACTCCAGGCCATTTTTTTTAAATTTAAAGCCCAACAGAGTTAAATCCATTAACAGCTTTGACAGTTCGAATGAGTTTATGCACTTTTTACACACAACCATGTTACTTTTAAAAATCCCAAAGGGTGTTTTACCTCTCCTAAAATGTACCTCATCTCTTGCAAAGTGTCCAGGACCATATCCAAAGGGGTACATTACCTCTCCAAAGGGGTTCCCTGGCTATCCAAACGAATCCACCAAATGCAGACCAGCTCTTACCTGGTCTAATCTGCACACCTACCAAAATCCTACTTCAGTGGAGGTAGCTGATGATTTGGATGGCCAGCTGCCTCTGTAAGCCACGCATTGGTGAACTCTGGCTCAACTCCATTCCCGCCCCAGTGAAAATAGGAAGTGCCATGTTTGGGGGAAGAGCCTCTCCATTGTGGTGAAAATCTGGGCCTTAGTTTTTACTAGTGAGTGGTTAAATTTGATAAGAAAAAAAACTTGCATTTACATAGTACCTTTCATGACCTCAGAGTCCAACAGAAATCATTTCCAACCCCCCAAAAAAATTAATCAAAATGATCCCGGGACTGAAAAATTACAGTTATGACAAAAAGCTTAAAAAACTGAAACTTCATTCACTTTGATGGAAAATGTTTAGGCAGGATTGCCCACCTCCACCATTGCCTTATTCCAGCTTCTACTGAAGCTACCAGCTTTGCCTTTCTCCTCTTCTGTTCTGACCATTCCAATACTGTCCTAGCAGTTTCCCAATCTCGACCCTCCATAAATTTCAGCTCATCCAGAACTGCTGTTCGTAACCTAACCCACACTAAGCCCTGCTCTCATTGAGCTACGTTGACACTGACTACAATTCCCCAAATTGAAAATTCTCTTCCTTGTGTTCTTTTATACAACAAACTTTTTCATGGTCTCAACTTTCCCTAACTTTGTAATCTCGTCCTATTCACACAATCCTACACAAACTCTCCTTTTCCTGTCATTCTATCCTTCCTCTCGATCCACCATTGGCCGTTGGCCTTCAGTAACCAGGGTCCAAGTTCTCAAATTCTCTTCCAAAATCCTCTCCTCTCCACCTCTGACCCCTTCTTTAAAGCTTTCTTTAAAACCCACATCTTTGACCTACCTTTTGCTCGGCTCCTCCTAATATCTCCTTTTTGGCTCAGTGTCCACCTTTTGATTATGTCTCTGTGAATCACAATGTTTTTTTTCCCAATGTCAAAGGTGCTAAATAAATGCACATTTGTGTTGTTATAGCATCTAATCCCATTCCCAGATTTAGGCTCAGCATTTGCTGAAGGAGTTAAAATAAACATTGTAATTACTTTTTCCACAGTCATTACTTGGCGTTTTGTACCCTTCCTTGACACTAGTTAATTTTAAATTAGTGTTCTCAAGTTCCACAGTCAGAGCCCAAGTGAAATAGCCTCCATCATGACTACTTCTCAGCATTTGAAAGGATCTGGTCATGCCTGCCCTCACAGGCAAGACTGATGAAGGAAGATTATTTTGCAGTTATTTCACAAGTGTACTCAGTGAATAATGCAAAAGAGCTGCTGTGCTCTTATAAGTAGGCACACCTGACTTTTAATATCCTGTCCTAGTTCTTTATTGTCTAGACAAATAATTACAGCTATTTACCCTGGTCCTTTAGCAGTACTGTGAGGTACGGCAATGAAAGAACTGCACTAAAATGATGGCCAACACATCAAGACAGACAGCATGGAGTCAGCTAGTGTGACAGGTAGATACATGGAGCAAAATGTGACAATCACAGGGTATTTCCACAGTGAATACTTCCCTATTGCAAGTTAGAACAGAAAAGAATGAACCCTGAGGCCCACTAACCCATGTTTTCTATACAGTAATTTTCACATTACACGTGTGTGCATGTGCTGGAGGTAAGGTGGGGCAGTGGGGTGGGCGGCTCTCGCTGTAAGTAGTTAAAACACAAACTTTATGTCTACTGCTTGAAAGGCTGTGTCAGTGACGGAAAGGAAAAATAGCGACCAACACTGAAGAGATTTATTCCCCTGGCCGTGATCGTTATCAGTCATTGGCACCACTTACTAATCAAGTAAGTTGTCTCAATGGCTTATTGTTCTTGATTCCCTACCTCTCTACCCACAACTGGCAATGTACTTGATCCTACTCTAAAACCAGGATGATATATTGTAGTGGTCATAAACCTGCAATTCTCAGATCACAGGCACAATGTAAAACAAACCAGCTACCTTCCACGTGTTGTGGTTGTTAAATGGGAAGAAAGCAGCTCCTAGCTGTAAACAGTGATCCCTTCAGGTAAGAGAATTGGTTTCCCTCAGTAGCCCTTAACGAGTGCACAGAGATGCCAAAAAAATGTGACTGTGGCTTCTTATCACCTTCGAATCTAGACATTGCTATTTTTAATTTACATACTGTGTCTGAACAACAGCTTGCCAAATTCTCATGAGTCAATGCCGATATGTCCTGGAGGGTATTTTTCACTTACTCACAAGTTGTGTCTGACAGCCAAGCCAAATCTCCATTTCTCCTGCTTAACCCTTCAGGAGTCTTCCTGCATCACCTCTAATCTAGAGGGAGTTCTGTGTTTCGGAGAACATCAAAAACCCACAATTCAGTCCAGGCAAAACATCCTCAAAATTTACTACTAATTTATCCCTATTTTTTAGTAGGCTACAATCCTTTAGGGTTTTTTTAGAAGCTATTCCCTTTTGACTGTAACACATAGTAGGTTGCACTTTGAGGTAATACAAGTAAAGAAATCCCAAATATGAGGAACTGCCAGTTTGTTGCTAGGGAAATAGAGCAAAATATTATCCAGTAAAAATCTCAGACAGCACCATCTGTAAAACTAGTTGTTCGATCTGAAGGATGTGTACTGCTGTTCCACAACTTTGCATGAAAAATTGGGGTCAATGATGATCATCGTTGTCCTGCTCCCCAAATTAAGGAAAAGCCAGAAGTATTAAACCCAGTGGTTGCTGAAGTGGAGAAAATGGCATCTGTGTATTGATCATTTACCATTTGTCATTAAAGGGCCATTTTATTCACTATCCACTTGAAAAACAGCTCTCTGCCTGTTACCCCACATTCAGAAAAGGGGTCACTTATCTATCACTGAGTTTGCTTTGCTCTGTCAAAATGCCTCTGGTTCCTGGAAAACTTGAGTTGACTGACAGCATTTCCCCCAAAAACATCTCATACGCAATAACCAGGAATGGCATGACACTTGTTTGTAGCCATTCATCAGGAGTGGGTGGAAGAGGAGTTAATGCTTTAAAGGCTAGAGTCACAATTCTGCAATTAAAATTAAAAAAAAACCCCTGGACAGCATTGGTGGAATGCGGTCCTCCCACTTGTGTACCATGCTAGTGAGATCAGTATAGATTATATGTGCTTTGGAAACATCACTTACCTCTGCTTTTCTGGCTTCAGTCCAGACACTAGGCGCCAAGGAGAAACTAAACCTTTTCGTGGGACATCTACTGGCCATGTTCACAGAGAGATTTAGGCCCCCTGCACATTTGGAGTGGTGGGATACTGAAAATGCCCTTACACACAATTATTTTGTTTGTTTGCTCCTTTAACACTGACAGTTTTAAGTAGAAGTTCCAAGTTAGATAGCTGGGTGAACCTAAAAAGGTCATTTTAGGCTATCAATTTAGTTTGAGGTCAATCATAATAATAAAAAAAGAATCAGAAGCGTACTGGCCTGAACATCCAGAACACGGGAGGATAGACTGAGCTCCAAAACAACCAAAAGTACAAATCGTGTTCAAAACTGGCAGAAAACTGGAAAATAAATTTAAAAGCATAGGATTGCAGGAAAAATGAATTGAGACCGAAATGAGACCAAAGGGGAATTTTCACGGTCTCTTAGAGCCAGGCTTGTCTGGAAAGCAGCAGAAAGCCCACCAGGATAGCTCCCCAAACGTGGGCTCAGCTCCGGGTGAGTTTCTCAGGGGCCACCTACTACTGGAGTCAGCTGGACGGAAACAGGTGGCAAGCGGCATAAATAAGGCTTCAGTCGAAGGCCATTTTCTGTCATTCATCAAAGTTTACTATTGTCACAAGGGTCCGGGTCCCTTCCTATTGCCACACTGTGTTGGGAGCCTCTCAGCAGGAGGTAGAGGGCCATCAGAGGCAGAATGAAATGCTGCAATCAGGAAGCCGTAAGGCTCAAAGAAGAAGTCCAATCACGGTTGTAGGCATCCTTGTGGGGGTGTTCCTCCTTCACACTGAGACTCTTCACAGTTCTGGACCTTGTTCTTTTAAATTGGCTTTGGAACCTTTCATCAGCACCTCCATTTTGAGGCACCCCCCAGCTCCCCCTTTTCTTCAGCAGTGCTGAGCTCTCCCAGTGGGGCTGCCAGCAGGGACATTCCGGTAGGCCCTTCCACTGCCCCATCTGCATCCCTGTTCCACCTGCTATCCTTACCTGAATGCCGAATGCGAAGGAGGCCAATTGATAGGCCACCTCCTGTAAAATTGTGCCATTAGACACGAGCACTTAAAGCCCACAAATGGTCCCATTATTGGGTTTGCAAAGGGAAATTTCAACTCAAAGTTACTTAAAATACTTCTTAAAAACAATTCTAAAGAACACAAAAATAAGTGAAATAAACTCACAGAAGAAGAGCAAGAAAAACTGTTGCTCAGTTCAGGTATTCATTTATGTGAACTGAGAAAAGGTTGTTGAGACAGATTCAGTTTGGATTGTTCTTGTAAAGATCTGGAATAGACACAATGGACCAACCATCTACTTGTGTGCTGTAAACCTATTTGGTTGAAGGTTCTAGTAACACAACTAGATCTTGGTCTTGTTGTGGGGAAAAAATATAATTAAATTCCTCCAGTGCGATTTCAAGTCCAACAAGCAAAATGATAGTGGTATGATCAGCAACACTGCTCCCTCTAAAACTGGTTGGATAGAATACACCATGGGAATTGGTGGAAGACACAGTCAAAGCGCAATGAAATGAGACACAATGGGCGGAATTTTCTTATCCACTGGAGGTGGGCTGGGAGACAGGGAAGCCCATTTAATTAGGCAGGAAGGTGCAGCATTGTGACACCATCGCCTTCCTGACCAACGCCAATTAAATTCCAGGGTGGGAAGGCCCAAAGATGGCCTTTCCACCTGGAAGCCAATTGAAACTCACAAGTGGCCTCGTAAAAAAAGCCTCATCATGGCACTACTGGTATTTAACCACCTGCAGGTGGGAGCAACAACATGTGGACAACCTGCCAGGTAAACCCTGGTGAGTATTCTATGGCCTAGTAGGGGGTGTCCCTTCCAAATGGGCAGCCCATGCCCAATGGAAATACCTGCTGGAGACATTGGCTGCCCCTGGTTGAAGAGCCTAAATCCTTTTCGAATCTGATTGCCTCCTGTCTCCACCAGAGGCATTGGCCTGTCCTAAATCCTAACCACTCCCCTCCCTCATACAAAAATTAGGTACGGATGAAGATTAAAAACAATACGATTACAAGGTATAATTGTCTCCCTCTCTCTTTTGTAGCAATTAACGGGCAGCCAGCATGAAACTCGCGCGCTGCAGTGCTCGGCGCTGCTGGGGTGGGGGGAGGGTGAGTGTGGAAGTTCGTGAATATGTGCAATGAAAGCTCCTTGATGCACAGAGCTGCCTCAGGGAGCTGAAGATTTTATAACCTGAAAAATAAAAAAGCTAACCATGTTAAAAACATATCCCCGCTCATGTGACTCTGTCACATGAGCAGAGACGCGTTATGGATGAAATTTTAAAATCTCTATTTAATTTTTAATTGCTGTTGGAGACCTTATTCCTCCCGTGGATGAGGCTTCCTAAAAAATCCAAAGGCTGCGTGGCCTTTTCGGCCGCCCACCAACCATAAGGTTGGACGGGCAGCAAAAGATTTTGGTCCATTATTACTTTAATGGACTTAATAGGCCTTTTAATTGTTGGTCGCTGTCGACTCCCACCGTGCCCACCAACCGAAATATCGCGCGAGTGGGTGATGATGTCAGGATGCTCGCCCGAGGTCATCGCGCATCATTTTACGCTCGAGCGGATTGGGCGTTTGCGCGCCCGCCCACTCAGAGCAATTTTCAGCCCATTGAGTTTTGATACGAGTTCTGTCCATGGTTAACCAGAAAGATGAGTTGACTGGAATGCTTTAGTCCTCTTATTGAGGTTCCATCCTTAAACAAAGAGAGGTGTGAATTTCCTGGATGGCTGTGAATGTCCATATGTAATTAGGTATTTGCCAGAGTCTCAGGACTGTCTGGAGCTGATACTGTCAAAGGTCACATGATTGGCAGCACGCATTTTAATAATCTGTTTTTGTTCAAAAGTTTAAAGTATTGTCTGGAAGTTCATAATATATTACAGCGTGATAACTGTCATACCTTAGTAACCTACAAATATCTCCTCTTAAATCAATTGTCATGTTGAAAACTGATGGCTCAATGAAACTTGACTACTTCTCCAGGGAGGATACACATATCTTATTAAATAATGTACCTTGTAATACCCCAATTTTAAAATAAGTTTCAAACTTAAGTCAAACAGATTTATCATACAATCCTTCTTTTGCAATGTGCTATGCTAGAAGATAACAAGACAAACTGGTGTGACTACAATCCCTGACAATGCAATGCAAATAAAACTGGGACGGGGAGGTTTGTAAAAGTACTAGTAGAACACTAGCTTACTTCAATGGGCTGGAACTTGCTGGTGTAGGACATCATGCTGTGTTAGCTATTCAAGTTTTCCTGAACTCCTCAGCTTGAATACAATTTATACGATAACTAGCTGGAAGTGCGAGCTGATAACACACCAAAGGCAATGAGCCACTTGGGAGTTTAGTGAATGGTGAGACTAATGGTCTATCACTTAAACCAATGAGATATAAAGATTGCAAAAGAAACAGAGGAGAATCAGAGGAGGAACAGTGAAGGATGGTGAACTTGTGCCAAATCAGTACAGAAGGAGAAGTAATGAAAGGAAAGCAAGCTTAAATTAAGGCAGGGACAGAGAAGAAAAGAAATAAAAAATAAAATTTATAATTTAAAAATCTCCAACAATCTACCTGTAGGAATGAAACTCCACAATTTAATTTGTCCCTTCTGCAGGACAGGTCAATTGGTATTGCAGGAACATAAACCTTTTCATTAAAAACGTACTTGCTCTATGAAATACCAGCCCTAACTTTCTGTTGTGAGATTAACATGCAATTAATTTGCAAATCCAGCAAGTTCTGCGAAGTACTGGGTGAGTTGAGGGTGAGAGGTATATATCAATCCGCAAGTTTCCAGAGATTTGCAACTCATGCCATATCTCTTCTTCCTCTGAACATGTTGCCAATTTGTTCATTAATAACACGTCCAGCATGAACTTACCATTATTTGGCCCATTGTATCAGTTAAAAGCCTTCCGAATTTTCTTGTAAAGCCAAATTCTTGTGGATTGGGATCCTCCAAATTCCATCCAAAATATTCAGTTGTTTTGCAGAAACCTTCTTTCCAAGAATTTCCTCCTTTCTTCTCATTTAAAAGATAACTCCTTTGAGGTAGCTTTTTTGATCTTTCCATCTGACTTTTTCAAATGTGTATTAGTGTTCTTTAAGTTCTTTGCAGGAAGTCTAGCAGAGATTTCAAAAATTGTTCAAAAAGAAAATTATGAAAGCAGCCACAGTAAAGGACTAACTGAGTACTTGTAATTCTCCTTGCCATTTTTTTCCCATTAATTAGTTTTACCGAGACCAAAATAAGTACCCAACTCTGAATTATTCATTCCCAAACTCAAATTGTTACGGTACTTATTCCAGCAAAATTCAATTCTGGTAATGGCTGTACAGGTTCAAATGATATTAAAAACTTTAATTTTTGTCTGGTTTCATAGTGGGGTAATGATTCCCCCTGTTGACTATACATAACACAATGATCATTTAAATTTCTAGTTTTATTACACATATCACACAGAGGAAATCTTACACTGGGATTGGTAGATTCCCAAATCCTCAATGTGAGTTCTCCGCAGAAACCTGTAGAGAGTATCTTATGAACTTCAACCAAATGGGAGTCAGCCAACACAAGGACAATGTGGCTGGAATTTATCCATAATATTATTCCCCATCATAATAGACTATCCTGCCAATTGCCATTGTATTTTTGGCACGCACATTGGCACTAATCCATTATCATCCTTGTGAGTAGATGAAGATAAATGGAGGCAGACTTAGGAAATAACTGCTCTGGTCACCATGCCACAAGCATCTCCAGGCTGCTTGATCGACTAACTTAAACATTCAATCTCTCCACCACCAACTCACAGTAGCAGCAGTATCTACAAAAACACGATGCACTACAGCAACTCATCAAGGTCCCTTCGAAAGAAACTTCCAAACCCATGACCTCCACCACCTAGAAGGGCAAGGGCAGTACCTGTAAGTTCCCCTTCAAGCCACACACCATCCTGACTTGGGACTATATTGCCGCTCCTTCACTATCGCTGGGTCCAAATCCTGGAACTTCCTTTCTAACACCACTGTTGGTGTACCTACACCATATGGACTGCAGCAGTTCAAGAATGCAACTCACCACTGCCTCCTCAGGGACAATTAGGGATAAGGTTGCCAACCCTCCAGGTTGACCTGGAGTCTCCAAGAATTGAAGATCAGTCTCCAGGACAGTGCTGTGTGCAACCCTGGAGAAAAATCCTCAGGACATTAAAAACAATTGGTTTTTTTTGTCATTTTCTTCGAGCATTTCCCTTTACCAGATATAAAAATATTGCAAATGGGAAAAAAAAGGGCTGTCTGGCTGACAGTCAAGCATCATCCAATTGAGTCTTTTTGCTTTCCAATGGGCAGTATGTCACGAGCATGGATGCTTTGGCTGACGAATGGTTGGAGCGTGGAGGCAAGTCATGTGATGAAACCTCCAGGAATACATTTAATCACAGCTGACAAACCTAATTTGGGATCAGCAATAATTGCTGGCTTTGCCAGTAATGCCTATACCTTGTGAAAAAATAAAACTTAAAAAGCACCTTATGTCTCAGCCTCTTTTCCAGAAATTCAGGTGTGCCTAGATTACATTTTCTCATCTGAATAGTGAATTTGAAGCTCCCTAAATCTTTGGCTTCAGGCCTTGTGATAGTGATGCCAATATGGCACTGAGAGCCCACCAGAGAAGAGGAGCGCAAGGTCAGCATTGTAGCAGCCCTCAGCTAAGTGAATCCAGGAGTCAGGTTGAGGATTACTGGGGGCTGGGGGGGAGAGGGAAGAATATTCTGGACTGGATATTGAGGGAGATCAAGTGTTGAGGGCAGGTGGGGATAGAACAGTGGTGATGAAGGGGGAGCAGCAACTCTGGGGCGAAGGAGCAGCAGCAGTGGCCGAGATCAGTTCCTTTCATGTGGGATCAGGAGGAGCTTTCCTTATCCGCCCAGCTCCACATTCAGATAAGCTATTATTTACTTTCTTGGTTGGATGTAGTTGGAAACCCGTTAGCCTGTTTGGCCTGAGTACAGTTGGTTACCTTGAGGCATTCCAATCTTAGAGAAGGAATGTCAATTAGTGAAGGGTTCAATGTCCACTTTAAATGCAGGTAAAAGGCACATCCTATTTTATTTGTTTACTCAGGGCATTGCTCTTCTGGCCAGTGTTGCATCCCTATAACATGAAAAGAAATCCAGAACTTTATTTTTCTGCCATTTTTTTTAAATGACTTTCTGCTAAACCAAAAACCGATAGCTACTACAAGTCACATGACCACAGGGTTGGCACTTTGATCTGAGAGTTACCACTAGGAGTAATAAGAACAAAAGAATTCCTCCCTCCGCCTGTGGAATTTCACACCTCATTGTACAGACCTCTTGTAATCTATGAAAGCATAGTAGATGCAGATGAACTGGCTCCCCAACCTGAATTATCACAAAAGAGAGAGAATTGAAACTCATTAAACCGAGGAGATGCTTATAATGACCTCATATCTCTCCTAAGGAAGAACAATGGAATTCTGGCCAGAAGCACAGAAACTGATTATTAACATGCAATTAACCATTAATGGGCCATGTCACATGACCCAAACCTTTGGCCTTTTGGACAGTTTTAACATTACTTCTTTGACCTCACAGGTAGTCTGCTATTTAGCATCCAATTGGTGAACTCCCTAAGAAGCAGAACTCCAGGCAGAACAACAGCCTGCGCTTCAAAGCCTGTTTCTACTGAAAGATTTCCTACCATGCGCTGCAAAATCAACCCAGTTTTTGTGTGCTTATTTCATCTTGCGGTATCAGCACCACTGTAAAGTGAACTCTCCAATTACAGCTGAACTCGAACTCCTACGTGAAAGAATTCCTCATTGGATTCTGACTCTGGAAATTATGTGAACTAATATTCATTTCCATGGTTCTTGTGCTGTTACTATTTGTCCCCTTTAGTGTGTGTGTGTGCGCGTTTGAGTGTGTGTGTGAATTTGGGAACACTCCACACTCGGGTTTTGCATGTGAAATAAGCTAACCTCCGGAGTTAAAGGTTATTAGTGAATTGGATCACACAAACTGAGGGTTTGGGAAACATTCCACCACAAACTTTAAAAATCATGCAAAACACTTATTGCTTACGGACAGGTGGTGAGAGGAAGTAAGTATAGATTGCCTGTCTCTCTCCTGTCCATAACACCAGTACTGCATCCTCACCTCCACATTCATTGCCATAGTCACCATTAAAACTGTTAGTCTTTCTCACCCTGGCTGTTTCCCCCAGTATCCTCATCTCTGCTCCCCTAAATCTAAGAGATTGCAGACTTGAATGGATATGATGGATAATGTATTTAACCATTTCACTCCCAGATCTGCTGGATTACTTAAAGCACAACCAAATCCTAGGATGTAAAGATAATGACTGGCTTCTTTTCTCTACTGCAAACTGTGTCCCTAAACCCCTCTCCCCTTCTTCTCTAGCCTGACCTCTAACAACAAGTGCGAGAGGGTCCTGAACCTCTTTGTCACTAATATTGAGGCTATCCAAACCAGCTGCCTTTGCCAGTTTCATCCCTTCTCCCCTTTCCTCGGTCCTGAACTCACATTCATGTTTCGTTTCTCTCTTATCTCCTCTCACGCCCTCACTGAGCTCATCATGTCCATGAAACCCTACTCCCCAACTCCTGCTCCCTCACTTAATTCCCACTAAACTGCTGACCAAATAACTTCCCTCCCTGGCTTCCATTTTAGCTGATATTAATGACTATTCTCTCCCTTCAGGTACTAGTGTCCCCCTCTCCTTCAAATCTGCCATCATCACCCTTCCGTTCAATAAACCAACCTTTGACTCCTCTGTCCTTGCAAACTACCACCCCGACTCCAACCTTCTTTTTCTCTCCAAACGTCTTGAATACGTTGTCATCTCTCAAATCCTTGCTCACCTTTCCCAGAACTCCACATTTGAACTTCTCAAATCAGACTTCCACCACTGCCATAATACTGAACTACTCTTACCAAAGTTACAAATGTCATCCTATGACTATATGACTATGATAATTGTAAACTATCCCTCTTCATCCTTCTTGACTTGGATGTAGCCTTTGACATAGTTGACCATAGCATCCTTCTCCAACATCTCTCCGCTGTCATCCTGTTGCACTTGTTTGGTTCCATACTTATCTATCCAGGTATAGCCAGATAATCACATGTAGTAGCTTCTCTTGCCACTCCTGCACCATTACCTTTAGTGTCTCCCTACTTTTGGTCCCCTCCATAGAACCATTGAAAAGTTATGGCACGGAGAGAGGTCATTCAGCCCATCATGTCCACGCTGGCCAAAAAAGAGAGAGAAAAAAACTAGCCGCTCATTTTTAATCCAACTTTCCAGCCCCTGGTCTGTAGCCTTGCAGGTTCCAGCACTTCAGGTGCAGATTCAGATACCTTTTATATGAGTTGAACGTTTCAGCTTCAATCATCAATTTAGGCAATGAATTCCAGATACTCACCACCCTCTGAGTGAAAAATTTTCCTCATGTCCCCTCTAATCCTTCTACCATTCACCTTAAATCTATGCCCCCTGGTAATTGACCCCTCAGCTAGGGTAAACAGGTCTTTCCTGTCTACCCTATCCAGGCACCTCATAATTTTGTACACCTCAATTAGCTTACCCCTTAGCTTCCTCTGCTTTAAAGAAAACAACCCTAGCCTATCCAATCTTTCATCAGAGCTGTAATTTTTCAGCCCTGGCAATATTCTTGTAAATTTCCTTCGTACTCTCTTCAGAGTAATGATGTCCATCCTGTAAAGTGATGACCAGAACTGTACACAAAATTCCAGCTGTGGCCTAACCAGCATTTTATACAGTTCCATCATTATTTCCCTGCTTTTGTACTCAATACCTCATCCAATAAATCATTCTATATGCTTTCTTTACCATCTTATCCACCTGTCCTGCCACCTTCAGGGACCTGTGGACATGCACTCCAAGGTCTCTCACTTCCTCAACTCGTCTCAATATCCTCCCGTTTACTGAGTATTCCCTTTCTTTGTTTGCCCTCCCCAATGCATTATTTTTATTTCTCATCCACTCGTTGCCCCTCTGCAACATCACCCAAAATCACAGCTTAATTTTTCACATGCTTACTGATGACACTCAGCTTTACCTCAGCACCATCTCTCTCAACTCTTCCGCACCCTCCAACCAAATATTGGGAAAACACAAGCCATTGTGTCTTCATCCCTGTTGCAAACATCGTTCCTTAGGCACACTCCATCCCTCTCGTTGACTATTACCTGAGGCTTAACCAAACTGCATTATTAGTGTCATATTTGACCCTGAGATGAACTGTTGACCACGTAAACACATCATAATGAAGACTACTTATTTCCATCCCCATTTTATTGCCCGATTCCATCCCCGCTATCAGCACATCTGCTAATGAAACCCTCATCCTCGTCTTTGTTACCCCTAGACTTGACCATCCCAATGCTATCCTTTAACTTGAGTTCATCCAAAACTCTGCTCTTGTCCTAACTCACACCAAGGCCCATTCACCCATCAATCCTGTGCTTGTGATCTACACTAGCTCTCGGTAAAGCAACAGCTCGATTTTTTTCAAACCACTCCATGGCCTCACCCCTCCTTGTCTCTGTAATCTTCAGCATACAGACCTCTGACATATTCGTGCTTCTCCAGTTCTGGCTGATTTTAATCGATCCATCAATGGTGGCCAGGCCTTTCAGCTCTGGAGTTCTCACCCCAAAGCTCCCTGCCTGTCGCCCTTGCTATCCTCCTTTATGATGCTTCTTAAAACATACCTCTTTGATCTGCTCTGACATCTCCTTATATGGCTTAGCGTCAAACGTTGCTGAATGCTGTGATGGACCTTAGGAATTTTACAACCTCAAAGGCACAATACAAGTCTTTGCTCTTATTGGAAATTTGTGCACACCTCCTTCTCATCACATTGCAGTTTTAGTAGCCCGAGTAGTGCCTGAATAACAAGTGCTCTGAAGCCCAATTTCTTGTCATGAACAGCAGGCCCTGAATGCTGGTGGTGTTCACTACTTTGGACGTTAATATGACCTAATGCCAATACTTGATCGTTAAATATAGGTTTCCCACTCTGTGTGCATCTGGAAAATTATTTCTCTGTGTTTTTAAATAAAACCAGACTTGGAACAATCAAAGTCCTTCACTTGACATATTAATATTCATGATAGTGTGAGGTAAACCAAAGATTGTAAACTTGTTAGAATATTTTTCATTTGGACTAGGAAATTCTATTCTGTTATTTAGTGTATTTATGTTGATAGCCTCGAGCCACAATGTTTCTTTCTGATTAGATATAAATTTGCTTGATGAAATCTTCCACCACCAAAAGGAATTTGTTATAGTCACTACAGGGTTTTTTTTTACACCATGACTAAGTTGCATGAGTCAGATAGAAAAAAGTTTGCAAATGTTGTAAGCTGGATCATCCAGTCATACTCATCTCCAGTATCCGGGTTGGTTTAAACTACTCCAGTCATGAGTCACAATGATAAAGAATTCGATTACATTTGTTGGAAAGCAGAAAGATGATGACAAAGGTGAAATTTTGTTTGTGGGTGTATTTTATGCACTCCTACCCATTGACTTCTGCCTAACTCAATAGGTGGGTCTGTTGTCAATGAAGGATTATGCATTTTCAGGACTATAACTAGCCATTTTTTTTTTTACAAAAATCAATTCTTCTACATAGGGAATTTGGAAAGGGAATCAGAAAATTAGTAGAGTCCTGCTCAACAATATTTTTAATTAGGTAGTTCAAACTGCAATGAAGGAAGAAAGCTTTCATATTCTATCTGATGTTTCCCTTCCGACAGTCTTTAGAATTTAGGGGTGGGACTTAATGCCCCTACCTGGGTGAGCTTGGAGTTGGGGGGTGGGGGGGGTTGCTGGTGGGCTGCGTGATCGGGTGGGAGAGCACAGGGTGGAGATTCCACCGCCTTCCCTCTGATTATGCCCGGGCTGGAAGGCTTGTAGGAGGGTTTCCCGCCCAGAGGCCAATTGAGGCCCTTATGCACCTTATGCTGCCCCCATTGGTATTCAACCGGCGGTGGGCAGGGAACTCTTCATCCTGGGAGGCTGTCCAGCAAACCCTGTTGGATTTGCCAGTGGTCTGCTGGGGTTCCCTCATTCATATGCACTCAGTGTCCGATTGAGGCACTCAGCATCAGAACCAGGTGAGGGGCCCTGCGGGAAGCCACCCCTTGCCCTTCGTTCCAACTTCCTTCCCCTTTTGCTGGTGACCCCCTTCCCACGACTCCTGTAATGCCGACGCTCACCTCTAACTGGGAATCCATCGCAAGTTCCCTCCTGCAGGCTAAGTGCAGTGGCTCCCACTCCCAGTGGCACTGGTGGTCCTACATAGCTGCTGGTCTCTGATTGGCTGGCAGCTCTTGGGGGGCAAGATTTTTGCCATACTGAGGGCTTAATTGGACAGGAGGCCTGTGCTGCCCTGGTAAGTGCCTGATTGGAATTAAATGGCATCAGGCCTCCCAGAGAATAGTGACACACTGAGTTTCCGCTGAGAATTGCATGTGATTTTCTTGCAACTGGGGAAAGGGATTGCTACTACTCTCTCTCCATGCTACTCCAGCTCATCTTGGTACCCCCCCCATTTCAACTGATGTCCCTCCTCTGCCACAGCCTTCATGATGTAGATGCTGTGCACAACAGCATTATATATAGCATGCTGCAGTCTGTATCATAAGTTACTCCCAGATTTATCTAGGCTCTTAAAGTTCTGGTCCAAAATGCCACTGCTATGCTCAACAAGGAACTCTGGTGGAGACTTGCACTTCATTATTTAGGTATTCTGCTAGTGATCTGCCATATCACAGAGGTAACATAGGCTATAGCCACAAACTATATACATGATCGCTAAAGGACTACCCCAAGACTTTTCTGGGCCAAATAATTGTGGGACCGCAGTGGGGGTCAGATTTAAACTTTAGACTTCTTTAAATAAGTTCCACATCTTGTCACAGCTTCCCTGGTAAAGTGAAGCTTCTACAGACACAGGTTCTTAGACAAGTGAAGTGATGGGCATCTCTACTGCATACTCCAGTTTGGGGGAGCTCATGGGAGAGTGCAGAGGCCTTTGGGTTAAACTGATCTTTTTGTTTGTCTTCCTCTTTTTCTCTAACAGAAACTGCAAAAATCCCAATTATTGAAGTGTTACCTTTTGTCTTTAAAACTACTGCCCTTTGTGGTATTTTGGAAGCAGGAACTGAAAAGGTTTGCTTACCGCAATTGTCCCAAAGGCTTTACAAGAGGCTCAAAAGTATTGAACACACACCTTAAAAAATGCACAAAAGCTTAACCAATGGCCTGTTAATGAGAATTACATTACTGCTCTCTCGAAACTTGTTTCACACATGAATTTCAGTGCCTAGTATCCCTGGCCAGGTAATGAAGCAGCATTATATGGGCAAAAAAATGACAGAACAAATTACAGGAAACACTTCATAATATATTAATTTATTTAAACTTTCCCACATAATAACAATGTTTTCTGTAGCCAATAAAAGTCAGATCAATGAATCAAACTGAGGAAGAATGGGTGGAGATCTTTCATGACAGATCTCCACCCTACTTTCCAATTGGATTCCCTGATTTATGCCAAACATCAGACAAACCCAATTGGAAAATATACATTTTTATACTCTTCAATGCATAATGAAAATGAAGTAGGTGCCTGAAAAAGCCAGAAACTAAAATAATACTGATTTCACATATTGGCATTGCTCACCAATCAGTATTTGGGAATAAGCTACAAATGCAAAATGCAGTCACATTGTGACAACTCATGTTCAGTCAGTGTTAAGTAACAGCTGGAAACTATTTTACTGGTTTTACACAGCTGCTTTATGGCCTCAGTGGAAAAGCTCCTCTATTGCCCACTTATGCAGCTAATGGGAAATAGCATGAGGCTGCAGTTTTCACAACAGCTCAGTCAATCATAATTAATGTCCGAGATACTAAACAAATAATTTGATGAGTTGAACTTTAATTACTTCAAGACATTTCAATCCTGGATCATAATAGCAACCTTCATCAACTGCAAGAAGACTCATTTTAGTGGACTTGCATTGTTGAATGTTCTGAATTAACTTTGAGAACATAGGAAATAGGAGTAGGCCATTCGGCCCCTCAAGCCTGCTCCACCATTCAACTAGATCACGGTTGATCTTCTACTTCAATACCATCTTTCTGCACCATCCCCAAAACTGTTGATATCTTTAATATGTAGAAATCTATTGATCTCTGTACTGCATATAGTCCATGACTGATCCTCCACAGCCCCCTGGGGTGGAGAATTCCAAAGATAACAAGGGTTTTTGATCTACCTCATGCAGATTTGATTGATGATTTCTTTCTGTCCATTCCCTTGCCATATTATCCAGGAATGAAATGTGAATCATCCCATCAACATATAAAGAGCAACTGAAATAGCCAATGTCAAAGTCAAAGAACCAAACTGAAGACTACAACAAAAGCTGCAACTATAAAGGGTTTCAATCAGGCATGACTAAGAAAGAAAACCCTTTACACACAAATGGATCAGCCACTACAACAATGGTAGAAAATTCACAATGGGAAATACAATTCAAATGTTAGGCTCTGAATAACCAATAGTGAGTAAAATTATCAGTCTTTTTTCAGAAGAAACTGACATGTATATCCTTTCAAATTCCCGGGATTTCACAAAATGCTATTAAGTAATCACTTTTAAGTACTTTTGACGCCTAGTCACTACTATAACCTCGAGAAACATAACAGCCTGTTTGCACACAGCTAGTTCCCACAAACAGTATTGAGGTAAATGAACAGTTAATCTGTTTTAGTTGGTTGGAGCATAAATATTGGTCAGGGAGAGCTACCATGATCACCACAGAACAGCGTCAGAGGATCTTTTACATCCACCCAATAGATTAGATGAGACCTCAGGATAATGTCTCATCCAAAAGGCAGCACCTCTGACATTGCGACACTCCCAGCCGTCTTGCTGAAGTATCAGCATCAATTATGTATGCAAATCCCAAGCCCAAATCTTCCGGTCAGAACCGCAGCATTCAGCGCCAATCAGGCAGAAAACTGCGCACTGACCTGGTTTAAATACGTTTAAAAAGGCCAAACTTCAAATGTAGCATCCAGAAGAACTTCCTTACTGCAGGAATCCACATAAAGAGCAGCGAAGTGGATCAACACAAAAGATACTAACTCTTTTTATGGCACTAGCTACCATATTCTGGTAAGTATTTAAAGGTCCAGTCTTTTAATGAATGAGTGAATTTCCGGTTTCTGACGATCTGGAGTCTGTAAAATTTGGGCCCCAGAGTGAACTTGCCCACTGCAATAACAGTGCAATAACATACAAGCAAAATACTGCAGATGCTGGGAATCTGGAGTAAGAAAATTCTGGAAATACCCATCAGGTCTGGCAGCATCTGTAGAGAGAGAAACCGAGTCAAATTGAATAAGACCCTTTTCAGAACACAAGGTAGATATCTGTTAGGTTTTATGCCATTGTCAAACCTGAAACAATGGATCTGTATTTTTCTCCATGGATGCTGCCTGATCTGCGAGTATTTCTAGCAATTTTTGTTTTTGTTTCAGATCACCTGGACCTAAGCAGTCCATTTGATTGGCACCCCATCCACGACTTTAAACATTTACTCCCTTCCCCACAAGTGCACAATGGCAGCAGTGCCATCTACAAGGTGCACTGCAACAGCTTGTCAAGCCTCCATTGACTGCACCTTCCAAACATGTGACCTTTATGGTCTCAAAGGACAAGGGCAGCAAATGCATGGGAACACCACCATCTGCATGTTCCCTCTAAGTCACAGACAATCCAGACTTGGATTACATCGCTGTTCCTTCACTGACGCTGGCTCAAATATCCTGAAACTCCCTTCCTAACAGCACTGTGGGTGTACCTACACAGCGTGGACTGCAGCACTTCAAGAAGGCAGCTCACCATCACCTTTTCAAGGGCAATAGGGTTGGACAACAAATCCTGGCCTTGCCAGCGATGCTCATATCCCATGAAAGAATATTGAAAATGTTATGCAAATTCTAACATGATTAAACTGACTAATTCATTTTACTTAGTGCTGGTTATGTCCTCCAAATTTGGTTTCCAACAATGCTGGCACTGTGGTAACATTCTCAACATCTACCTTGTAACTCTTAAAATCAGGCTTGTGGCCTCATGCTCTCTGTCCCCTCCCCACTGCACGAATTCTTCCATCTCTGGAACTCCACTAACTCATGATTGATAACCTGATCAAGCCTAAAATTTTAATGTCCCATAACCACAGAGCCTCAAAGTTCACACACCTATCCTTTGGCTCGAAACTGCCTCAAATTTCCAAAAGTAATTTCAGTCCTTTTGAAATGAATACCATCATGGCAATGGGAAGAGGGGTTATATTTGTCAAAATGGTTTCCCCAGTCTTAGGAAAGCTTTAACATAGACGCTTATTTCAAATCAGATAGGGATCTGCGGCCACAGGTACATGTGGAAATCTTTCAAATAATTTTCTACTTTTATTGGTCATTGCTGTACCCTGGGTTGGTGATGCCATTTGGAATAAGCAATCCATTGGGAGTGCCAATATGAATATGTGTCCCTGGCATCTGGGAGAACATATATAAGAAAATCATCTGTAATATATTAAATGTTTTGTATGTGGCACGTTCATCTGTTTTAGTGCCACTCTTACTTCATGAAAGGAACAATTTTCTCCATCACACTCTTAATAACACCCGTTTTGTTAGAAAACAATGCATCCTCTGGACTTACTGTGAGCACACCATGAGATATATGCAAGCAGTCACGTTTGTTGAACCTATCTGCGTGGGACTTAACCACGGACGGTATTGTTAATCCAAAACTTCTAATTATTAATAAAGTGTGGAGAAAGCAGAGCAACAGCTTAATATGTTAGTGTTGCCAATGCAGATTCTTTTAAAATTTGATCAAGATGTTGGCAGCATTAGCAAGGCTGCATGTATTATCCATCCTAAGCACCCCGAGAACAAGATGATAGACTTTTGCCCTAAAATGCTGCAGTCCTAATTTAAAAAATTTTTAAAAATTCATTCTCGGGATGTGGGCTTCGCTGGCAGTGCCATCATTTATTTTCCAGCTCTAGCTGCCCTTAAGAAGATGGTGGTGAGCTGCCTTCTTAATCGCTGCAGTCCATGTGGTGTAGGTACATCCACAGTGTTGTTAGGAAGGGAGTTCCAAGATTTTTGAGCCAGCGACAGTGAAGGAGCAGTGATATATTTCCAAGTCAGGATGGAGAGTGACTTGGAGGGGAACTTCCAGGTGGTGGTGGTGGTGTTCCCATCTACCAGCTGCCCCTGTCCTTCAGCATGGTAGTGGTCGTGTGTTTGGAAGGTGCTGTCAAAGAAACCTTGGTGAATTCCTACAGTGCATCTTCTAGATGGTACACACTGCTGCTACTGTGCTTCAGTGGTGGAGGGATTGAATGTTTGTGGATGTGGTGCCAATCAAGCAGGCTGCTTTGTCCTGGATTGTGTCAAGCTTCTTGAGGTTGTTGAAGCTGCACTCATCCAGGCAAGTGGAGAGTATTCCATCACATTCCTGACTTGTGCCTTGTAGATGGTGGACAGGCTTTGGAGAGCCAGGAAGTGAGCTACTTGTCACTAATGATGATGGTGCTTCCCTAATAATGTTAAATATAGAATTCAGGATCTTGTTCGAGTGGCATAGGGAATACTGCAACCTGTCCAAATCTGGATGGCGTATGGCTTAGTGAGGAACTTCGGAGTTGATGATGACCCCATGGTATTGCTACTTTTGTTCATTTCAGTTGTACTAATTGCAGGACTGGGAGGTACTGTCAAATTAAGCTTGTAAAGTTGCTGCAGTATAACTGTGGTGGATACTAAACCCCGTGGCATGAACACAATCAGCCAGACTGCTCTGTCCTGGTTGGTGTTCATCTTTTCAACTGTTGTAGCTGAATTCATCCAGGTAAGCGGTGAATATTCCTGGATTAAGTCCTGACAATGGTGGAGGGGCATTGAGAGGTCAGGACATGAGCCATTTATTGCAGAGTACCCAGCCTCTGTCCTGCTCTTGTATCCATTATATTGACCTGGCTTGTCCACTTAAGCCTCTGGTAAATGGTACTTTCCAAGTTGTTGATGCTGGGTGATTAGATGAGGATGCCACTTTTTCAGGTGAGTTGGAGATGGTTGGAAACCATTGCGGGCAGTTATTGAGTTTTTCTTTGAACGCAGTGAGTTGTTGTAATCTAGAATGCACCACCTCAAAGTGAAATGGAAGCAGGTTCAATGGTAACATTCAAAAGGGAATTGAATAAATAGTCAAAGTGGAAATATTTGCAGGGGAAGTAAGTAGGAAGTAGCTCAAATTAGATAACTCTTTCAAAGAGCCAATGACAGGCAAAATTCACTGAATGCTATAAGTAATTACCACTCCCATGTAGAGTGGATCCCTCATTTAAATTTCTCCTCTTCCTACACCCTTCAAATACCCCAAACCATGTCCCCAGAATCTACTTATCTACAGAAGGAATCTAATATGATTGTGACGTTCCTGATTCACATTTGATAAACAAGCAAGGCAGCAACAAATTTGGAGAAGGGACAATTTTTCAAACCCTTAATCATTTCTTAAATTGGAGGCAGTTCCCCAAATCCCATGGAATTTCATCTCACAACACTCTTGCTGTAGGTTGAACAAAAAGTTTTGAAAGTAGCAAATACCAAATGAACTTTTAAGTGCAATGGCAAGTTAAACAATATCTATTTCGACATTTACATGTTTCAATTAAACATTTAGTTTGGCTTCCATAACATTATATTGGTACAGCTAAATAAACACTTATTGAATAAAGAAATGATTCAGTGCAGCATTAAATTAGGAAACTATACACCATTTGGCTACAGATTATAGAAGTGGGGACAATATATATATATATATATATATAAAAAACAAAATCTGCAGAATTCAGGTTAAGGAAGCCCTTTCTTTAGTGTGGATTCATACAAGCTTATAATTTTTCTCCAAGATCACATTTCTTCCCTGGTTTGGTTTGGTTTGGCCTCAGTTCATTTCACAGTAGCAAGTTACCAGTGTACATTAGTAGAAAAGCATGGATTTTCACAGCCTGGACAAGTTTGGCTTCCTGATTTGTTACTTGGTGAAATTTCTTGTCAAAGTTTCTAGTTTATTTAGCCTTCTGACCCAACGTATTCGTAATTAAATTTAAATGATTCAACTCAAGTTAATGTAAGAAAGATATAGTTAGAGCTTGTCGCCCCTGACAGTACTAATAATGGTCATTTGAATAAATTTCCTACCTACCATTTTCAGCCAAATATAGTGCAAAGACACGGAGAAACATGAAGGAGAGCATATAATAATATGTGCACATTCCACGTGATTCAGGAAGAATTCACAGGAAGTAATTGCTCTTGCCTTAAATTGAAATAATTATTTTCTCACCTGATGAAATGCAGCCAGAAAACACCCCCGCTTTTGATGTGTTGCATTGGAAAGAATTCTTCCAAAGTCACAAGATAATTACAGTTGAGGCAGAACATTAGGAGCAGGAGAGGAGGGCAAGCCAAATTTGTTCACCCAATGTGTTGCGGTGTGAGCTACCAGGCAAAGTTACAGAAACAAGATGTATCAAGAGATTTGAGACAATTAAATATGTTTCTATCGAAAAAAAGGGATTGTGGAATGTGATGTGAAGGTAGGTAGGTGGAGTCAATCCGTAAAAAGGTGTATTTTCTTAACAATGTTCATGTTCTTCATGCTTTTACATACCGGTTCCAAAACAGGTGTCGACCAAGACTCAGTGGGCACCTGTGCATCAGAGGATGTGGGGTCAAGTCCTGTTTGAGAGATTTGAGCATATAATCTAGCCTGACATTCTAGCGCAGTACTGAGGGAATACTTTACTGCCTTAGGTGCTGTCTATTGGATGAGATGATAAACTCTCAGGTACATAAAAGATCACATGGCACTATTTCAAATGAAAGAAGAGGAGCCCTGACCAATACTTTTCCATCAACCTCCAACTAAAAACAGATTAACTGATCATTATCATTTTGCTGTTTATGGGTCCTTGCTGTGCTCAAATTGATGGCCATGTTTCCTACATTACAACAGTAACTACATTTTCAAAAGTACTTCATTGGCTGCAAAGTTTTTGGGATGTCCTGAGGGCATGAAAGGTGCTATATAAATGTAAGTTATTTCTTTACTATCATTATTACAATGTTAATTTAATTAAAAGAATGCAGGGGATGTCATTCTTGCAGTTTGGGTTGTCCCTTTCTAAAGCAGCAAAAATTTGTACTTAGGCAGCGTTTTACTGCCATAGGTGCTGTCTATTGGATGGGATGATAAACCGAGGTCCTGTCTACCCTCTCAGGTCCATAAAAGATCACATGGCACTATTTCAAATGAAAGAAGGGGAGCCCTGACCAATATTTTTCCATCTTTAACTAAACAGCTGCAAAATATTCCACAACTTTATAGCTCGTGAAAGTGCTAAGTTACTAAAAGTAGCTCAGGATTTGAAGCAGATGTTTATTTAGGTGGTGTCTGCCATGAGAGTAATTTTCTTTACAAGTTAAGCAAACTGTTAAGATTGTTTGTTATCCACAACTACCTCTTTTGTAAAATGTGTGGTTTTCCGACACAGCATTGAGAAAGCAGAGAAGTCAATATACTGGCCATTTTCATCCAGGAGTGAACTAAGCCAAGTGACTTTGAAAATCATTGTTCTTCAAATGAATTTCAAGTGTCAAGAACCTCCATCTTTGAACGCTTGTGGCATGGGTTTCAACAAATTCCGTTTAAGTATCAATTCTGAAGTTTTTTTAAATCACCCATTCTTTAAACATGAAAACAAACAGGCTGAAGCTGCCACTGAAAGTTACAAAAACTTCTGCTAACTGGTTTGATTGACAGGTCATCTGATGTAGATTGAAAAAAAAAGCATTTGGCCATGTAGTTTCAACAGAGTTCTTTGTTGACGTTCCTTGAGGGCTATTATTGTAATCATGAATGCTTGGCTGAGTTTCAAAATCTACAATTATCTCAACAGCAGGTTCTGAGTTAACAGTTTTATTGACAGTTTAACTAAGCTATTAACTGATCAGTTGTTGATGTGGGGTCTAAACAGAAGTTTGTTTTTTTATAAGAGATTAAACATATGAGGAGGTTTAAAAGCTTTGAATGGATTTCATGAATGGGCATTTATTATCACTCTCAAGTGTGAAAGGGTGAAAGCTACATTAGATTGTTAGGACCTTTTTTTCATCACCATATTGCTCCTGAGGCCTACCAAAGGTGGATACTGGTTGAGTGACTATGGAGGTGGCATGGGGTTATGAGGGACCGTGGGTGTGGGTGGGGGTTATGAGTTGACACTTAGTTGGCATGGGAGCTATGAGGGGCATGGAGAGTGCATGGGGGCATGAGTTGGCATTGAATTAGCATGGGAGCTATGAGGCAGAATGGGGTTTGGTTGGGGGGGTGAATGGGGTATGAGGGCAGAGAGCTAAACATCTAAAGCAACTGGGACAAAATCTCAGAGAACCAAGGTGAACCTTTTAAGCACGCCCCCCCAGCATTCCCCTCCCTCACAGTGCCTCCCCTCCATGCCACCACACCACCCCACCCCCCCCCACCCCCGCCCCCACAACTTCCCTCTCGTCCACCCCATTGTCCCATGGCTGCCAAAGATCTGCTTCCAGTGTTGAGCAGCATGACTCTATTCTGCCCCTGGGCAAAAATTACATGTATCAGAACATTTTTTTACTGAGGTGGGTCCCACCAGTCATGAAATTTCTAACTCAAGCTACCAACCTCAGTTGCAAAAATTTGGTCTCTGGAGACCAACATCAATGCCCCTCAATGGTGCTCCAGGAACAATGAAAGAACAACAATATGTGTCCAAACCAGGATTCTGTTGGACTTGGAGGGCGACTGTTCAGGTGATATTGCTATTCATTCCCTTCTTGGTGGTTGAGGTTGTGGGGACAGGATGCCATGGGCTGGGGGAGGTTATGGGTGAGGAGTAGGTGTCAAAGTAACATTAGTGATTAACTGTAATGCATCCTATAGATGGTATGCACTGTAGTCATAACGTACTAGTAATGAAGAAGATGGATATTAAGTTCAGGAGCAAGGGTTTTGATTAAGTGAATTTTTCTACACTGGGTGGTGTCAAGCTTCTTGAGTATAGTTGTGACTAATTTACTCAAATTAGGAATCTGAGATGTTTGACCTAAATGGTGTGATAAATCCAGTTTCAGTTGAAGGCACTCTGCAAATAATATTGTGATCCTTAATCCCTTTTGTGTCATCAGCCAATTCAATTTTTGTTGGATTCTACCTAAATGCACAAAAGTGTCTGATAGAATGAAATGGAATTTTCTTTCTGAAGTACTTTCTCAAGATCTGGTTTGGTGGAATCTTAGTTCAAATAAAATTCACTCTTCATTCCCATTGTCACTTGTCTATCTCACCAAACAGTGCACACTTCACTTGTTATATCAACTATACCACTCGCAGCTGTGGCTTTTGATTCCTCTCCTCCCATCCAGATGGAATTAAGAAATTATTAAAATATAAATTAACTCAGTTGAGTGTTCTGAACTCCATTTATCTGATCACTGTCTACAGGATGAGTTTCCTTGATTACTTTAAAAGGCTATACCTTATCACTAAAAGTCAGTGTTCTGGCAGTGCATAGTGTCTGACAATTACCTACATAAATTCAGATTACCAGCCTTGGCTCAATTTCAAATGAAATAGATTATACAATGAACATAACAAACACTGACAGGAAATGTCTATCTAGCTTTTCCCACACTTGCCTTGTGTATCACAATGTATACACTCCCCACCACACCCAGAATGCAGATCTTCTGCAGGGAGAGGTGAAAAACCAGATGAAAACCTCAGTCAATTAGACAACTATCTGCAAAATTATTCTACGAAGATCGGGCAATGGAAACCAGGGCTGATACCTACCTCATGTATGAGGATATCTGCTTCCCAGCCAGAATCAGGTCCAACTCTCACTTGAAGGAACAAAAATGCTGGAAAAACTCAGCAGGTCTAGTATGCTGTGGAGAGAGAAACAGAGTTAATGTTCCAAGTCTGTATGACTCTTCATATGGAGCTCTGAAGAAGAGTCATACTGACTCGAAAGGTTAACTCTGTTTCTCTCTCCACAGATGCTGCTAGACCTGCTGAGTTTTTCTAAAATTTTCTGTTTTTATTTCAGATTTCCAGCATCCGCAGTATTTTGCTTTTCTCTCACTTGAAGGAATTCAAAGAATCAATCTTCATAACACATGTCAGCAATCTGTGCCAAAGGTCCACTCTTCTCTGGGTAAAGAACCACTTCTTAACATCTTACCTAGTCTGTCCTTACATACCTCGCGATTGTGACTCCTTTCCTCCCGAACCTGTGGTTAATGCTACAGTATGTTTTAAGTGTCTGTAACTTCTCTAAATGACAGGAAGGGGCAGTGTCCTCCTATTACACAGGGGACCTGCTATAACACAGACCGTTATAGTGTGGAACTTGATATAATGTCAGCCCCGAGTTGGATTCTGTAAATGCAGACAAAAGCCTCCCCCCATTACAAACACAGTCACCCACTTCAGGAAGCAAACTTCAAGGCAGCCTTACATTACTTGGTTGATTTTACACAGGACCTGTTTTATTCATCAACTTTGGAAAGCAAGAACTGGAAACTGTAGAGATGTGCACACAATATTGGCCCTGGCACTGGTAGGGTCAAGCCTGAGCTCTAGGCGCTAGCAATGAATTAATGCAGCCTCGCCTATAACATGGCCTCATGATATGGACCCTGTGGATCTTGTTATAATGAGGTTCTAGTGTAGTCTCTTATTATTTGGCTGCCTAGGTGGATTCAGACCTCTTGGTTAAGTTAGAAAGAGGTGTTTAAGCCACATTTTTATGAACGTGCTTCCATTTACGTCCATCATCACAATATCTTCTTCAACACAATTTTACATCATTTGGACTGTGAGATGTGAAGGGTTCTCATGTACCAGTACTACATCACCCCATTCCAGTCCTTCTGCCAACTCAGCCTTACATTACAATCCTGACCCTCTGACAGTTCTTGGTGTGCTAAGGACCTGGCAAACAGGAGTTGGTCCATTGAGCATGTTCCGCCATAAACAACTTCCATGGAAGCTACAGTTAGACAAGCTCCATGGGCTTTTTCCAACTGCTCAGTCACAGTGCTCTATTCAGAAATAGAGGGTGCTGTATAAGGCTTGGGCCAGAATTTCATGCTCCCCTGCCGGTGCGTTTGCAGGCCTGGGTGGGGAGGTGGTTGGGGGGTTGCAGGCTTCTGTAAATTTCCTTGGATAGCCTTCCCACTGGGCTCCCACCCGCTCCAACCTCTCTGCAATTTTACAATTGGACTGGTGAGGCCTAGGCTGCCCCCCACCCCCCTGCCTCAACCTCCCTCTGCCCTTAGTTCAACTGAAGCCTTTAAGTGGCCAACTAATGACCAGTTATGGACCATATCCCACCCATCCTGTTTTTAGGCTGGCAGGAGGAGTTCAGCAGCAGAGGGAATCCCAGAAAATGACCCTGCTCAGGCCTCTGCCAGGAAGGAGGTGGGGAGGTGCCTCCATTAATGGTCTCCTTTCAACATTGGGCAAAGTTTGAACCCCGCAGGTGTTCCCTCTCCCCCCCCCCCCCCATCCTCTCTAGCGACACCCCCCACCCCTACAACTCACCACAACCAAGCCTCACTTCCCCACCCTGAGACACCCACACTTACTTGGTCCTGGATCTAGGACTTTGGTTCGGCCCCTGCCCCCACTGAGATGGGGCCGGAACATTCTGCCCTCAGGCTCTGGGGACCTCTTGCCATCCCGGCCCTGACCACTGCAGCTTCTGGGACTGAAGAGCTGCAGGCTAATCAGATGGGCCAGCAGGTCTCCGAGGCAGGACTTCCTCCTGAGGGAGGGACGGAAGTCCCATCTTGAGCCAATTAAAGCTTTAATGCTCCTTGGAGTGTTAAGTGGCTGCAGAGCAGTCAGTGTTGGCAGTGATGTGTTCTCGGCTGGCTCTTTCGGTGGTAGGTTGAGAAAGCTCGCCATCCGAAAAATGCTGCCCTTAGCATTGCTGGCTGCAACTATGACTGAAGCACATGCTTTCATAACGCAATTTTACCATTTGTGATTTAACTTCTGACTAATTAGGAAGCCTGGTAGACACCGAATGCAACATGACTATCTCAGTGAGTCAGCTGCCACATTACAACACACATCTAAGAGGTGGAATTTACTGCTTGCCTTTAAAAGCTGATGAAGAATTCTTCAGAAATGTGCATAGTACTTAACCATTGAGACCGCCTGGCTCAAAGTTCTACCTGATCTCCTTCAGTTGTCAGTAGGAAGCGAGATGATGGCTTGGGCTATGGCTTCCAGTGCTCTTTACTGTAACAATAAATTAATACTTTTCAATTAAACACTTTGTTTCTGTTCTTGAAGTTGCAGGTTACTTTTGTATAAGGCTGGAGTTTTGGTTTTTCGCATAGTCCTGGGCTTTCCAGGCAGCAGTGAAGTGACAGCACTCGCCACCGTCCTTGAAAAATGCTGCCTCAAAGTTCTAGCAATTTCTGTGGTGTGGATTTCAACTTTCCCAATGTTGATTTCATTGCGGTGTCAGCTCAAGGTGAACCTCAGGGCCTAGCAACAGTGAAGTCATCAAGCAGGTTACAATGGCCAATCACATTGAAGAATTCTCATGGACAGCAAACCGGGAATTAAGAAGACCAGATTATCCTTCACTTTTTACTCATTTTACAGAGGGTGAAATAACATGGGACATATGCCTAGGCTGGGATTTTCCAGCCCCGTTGTGGCAGGACCACCCGCGGGGGATGCGGTGGGTCGGCCACAAGTCCATTGACTTTCGGTGGGACTGGACAATCCCAGTAGTGGGCGGGGCTGGAAAATTCCACCCATGGGATTAAGGCAGGAGCTGAATTATCACAAAAAATATTATTTTAAGAATATTATTTTTTTATTATTATTTTGGTAAGATTTGATACTCCACAGATATAATGTTAGTCTTTCAGGTTCGGAGAGGTTGTTCAGCAGTAGTTATGACTTAATACATCATTAAAGCCCCTGGTTATACCTCATTCAACAAGGTATATCTTTTCAAGAGCTTTTACAGCAAGACCAAGACTAATAGTTTACAAAGTGGCAACCTACATCAAGTGACTTTGGGGACTTCAACAGCACACTAATTGTATATCATTTTGGTTTTTTAATTGTACTCAAGTGCTGGATATTATTTGGGAACTTGGCTGTGCTTGTATATATAGGAGCAGACTGAAAGAGGGATTTCTTGTTGGAGGTGCATGGTATGCAATGTATGTCGCTGTAAATAAAATCTGGTAAGTGAATAAAGATTAGGCTCCAATGTTCTATCCTTCATCACCTGGCTATCGAGCTTTAAGACAGCGCACGATGCGGAGGAGCAGGGAACCACCAACAACACCTTCTGGGCTTACTGCACAGGTGCAGACACCAGAAGTTGCCACCAGTTTCACAGCTGTAATGCCTGCAAATGCTGACAGTTTTTCCATCGTTATAACTAAACAAAATTCAGGCTATTGACAACTGTTTCTGCCCTCTGTGTCTTATTTTGAACTTCCCATTACCGTACTAGATGCTTATGCTAATGGAAAGTACTGCAGCTGGTTTAATATAGGTCCTCTCTTTGGTCCTAGTGTTTTTCTCAGTTATAAAATGCCCCAGTGCTGATCAACCTCCTATGGTGATATATCCTGTGAAACAGGAAAGAGAGGAACTGTTAAGAAAAATATTTTCCAGGTAAGATTAATCTTTCCTGTTGAGATGAAAGTGTTTTTGTGTCGCACAGTTCCTTGGGATCTGCCCCATGTTACTCCCACTCACCATTTGGCTCGCACTCCAAAATATCAGAAAAAGAAGGAAGGGAAGGTAGAAGGATCCTGGGGGAAATAATTTCATTAATAAGGCTGTGTAGCATTCCTGCTCTGCCTCAATTGAAACTTAAATATTTTGCGTAAAGCTAGCATTTCCGTCTTTGTTTTTACAAGTGTCCCTTGCGAGAGAATTGCCTATGTATATTTAAGTAATGGAATCTTTCTCCCCCTTCCCTCCCGCAGCCCTTACCCTCTATAGAAGAGGAGATCCATTCTCTCTCTCTCTGCAGGCAATTAGTCGCTTTCCTCACTCTTTCTAGGAAAAATCATGTACAATTGTGATTTATCTAAAATCAGAATATTTTTCTACAGAATTTTCCATGCCAGTTTATTGCACAATTGATCATTGTTAACATAGCTGTACAGCAGTGACACCTAGTGGCTAAAGCCAGGTCATCCAATTCTGAGCAACTATTGATTGATTTGGACCATTTCCTCTTAAATTTATTGCAGCACTCACAGGAAAACTGTACCAATGTATCAGATGGAACAAATTAGCTGATGGACTGAGGCTTTCACACATAATAATAAATGACAGCTGATGCAATTGGCTTGTTCCTTCTACACAACTATAATTTCACCGTTGGGCTGAAATTGCAGCTAATTTCAGTTGACATGCTGAACTGGGAAATGATTTAATTCAAATTTAAATCAGAGTAAACACCCTCATCTTGTGATGCAGTGGGTAGCGCCCCTGCCTCTGAACCAGAAGCTCCGGGTTCAAGTGACACTCCAGGACTTGATGGCCAAGGAAGTGCATTCATAATGCGGCCAAACAGCTTGAGTGTCAGTGTGTAAATCCTTTCAACATACACCAATGGCAGGCGATAAGAGTGAGAGAGATTCCTGGTAATCCATGTGATGGAAAGAAATTTGGAGCCTCAACTACCACTATCCATAGCATCAATCTGCGCCATGCCTGTACAAGCGTATGTTGCTACAACAACTCAGGCTCCTTTGGGGTGGGTTGGTTGGCTCAGTTGGCAGGACGGCCGGTCTGGATTAGATTGGTGCCAACAGCATGGAGTCCGATTCCCCATTCCAGCTGGGGTGGATTTGGGGCCTGCCTCATTGCCCTACCCACGGTAGAGATTGCAGCGCTGCGGGTTGGACCTGCCTTCAGGCAGAGAACTGAAGAGAAGGAGGAAGAAGAAGAAACTCCCTCAGCAGCTAATATCAGCTCATTAACTTGGCAGAGAGTCTGGCCACTCATTATGTAAAGAAGAGCAGACAAAACTAGGACATTTTCACCTTTATCTTTAGTTAGTTCAGGACCTTTCATGAGCTATGTATGCTTCCCAGTTCTCCTTCCTATGCCTAACGCTTTATACTAATCAGCATTAAATTGCATCTGCCATTGTTTGACCCATTCATATCTCATTTAGCTTTTCCTGTCATTTCTGGGCTGCCTCCTTTGATGCCTTCAAGTTTGGTATCAAGTGCAAACTGGTTAAATTTGCATTGAGTTTCAGAATTCAAGGCATTAATGTAAGTTAGAAACAGTAGTGGTTCCAACACTAAGTCCTGAAGTACCACTCAGTACTTTTCCCTGATCTGGGGTTACCTCTTTAACCAGGGCCCATTGGTTTTTTTACACTTTAGCCAGTTTCGGATCTATATCCAGGTTTTGTGCTGATTCCTCACAGCTTTGACTTTAATTTGTAACCTTTCAGATGCAACTTTATTAAATGAGTCATGGAAGGACAAGGCTCATGGATTCTATGTTTCTTTATCTTTCTGGATCTTGGACCTGTGCTTTCTTTAAAAAATGAAAATAAGTGTGCAGCATCTACACAAGTTACCCAGGTCATAGGAATCTTGAAATAGCTAGTAAGATCCTCCAAAGAAGTGGAAGTGTGAGCTACGGTCTGTTTGACTTACTTTATACAGAATCTGTTCATTTCCAATTTTGACTCAGAAGAGAACTTGGCTGAAAGACATTGAGTGAGTAATTAGTATTTCTTCCCCCAACACCTCATTACCTTGAGGTGTCTGCTAATGGTGTGATCCAATTGATTGAATCACTGGCCTTCTATCCAGCTTTACCTGCTCCACCCCCCTTACATTTTTACTTCTCTTTAGCTCTGAAGAAGAGTCATAAGGACTCAGAATGTTAACTCTGTTCTTTTTCTCTCCACAGATGCTGTAAGACCTGCCGAGTTTTTCCAGCATGTTCTGTTTTTGTTTCAGATTTCCAGCATCCGCAGTGTTTTGCTTTTATGATTGAATTTCTGCTTAACCATTTCTGGCCACGATTTCCAAACTGCATTGGGTGCTATTTTAGCACTCTTGAAAGCACTTAGTGCTTAACAGCACTTTTCTCTAGCGAGGAAATGGAACATTGGGCAGAAAATGAGCCAGTGTAATAAAAGTGTTATCAGTGTCCAGCCAAACTCACCCATGGAAACAAGGCATCATATCAAGAGAAAAGAGACATTGTCGAGCTCACACCATCTTAATCATTGATGCCTGTTGCAAGAGGAACAAATATATATTGCATTTATATTGGGCTTTTCACAATGAAAAATCTCAAATTGCTTTACATTGCAAACTGTGTACAACAGAGTACCATTCAAAGCAGTAGGGGAAGCACCAACAGCCTATGACATTGAAGTTAGAGTTGAGCCTGTGGTGGTTAGCAACCTACATGGCAAGACATTATTTAAGATGACCATATATTATTAAGCATGTTTTCTCTGCGGCTTTTACATTCGGAGGTATGCCTTTGTATTACAAATAGGGAGAAGGGTTGGGAGCCAGATCTGCAAATGAACAAAACAATCTGATAAAAACATAAAAAATAGGAGCAGGGCTAAGCCATTCAGCTCTTCGAACCTGTTTCCCCAATTCAGTACAATCATGGCTAATCGTCTACCTCAACTCCATCCCTTAAATTGGGATGCTAATCAGTATTGCAGGGAGTCAATTGTAAACCAGCATGGTAAGCATCAAGTGTTATTGTTGCACTTCGTTCAGAAACTGACACTGTGGGAGATTCTTCTCAATATTATCAGACATATTAAAGCAACAACAGTGTGATTAAAGGCAAATTTTGTACAAGAACAATTTGCTTTTCTTTCTTCCCAACCTCCATGATTTCTTGTGCCATGTCCCATCTCCCTATCACTCCTGTGCTCACTGACCTATGTTGGTTCCCAGTCAAACGACGTCTTGATTTTAAAATCCTCATCCTTGTTTTTAAATCGATCCATGGCCTGTTTTCCCCTCCCTATCTCTGTAATCTCCTCCAGCCTCTCCCACAAACGTCCCCTGACTTATCTGCACTCCTTTAGTTCTGGCCTCTTACGGATCCCAGATTTTAATTGCTCCACCACTGGTGGCTATGCCTTTGGTTGTCCAGGCCCCAAGCTCTGGAATAGCCAGCCCCCCACAACCACCACCACCACCACCACCCCGCGCCCCCCCCACCCCACCCCCCCCCCCTAAAAATCTATCTCTTTGACCAACCTTCTGGTCATCTGACCTAATACCTCCCCATGTGGCCCAATGACGTATTTTGTTTTATAAAACTCCTGTGAAGCTGTCCTCCTTTTGTTTCAATACATGAATGACACTGTGTAAATATAAGCTATCATTGTTGCTGCTTTGTTTTTCAAAAACGCTCTCCCTCCTGTCTCTTGCTGGGAAAGGCATTGCGGAGCAACAGTCAATCTTCACCACCTCCCCCAGATAAATGTGTATCATCCGAGAACAGTGAAGGCTGGCAAGCCAGTCTCGGACAGCAGGCACCACAGACAAGCCCAATCTGCTATTCACCTGCTGATACATGCCCACATCCAGCAGGGCTTGCTGAACAGTGAGCAGGAGTGGAAAACGTCCCCCTCCCTAACATCGTAGAACACTGATAAACCAATTTTCCTAGTTAAGCCCAGATAAATTAGAACAAAATCAAACCTTGGCCTCCCTAATCTGTGTGGGTCAATTCAGCCAGTGAGTAGCCAAGCCAAATTGATTTATTGAGTTTTGTGTTGTGTCAGCGGAGGCACAGTTGAAAGCACTCTTATCTTAGAGTCAGGTTCGAGGCTCAAGAACCAATTCCAGGACTTGAGCAGAAAGATCAAGGCTGACACTCCACTGCAGTACGAAGGGAATGCTGCACTGTCAGAGGTGCTGTCTTTCAGGTGAGATGATAACCCAAGTTCTCATTTGCCTGCCCAGGAAAAGATCCCATGCCACTATTTCAAAAAAAGAGCAGGGGGTTACTCTTGGTGCCCTGGCCAATATTTATCCCTCAAACAACATCTCAAAAACAGATTACCTGGTCATTATCACATTGCTATTTGGGGGAGCTTGCCATGAGCAAATTGGCTGCAGCATTTTCTACATTGCAACCGTGTGTTTCACTGGCCGTGAAGTGCCTTGTGTTATCCGGTGTTCATGAAAGGCGCTATATAAATGCAAATCTTTCTTTTATTTTAATTTTCCGTTTAATTATAACTTTCTCTCTCACCCTCACTCCCGCCCAAGGCAATATTTGCTATTCCTTTTAAAACAGCCAAAGATGTAGAAGGTCGATGTCTTACTCTTTCCCTCACATATGTTGCAATATTTATCCTCTGGGGCCTAATTTGCTTTTCGATGCCTGTCATAAAGTTGCTGGAAAATCTTCAAAGCTCCTAGTGGGAAACTCGTTGGGCTGAATTTTCTGGCTGACGTGCAGGTGGCAGAGCACAGGACAGCGTTTAAAATGTCGCCCGAGAGTCCCGATGTTTATGCAGCATGATGCACACCCGCCATTAATTAAAGGCCTTGTTAAGGCCATTAAGTCAGCAATTGTCGGCGATTTTGAGGAGCCCGTGAGAACTTCGGCTCGGCACACGATCCCAACGGGCAGGCGGGTAGACGATTTTCTAACAAACCTCATCCAGTGGCGGGATGAGGTTTGATATCGGATTTTTAAAAGTTTAAAAAAGTTTTTGTGTATTTCATTAACATGCCCCATCTCGTGTGACATTTTCACATGAGGCGGACATGTTAATGATTTTTTTATTTCTCTATTTTTCAACTTTCACCACCTTTCAGCGATTTCCCTGAGTAACCACTTAGCCTCAGGGAGATGTTCGCTCTTTAGCGTGCATGCCCAAACAGGGAGCGCATTGCGCTTTCCGTCGGGCGTCACACTAGGCAGGCCTTAATTGGCCGACTAAGTCGGTCGGGCCTGTCCGCCCATCAAGGGCAAAATTTAGCTCATTATGTCTGTGAAAAAATAGCGTGCACAGCACTAAAACTGTAAGCCAAACGTAATCAGATCAAACATGATTGGAATTAAAAGCAAAAAATGCGGGACAAACTCGGCAGGTCTGATAACATCTGTGGAGAGGGAAACAGAGTTAACGCTTCGAGTCCATATGACTTTTCTTCAGAGCTAGAGGGAAGTAAAACGTGATGGGTTTTATACTGTTTAAGAGGGGGTGGAACAAGCTAGAAGGTCAGGGATAAGTGGGAGCTAAGGAGAGGTTGACAAAGATGTCATGGGCACAAGAAAAAGGGGATGTTAATGATCATGGTTAAGACTAAAGAAGGTGAAGGTGCTGATAGTGGCATGAAGATAAGGGCAGAATGTTTAATAATAAACAAGGATCAGCGCTCTGTGAAAGCACAACATAGAAACCAGTGACAGATGGCCCTACATGGGGGAGCGGGTGGTTGGGGAAAAAGGATAAAAGAAATGAATGAATAAGTTTAAAAAAAAACAAACAACTGGATTATAAAAGGGGTAAAGATGGAGGAGAGAGTTCATTGCCTGAAGTTGTTGAACTCAATATTCAGTCCATAAGGCTGTAAAGTGCCTAATCGGAAGATGAGGTGCTGTTCCTCCAGTTGGCGTTGAGCTTCACTGGAACATTGCAGCAAGCCAAGGACGGACATGTGGGCATGAGAGCAGGGTGCTGTGTTGAAATGACAAGTGACAGGAAGGTCTGGGTCATGTTTGCAGACTGAGCGAAGGTGTTCCACAAAGCGGTCACCCAATCTGCGTTTAGTCTCCCCAATCTAGGGGAGTAACAAATACAGTAGACCAAATTGCAAGTTAAGTGCTGCTTCACCTGAAAGGAGTGCTTGGGGCCTTGAACAGTGAGGAAGGAGGGAGTAAAGGGGCAGGTGTTGCACCTTCTGTGGTTGCATGGGTAGGTGCCGTGTGAGGGGTTTGAGGTGTCGGGGGTGATGGAGGAGTGGACCAGGGTGTCCCGGAGGGAATGGTCTCTATGGAATGCTGAAGGGAAGATGTATTTGGTGACGGCATCATGCTGGAGTTGGCGGAAATGGCGGAGGATGATCCTTTGAATGTGGAGGCTGGTGGGGTGAAAAGTGAGGACAAGGGGGACCCTATCATGGTTCTGGGAGGAAGAGTTGAGGGCAGGGATGTGGGGAATGGGTCAGGCATGGTTGGGGGCTCTATCAACCACAGTGGGGGTGGGTGGGGGGGAATCCCTCAGTTAAGGAGAAAGGAAGACATGTCAGAAGCACCATTTTGGAAGGTGGCATCACCAGATGTGACGGAGGTGGATGAACTGAGAGAATGTGATGGAGTCCTTACAGGAAGCAGAGTGTGAGGAGCTGTAGTCGCGGTAGCTGTGGGAGTCAGTTGGTTAGTAATGAATATTGGTGGACAGTCTATCAGCAGAATGGAGACAGAGAGGTCAAGGAAGGGAAGGGGAGTGTCAGACCATGTGAAGGTGAAAGAGGTGGAAATTGGAAGCAAAATCAATAAATTTCTCCAGGTGCAGTTGAGAACATGAAGTGGCACCAATGCATTCGGAACTGGTTAATCCAATAGAGGTCCTAATGATTACCTTAAATGATGTTTTTGATAAAGCTGTGGTGACCCTTTGTCATTAGAAATGCAGTAGACGTAATATTGTTAAAAAAAAATTACACTAAATGTCCTATGTTTTATTGTAAACAGATGATAACATTGCACAAAACCACAGATTCCTCCCATATGGTGAGACCACATCTGGAGTACTGTGCGCAGTTTTGGTCCCCTTACTTGAGGAAGGATGTAGTTGCATTGGAGGCGGTTCAGAGGAGGTTCACTAGATTGATTCCAGAGATGTGGAGCTTATCTTATGAAGAGAGATTGAGCAGTTTAGGACTAGAGTTTAGAAGGATGAGAGGAGATCTAATTGAGGTATATAAGATGCTAAAGGGGATAGACAAAGTAGACGTGGAATGGATGTTTCCCCTTGTGGGGCATTCTAGAATGAGAGGCCATAGTTTTAGGCTAAGGGGTGGTAGATTTAAATCAGAGATGAGGAGGAATTACTTTTCTCAAAGGGTCGCGAATCTGTGGAATTCACTACCTCAGAGTGCAGTGGATGCTGAATAAATTTAAGGAGGAGATAGACAGATTTTTAATTAGTAACGGGTTGAAAGTTTATGAGGAGAGGGCAGGAAATTGGAGTTGAGGCCGAAATGAGATCAGCCATGATCGTATTGAATGGCGGGGCAGGCTCGATGGTGTGAATTGCCTACTCCTGCTCCTAGTTCTTATCTTTTTATGATCTATATCCATCCTATTGCTCCTGAAGTGGTTGCTGTCTTCATCATTCTCAGATTTTAATTTGTGTTATTACTTAGAATAACCACGAGATGTCACTGTTGATCACCAAAAACCTGAGAGGTAGGAAATCAGTTGAGCCTGTTTTTTGGACCCAGAATCCACATGGCAAAGGCAACACAGGCATAAAGCAAGAGGCCCGAGGCTAGCCTGAAATTACGCCTTGGGCCTCATTACGTTTCATGTATGAAACAGCTCATCCATTTGAACAGTATGAATGTTGGGCCTCCTGCATTACATAAAATTTACATTGGCAGCCACTGAACAATCCTGTCCAATTTCTGTGAGGGGACAAAAATTATGCTCTAAGCTTCTCATTTATATATCTCAGGGACTGATGACTGTCGGGCTGCTGCAAAATGACCAGGCCCAATATTGGGTCAGACATTTTCTAGGCATCCATGTGCCACAAGATTTTGGCCCCTGAAATTGATGCATATTGCACCCATTTCACACCCAAAAAACAGGCACAATGGGCTGGACTTTCATGTGCACTCAGGAGAAGTCAACCTGCACACTTTTGCACCTTTCAAAATGCACACTAGGCCCATGTGTGACTTTTCCTGGGATTGTTGTCTTTTCGTGCAGGGTTGGGGTTTGCAGTGCATTTTGCGAGCCAAGCTGGGGTGCATGAGGAGCTTGGTTGTTGTGGTGGGCCAATTAGAGGGCCTGCCTTTGTCCTCCAACACAGCAGCCCGGCTCCCAGCATCCTTTAAAGGCCCCCTAATCCTTACCCGTCACCCCATGCCACTTCAGGTTTCCCATGCCAACTCCGTGACCCCTATGCATCCTCCAAATCTACTCACTCCGTATGCGCTATAAACAGTCCTCAGGAGCCATGCAATAGAATGGAAATTATTTTAAAATCATTGGGGAAAAAATAAACCTCTAACAATCTAATGAAACCCTGAATTAAAAAACACACTTTCATTGATACTGGAAAGAAATAAAAATACTCTAGTGCAAAAATAATTGTAATCTTTTAAGTGCCTATTACGTTTGTAAATAAACAAGAAACCACAAAGGCATATTCTATTATTATAGCCTCTTAAAATTTTCAATCGTTCTAGAATCCACCTACCACCTGCTGAGCTGAAGCCGGTATAAGCTTTTGAACCTAAGCCAAGCAGTCATAATATCTACAGTTGTCATAACAAAAGTTTCCAGCTACATTGCCTGAAACTGACAAAACAAAATGGTGTCCTATTTCCAATTCAAAGCAGAGTGCTTGTCAATGAATGATGGAGAGCAGGTGCAGAAACTTCTTCCAATTTTCAAACGCAGAGATTTTTTTAACAGCCAGAGCTGAGAGTCCATGTAAATCACAGCTCAACACATGGCAGCAGAGGCTGACAGGACATATTTTGTAATGTATTATGGCACTTTTGACAAATGAAAAAGTTCTGTAATGCATGACAGCAATTATATAATGCTGTTCAATGTAATGGTCAACTTACCTTTGTAGGAAAGGTCCCGATGATGAATCACTGCATTAAAAACACCTCTACCTTACAGTACAACATCTAATAGTGACATGTGAAGGTGTCAAAACATTTTACACTTGCCTTTCAAAATATTCCAGACTCCTCAGCAGGCTTCCCCCAGTGGCCATGACTTCTCCAAGGAGATGTGATCCCTAGGCATTCCAAAAGCCACACAGCACATGAAAACAAGGAGAAAATACAATTTTCCTGTGGTCCTCACAATGGCCTTGGAAGAGGTGTATGTGCGTTTTGCACCCTAGGCCTTCCCAACCTGCCACAAGTCCACACAAAAATGGTGTGGGGTCAGAAAAGTGTTCTTCCAGCAAAAAAAAACTAAGTTAAATGTTTCACACCCTGATTTGGACCTCCATTGTGAGACAAAAATCCAGCCCAACATGTCCAATTTCTCCCCAATCATCCAGAAGCTAGGTCACCCAGGAGTTCCACTTTTATTTTTCATGCATTCCACATTTGACATATAAAACCTATATAACAAAGAAGGACTATGGGGCTGATTTTAACTCTGTGCAAGTGAATGGATCTTTAGTGAGTTAAAATATTGTCCTGTATCTGATTAGACGCTTGAATTGGTCATTTCAGTACCCATTCACTGACCTGATCTATTTTTGAAGATCACGTGGGAGTTTAATGACAGCAAATTTACAACAGCGAATTGGAGACAGCTACAAGATCGGAATGGTCATAATGTATAACAAGCTCCAGAAACTCACAAATAGTATTCAGAAACAAACACCAATTGTTGAAAGTACATAATGTTACCGCAAATAGAAATTAAATTTTACTTTAATATCATGGGCATATTCAGAATTAGAACATTTGTCACAGGAGATAAGACAAAAATATACATCGAACTTAACTCAGCAACATTGTGATATTTGAAAAGGAAAGAGGGAGTCAAAATCCAATGGTCCTCGACATGAAATGAAGAACAATCTAGCATTGCCTGACAACTCCGTTACAGCATGGACATGTCACAATGTACTTGTTGAAAGTACTGGCAGATTTGTACTATAAGTGTGGCAAGTTTTTGTGTGTTTTCAACAATCTACTGTGATACCAGCTGAAATCCTTTCTTCAATGTAAACAGTAAGAGTGTTGAAATTAAGGGCAGCATCAGCCAATGATCACAAAATAAATACCTGTGATTCCTCACTCACCCTGCATGGAGAGTGAAGCAGTTTCAAGCTCATATATGTGGGGGTTCCTGAACTTTGGGGAAGTTGGGTGATGCAAAAAAAAGATTTAAAACCTGAATGTGTAACCTAGGCTGATACTTCAGTGCAGTATTGAGGGAGTGTTGCACTGTTGGAGGTGCCATTGTTTGGATAACACACTGAATCCAGTTCCGTCTGTTGTGTCAGGTGGACAGAAATGATCCCTTGGCACTGTTTCAAAGATAGTCAAAGGAATTAACCCTGGTGGCCTGGTCAATATTAATCCCTCAACCTTCATCTGAAACAGCTGGCTCGGTTATTTATTTCATCACTCTTTTTTGGAATCTTGCTCTGCACAAATTGGCTGTCACATTTCCTACATTACAGCAGCAACTACCCTTCAAATATGTCTTTGGCTGTAAAGAATCTTGGTTTTTCCTGAGTTAGTGATAGTGTTGATTGAATGCAAGTCTTTCTTTTTGAAACTGTTAACCTCTTTTTTAAAATTGTAATAATTTACCCAATTGCTGGGGAATCTCTGTACAGGCCAGTAATATTAAAACCACTTCACAGGGCAGCTGTGGAATTTTATTATTCTACTCCTTTGTGTTAGCACCATTATGCCACATGATAAATGGAATGGTTTTAAATAGCACAGGTTTGAAAATTAGACAGGATGGAACTGTTTCTTGAAGTGATTCTGAGTTATAAATAGCTCATAAATCTAAAACGTTGAGTTTGCTTTTCCAGAGTACTTCAGCTTAGAGACAGAAGTTGTTACTTGTCACCATTTTAATCATTAAAATTTGCCCAGTGCATGGTCAGCAGAAATCTCTTCAGAAGCAGGGCTCAAATTTGATAAGATATTTTTAAATTATTGGGTTGGTGAGCAACATTTATGGTCTTCCAGCTTCACCATTAATGGGGATGGATGTAATAAAAATAATCTAACTTGAATGTCCAACAGTGTAATGAAAAGCAAGTGAAAACCTAATGATATTTTTAGGAACCACATCTGGAAAGTCAGTTGGTGAAGGATGATTCTGGAACCAAGCCTTGCTCAGTCTTATATTTATTTACAGAGTTAAACATTACAAGCCTACACCTCCTAACTCAACCAGCCAATAGTTTCAATAAATGTATTCTTATGTGTAATCAAATGAAATCCCAGTTAACACCTGCCATCTGCATACAATGAAAAAAATAATAATTTACAATTAACAGCACGGTGAAGCTTTGATGGCCTTCCAATGTCACTTGTGGTCACAGAAGTCTTACAGATGCAAAAAGGCTGTGCTACAAGCAAGCTTACTATGTGGTCATTCAACAGCCCACTCTTTTTGATATATTTCCCTTAGATTAGGAAACTCTCAATGCTTGGACAGCTTATCAAGGACTTTCTATCTGCCCATACACACATCACAATGGAAAGCTGTGAATGCTATAACTAGCTGGCTTTTCAAGTTGACATATTCACGTCAAAATTGAGTGATATCTTTCAACTGCTTCAAATGGACCATGTCTCCTTTTAGTCTGAGTAATGAGGCCTTGGTGATGAATGATAAAATGAGCGGCTAGTTCCTTTTTCATCTTTTTCTGGCCAGCACAGGCCTAATAGGCTGAATGGCCTCTGTCTGTGCTGTAACTTCTCTATGGTTTCTATAGGTAAAGAGAAATAGAACTAGAAGAAAGATATAAACTAGAAATGAGCATCTGCACAAAACTCTGACATTATTGCAGATTTTCAGCATCCACAGTATTTTGCCTTTGCCACACCAATTATCATCTTGGTACAATTCTCTAATGCCTGTCTTAAATTTTCTTTTACCAACACTGGTCCTTCTATGAGATGCTTCTCCAATGGCTACATGAGAGATGGAAAGATGCTGAAGCTTAGTCAATGGCTTATGAGATGCTTGTGAAACTTCTTTGTTCACATTAACTTCCAGAGCAAAAGGCTGTAGCTACAGAGCTTCAGTGTGCTCTCTTCCAACTGTGATGTCTGATCTCCAGCTCCTGACCAGTTTCCAACCAGCCATGAAATGCTCTGCTCTTCGGTGTTAATTTTGAATGTTGGGAGAGAGCTAGGGTAGTACTTTCTCTATTTGAACATTTAAACGATTCCATACAAAGTTTTAAATAATCTCAGGCAATCCACTGAACTATTTGGGCCTGTGTCGTAACCAATCATAAAGAGCTGGCAGGGGAACATCTGAACCAATTCCTGAATTTAGAGCAGGTACAAGGGGGAAACCTATCCCACACCAAAACTCATCTGGGATGGGATGGTGGGCCACATCTGTGTTAAACCCTAACCCTGTGGTTGCATCTAAGCCTTAGATGTTAAAATGTCACTTGTGCAACTGGTGGAAGCAATGTGAGAAGATTTCTATGAGGGGATCTCACACTATTTGGTATTAACCTACTTGGACATCAGATTGGGACCTTGACAACCGCACACACCCAAAACAGCTTTACACTGATGTCAAAATATAGCACTGTTAAAGCAGGTGTAACATGGGGTTTAAGCACACAGACTGTATGAAGGTTGAAAAAATAGGGTTCCTTTATTCCACCAGGGCCAAAACTATATAAACTCTCAAATGAAAATATAACTCCAAGAAACAACTATTAACAGAGAGTATTCACTGCCGATGTTCCTCAGTGCAGCATTAGGGGTGTTCGGGCTTGTCCTGCTCCCCTCTCCATGAGGATTCTCAAATCAGAGAAGCTGTCAATCAGTGTGACTAGGCCCCCATGCCCCTTCCTGCCTCTCCAACCACCCTCAGGGGTTTCCAGCTGCCCTAAGCTCCTGCCACACTGCCACTCACAAATCCTGGCTTTGTCCCGGTTGCTTTCTCTCTCCTTCCACAGCCTCTGCCTCCAGCCCTCAGCCTGTCAAAGACACTGCTCTTTGCAAGGAGGCACCACAGGAGCCGACTGGTATCCCTGCACGTGCTCTCCCCCTGCATTGCCACCTGCTGCTGGAGGGCCTGCTACACAGGGGAGAAGGGATTGTTCAGCAGGAACAATTTTCAATGGGTGGAATCGTCCCAGATTTGCACTAAGTGCGAAGTGGACGGGAAAAAGAATGTTTTACCCATCGGCTGCAATGGCAGCTTTTCATTTCAGAAGAAGAATCTGGTGAAAACCTCACTGAAGTCCCCTTAAAGCGGTCACCCACACCCTCTACCAGCGCAGAGACATACAATTCGGTGGGACCATGCTTTAGGATAGCCTCGGGGTCACAATCTGGTGAGAACATCGCACTGTCTGATTCACAATAGGCAGCGGGTGGTAGGGACTTCCCAGGTTTCCAGCACTCAGAGGGCTGCTGGAGGCCAGAAATCTGCTGAATCCGAGTCAGATGAGGAGCTTCTCGACACGGTCATGCCTTAGTTGCTGGAGCTGCAAAAGCAAGCTCGGGAACATCAGGAAGGTATGTCTACTGCACTCCTCAGTTACAAAACACGATGGAGGAGTCCGTCCGCCTTCAGACTGAGGTGATAGCGCTGGCATGTCAACACACTGAGGACAACACTGGTAGGATGGTGGCTGCCATGGAGACCTTGATCCAGTACATTGGACCTGCACTGCTGTGTGGGTTGGAATCCATCGCTGCGCCGTAGTTGGCCTCCAAAATTGTCAACGTGAGAGGGGTGCCGGAGCAGCTCAATCTCATTCCAGCTTACCCTTCTCCTCAAGGAGTCAGCAATGGGCCCTCAAGCACCCATAGGGAGGAGGATCAGCAGGAGCACTCCCCAAGGCCATCCACCCAAGTGACTCTGAGAGTGTCCAGCCCATCCAAGTTTCCTCTTCCTGTAACCCCAGCAAATCACTCTCCACAGACCAAGGAGGGTGTCAGCGTCACACGGCAGGATTCCCGAAAGCAGGCTGGGGCCCTCCAGGTCTCCACCCTCCAGAGGACGCCTGTCAAGGCCATCACGGACAGTCAACAGGCTGCCTCCACCTCTGCTGTGGATATCCGGGGAGCACCAAGACATAGAAGCAGGGTTAGGAAGGTTAAGAAGATGTAGTTGCACAGCCTGGGCATGAGTGTTAATCACTTGTACATAATGTTCACTTTGTTAATAAGCTGCCAAGAATTTCTCCTTACCTATGGCTCCTTGTTCTGATGAGCAGTGTTCATGTCGCTCAGATATGAAACCTTTCTGCACAAGATAAAGGCAGGTGTCTCAATCCAGGGCCTCTTCCCTGTGCTTTGTGCAACTTTCCCAGCACACTGATGGTGTGCCTTCAATGTCACTGGACACATCACTCATGCCTGCACCTCAGTAGGGCTTATCATTGCTGTCAGAATGTCCTGGATCAGCATCACAGAGTTCTATCATTCTCTCTGTATGCTCCCAGCACCTTTGAGGTGCGACTGACCACCCCTCTCCAACTTATCAATATCTGTGCCGGTGACAGTGTGGCCCCCAAGGGTTCAGCTCACAAAGGATGCCACAGGATCAGAGGAAGTTAATGCTTCCCACTACATCTCCATGACATGACCCTGTTCATAGAGCACAAGTGATCTGCCATCAGCCAGACAGGAGTCAGACATTCACATAAGCTGTGTGAGGATCTCTGGAGTGTCCCAACTGCATGTCATCATCATCCTCCTGGATTGTAGGGACTACAGGCATCTGCTGCATTTCCATGACAGCAACCTTATCACAGAGGGAATGTGCGCTGCCATAAGCCAGACTGGAGCCAAATGTTCACAGATGCAATGTGAGGATCTATGGAGTGCCCTCACTGCCTGTTGTCATCATCCTCCACAAATCCAGCAGCTATGAGGGCCGCACAAGCATGCCTGTCTCATCTGCCCTCATCGCTGTCATCCTCCAAGAACCTCATCACCTTCATCCCCATCGATGTCCTCCTCATTGGAGGAGACTTGCAGCTCCTCCATGCTCCTCCTCAGCCAGTTCCTCTCCCCATTGCAGTGCCAGGTTGTAAAGGGTGCAGCAGGCGACAATGATGCGTGACACCCTCTGTGGATTATATTGCAGGGCTCCAACAGACCGGTCCAGGCACTGGAGCCTTATTTTCAACATCCTGTTGGTCTGCTCCACCAAGTTACGAGTTGCAGCGTGAGCCTCGTTATACCGTCGCTCTGCTGCAGCCTGAGATCGCCGCACGGGTGTCATCAGCCACGTCCTCTTGTAGGTAGCACTTGTCCCCGAGGAGCCATCCCTGAAGCACCTGTGGACTCTGGCGGATGTCAGGGATCTGAAACCTGCTGAGAATGTAGGAGTTGTGGACACTCCCTGGGAACTGTGCTCAGACCTGCAGGATGCGTTTGTGACGGTCACACACCAGCTGAACATTCAACGGGTGGAAGCCCTTGCTGTTGACGTAGTGGACTGCTTGTTGCCACGGAGACCTAAGCGCCATGTCAGTGCAACCGATGGCACCCTGCACCTATACGCCATTTGGATGTCCAGAGTTTAGTACTTTGCTTGGCTGCCCAAAACCCTACCCACTCCACCTGACCAATTGGCAGCAGCTTTGCCCACTGGACTGCAGACTGTGCTCTCAGCTCAGGTGCAGGCATTCTCCTAACCCGCACTGCAAGGCTGCACTGTTAGCTTGGACCATGGGAGAGACTGGTCTGAACCGGGATGATGACATTGCAAGGAGTGCCTCCACCAGTGACTGCTCCATGGCCAGCTTTAGCAAGGAGATTGTACAATATGCCCTGACGTCCAATTGTTCTGCAGCCCATGAAAACGCTCATTAGTTTGCAGTCTGTGCCGAGGGGTGAAAAACTCTGGAGCACTTGCTGGCACTTTGATGCCTCTGCGATGCTTGAGTGGGCAGATAAGCTAGAGGCCCAACTCCAATCATATCAATGTGGCTGCGCCTGAACTGTCTCAGCTGCAGAGGAATGGTCACTTTATATAAGGTTTCCCCCACCCACCCCCACCCCCAACACGTGCTTGTGCAATACCATCAACCGCAGTGCAGTCCTTACTCCCCGCAACTCACTTCAACCTTAGTGCAGCACCTGCCCCCTCCCAACTCGCCTCAACGGCAGTACAGCCCTTGCCTCCCCCTACTCACCTCAACCGCAAAGCAGACCTTGCCCCAGCACTCTAAGCCAGCTGGGAAAATGCGACCTGCCTGTGCCCTCACCCTAAATGAACGGTGCCTGAGCTTTGAGGTCCAACAGGTGACCACTGTGAGTGCTGTGCAACATTACTGTGCACTCACCTCCGAGTTCCCCTCGAAGTGCAGCTCACCAGGCGCACGCCTTATAAGTGCTGTTGTGAAACAGGTCGGCGTGGTTGTAACCATGCCGACGTGCCCAGATAATCCAGCGTTGGGGGGGCGGGGGGGGGTGATTCCGGTGAGCTGGGCTTATAACAATATGCAGATGTATTAAATTGAAGTTCCAATATGCCACGGTATGAAATGCGGCCTGCCATTGGCAGCAGAGTGGACAATTGCAAAGCTGGTTTCATGACATTGTGAAACCAATTTTTGGCCTTCCCGCCATATTGTCCACTCACACCCTCTATGACTCCCAGCACCAACGGGAACGGAAAATTCTGCTCTATAAGTCACCAGGTATCCTTTGTGTTAACATTATTGTGATTTGAAGCGAAAAATGTTTATGCAAACATTGGGAATCAGTTGGGTGACTGGATTTTTAATCATTTCTTACCAGAGTTTGTGGCTCAGCCGGTTTGGTCTTCCTTTACTGCACAAAGTTCTCCGAATTCAAGAAATGTTCCCCCTAAACCGTTCTGTATTCTATGGGTTTATGGCGGTAGAATGGAGAGTTGGGACTGTTTCACTGCAATGAATGATCGCATTGCCTTTCTGGAACTTCACCACTACATCGGTCGGCGCTCACCTCTTCCTGCTAAAAGCTTAATGTCGCAAGCATCACAAGGTTTCAGCAGCTTGGTTTGACAGGGCGGCAGGACATTCGGGATAAACAATAAATAGGTTGTGTCAAAGAGCAACTGAATTCCATCTTCCAATCAATCTTCACGCATGTTTTGAAAAAAAATTGAAATTTTGTGCATGTCGATAAACTGATTTTTTAAGAAGTCTGATTTCACAAGAAATTGGAGATAATAGTGTGTCTCCAACTACAGTAAGCATTAACAGCTGCCCTGTTAAAACAGGTTAGCCATTTCTCTTGAAAGTATTTTTATTGGCACGAATGCCGTTATTCAGTTAAAGATGCCCTGTAGCATCTGCTATATTAATATTTTAAACAAAATTATGCAAAACAAGAAAAGCTCAGATAATCAGCCTAGCAACTGAGCAGTCTAGCATCAGATATTTACGAAAGGTTTTGAGCTATAATGAGATCATTATAGACTTTAATGGAATATTTTCCAGTTCATTTTTTTTTTCAAATTCTGGAGGGTATATTTGTCCTTCTTTATGAAAGTTGGGAAAACAGGCTGTAATGGTATCGTTTTCATGTTAGAAGCAGAATGTCCTGCCAAGACAATAAAACTGACTTTAATAGTAAAGTCATTTTGACCAGCTGTTTACTCTCCAGTACCAAGAAGCAGCCCACACATATTAGAATTCATCTGATAGTGGGGCAGACAGGAAGGTGGAGTTGAGACCACAGTCAGTTCAGCCATGATCTTATCTAATGGCTCAAAGGGCCAAATGGCCTACTCTTGCTCCTAAGTCTTATGGTCCTTTATTCCTATGTAATCCCACTGGCAGTGTCTATCCTATACGAAATTTCGTTCACTTATTCCCCAACCCCATTGATTGCTACTGTTTCTGGATCCCGCAACACATAGATTTCAATACACTTATTCGTGTTTATCCTTTCTCCACTCTACCTCTTCAACTTCTTCCAGTCCTACCATCTATCTTGCACCCTCTGTTGTTATTAGTCTATAGTTCATTCACCACTCCCTATTCTTCACCATTGGAGACAACACAGTCAGCGTTCCCATTCTTTTTTCTGGAATTGTCTCCTTCCATCTATCTATATCTCTCTCTCCACCTACAAAAGCCTTCTCATAAATTACCATTCGTGCCACACAAGTGCCAGGCAATGACCACCTCCAACAAGATAGAATCTATCATTGACATTCAATGGCATTAAAATCGCTGAATACCCTACTATCAGCATCCTGGGGGTTACCATTGACCAGAAACTGAAATGGACGAGTCACATAAACACTGAAGTCACAAGAACAGGTCAGAGGCTAAGAATCCTGTGGTGAGTAAGTCACCTCCTGACTCCCCAGAACCTGTCCACCATCTACAAGGCACAAGTCAGGAATGTGATGGAATACTCTCCACTTGCCTGGATCGTGCTGCTCCATCAACACTCAAGAAGCTTGACACCATCCAGGACAAAGCAGCCCGCTTGATTGGCACCACATCCACAAACATTCAGTCCCTCCACCACCAACTCTCAGTGGCACCAGTATGTACTATCTAAACGATGCACTGCAGGAACTCACCAAGTCTCCTTAGACAGCACCTTCCAAATCCTCGATCGCCACCATCTAAAAAGACAAAGGGAGCAGGTAGATGGGAATATCACCACCACCTGGACGTTCCCCTCCAAGCCACTCACCATCCTGACGTGGAAATATATCGATGTTCCTTCACTGTCGCTGGACCAAAATCCTGGAAGTCCCTCCCTAAAAGCACTGTGGGTGTACCTACACCACATGGACTGCAGCGGTTCAAGAAGGCAGCTCACCACCACCTTCTCAAGGGCAAATAGGGATGGACAATAAATGCTAGCCAGTCAGTGACGCCCACATCCCATGAATGAATTTTTAAAAATCATAAACTATGGGCAGAATTTTACACCAGTGGGATTTTATGGTCATGCCAAAGTCATTTGACTTTTGAACGGCTTGCCACATTTTACAGCCCTGTCCTCACCGCAGCGGTGAACCGCCTCCAATGCATTTACATCCTTCCTTAAATAAGAAGACCAAAACTGCACACAATATTCAAGATGTAGTCTCACCAGTGCCCTGAATAACTGAAGCATAACGTCCTTACTTTAATGTTCACTTCCTCTCATAATAAAGAACAGTATTCCATTAGCCTTCTAAGTTATTGCTGTGCCTACAAGCTAACATTTTGCGACTCATGCACCAGAACACCCAGATCCCTCTGCACCTCAGAATGCTGCAGCCATTCTCCAATTAAGTAATAGTCTGCTTTTTTATTCTTCCTGCTAAAGTGAACAACTTCACATTTTCCCCACAGTATTTTCCATCTGCCAGATTTTTACTATGTTATTATTTTATAGAAGATCCTCGCATTTGCTCCTGTTAATAAACTTCATTTCTTTTACATGAGTCTGCTTCCGTTTTGTTGCTCTCTTTGAACATGGGTGCCACACCAACCTGTTTCCAATCAGCTTGCACTATCCCAATGCCTATTGACTCTGAATAACGATGGTCAGTTCCTTCACAAATTTCATCTTCATCTTTCTCAGCACCCGAGGGTATACACCATCCACCGCTGACAATTTAAATTGTTTTGAACCCTTTTAGCTTTATTAGCGCTTTCATCTCAGTTATATTAATGGCATTTTACTTAGGAGATCTCAAATTGGGCAAGGCATGTTGCTCATATCTCCCCTTGTGAATATTTGGTAGAATTAATCATTTGGATTATTTACTATTTTGTGCTCGTTCTCACTTTGGAGTCTGTTTGCATTTATAATATTTCCTGCCTCTTTGCTATTATCTTACTGTTGTTTCCAAATCTCAACACAATTAGAAGTTATATTTGAATTTATTTTGCGTGGGGAATCTCAAACATAGGCAGACTGAGCATGAAGTAAGGTTCTAATTGGAGCCAGGGCCTTAACACTGTATTTATTCTCATTCTCACTGCCTGGATTCTATTCAAGAATTGTAAGCGAGCCTATTGTTGCAACACAGTCCCTCTCAAGTAACATAATCTGATCCTTCTTCCCTAGTTTTACTGATACAATTGAATTAATCAGTGCTATATCCAATTGAGTATTTTGGTATTAGGTCCATATTGAGTGTCAACCTCCTAGCTCCCTGTGCTACATGTTCAATGTGGGCTTGTATGTGTCTATTTATTATGTATTCCAATTTTTGACCGAGACTGGCAGAACTTAGATTTACATCAAATGTTCTCAAGAAATCTTTCTAAATTTGGGTCTTTCTACTCAAAGGCAAATCCAAAAAGGGTGGTTAGATGGTATGATTTATGCAGAGCTTGTGTTTTTGTATATGCTACTGGGTACTGAAAAGCCTCAACCTAAGCTACAAAAAGCCAAATATGATAAAGTATGTTTGTAGTCCAGAAAAAGACATTTACTTGATGAAATGACTGGGACAATGATCTGCAACTTTACAGAGACTTCTCAATGAGATTGCAATGTATTGGGAGAATGCACCTGCATTTCACAAATGTCATTTAACTTATAGAAGGGCAGTGTTATACATCTGGGCAGAACCAGTGTTAAGCCCACTTGCAGATAATCAGAAAGAACTGAAGCCTGCGGTGAATAGAAAAGATAAGTCATAACTCTTTAAAGGTTCACAAACAATACCATAAAACTTCAGTTAAAGTAAATAGGATGTTGCTTTGCATTCATAGGACTGCCAGTTACAAAACAAAACCTATTATTTTGTATTTTCGCAAAATGTTCATTCAGAATTGTAAGTCCAGTTTTAATCCCTTCAAATGATGGATGATATTGAGGTTTTAGAAATGGCCAGAGGAAAGCCACAAATATGCTTCCCAGTTTAAAGCATTTTAGCTAGCCTTTATGCATAAAAGCAGATGTGTAGATTCTGAAGGACTAGATCATGTGCAGGCTGACAAATTATTTCAATAGATAGGTTGAGCAGGACCAGGGCTCGGGGGTATCAATTATACAAGGAAAGAAAGAGGTTATTTGTTGTGGTGCCTCTTCGTTTCCTAGAGAACTAAAGATCTTTGGTGTCAACTTGTGTATTCTTCTGTATACCTTCAAGACCAACTTGGGCTCATCCCTGGCTGAAGTGGAGATCATATCACTGCAAGACGGAGGCACCAAATAATTTAAGCCATGGGCAATGGGGTATCTTGGGCTAGTTTTGATTTTCAATTTTTTTCCATTGGGTTTTTGATCTGGTTTCACCTCTCCCAGCAGGTTATATGCATAAGGCATCACGACTGTATAGGACAGTCTAGATGTACTGGCTGAACATTTTCTGACCACCATTTTTGGATGTTGGTATTTATGAAAAGACTGCTTAACTGTCTGATTTGATTTACAATGAGGCTCTTATTCTTTGTCTCATCTTTTCAATGTTCACCTGTTACTTTCTGAATAACCAGGATTAACCCTTCAGTACTGTACTAATGTGCGATGCAATGCCAAGCAGTGCTTTGTTTTTAACATGGGAGCGGTGATGTTTGGACAAAAACCAACATTCCAACAAGTAACAAAAAAAAACCTAGTTCCACAAGTTTCATTTTTTAAAATTCTTATTGTATCACCACCAGGATGTTCTATCTCTGGCTTACTTGATACGTTATGTGTGCAATATCAACAAAAGTCCAACTCCAGAATTATTATTGTATGAGACATTTACACAGTTAAACAATTCCACAATTGCAAGAAGCAGCATGTAACATCCAGCTCAAGTTTTGTAAGCCAAACCATTACCAATAGGTTATCAAATCAATTTAGAATTGCAGTCATTTCTAGCCAACATAAAAATATTGCATTTTATTCTAATTCAGATCAGCCCCTTTACATAGTGATTTTCATTAAGATTGCTTATCAAGGAAGCAAAGCTCTATTGTGCCAAAGACCAAAAAAACCTCCATTATATTTTTGCCATATGAATTTTGAAGATATTGTATTTTGAAAATGAACATAAAGGTGGCCAAGGGATCAAAGATTAAGTCATTTGTGAAAGTGTACAAATACAGCCTCCTGGCCTACAGGTTTTCAGTTGACATTTCCCTGTCCGTGGATCCTGCTTTGAAACACAAAGCCAGTTAACGAGCCAAAATAAAGAGTGAGGAAAGGTACAAGGAAGGAAAGAACAAATTATTCTTACAGAAGCACTAATCAGGAAATTGTGTTTAACAAACTTATTGGAGTTCTTTGAGGAAATAACATGTGCTTTGGATAAAGGTGAAACCGGTGGATGTACTGTACTTAGTGTCGCAACTCACTGGTGCGCTGTAATATCAAGCCCCACTGTTCCCCAAGCCAAGACAAATGTGAAAAGTTTGACCAAACCACCAGATTGCCCCAATTCTACCTAACTTTAATTTAGGTTAGCAGAATATGAGCACTAGGCTTGTAAATTTAATAAGTAAATAGCTGTTTATTAAACAAACTGCTGTGTTAACCAGTGGCAAAAGAAAGAAATATGAACTGCTAATTTTTAACTCTATAATCTAAACTCTATCCCTTCTTAAATCCCTACACACACACTTGTAAGACACATAAGACACACAAAAATGTGGATCTAAGGGTGAGATAAAACAGTTCAATTCCAGGGTGCAGGGATCGATGGGTTGATTTCAATCGATGTCTTCCAAATTCCTTTCAGTTCTTAATGATGACATGAGGTGGTCTTCTAGCACTTTCAGTATTTAGTTCACTGGTAGAGCACTTGCCTTTCAATGTCTCTAACAGTGATTTCCTCTTTGCCTCTTGACAGGGATTTTCAGAGGGACAGCAGGTTACAGTGATATGAGAAGAAAAGCCAGCCAGCTGTTCTTGTGGAATTACTGGCATCTTCCATGCAGGAGAAAGAGGTTTTAGATCTTATTCCTTTCAGGCTAGGAGCTATCCTGCACTGCTCCCACACAAAACCTGGCCACCTGGTGATGAGACAATCAAAACACTTTTGTCAGGCAGTTCCCTGGCCTAGGATCCCTTTAAGCACCATCCTGTCCCTCATGGCACACTCTGTTCCAGGACCACAACACTGTATACATCTCTCATCCTGTTCCAGTGGATATGATTTTCAACCTGCAGCCATTGCAATTTTAATTCACAGTCCAAAAGACAATAAAAAGATATGTTCTTTGCAAGTTCAATTGAAATAAAAAGATATGTTCCTTACATTAGATTTTCAGAAGGCATTTGATAAAGTGCCCTATCAAAAGTTATTGCGGAAAATAAAATCTCATGGTATGGGGGTAACATATTGCCATGGATAGAAGAGTGGATGTCTAACAGGAAACAGAGAATAGGCATAAATGGATCAGGTTGGCAAGATGTAACGAGTGGCATGTGTAAAGAACATCATTTTATTTTTTTGAACTGTGGCTTTAAGATTGGACTGTGGCTTTAAAAACTACCATGGCTGCAGTTCAAAAGAGGCTCAATGGAGCAGGAAGAAGAAAATCTACAATGTTGCTATTATGAAACAGTGTGTGCCAGGTTGGGCAGCATGGTGTTGGAAAGGGGACCTGGTTTAAGAGGGAACTGTCTAGTGACAGTGTTTTGATTGGCTCCTGACCAAGTGGCCAGGTTCTGTGTGAGGTTAGTGCAGTTGATCAGCTCCTGGCCTGAAAAGAGGACCTGAAATCCCTCTCTCCTGAGTTTTATAAGATTCCAGTAACCCTGCCATAGTAGCTAGCCGGCTATTCCTCACATCGCTGTATCCTGCTTTCTTTGAGGAACCCCAGTCAGGAGGAAAAGGGGAAAAATCAATAGTTGAGACATTAAAAACAAGTTTCAACCAGAGAACCATAGACTGCAAGTGCTGGGAGACCACCTCGTGTCAGCCACAACAACCTGCAAGAAACTTGGAAGAAAGTAACCAAAGTCAAGCTATCTAATCCTCAACTTGGATTGGTGCTATTGAACTGTTTTAACTCACCCTTAAAATCCATGTTTTATGTGTCTTATATGTGTGTGTCCATTTGTTTGTGTACAGGAGTTTAAGTTATAGAGTTAAGTTATAGAAGCATTTAAAACTGGAAGGAATACCGGCGAGATTGAGTTCTCCATGGGGTTGTTCATTGGAATGGACACAGATTCAGTTGCAAATAAAAAAATTGGAACTAGAGGCAGCAGAAAGAGAAAGGGCATTCCAAACGGAATTAGAAATGGCAAGGTTAGAAAAGGAGGAAAGAGAAAAAGAGAGAGACTGAGAATTCCAGCTGAGAATGCTGGCAGTTAAAAAGAGTCACCAGTAGGTGAGGCAGGACCTATGTCCAGATCAGAAGCCAGTGGGGAGATGTTTAAATTTGTACATGCTCTTCCAAAATTTGACGAAAGAGATGTTGAAGCACTCTTTATTTCATTTGAGAAGATAGCTAAGCAGATGAATTGGCCAAAGGGAAAATGGACATTGCCCATGCAGAGCAAATTGACAGGTACAGCACAGGAAATTTATGCCTCACTGTCAGAGGGAGTTTCTAGGGATTATGGTGTGGTGAATAAGGTCATTTTGAGTGCATATGAATTGGTCCCTGAAGAATACAGGCAAAAGTTTTGAAATTTAAGGAAACAGCCTGGGCAAACTTACATTAAATTTGTAAGACTTAAAAAAAATAGTTTTGACAGGTGGATGCAAGCAATGGGAGTTGAAACTACCTTTGAAATTCTTAGAGAGAGTATTCTCTTGGAAGAGTTTAAAAACTCCCTATCTTCTGTAATAAGAGCCCATGTGGAAGACCAAAGGGTTGCAACTGCTAGACAGGTAGCGGCAATGTCTGACAATTATGAGCTGATCCATAAAACCAAACCTTTTTTCCATTCCCAACAAATTTGAAAAGGATAGAAAGTGCGAGAGTGAAACTAAATTGAGTAGCCAGGATAAAGAATGGATAGTTGGGGATACCTTAAGATCTCCTCCCCAGATCAGGAAGGAAGGTACTGAGAGTGGAAGTGAAGCTCAAAGACCAAGGTGTTACCTCTGTAATAAAGTGGGGCACATTCGATCAGAATGCTGGAAATTGCAAGAGAAGCCAATGGGACTTATTGGAGTTCATAAGAGTGAGTCTGAAAAGGGAACTCAAAAAGAAAATGTCACAGACCAAAGTGTAGCTTTAATTACAAATAGGGGTCTGGAGGGAAACACTGCTGTGAATGCAGGTGAAATGAATAAATTACATGAGAGATATAAAGGGTTTTTGTCTAAAGTGAAGATATCCCTTTTTTCATCAAATGATGCAGCTAAACAAAGGAGCTAATCAAACTCTTTTGCGAGAGAATGACCTAGTTTTCCCTCTCGGGAGTTCAATGGAAGCTAAAGTATTGGTAAACAGGATAAGTGGAGAGTTCTATTGTACAAAGTGGAACTGGAACGTGATTTGTTGTCTGGATCGCTGATTGTAGGAGTGGTTAAGAAATTATCTTTGGATGGAATGGATCTACCCCTGGGGAATGATTTGGCACGAGTGAAGGTTATAGTTTTTCCCATAATCACAGAAAGTCCAAAAGAGGCTAAAGAGACAGAGCAATTACAAGAACAGATTCCTGGTATTTTTCCATTGTGTGTGGTGACCAGAGCAATGGCTAATCAAAGTCCATCACCAGAGGTCAAAGCAATACCATAAGCAGATGTTAGATTAGCTGAACTATTTAAGGATGAGGATAATTCAAAGGAAGTGTTTGGTGTGTCTTCCTTAATTGAGGTTCAGAAAGCAGATCCAGAGTTAAACAAGTTAGCGCCGTCAGTTCTCACTGAAATTGAGGCTGAAGGAGTTCGGGAGTGCTATTACATTAAAATCAGAGTTCTGATGAGGAAGTGAAGATACGCTCACAGACCTGCGGATGTGGAATGGACGGTTGTTCATTAGATAGTGGTACCGCCTAAATATTGTAAGAAGATATTATGAGTAGCATACGAGATTCCCATGGCAGGACATATGGGAATATGAAAAACGAAGCATCAATAAACAGACATTTTACCTGGCCAAAACTTCATAAGGATGTAGTGCAATTTTGTAGAACGTATCATACATCTCAGGTAGTAGGTAAACCTCAACATTTAATCAAACCAGCACCTTTAATACCCATACTGGTTTTTGAAGAACCATTTAGTTGGGTATTGGTAGATTGTGTAGGGCCATTACCCATTACAAAACAGGAGCATGTAGAGTAGCCCGAGAGCAGACTAATGGAAAAGAATTGGAGAAACATGATCCCAAGCAGAGTAACAGTAAATCCAGAAGTAGAGATCGTAAACAGAGTAAAAGCAAAGAGAGAGCAAAATGAGCCAAATCGAAATCTAAAAGTTGAGAATGAAGTAAAAGCAGAGAGCGAGAAGAAAGGGCCAAATCAAAATCTAGAAACTGAGATAGAAAACAGAGTAAAGACAAAGATAGAGGGAAAAGGGACAAATCTAGAGGCAATGATAGGGTAATATAAAAAGTAAGAGTAAGAGCAAAGAAGGTCAAAGGAACAGAGATAAAGAACAGAAAAAAAAGACAAAAACAAAGGAACACTAACCTACACTGATCATAATCGGCTGGCACTCATTGGGGAATTTAAAACTCGAAATCCGAGACTATTTAGATGGAGTCTATTGTTTCAACCATTCAATGTAAAGATTGTTCGCATTGTCGGTAAAGATAATGTGATTGTGGATGCATTGTCCCGGGGGTAAATTACTGTAATCAGTTAATACTTAAGATTGTATAACGGTGGATGATGGATGAATGAGTGTAAGCCTCATGTCTGTTGTCTATGTGTCACATACCCCGTGATGAAACACATTTTTTAAATGGCACTTCATCTTTTTTTAGGGTGGAGGCATGTAAAGAACATCATTTTTTTTTTTAGACTTTGGCTTTAAGATTGGACTGTGGCTTTAAGATTGGACTGTGGCTTTAAAAACTACCATGGCTGCAGTTCAAAAGAGGCTCAGTGGAGCAGGAAGAAGAAAATCTACAATGCTGCTATTATGAAACAGTGTGTGCCAGGTTGGGCAGCATGGTGTTGGAAAGGGGTACTGGCTTAAGAGGGAACTGTCTAGTGACAGTGTTTTGATTGGCTCCTGACCAAGTGGCCAGGTTCTGTGTGAGGTTAGTGCAGTAGAGTAGCTCCTAGACTGAAAAGAGGAAAGACCTGAAACCCCTCTTTCCTGTGTTTTGTATGATTCCAGTAACCCTGCCATAGTAGCTAGCCGACTATTCCTCACATCGCTGTATCCCGCTTTCTTTGAGAAACCCCAGTCAGGAGGAAAAGGGGGAAAAATCACCAGTAGAGACATTAAAAACAAATTTCAGCCAGAGAATCACAGACTACATGTGCTGGGAGACCACCTCATGTCAGCCACAACAACCTGCAGAAAATTTGGTTGAGGGCCCAGCACTCAGAGTCAACCTATCTAATCCTGAACTCAGATTGGTGCTATTGAACTGTTTAACCTCACCCTTAAAATCCATGTTTTCCGTGTCTTATATGTGTGTGTGTGTGCACTTGCATGTGTTTGTGTACAGGAGTTGAAGTTGTAGAGTTAAAAGTTAGCAGTTCATATTCCTTTCTTTTGCCACTGGTTACAAACAATTTGTTTAATAAACAATTATTTACTTGTTAAGTTTACAAACCTCGTGCTCGCATTAAATTAAATTAAACAGCTAGATAGAATTGGGGCAATTTGGTGGTCAGATTAAACTTGTCATGGCTCGGGGAGCAGTGGGGCTTGCTACTACAGCACACTACATCCCCAGTGAGTTGTAACACATCCCAAAGGGATCAGTGCTGGGCCCTCAACTGTTTACAATTTATATAAATGACTTGGATGAAGGGATTGAAGGGATGGTTGCCAAATTTGCTGATGACGCAAAGATAGGTAGGAAAGTAAGTAGTGAAGAGAACATAAGGAGGCTACAAACAGATGTAGATAGATTAAGTGAGTGGGCAAAGATCTGGCAGATGGAGTTTAATGTGGGAAAATGTGAAATTGTCCATTTTGGCAGGAAGAATATAAGAGAAGCACATTATCTAAATGGTGAGAGATTGCCGAGATCTGAGGTGCAGAGGGACCTGAGTGTCTTAGTGCATGAATCACAAAAGGCTAGTTTGCAAGTTCAGCAAGTAATTAGGAAAGCTAATAGAACATTATCACTTAATGTGAGGGGAATTGAATACAAAACTAGGGAGGTTATGCTTCAGTTGCACAGGGCATTGGTGTGACCACATTTGGAGTACTGTGTACAGTATTGGTCACCTTATTTAAGGAAGGATGTAAATGCATTGGAAGTAATTCAGATGAGGTTTACTAGATTAATACCTGGAATGGGCGGATTGTCTTATGAGGAAAGTTTGGAAAGGCTAGGCTTGTATCAGCTGGAGTTTAGAACAGTAAGAAGTAACTTGATTGAAACATATAAGGTCCTGCGGGGTCTTGGCGGGGTGGATATGGAGAGGATGTTTCCTCTTGTGGGAGAATCTAGAACTAGGTGTCACTGTTTAAAAATAAGAGATGAGGCAAAGTTTTTTCACTCAGAGGGTTGTGAGTCTTTGGAACTCTCTTCCTGAAAAGGTGGTGGAAGCAGAGTCTTTGAATACTTTTAAGGCAGAGGTGAATAGATTCTTGGTAAGCAAAGGGGGTGATAGGTTATCGGTGGTAGGTGAGATTGAGATTTCAGGTTCAGCCATGATCTTATTAAAGGGCAGGGCAAGCTCGAGGGGCTGAATGGCCTACTCCTGCTCCTTGTTCATATGTATGTTCATATGCATGCAATTCTAATTTGTGTATCAGCCTAAATAAGTATATACATTCTGTTAGTTAAATTCCACAAAGTATTCATTTTTCTTTGGAGAATTTAGATAACCCACAAATATTGCTTTAAAATAGCTGTTAGTCTTGAGTGAGGAGCAAGGGCAGGGGTTCATCTGTGTTGGTGTAATCAAATCTGTAGCCAGGCTAAATTTGTTTTTTCTCAGAATTTGAAGTTAATATATACAAGTTTGCCACCGTGAAAGTAGACAGAATTTATCTGTGATTACTGCAACCATTAAGAGGAAGTCATGCCGTTTAGAAATTTCAAAGGTTTGGCTTGCGCCTTGCCAATTAAATAACTTAACAGTTTGATAAGTCAAACGGGTGTTGTTTACATCACATCTGCATATTCTAATTATGTGTAATTTTCAGAGAAGAATTCCTAATGGGAAAGGACTCCTTCAATACGTGGTATCAAAGCCTGCTTTATACTGCTGGTTTCCCCCAGCATCTCCAGTTCCCAATATCCTGCTTTCTGCATTCAAGTGGCAACAGTAGGAGGGGTTCTGTGGAGAAGGGGCCACTGAACATTCAAAAACACAGTGAAAAAAGACTGAATATGACACAAAATGTTTCAACTTTTCATTTTTGGAAACAACTTAAAAACTGCAAGCACTGCATTGCTAACTATTAACTATATTTTTGTTGTTTTTTGGAATTATAGTTCTTTTAAATAAACTTAACTATTATTTTAATTTGAATGTTACTTTCTGATGTTGGCCGCTTGTTTCCACCTTTCAGTGTCGACAGGAAGGTGATGACATATCTTCTGGCAGAAAGAATCCTTGCTAATTCTGTTTCACACTACGTTCATTCATGGCACGTATGTTCCATATCATAGGGAGTACAGGTATGCTTACGGGAACTGTCTCATTGTGAGCAGAGTTGGGAGACAGTCGCCTTGTAATTAAGTCTCACCAATGGAGCCCACAAAACGACACACTGTTTAATGTGAATGTTAAAGGGTTTCCCAGAGTAGAACACTGAAGCGGGATTTCAGGTGCTGTATTATACATTGGTAAAACTGATCTTTTAGCTGGATGCTATTGGAGCAAGAACAATTTTTTTGCCCCACTGGTCTCCATTGCCAATTTTTATACTGATATATGTACACACGCACAAAGGCTACAGGAAACTCATCTTGGATGTGAAAATATATATTTTATTTTATTAACAGCTGCCAGCAATATACTGGTGTTTCATCAAAATATTTTCAATATACAGTAATTGATGTCCTGACCCTGAATTGGATGAAGCGGTTTTGGAATAGTGAGTGAGTGAGTGAGTAATTGATGTACAACAGGGACTGAAACTAATAATAGACCTGAGGGACAAAAGGCCCCAAGCTGTACACAGGTGCCTACTTTTTATTAAAAGATATTGTCACACTAATCTTCAAATCAAAATTTTCAGTAGAGGCAGGGTACTTATCCGAAATGATAAAATACAAGTCTGAAATGTTAATGAATTACATGCTCATATTCTCTCTTCATTTTGATTGGTTGGCTTAAGTTACTAACATAGTGGCTAAAATTCTTCTGCCACTCAAACTTTTAAAATGTAACAAAAGGCTATTCATTGAAAACCAACTTTGAAAGGACTAGAAAAAGACACTGCTTTCAATAATTACAGTTTTTTTTATCAGCCTGGCATATGTTCCGCGATGAATGATTAACCTGTCAGTCTCAAGCTTGTTACAACCTGCGGAATGCTCTAATGTTTGTCAATTTAGTTTCATTTTTAGGTGTCGATTCCCAAATCTCATTGGCCAGAAGAAAGCATTAAGCCATTGACTCTGCTGGTTCTATTGTGCAGAACCAGGAAGTCATATAAATGAGGATTGACTGCAGCAAATGCCAATTATGAACAAAATGAGCCAAAAGTTGCCCATATTCTTTGGTGGGTTGGGATGGTGCAGTGATCCTTTTAAAATCATTACATTTTGAAAAATGAAAATAAAAACTTCAGATAGAAGCTTTATTTTGAAATGTTGAAATCCAATCCAATACTATTAACATAATGTCCACCACCCTTGTAGGTACTGAAGTGCATGTGTTCCTTGTGGTTTAAAGGAATGTGTGTTATCCGCACAAACCCGGATGCTAATTCTATTTTAACACTGTTCAGGCTTTGTTTCAGTTTGATCATTGTTAGTGTGATGACTTTGCACATGGTTTCTCAATTTCTGCTGATAAAGTATTTCCCTCTCATTGTAAATAAGCACTGACATTAAATGTGCATTATTGCTTCTTTAAAAAGCAATAAATACAAATAAAATTAACATGGAGAAATTATTTTCAGATTACTACAACAAATGTGTAGGTTAAAGGACAGCACAAGTTGAAAATGGACATCAACATTTATTTAATGACTGAGGCTTTCTATTGAGGTAGCTGCTTTAGGAACTACATGATAACTTAAGTTTTCATACAGCTACAATAGATAGTTACTGTTCCAGCATTAACATATCTACATATATTTGGCAATCGGTACTCCGGGTTGAATTTTACAATAGTCTTAGTCATCTGTTTCAAATACAGTTTCAGTGATTCAGTTCATTTCTATTTTTAAAGCATCATCTTTGACAGCAACATAGGGTTTTACTTTCGGAAGACACAGCTTAGAAATAATTGCAGTCTTTCAGCTTTCATTAAAAAGAGATTGTAATCATGATCTACATTTTGATTTATTCAAAAGTGAATAATGTATTTTATTACTTATGTCTAAAAACAAATGGAGGACTATGTACTGCAGTATTTGGATCTTCTGAACATAGTTTGCTCTAAAAGGTCTTTATGTTACATGTCCAGTTAACATTGCAACAAGCATTTTAACTATTGTCTCCATTATTTCACAATTTAAAAAAACATGCATTTAAAATTGTAACTTAAAATTAGAAATCACAGTAGTGCTACATCTGGTCTAATGCCTTAGTTTTACTGATGAACACTGACCCTTTAACAGATGAAGCTAGACACAAGACCTCTTATTTTGTATATCATACTAGGTTAGAAAATTCTCTCTGCGCTCTCTTCCAATATTAATTATTGATTTACTGTTGGTGTTATTACTAAAAGAGATTGCAATATTTTGCTGAATATCTGCTTAATCTGTGTTAGATATTCTCTGAAGATGTTCCTACTTCAAATTTTTAACCTTTAATGGCAATTAACATTGATCCCAATAATAGCACCTTAGTATATAGCCCTTTTTATTGATACAGCAAACAGTAAAAGTTGAGGGACTGGCACAACTGGTCAATGATCCAAATATGACAGAAACACACAATGTCTAAGTACTGGTACAGAGCCACTCTTCTTGCATCAAAACACTGTGTGCTATAAAACTCAACATTGGGTTGTCAATGGCATAATAACTGGAAACTAACTGTTGAGGTAAAGACCATCATTGACCTGAATGTGCAATTCAAGGTCAAGTGAACTTCGGACAAATTAAACCAGACTTTTATTTTCATTTGCAAATCTAAAAACACATTAGAAAATGCAAATACACATCTATGCATAATTGTGGATTTTTAATTGGGGATTTAATTTAAGCAAGTTCAGTAAAAGGTAACCAGTTTTATTGATAGTCTGGAAGACACTATCACCCTTGTGATAAGCCAGGTTTCCAGATACACCATTCTAGAGATTTCTTTTGGGAATTAGGCTCTTGGATCATTGGATTGATTCTTCTGTTATGTATTTATAATCATTAATATGTTGGTAGTCATAAGTAAGATGGGAATCAGAAAGCCCAAGCTAAACAGACATTCCTACCATCCAATTTGTAAATCTAGGTTCCTAAAAACCTATTGCATGTCACCAATACCATAAGGACTACCTGAACATTAAGGGCCCAGATTATGGGCTGAATTTTAAAAGGGAAATTGCTAAAAAAAAAGGCTGCCTTGCAACAATAATACACCTAAGGGGTGGCCTTAATGAGGGAGAGGAAGCCCTGCTTCGTGAATGGCAGTGCCAGAACTCAGTGGTGGCCACTGCTGGTACTACATGCAGTGCCAAGAAGAAAATCCATGGCAACCAGACATCAGGTAAGTCTGGGGTTTTTGGTTGTGGAGGGATTGGGGACGTTAGGGAAGGGAAAGGGAGGGGGTTAAATCTTTTGGGGGGGGGGGATACTCCCAATGGGCATAGGGCACACCCCCAAAGGAGTTAGCCCCCTTTCTTCCCACCTTTTCACCTGAGATGCTGAAGTAGCGGGCTGGCGTCCTTCATTCCACTTTTCCCAGCTGCATGTGTTATTGCAGCAAGTCAGAAAGAGGCCTTTAACTGCCCAGTAATTGGCCAGCTAAGGGCCTCAATAGGCCTAAGGATGGGCAGGCTGGCTGACACCTTAACCACGCATTGTATTCTGGGAGACAGCTCAGGGGTCAGCAGGAAGGCAGTGGGCTAGCTATCTGTCCTATCTTACATTCTCCACCCCACCCCCCCAACCCCCCGCCCCCCATGCCCACCCTCACCAGCCTGCAAATACGCTGGCAGGGGGACTGTAAAACTCCTGTAAAACATATACCTGTCTCAGTTCAACCTAATTCAAGGCTCACTGAAGCTTATGTTCTTGATGGTTCCCTAATGTCCTATCTGGAGTTTTGACTTTGCTCCCTTCCAATTTTTGTCAGTCCCGATCCCTGTCTTCCGATATGCTTGGAGAATACATTTTTCTCATCTGCTCAGCATTATTTCCATAAATGTTCTTCTGAAGTGTTGTTAGATTTTTCTTTCATCTTGGCAGCAACTGTGGGGAAATTCTGAATCCAAATATCCTTTGTACTCATGTCTATAAGCAAATTTCTTTAAAATAATCTTCAGTGTGATATGGACATTGGAAACATTGTTATAGTTTGAGGACAACCTTAGTCAATAAATATTGACTGCTTATTATTCTAGAAGTAAATACAAATGAGCACTACTGAGCATGGAGATTTTTTTACAAATATTTAGAAGACCCATGTCGAAAAGTAATAACTCATCAATTCATAAAAAGGGAAATCACTCCTGATGGTCACATAAAAGAGGTGATGGGTTTCCTTCTTTTGATTTGGCAGAATGGTTGCCGATAGCCTCTGTCTCCCTTTCTATACCGTGGATCAGATTCCTTGAAAAAATATTCTCCTTCTGACCTACATCTTCCCCCGCCGCACGAGAATTAGTGTTTACAATACTGAGTTCATATTAGCACAGCAGGACCATCACTACCACCCAGAAAAGTGCTTGCTTTGTTCTGAATCCGATGTCAGAATTTACACAAAACCTTATAAAAGCTCAAATCAAATCCATTCCTGGTTCAGCTTGGATCAGTGTGAAGTCGACCGGGCTTGTGTCAGGATTAACAATCCAGCATCTGTACTGAACTAAATTATTGGTGCTTTCAAAGTGGAAAAGCAAATAGTTTATGGCATAATTTATTGGAACATAAGAAAGTTGAACTGGGCTGAATCAAGGAATTACAAAAACACATGTACATTGTCCAATTTCCAAATGTTTTAGGAGATAAAAGCACATTCACTTCCAATTTCATGCTGCAAGCACCTCCTGTGACTTTACATTAATATTTGATGCTCTTGAACTACATCAGATATTCCTGAAATTATGTATAGGTTTATCTCTTGACACTAACGGTCTATTTTACATTGTTTCAGTTTAGTACAGGTAATTTCTTCATCCTTGGATTTAATTCAGGAGGGAGTTTCCAGGACTTCCTCACAAGTACAATAACTATCAACCGTTACCTGTTGAACATTCCATTTATTCTTTTTATGCAACATGGTGTTAACATAAAAAATGAAAAAACAGTGGCATTTTCCAGAAGAGAATGGACAGCTCAAATTATGTACAGCTGGTTTCATGTTGGCTTTTGTGGACAACCATTGTGGACAATGTGCACAACCATTTCTTAAAATGAAATGCTAAACTTCGGGTTATTTCAATAACACAGCATCGAAAATTATCGCATTCTAGAATATAGAAAATAGAGTATTTCAGCCATTTTGTATTTCCAAGTAAAATTTACTCTACTTAAAAATGGAGAAATAGTAACACAAATTCAGTTTGAACCATACTTTGTCACATTATGTGGTAGCCAGATTCTGATTCTTTTGGTTTGCTTGTGGGTTTCAGGTGTAAATAATGCCAGGTTAGACTAATTAAAGACTCAATGGTGCTTTGCAACTTGGTACGCTGTGGTAATGTGTCCCACTTGAGATTGCTTTCCTTGGGAAGCCTGCTTACAATGAAGTCAGCCTGGTATCAAGTGAAAGCAGAGCACAAAATATGACCACCATCAAATGAGAAAATACCATTTTACAAATCAGGTTTCATTACAAGCTGGCAGAAAATTCTGTAAGCTATCTTGTTACTTACGCAAAAAAAAGGACTTGGGCTCATTTTAAACTGCTTTCTTTCTCGGACAGGATGTAAATTCTCCAGTATTCCCTGATGAGCCATTCTCTATCCCCATACAGCCTCTGTCTGCAGGGGTGATGACCTGTGCTGTAGACTCTCCAGCACAGCCCTCAGCTGTTGTTTTACCATCAGCCGGCTGGAGATGTGCATGAAGTAAAGTAAACAAGTTGGCTACAAGTTGATGAAACCCACAGAGTGGGTTTTGAAGTTCTACACCTTGGTCGTGCACACAAATAGGCAACGATTCAGCTGGCATTAAATGGTTCGCATTTCTGCATTCAGGAAAATGTTTATAAAACCAATGTGGTGTAACTTCATTGTCACTGCATTTCAAAGAGAGTTATTTTATAATGTTGCAACAATCACTTCTACCTGGTTTATCTGAATTCAAGTACTCTTGTTACTTCTGATAGACTTGTAATTCCGTCACCAGTGGGAGAAAAATAATTTGGTCCAAAATTCTACTGAGTCACTAGTTAGGAAAACAGCAGCTTGATCTTCATATAAAATCCTTCAGAAAGCACTAATAAATGGCCCTAAATTAAGAATAATCAACCTGGGATAACTTCAGGAGATATATATCTTTTGTAGATTACAAGTGCATTACCAAGTGCCTATTAGATAAGTAGCCTGCAGGTTGTCAGGTAGGAGTTCTTGTGGTGCAGTGGGTAGCATCCCTGTCTCTGATTCAGGAACTCTGGGTTTGAGTCCCATCCCAAGTCTTGATAGTCAAGGAAGGTGCATTCATAATGCAGGCAAGCAAGTTGACTATCAGCCTGAAAATCCAACACATGCCAATGGCAGGTGGTAAAAGTGGGAGAGATTCCTGGTCAGTCATGTGATGGAAACAACATTGCAGCCTCCATCATCATTATCCTTGCTTGTGAAAAGTGCATGTTGCCGCAGCAACTCAGACTCCCTGAGTGAACAGTAATATACCACCATCATCAGGTTATCAGGTGCATTATGTCCTGCAACAAGGAACGAACTGAGCAATGTGATAATCAACAGTGGAAGTGTTGTCCTTCATTGTACGCTGAATATCTGCCATGAGCTGGGTGTACGTCAAATATATGTTTCCATTGCCCCTGGGTTTGGTATTCTGATGCAGACGATGAGGAGGAAAGAAATGCAAGACCAATCTGAACATTCCTTTTCAGACATCTCTGACAAATGGAGCAACTGGCCCTGCAGTGCAGAGAACTGCACCATATAAGAGTTTTGTGTCTCTCCTTTGAGAACATCCAAGATACAAAGTGGCATCAGCTCTTTTTGTGCATTGACATGTTGCACATGAAGCTAATCACTCAGGAAAGCTGGCCTACTCTTTTCTTTAAATAGTTAAATGAACCACTCAATATCTTTTGAAATTATACAAAAACATAGGGAGAGCTATTGATCCAGACTTTATTGTCTTCAGCTTGTGTATCTTTGTAAGAACAATAATGTACACTTAACAAAAACTTATAAAAAGTTCTATGAACTGGATATTGCATCACCCGCTACAGCCACTAATCACCATGTTTTACTTCAGTGTTGATTTTGTTTAATCTCTTGCTCAGCCACCCTCTATATCAACTATAGGGCCTGAATTTTCAGCCAGTGTGAAACACATGCTGAAAAACTCAACGCTGCCAGGGTGGTTGTGGGAGGAGGGCGAGCGATGACATCAGCACGGGCGAGCGCTGAGAGAAAGCTCCCTGAAGGCAGAGACCTGTCTCAGGGAGCTGAAGACCGGAAAACCAGGAAATAAAGCTTTTAAAATCAGGAATAATATGTCCAAGCATCACAATCAATCACCTGAACATACAGGTTATAAAAATGGTGTCCACAGATTTCTATTTTTATTTTATTTAATAACAGAAGCCTAATCCCGCTCTTGGATGAGGTTTCATGAAAAATGTAAATGCTGCCTGGCCAGTTCGCCCGTCTGTCAACCGCAAGGTTGGATGGAGTTACATAAAATGACAAACAACTGCGTCGTTAATGGGCTTAATTTCTCTCTTAATTGGCGGACGTGCTTCTGGCTTTTGCACATGCCCGCCGACCAAAATATCGCGCAAGCGCGGGATGACATCGGGCGCTCGTCCGACATCATCTCGTGTGATTTCCCGCCCGATCAGCATAAAATTCAGCCCACGGAACCCAAGGCAAACTGATTCTCCTGTTAACTTATCAAAATACCTATAAAACCAAAGAAAATAATAAAATGTGTCATAATAGTTTGGAATGAAGTTTAACAATAGGGCAAATGGCAATATTTTACTTATGATTAACCAGTCAAGGACTTGAGGATTATTGCAGCATTATAAATACAATGATAAAACTGATCAGCTGAATACTGTAACTCATTATATTTAGCATTTGTATGTGTATTTCTTTTTTAATACCTACAACTAGGGCTTTCAAGGTTACTTGCTTACTTAATGGTGGTGGTTACATTTAGGTTGTCTGTCAACTAATGTGATACTAACCAAGGAGGCAATTTTAACCTGTTAACTTTTGAAGCTAAGATTGCGTTTGTGATATCTACATGTAAATGTGATCAAAATTGACTAAGATGAGCAATGTTCTTTTGCTATTTTTCACATATTATAGAATGACCTTTCACAGCACAAGGTTTTAAAGGCACAGGTTCCTATAACATTTTCCCATAGATATCAAGAAGCACCTTGTTGGATATCAAATACCAAGTGGTTTTGGTCACCTAGACAAATGTTAGCTTAGCTTATTGAACCTTGAAAGCCCTTCCTAAAAATATATATATATATATAAAAAAAGTAAGGTCTGAGATACCTGAAGTTATAATCCAATGAAAAATATAAAATATCTGACAACTTTGCAAAACCATGCAATAAAAGGAAAGCGTAGTCTGTTAACAAAAGCTTTTCTGTTAGTGAATGCTTGTGCTGGCTTTGTCCACCTTCACTTGCTGAGACGTTTTGCTACATCTGCATAAGCAATTTCAATTTCTTTGTCTCCGGGGCATGTATTTGTGAATTCATCCCTGGTGTAAGCATTCTGCAGGTATCGCCAGATTCCCGTCATGGATTTGGGAATGTCAAAGTTCCGATATTTATTTGCCACAACCTGCCAAAAAAAAAAGAACTTGCATTTATATATTGGCATTATCATATCACCAGGATAGCCCTAAGTATTTTAACAAAAGATCTTATAAAACCACAAAAGTCCTGATGGATTCATGTTTAAATCTCATTTGAGTTTCTCGTCAGTTTATTGCTTTGTCATATATACTGTGTTTTGTGGAATATTATTCAACAAACTTGCAATGACCATTGGTTTCAGTGTCAATGTCATCAAATGTCAACTTATGAGCCATATGGTCTGCTCAGGTTTCACAATACTCACTACTTGCAAAAAACAGAAATTATAATGATAAAGTTACCCCATAAGCGCCACTGTAAATGAAAGAAAATAATAGGTATAGGAGGGTGATTACAAGGCATTCATTTTATCTCCAGGTTATACATCATCTAAAACAAAAACAGAATTACCTGGAAAAACTCAGCAGGTCTGGCAGCATCGGCGGAGAAGAAAAGAGTTGACGTTTTGAGTCCTCATGACCCTTCAACAGAACTGTTGAAGGGTCATGAGGGCTCAAAACGTCAACTCTTTTCTTCTCTGCCGATGCTGCCAGACCTGCTGAGTTTTTCCAGGTAATTCTGTTTTTGTTTTGGATTTCCAGCATCTGCACTTTTTTTGTTTTTATACATCATCTAGACTGCCTAATGAGATTAGACCATAAGACATAGGAGCAGAAGTAGGCCATTTGGCCCATTGAGTCTGCTCTGCCATTCATTGAGATAATGGCTGATCTGATAATCTTCAACTCCACTTTCTTGACTTTTCTCCATAACGCTTGATTCCCTTACTGATTAAAAATCCGTCTATCTCAGCCTTGAATATACTTAACAGCCCAGCCTCTACAGCCCTCTGTGGTAAAGAATCCCACAGACTGACTAACCTCTGAGAGAAGAAATTCCTCCTTATCTCTGTCTTAAGTGGGCGACCCCTTACTCTGAGATTATGCCCTCTGGTTCCAGGCTCTCCCACAAGGGGAACCAACGTTTCAGCATCTGCCCTGTCAAGCCCCCTAAGAATCTTATAGCCTGAATCTTCTGGTCGGTGTGCGGGGGTGGGGCCCCGCTTGCTGATGCGTAAAATGACGTGCGGTGAGTCAGGCGTGCATTCCGATATCACCACACGTCATTCTGATCTTCAATTCGGCAAGCGCGCACTTGAGTCAGCTGCACACCCGCTGAACTTGTCAAAGGCCTATTAAGAACATTTAACAACTAATTAAGCTGATTGTCTGGGCTGCCCATCCAACCTTAAGGTTGGCGGGCAGACGAAGAGCCCAGGCAGCCTTCATATTTCTCACAAAACCTCATGCATGGGCAGGATGAGGTTTCATGAAGGGTTTATAACTTTAATAAAGATTTTTAATAAAATTCATAGACATGTCCCAGCTCATGTGACATTGTCACATGAGGGGACATGTCCAAATAATTTAAAAAAAAATTTTTTCAGTCTTTCACAATCAAATTAATCTCCCTGAGGCCGCTCTGTACCTCAGGGAGATTTCTGCGCGCAAACGTGAAAGAGCGCAGGCCCCAACTCTCCCTCCTCCCCCCGTCCTCACCATGGAGCGTTAAGCACTTCTGGGTGCGTGTCACGCTGGGCAGGTCTTAGTTGGCCCGCCAACTTAAAATGGCAGCACGCAGCCAATCGCAGGCATGGATTGGCTGCGCACCCACCCACGCCCATTCCTGCCTAGCCCGCACGACAGGGAGAAAATTCTCCCCTACATGTTTCGTTAAGGTTGCCTCTCATTCCTCTAAACTCCAATGAGTACAGGCCCAATCTACTCAACCTCTCCTCATAAGAAAATCCCACCATATCCAGGATCAACCTAGTGAGCCTTCTCTGGACTTCTCCAATGCCAACATATCTTTCCTTAGATAAGGGGACCAAAATTGTTCACAGTATTCTAGATGTGATCTAACTAGTGCCTTGTATAGTTTTAGCAAGACTTCTCTATTTTAATATTCCATTCCCTTTGAAATAAAGGCCAACATTCCATTTGCCTTCCCTATTACCTGCTGAACTTGTATGATAGCTTTTTGGGATTCATGCACAAGGACTCCCAAATCCCTCTGTGCTGCAGCTTTCTGCAGTCTTTATCCATGTAAATGAAGGCTTTTGATAAGGTCCAACATAAGAGGCTAAGTGGGCAAAATTAAAGCACGCAGGATCAGGGGTAATATACTGGAATGGATTGAGAAGCAGAGAGTGGGAATAAATGGGTCTTTTTCCGGATGGTAGGTGGTGACAAGTGGTGCACCGCAGGGATTAGTGCTTCGGCCCCAGCCATTCACGATATATACAAATGACTTGGATGAGGAAACCAAATGCAATATTTCCATGTTTGGGTGGGGTTGTGAGTTGTGAAGAGGATACAAGGAGGCTTCAGGGTGATTTAGGTAAGTTGTGTGTGTAGGTAAACACACAGCTGATACAGTATAACATGGATAAATGTGAAGTTATATGCATTGGTGTGAAAAACAGAAAGGCAGAGTATTATTTAAATGGTGATATATTGGGAAATGTGGATGTACAAAGGGATCTGGGTGTCCTTGTACACCGGTCAATGAAAGTAAACAGGCAGATGTAACAAACAGTTAGGAAGGCAAATGGTATGTTGGCCTTTATTGCAAGAGGATTTGAACTCAGAAGTAGAGATGTCTTATTGCAGTTATACTAGGCCTTGGTGAGACCACACCTGGAGTATTGCATGCAGTTTTGGTCTCCCTACCTAAGAAAGGATATACTTGCCATAGAGGGAGTGCAGTGAATGCTCACTAGACTGATATCGGGGATGACAGGACTTTCGTATGAGGATAAATTGGTTTGACTGGGCCTGTTTTCAGTAGGGAGTTTGGAAGAATGAGTGGGGATCTGATTGAGGTGTATAAAATCCTAACAGGTCTAGACAGCCGAGATGCTGGGAGGATGTTTCCCCTGATTGGGGAGTCTAGAACTAGGGGCCACAGATTCAGGATATGGGGCAGGCCATTAAGGACTGTGATGAGGAAAAATTTCTTCACTCAGACCTGTGGATTTCTCTACCACAGAAGGCTGTGGAGGCCAGTTCACTGAGTACATTCAAGAAAGAAATTGATCATTTTTTGGATATTAGGGACATCAAGGGTATGGGGAGAAAGCAGGAATATGGCATTGAGATAGACGATCAGCCATGGTCATATCAAATGGTGGAGCAGGCTCGAAGGGCCGAATGGCCTCCTCCTGTGCCTAGTTTCTATGTTTCTAAATAATATTCAGCTCCTCTATTCTTCCTGACAAAATGCATAACCTCATATTTTCCCACATTACATTCCATCTGCCAAGATTTTTGCCTACTCACTTAACCTATCTATATCCCTCCTTGTGTCATCCTCACCACTTGCCTTCCCACCTATTTTCATGTCATAGAGTCATAGAGTTATACAGCACAAGAACAGGCCCTTTGGCCCAACATTTCCATGCTGGCCATCAAGCACCTATCTATTCTAATCCTATTTTCCAGCACTTGGCCTGCAGCCCTGTACGCCATGGTATTTCAAGTGCTTATCTAAATACTCATGGGGAGGTGATAGCATAGTGGTATTATCAGTGGACTAGCAATCCAGAGACCCTGGGTAATGCTTTGGAGACCTGGGTTGAAATCCTGCCATAGCAAATGGTGAAATTTGAATTCAATAAAAACCCAGAATTAAAAGTCTGATGATAACCATGAAACCTTTGCTGATTGTTGTAAAAACCCATCTGGTTCACTAATGCCCTTTTGGGAAGGAAATCTGCTGGTCTGGCCTATATATGATTCCAGACCCACAGCAATGTGGTTGATTCTTAAATGCTGTCTGAACAAGGGTGTCATCTGCAAACTTGGCAATAGTACATTCACTTCCCTTACCTAAGTCATTGGCCTGAATCTTCTGGTCGGTGTGCAGGGGTGGGTCCTGCTTGCCGACATGTAAAATGATGCGCAGTGACGCTGGGACAATGTCACATGAGGAGTAATTTAATCTTTTTATTTATCACATTTTTATTACTTTGCTTAATTTCCCAGAGGTAGCTCCGTGCCTCGGGGAGATTTCAGCGCTCTTTCACATGCATGCGTGAAAAGGCGCAGATCCTGACTCTCCCTCCTCCCCCTGCCTGCACAGATAGTGCTGAGCGCTTCTGGGTGCGTGTCAGGCTGGGCAGGCCTTGAAAGGCCCGCCCACATAAAATGGCAGCGCGCAGCTGATCGCAGACGGTGATCAGCTGCGTGCCCGCCCCCGCCCGCTCCTGCCCAGCCCGCCCGACGGGGAGAAAATTCTCCCTGTTAATATATATTGTAAATAATTATGGCCCCAGCACTGATCCCTGTGGCACTCCATTAGTTACAGGTTGCCATCCTGAAAATACTTCCCTTATCCCAACTCTCTGCCTTCTAGTGGTTAGCCAATCCTCTATCCATGCGAATATACTACCCCCAATACCATGGGCTCTGATCTTATTAAATAGCCTTATATGCGGTACCCTATCAAACGCCTTTTGGAAATGCAAATATAATACATCTACTGGTTCCCCTTTATCTATCCTGCTTGTTACCTCCTCAAAGACTTTTAATAAATTTGTCAGGCATGATTTCCCCTCCATGAAGCCATGCTGACTCTGCTTGATTATATTATGCATTTCTAAATGCTTTGCTATTACATTCTTTATAATAAACTCCAACATTTTCCCAATGACAGATGTTAAACTAACTGGCCTATAGTTACCTGTTTTTTGTCTCTCTCCCTTTTTGAATAAGGGTGTTACCTTGGCAGTTTTCCAATCTTCTGGGACTTTTCCAGAATCTAAGGATTCTTGGAAGATTACAACTAGCGCATCCACTATTTGTGTAGCTACTTCCTTTAATATTCTAGGATGCAACTCATCAGGTCCAGGGCACTTATCCGACTTTAGCCCCATTATTTTTCCTAGTACTTTTCTCTAGTGATGTTTATTGTATTTATTACCCCCGCCCCTTTTGCCCCTTGATTATTTAGTACTTTTGGTATGTTATTAGTGTCTTCTACCGTGAAGACTGATGCAAAGTATTTATTCAATTCCTCTGCCATTTCCTGGTTCCCCATTATTATTTCCCCAGCCTCATTCTCTAAGGGGCCTACGTTCACTTTGGCCTCTCTCTTCCTTTTTACGTATTTAAAGAAGCTCTTACTGTCCATTTTTATATTATTTGTTAGTTTACTCTCAAAGTTTATTTTCTCCCTCTTTATTATTCTTTTGGTCATCTTTTGTTGGATTTTAAAACTTTCCCAATCCTCTGGCTTACCAATAATCTTTGCCACATTGTAGGTTTTTTTCTTTCAATTTGATACTGTCCTTAACTTCCTTGCTAAACTATGGTTGGTTTATCCCCTTCCTAGAATCCCCTTTCTCACTGGGATATATCATTGTTGTCAGTTATGAGCTATTTTCTTAAAAGACTGGTTTCGTTCATCAACCGTCTTTTCTGTTACATTCCTCTCCCAGTCCATTCCAGCCAATTCTGCCCTCATTCCTTTGTAACTACCCCTATTTAAGTTTAGTACAGCTGTTTCCAACCCAAGGGCAGAATTCTCCTTTCGGCAAACAGGGGCAGAGCCCACTCGCTGATGCGTAAAATGACGCGCGGTGACATCAGGCGAGCGTCCTGATGTCACCTTGCATCATTTAGATTTTCAGTTTGGCAGGGGCACAGCCCAGCTCAGAGAATCCACCCCCACCCCCCTCCTGCATAGGGAGCGCATCCTGGTGCACATCACGTTGGGTGGGCCTTAACTGGCCCACCTATGTAAAATGGCAGCACGCCCCTGACCGGGGGTGCCAATCGGGAACCCACCGGCTTGCGCCTGCTCTTGCACAATGCCCACCCCGCCAACATCTCCCCCCACCCCCCCACCTCCCCCCCCCCCCCCCCCCCCCTCCCACAACAGGGGGAAAATGCTGCCCTAAGTTTCTCACTCTCAAACTGAATGCTAAATTCTACCATTTCCCAGTGGATCCTTTACCCTGAGATCATTTATTAAACCTGCCTCGTTACACATTACCAGATCCAAAATAGCCTGATCCCTGGTTGGATCCACAACACACTACACCAGGAAACCGTCCAGAATACACTCTATGAATTCTTGCTTGTGGCTACCTCTGCCAATTTGATTTTCACAATCTGCATGAAGATTAAAGTCACCCATGATTAATGTACTGCCTTTTTTCATGCCCTTTTTATCTCCTGATTTATTCTCTGTCCTACAGTATAGCTACTGTTAGGGGCCCTCTAGACAACTCCCCACCAATGTCTTCCTCCCACTGTTATTTCCTACCTCCACCCATATGGATTCTACAACTTCCGATCCAAGATCATTTCTTGCTATCGTACTTATTCCATCGCATACTAACAAAGCTATCCCACCATCCATTTCCTTCCTGCCTGTCCTTTCGAAAAGTCACATACCCTGGAATATTAGTTCCCAGCTTTGATCTCCTTGTAACCATGTCTCCATAATGGCTATAAGATCATACCCATTAACATCTATTTGTGCCGTTAATTCATTTATTTTGTTCCAAATACTATGTATTTAAGTAAAGAGCCATTAATTTTGCCTTTTTACCATTTTCCCCCCTTTGACACTATTTGCTGCTGTTTTTTTAGGTTTGCACACTCTGTCCCTTACTGTCACACTCTGGGTATCAGTACCAAATAGCTGCCCTGCAATGCTGCCATACCCTTATGCTTTGTTAGCCTATGTATACCCTCTCCAGAACCCTGCCTTCCACCTGCCCCCATTTAGTTTAAAGCCCTCTCTACAGCCCTAGTTATTCAATTCACAAGGGCACTGGTCCCAGCACGTTGCCTTGTTGTCATTTGCAATTGTCTATTTTTTATTTAATAAGTTCTGAAAGGATCAGGAATTTTACACAAGATTAAGGCTCATGGGATGGGGACTAATACATTAGCATGGATTAAGGATTGGTAACAGTCAGAAAATAGAGGTAAGCGGTACAAGGACTAGTGCTTAAGCCTTAGCTATTCACAATCTACCTATATCAGTAACTTAGATAATGGGACAGAGTGTAAAATAACCAAGTTTGTTGATGAAACAATGCTAGTTTGGGGTGTAGGCTGTGAGGAGAATGCAAAGAGGCTGCAAAGGGATAAAGGCTAGTTTGATTGATTGGGTAAGTTGGGCAAAAAGGTGGCAATTGGAGTATAATGTGGAGAACTGTGAGATTACTCACTTTGGCATGAAGAATAGGAAATTACAATATTTTTAAATGGTGAGAAATGTTTAAATATTGATGTTCAGGAAGACTTAGGTGTCCCCATACAAGAAATGCAGAAAGTTAGCTTGGAGATGTGGGTACAGCATCTTCAGCAATTAGGAAGGCAGATAGCATGTTGTTTTTTATTACAAGGGGATTGCAATATAGAGAATGGAAGTTTTGCTACACTTAGATTGAGACCACACCTGGGGCACTATGTACAGTTTTGGTCTTCTTACCTAAGGGTAAGTGTGTACTTGCCTTTGTCAGAGTACAACAAAGGTTCACTGATCAATCCCTAAGGCAAGAAGGTCGTCCTGTGTGCAGAGTTAGAATAGAATTGACCTATATTTTCTGTCATTTAGACGAATGAGGGGTGATCCAATTGAAACATATAAAATTCTTTGAGGGCTGGTGATGTTTTCCCTGTCTGGAGGGTTTAGTATAAGAGGCCATATACTCAGGATGCCGCGTGGACTACTCCTGCACCTATTTCTTATGTTCCTAATGTTACCATCTCTTCATGCTCCTGTTCAACTAAAAATAGTAACAACTGTGACATGGGATCGAATTATAAGTATAAAGAAAAAATGAATATTTTCTGAAACTAAGGGCAGGATCTTCTGGGGCCCGCTCGCTGACACGTAAAATGACGCAGGATGGCGTAGGGTGGAACTCCCAACGTCACCCCGCGTCTTTTCCATTTTCAGGTTGGCGGGGGTGCAGCCGAGTCAGCTGTGCACCCGCCAACCTGTCAACGGCCTGTTGAAGCTATTGAAAAACTAATTAAGGTAATTAATGGATCTGCCAGTTCAACCTTAAGGTTGGATGGCAGGCTGGGAGCCCAGGCGGGTTTCGGAAAAAGCATGAAACCTCATCCACGGGTGGAATGAGGTTTCATGAGGGTATTAAAATTTTTATCCAATCTTTCAGTAAAAGTTATTGACATGCCCCAGCTCATGTGACAGTGTCACATGTCAGGGAAATTTTTTTATCATTTGTATTAAAAATTTAAATTCTGAGCCAATCTCCCTGAGGCAGCACTTAGCTTCAGGGAGATCTGTGCGCTCTTTCACGTGCTTACCCAAAAGAGCGCACTCCCGACTGAGGGAATTTCCCCTCCCCCCCCCCCCCCCCCCACCCCCCCGCCCGCCTAGGGAGCACATAGTGCTTCCTCACAGACGTCACACTGGGCGGGCCTTAAATGGCAGTGCGCCCCCAATTGAGGGCGCCGATCGGAGGCGCACCCACCCGCACCGGCTCCCGCACTTCCCCCACGACAGGGGGAAAATCTTTCCCTAAATATGCAAAATGTTTACTGATTTTCACTGCCTCACAATGGGGCAAAGAAGCATGTTGAACAAAGGCACCTACAATGATAAAACTGTTAGCTTAACATCAACAATTTCTGCAGACTGATACTAGGAGGACTTCATTAACCTGTTTTAATATTTTCTCTATTTGTTTACTTTTTATTGGATAACATCGTGGCTCAGAGCATGGAAGTCCCTAGAGTTGGTATTTAGGGCTGGATTTTCAACCTCGAGGCAAGTGCTGGGAGGTGAGAAAATTCCCAAATCACCCTACCCAGCTCGGGAGAAAGGGCCTGCAAGGATAGGATTTTCATTGTCAAAGGGTGGGTGTTGGCTGCAGTCAGGCCAGTCAACCCAGGAAAATGTTTGGAGGTGTGCTGTTTCAAAGGCATGTCTCCATGCTGTGAGACTTTGTCACAGTTAAAATAAAAACAGAAAGGCCCTCCAGCTCTCATTCCTCAGACCGTCCCCGCACATTCCTCATGTCTCATCAATGCCACCCCATGACCCCCAGCTGCCCCCTATGGCCCCTCATGCACCCCCCCCCCCATGCCAAGCTACCTCTATGGCCACTCATGCTCCCCATGACAAGCTACGTCCCTCAAATAACCCCCATGGCTCCTCATTCCCCCATGCCAACTTTACCCATCAGAACAACCCTTATGGCCACTCATGCACCCCATGCCAAGCAATGGCTTATCCATATACATTCTATACAGTTTACAGGTGCAATGAACCCTATAGTGATATTAGGATATGTAAATAAACTTTAAAAAAAATATATTCATTGATAACTTTCCACTTAAAAGTAAAGTCATTTTACTACAGTCCAATAAAAGTGTCAATCATCCAGACATTTTAAAGTATCAATAGCAGAAACTGCAAGCACTTATTACTAGAAAAAAACAAAGATTTTTCACAAATGACTCATTTTCCACCTTCGTAAAACAGTAGTACATCACCCAAAGCATGAGGAGATGGCAGTGTAGTGGTAATACCACTGGACTAGTAATCTGGTAGCAAGGCTAATTCCCTGGGGGCATGGTTCAAATCTCACCCCAACAGCTGGTGGAATTTGAGTTCAATTAACAGATTTCAAAAAGCTCAAATTGAAAGCTAGTTTCAGTAATGATGACCACGAAACTATCGTTGCTTGTTGTAAAAACGCACCTGGTTTACAAATGTTCTTTAGGTAAGGAAATCTGCCACTCTTACCTGGTCTGGCCTACATGTGACTCCAAAACCACAGCAATGTGGTTAACTCCTAACTGTCTCTAAAATGGTCTAGCAAGCCACTCCATTCAAGGGCAAATTAGGGATAGGCAACAAATGCTAGTCCTGTCAGTGGTATCTACATTCCATGAAAGGATAAAAGAAACACTTGAAACTTCTTTATCTTGCGTAAATAAAGCTTGTGAAACTGGCAGCAAGGTTCAGAGATCCAGAGCTCATCAATCAAGCAATGTTTTCTCTGTGAGTAAGGCATTTCAGCAGACTAATGGATTTCTGGGCTCTCAGACATTCATTAGAGTACTAAAATACCTGAATACCAGAGAAAGCATTGTTTAATTGACACTTCTGGCTCTCTGATCTCTTCTGTCAATTTCACAATGTTTGTTTACACAAGATGAAGAGGTTTCAAGTGCTTGCAGTTTCAGCTATTGATACTTTAAAGGGTCTAGAGGATTGATACATTTATTCGGCTGTAGTAAAAAGGAGCTGTTTTAAGAAAGTGGAAAGTTATCAATGAATGGCTGCTTCGTTTTAAGTTTTATTTTACTTATCCTACTGTCACTACAGCATTCATTTGTTCTATATAGCAAATAGTGAGTGAATGGGAATGGAAGTCCCATTTTTTGGCATGGGGGCATAAGGGACCATAGGGGATGTTTGGAGGACATGGGGGAGGCATAAAGAAGAACTTTTGAACATACCTTTCAAAAGGTCCCCTCATGCAGATAATGGTTCACAACATCTCTGAGGTGTGGTGAACCATGTTTCTTTGAAAGCCTGGTCTGATTCCATGAAAATTACAGGGTATTGAAACATGCCTATCCCTATAATAGACTGGACAGGTTGGAAGTGCAGAATATGGACTTGTGACCCAAACCCTTAAAAGGCACTCCCAAAAATCGTAAACCCTGGGAATTGGGTTGGGGATCTCGGGATCATGTGCCAGCTGCCATTTTTATATGGCTTCCGAGTCATCCCGACCCAGCAGAAATCCAGACCTTAATGATTAACAGAGAGCAAAGAAGTCTTCAGCCCCGCTTTAAAATGGAGTGAGGGGATTAACTACAACTTTCCAGCGCTATTTTGGCCATTTACGGTAAGGCTGCCCATGCCAAGCTAGCAGTGTCCTCTTTAAACATGCAAATTGGACTCTGAAGGCACCATTGAGCCCAATCTGCCATTCTAATGGGAGGCCTGAGCACGGGAGGAATGACAGTTTCCCTGGCAGAGCAAACCTGCCAGGAGCTGCATCATGGGCCAGATGAGGTGCAGGCAGCTGAGATTTTTTTTAAAGAAATAGATTTAGCTTTCCTTATGGGCGAAGAGGAACAGAATTGCTAAACTTCAGAAGAGCAGTATTAAAACTGAACGCAAGCACACCCAAAATACACTGGCAAAGCAATGTGCCAGGTTATTCTGGATCACCTGGTTCCCCAGAGAATGCTTTCTTATTTGCTTTCTTTGCTGGCACACATCTGTACAGTTGGCTGGGTCCAAACACAATGTGAAATAACTTAGTACCTTGACAATGTGAAGCTTCGGCAGCAGATTGCAGTCTGCTAGTGTCATCTCATTTCCATCCAGAAACTTGCGGTTGGAGGCCTTGACATCCTCCATGCTGTCAGCATCGATCTCTTCGGGGAGGGGTGTGTTCAAATACTCATCCAGTTTCTGCAGTGATTTCAGCAGGCCTTTTTCTAGAGCTGTGGGAATGGGAACGAAAACAGTTACAGTGCGCTCCAGCAAAGCCGATGTGACTGATTCATCAAAATGTTTTAGGGAGACAGTAAAGAAAACCAAATCCATTTAGGGTATTTGGCCCTAAGACTTTAAATTTCTTCAACAAACCTCACTGCCTCTCTACTCCAACAGATGGTCTTTAAAACCTACCTCCTCACTAAGCTTTTGACCAGCTGTCCAATATGTGGCTCATGTCAAATTTTATTTCATAATGCGTCCTCTGAAGTGTCTTGGGATGTTTTATTTTTCAAAGGCGCTTTATAAATGCAAGTTCTTGTTGTACAACCAGACCGGCTTATAGGGAATGGTTCTGGTAATGATTCTGCTGTAGCCACTTACAGCTACTCTACACCAATCTTTTGTTTCATTTATTGTCCCAACACCACCCCCCTTTGCCCTACACCATCATTCCTATCATCATATCACTCCTGCCGTCACCCTAACACAGACCTTCCCTTTTGATCTTTCATCCCCTCCCCCTTTGTCTCTGTATTTAGTTAAAACCTGTTGCATGTCCAAATTTTTCCAGTTCTGAAAGAGGGTCTCTTCTTTATTCTCTCTCCACAGATGCTGCCAGACCCACTGAGCATTTCTAGCATTTTTTTCTTTTCATTTATAATAGATGAAATAGCTTTAAAAAAAAACACAGCTAACCCGAATGGAAGTAGACGGCATTCTTTCCTGTATTTTTGAATCCCACAGTGACCATTGGCTCATACTCCATCTCTATTTAGTGCCCTCAGTCAAAGTGACCAGCATCAGGCCAAGCCACTCCTGTATAAAGCTAAATAAAGCATATTTTGTATGTATAAAGACTGAAGGGCATAATACGTACAAAATAGATAAGTTACATAATATTTACATGATTTCAGTCAATGTTTTACTGGTAGATATACAGTATTCATGCATCCACATTTTGCAGCTAACAGTATACCTAAGTTCAAGAGGTAATCAAATGTGCTTCGAGAGAGAGAAATGGGACTGCAGGATATTATGAGGAAGAGGGCAGGTGTGATTGCAACAACTTATTTGATCTAATGGTCTTTTCTTGTTTCCAAGAACACATGGATAACAATGAACTGTTCATAGATTGAGCTTTCTAAAGGTGACAAATGTAGCTGTTCATCTATCGCTTAAGTACATGTGGACTACAGGTGGTGTACATTGAAGCCCTTGAACATATTGTTGCCCCCAACCTGCACCCATCTATCCGACAACTCCATGTTTGAATTTCTTTAATTGGGTATCCACTCCTGCTATGACACTGAAACTGCCTTAATTTTGGTGACAGATGACATGTCCTGTTGGTGTGACCATGGTACATTCTCTCTCCTCATCCTTCTCTACCTGTCTGCTGACCTTGGCATAATGGAAGGCAGCATAGTGGTGATGTTGTAGGTGACTCACTACCACCTGCTTGAGGGCAACTAGAAATGGGCAATAAATCCTCGCCTTCCGGTGACACTCACACCCTAAGAACAAAGAAAAATAGCGTACTATTCTCCTCCAGCACCTTTCCCCTGTAGTCTAGCTCAGTGAGACTGTCTCCACTTGGCTAAACTCTGATACAATCGTAGCCAGCACATGTCCAACAACCTTTGATTAAACTTTTTGTGACCCATCCTCATAACTCTTTTGGCTCAGTTTTGATTTTGTTTCGATTATGCTTCTGTGAAGAGCTTTGAGATATTTTTCTATGGTTAAGGTGCTGCATAAATACAAGTTGTTGATGGAAATTACACAGTCTAAAGGATAGACTTTCACTAAAAAGAATATAGAAAATTGTCACAGGGATAGATCTCAAGGCAAGGACAGTTTTAGGTATTAATTTTGATTACACCAGACATATTTCAGTTTTTTTTTAATATTTCAGTTACACTCTCATACAGATATCACCAATGCTATGCTACCCTATTACCATAGAGCCATTTCTCTAATTCTTTTACTTATTGTATGCTTATGTGAGTTGTGTGTTCAAAACAGGAACAAATTCTTTATGTTGCCAGGATTTGATTCACTCACGTCTTCTGGGGCTGCCCACAGTGACTGGTGTTATAAATATAGGTACTATACTTGGATATAAATTGCTGTTCGTCTTGTGCATCTAATGACACCAAAGTGCATGTGTGAACAGAACAAAATGAATAATAAATAATGCAGCATTGGAGCTGTCCACATATGTTTGTTGCACAATTTCATTCAATCTACCCACAGAGATTCAAGTACTGAGTGAGATTACAGCAAGAACAGGGGAACTGGCTGCTTGAATCAGCTACTAGAAATGAGATTCGACCTCAAGTCATTATTGAAATTAGCCCTCATGATGATTTAGGGCACCAAATACTGTATATCTAATTATAATCATGCAAAAACAGGATTTGACATTGCTTACATTTGTGAATTCATTCTGCCAATCATCACTGGGCTAAACTCCAACCCTTGAAGAGGGGCAGCAGGCCCAACTCATCCCACCCCGACTCCCCAGAGCGAGAGTTAGGGCCAGAATTATGAAGCTTGAAATGTTCTGGGTGACTCTGATAATATTATTGGCCCCACCCCGCCCCTCCATCACCTCCACACCCCATGACTATTTAACAACTATAGTATGCATCATTGTGTAAACAGAAAACTCCATTCCCCACGTGGCTTAGAAATGAGAGGGAGGGATCACTATCCTATAAGTATATGTATGGTTACAGCATTATCTTATCCTTTATATAAAAAAAACTGTGATTTTTTTTTGTGGTTCTTGGCTAATTGTAATGAACTTTAACTTGACCTTTTTTCTGCTTGATTTTAAAGTAGTTTTGGTTAAAGCAAACAAAACAAAGGACACGTATGATAGAAATCTTCCCACAGATTACATTAGAAGCTCATATGCTTTGAAATAAGATTTCAATCTCTTGAAATATCCAAGTTTTTTTTTGTAATGAGGTGATGGTGAATTACTAGTGCCTGCTTTTTTTAGGTTGAGCAATATATTTATTCAGAAGTGATTTGATACTGAGGGAGCTGGGCTGAATTGTCAGTCCCAGCTGTGCAATGACTAATCTCCATGGGATGACATGTTTTCTTTTTCACCAGCCCTGTTAGCCTGGTCACCAATCAGAGTGGGGTTGAGAAGTGGCTTCAATAACTCCATTGTCTTCATTTCCAAGAAGCTACCCAGTGACTGCAAGGAAATGAGCTCAGTCTTGCATGACTTTAGAGACTGAATTCTTTAACCCACTACACTCTTTATTAAACATCACTGCTTATCATACCACATGGCTGCTGTGAGGTTGAGTACTCAGATTAGCTTTAATTCACTCAAAATATTTTAAAGTTTTTCTTGAATTTAAAGGTTATTTAATTCAGAAAAATTTTTGAAGGTAAATTCAGTTCTACCGGAATAAAAAAAATCTGGAATTCATCTCCTCGATCCCTGATCATGTTACACTACTCACCATAGGCATCATCAGCCATGTATGCTTGGCCTAAATAGCCAAGTGGTTATGGTACTGGGCTTGTAACCCCAAGATCAAGAGTTCAAATCTCACAATGGCAAACTATGAAACAATGTAACTTCATCTGAAACAGATGGAAACAGGTTTACTCAAAAGAGTATCAGCCATGTATCTTGTGCAAGCCAGCACCCTTCATGTTTTAGGTTAGTATTAACATGTGCTTCATCATATGCTCACTCATTTCAATGCATTTGTTGTATTCATATGGCGAAAGCCAAACACATAGAAATTTATCTCTAATGTATGTCCATTCTATCCATACATACAGTAACAGCTTTGTCAGTTATAAGTTCATGCAAGTTTTTTTTCCTCTCATTTTGGAATATTCCATTGCTGGCAAAGCCAAGATTTACTGTCCATCCCTATGGGTGCCCTTGAGAAGGTGACTGTGGGACTTCTTGTTAAACTGCTGCAATTCATGCATTGAAAATACTCCCTCTGTGCTGTTGGTTAGGGAGTTTCAGGACTGTGACCCAGTGACGATGAAGGAATGGTGATATATCTCCGAGCTAGGATCATATGCAATTTGGCAGGGAGCTTGGAAGTGATAGTGTTCCTGTGCACCTGCTACCCTAGTCTTTCTATGACAAGTATGTACAGTCAGATTAGGGCTGCCAGTGGCACATTGGTCAGCTCAGGATTGCCATCGAGTCAGGCTGGGTTGGGCTGCCAGATGACGCCAGGTCAGGTCCAGGCTGAGAATTGGGGCTCAAGCTGGAAAACCATGGGCAGGATTTTGAGCTCCTCTAGGGCCAGACACAGAGGTGGGTGGGCAGTAAAAATGGTGATGCCGGCCTGCATGCCGCTTTCCTGGCTCCATCATGCTCCTGGGTCCTTTTCGAGGAGGTGGTGGGGGGGAGGGAGAGAGCAGTGACAGAGCTGCATTTTCCAGTCGACCTCCAGGTTTTCAGAGATGACACAGGCCAGTTTAACTGTCTGGAAGTAACCTCTTGGTGGCACACCACAGGGCCAGTACTTCAGGTAGGGCCAGAGGACTTCCCTGCCCGTCTGGGTGCACTAGTCATCCTGTAGAGGGTCTCACCCAAACTCCCAACCCCCACATATCTGGTGGCCTGGCTCAAAAGCCATTTTTTAATTTTAAATTTAATAAAGCTGGAGAGAGGGCACCTCCATTTTGAAGCACTCCCTCTTATTTATTTTCCATTGCAACCTGTAGCTCCTTTCAAGCTGGAAAGCCCATGATTGGCTTCCAGCTTTGAGAGCCCACCCACTGCCTTTAATTGGATGGTGAGTCCACCCTCTGGTCATTAATTGGCCAACCTGCGGAAAATTCCAATGAATGACTGTTCCCCATACTGTGCAGGCTTCAGACCCTCATTTCAGCCAGGCGGCAGGATTCAGGAGCCCACAGGGAAAATCCAGCCCTTGGATTTTCAGCCAAACTTTTGCTTTATTCATTCATGGGATGTGGATATTGCTGGCCAGGCCAGCATTTAGTACCCATCCTTAGTTGCCCTCCTTCAGATCAACAGGATCTCTCATCGCCATGTGTAAGACTGACTTCAAAAAAATCTTCACTAATCTATTTGAGTTAAGCTTTGCATATTTCACAAACAAAGCAGTTGCATTTATGTTGGTGATGTACTAATTTAGCTGTTTGATAATTGAAATACACAGTAGTGCAGGTGTTCTGATTGACCAATTTTCTGTCATTTCCATTTCTACATCTGTGTTAGCCAGAAACAGTTGAGATAAAATTGGGAGCACCTGTCATTTTGCTTGGTGGCTGTTACACCTCAACAAAAATGGATTATAATTTTTTTCAGGAATACATATTCTATAAATGATGATGAGGCAAGGCAGTCACATCCCACAACTGGGTGGCCTGAATATCAGCATCAAGGCCTTTGAATGAAATGTACCACATGAAGGAGATGTCAGCATCCGTAGAACTATTCCTCAACATGAATCATTAACTTCAGAGGACAACTGACAACAAGAACCACTTATATTTGCATTGTGCCTTTAACAAAGTGAAACGTCTCAAGATGCTTCACATGAGCATTCAAACAGAAAATATAACACTGTGCTACATAAGGAGATAGTGGATCAAATGACCAAAAGCTCGGTGAAAGAGGTAGGTTTTAAGGAAAGTCTTAAAGGAGAAAAGCAAGGTAGAGAGGCAGAGAAGTTTAGGGTAGGAATTCCAGAGCTTAGAGCCTAGACAACTGAAGGCACAGCCACCAATGGCAGAACAATTAGAATCGGGGATGCTCAAAACATCAGAATCAGATGAGAAGCAGATATCTTGGAGGATTGTGGGGCTGGTGAAGGCTGCAGAGTTAAGGAGGGGCAAGATCACAGAGCAACTTGAAAACATGATAAGAGTTTTAAGATCGATACGCGTTGCTTGACCAGAGGCCAATGTCGGTCAGCCAGCAAGGGTGATAGGGGAATGGGGACTTGATGTGAGTTATGACACGAGCAGCAGAGTTTTAGATGTCCTCTAATTTACAAAGAGTAGAATGTGGGCAAGAAGCCAGGACAGCAGCAGGCCTTCCCTGGAATCAAGAACGCTGGAGGCAGATGTCTCGCCCACTGAGAGTTGCGGGCCAATCAGAAGTTGGCAGCTCTACTGAAAGTGAACTGGAGCAGTAAAGTCTAGAGGTAACAAAGGCATGAATGAGGGTTTCAGCAGCAGATGAACTGAGACAGGGATGATGTTATGGAGATGGAAATAGGCAGTCTTAATGGTGGTGCAAATGTGTGGTTGGAAACTTACCTCAGGGTCAAACATGACACCTAGGTTAGGAACAGACTGGCTTAATCTCAGACTGTGGCCAGGAAGAAGAGTCCACAGCTCAGGAATGGATTTTGGGATACAGACTGAAAACAATGCATTCAGGTTTCCCAATATTTACTTGGAGGAAATTTCTGTTCTTTCAGTAGAGCTGCCAACTTCTGATTGGCCCGCAACTCTCAGTGGGTGAGACATCTGCCTCCAGCGTTCTTGATTCCAGGGAAGGCCTGCTGCTGTCCAGTTTAGTACCTGCACGGCACTTAATACAGCAGCCTTCCCTAAAAGAGGCGGTGCAGATCTCTAGCTGGTGGGCGAGATCCCAGTCACCTCCATTAAACACTGCCCAATGTTTCAGGTCGAGATGACATTTAACCAGATCTGAAGAAAGATAGATATGTGGCAGGGGATAAGCCAGTGGAAGAGGGGGAGGGGGAGAGAATAACAGAAGGGAAGGTTTGTGATAGAGTGGAGGGCTGGAGAGATCAAATAACAAAAGTTTCCATGGTACAAAAGCCAAAGAGAGTGGTTAAGGGTATAGTAAATAAACAAAATATATATCCAGATGAGGCCTGAGTGACAAGGTGAAAGATGAAGTGCTGTTCCTTGAGCTTGCATTGAGCTTCATTGGAACACTGTCGCAGGTCACGCACAGAAAGGACTGAGTGGGACTAGGTATGGAATTAAAATAACGTGGCAGGAAGTTCAGGGTCATGCTTGCAAAGTGATTTGTCATTTGATAGACAATCTCTCCCTCGCACAGCTACATTCCACAACTATTTCTCAGTTGAACTTTTCTTGCCTTAATTATATCAACAATTCTACAATTAGTGCTTCTTAGAATAAACAAGTGAGAGAAGTTCAAAGTTTGGAATGCACCATCTTACATGTCGCTACATTCCTGTCATGCTAAAATCAAGTGTCTCTGCACAATCTCTTATTCCAATTCATTCTTTTTCAGAATCTCAAGTCTACAGAACTACAGACTTCTCTGTCTTTTTCTCCTCCTACAATCTAGAACAGTGCTTCCCAAGCTTTTTCCCAAGGTGATCCCATTTTAATGGCTCACACTTTGTGTGACCTCTGAGTGAAAATTTGGGAGGTGCAAGAGTTGTTCAGTTGGGGATGGGCAGGGGTGGGGAGAGGAGTTGAGCGTGGGGGGTGTTGGGGAGTTGATGAAAAGGCAGGGTTTCCTAAAAAAGACACCTACCTATTCAAAGGCTTAAGTTGCAGCAGCAATCAGGCCTCAGAGAGCAGTCCATTAAACCATACCCACCAACTAAAAAGGCAAGCATTTAAAAAGGCCTTGCAGCTGTCAAAAATCCATCCAAGTTCCACAATAGCCATTGCTGCCTTAGAGCTTGTGACCCCAAAATCTTACCTTGTGATGTGGGGTCACAACCCACAATTTAGGAAGCCCCGATCTAGAAGCTTTAAAAGCTCAGCTTAATCGCAGTTTCTTGATTTCCCTAACTTCGCTTTTACTCTTTATAAACTTAGTGATTTCCTGCACTATGAGCCTCGGCCTAAAACCTTGGTTTCTCAAAATGTTTTACTAAAGCTTATCCAACACCTCACTGAAAACAAGGAAATCACAAAATGGAAGAATTTAACCCATAACCAAACTACAAAGCATTGCCTGTTTGCAGATATTCCAACATGGAGAGAAGGTTCTCCAAGAATCAAATTAAATTCAGCATGGTAAACGATTAGAGAATGTATTGTGTGTGTGTTACTGGGTAGAAATTCTGAATTGGATACTCAGGTTAATTAATGCTGCTATTCCACCATACTGCTTACCTTCATTAGCTTCAGGCTTAGAGTTTTTGATGTAAGCTGAGAACTTTGCAAAGATATCGTTCCCAGCTGTGTTGGACTCTGGGTGCTTTGTCCCCAGCTTCATGTACCTAGGAACAAAAGATATAACGAGTGAGGAATTCAAACAAAACACATCGAGGGCAATTGCAACATTCCAAAATGGATTCAGCCTACATTAGAAATGTAGTGAGGCTGCTCCACAATCGGAGAGAAAACTGCAGCATTAACCTTCATGATTCTACGAGCCCATTTCCTAATTAGCACATTGACATTAGTGGGAAGCATCTTACAGTGAACTCATCATCACGCAGAGGTGTGAACTGTGTTTTGTATCACCTAATAGAAAGCGTTACTAGTGACATGTTGCCTGGAATTAGATGGTGGCACTTCTGGCATCGGAACACATCTGGAGCATTGAATTTAGCCTTGAATGTAGAACAGTTGCAGCTCTGTGAGATGCATCTCATTAATAATTAATAGAATAGTCAGTGGGGTTGAATTTATGACATTTGACCCCAGTGCAACTGGCAAGGCAACCAGAAATAAGCCACAGCAGTGGTGTTGAGGACAGATTTGGTACATGATATGGGGAAATCTATTAATTGGCTGGCCAGAACAGGATGTGGGCAATAACAGGTTTAAAATGAACAATGAAGGAAAGCCCTTTGAGGAGGCAATATTTAATGATAAATGGATTCTTTGTATAATGAAGATGGTGGGGAGAGCTTCATTCACATAGTGCCGCTTCTAACGATACTATGCGAACTATGTTCTTCTCGAACAATATCAGTGAGAAACACTGCACACGTAGCAGCTCATGGCACTCCCAACCCCAGGGAATCAACAAATTTCTTCCCCAGAATCTCCTATCATTTTCATTTGGTACTGATTGCAGTGTCACTTCAACCAGTGCAAGGCGAACTTCATGAAGGTCATTTTGAAACTTTCTGTTGCTAACATTGTATGCAATAACATGAGCAGATCTCTGAACACATGTGTAAGCAGACGTGCGCAGATCTATTCATCGCTCTAAACATGTATTGGTCTCAAGGCAGCATCTGCTGTATAATTGCATCATCAGCCAGACTGTAAATCAGCATCAGTCTTTCCTCAAGGCGGAGGCTGATTAATCAGGTTATATTAAATTAAGACCTGTGTTTTTTTTAAAAAGTGAATTCAACATTAATTAAGGTGAAGGAGGCAAGAAATGGGGGTGGGGAATGGAGTTGATCATTTATATCGGACTTTTTACAGCATCCCAAAGCAGTTTACAGGCAATGGAAAACTTTTGAAGCGTATAGTCACTGTTGTAATGTTGAAAACACAACAGCCAATTTTGTGCACAGCAAACATCCACAAACATCAATGTTACAACAACCAGATAATCCGCTTTCCTGATGTTGGCTGAGGCAAAAATATTGGCCAGTCACTGGAAGAATTCCCTACTCCTCTTCTTTTATAACCACCTGAGAGGGCAGAAATATGTCTGACAGTGCAGCACACTCTCAGTACTACACTGGAGGCTGGGTTTTTCCATGCTCGCTGGTGTCGGGCGTGTTCAGTGTGTGAGCTGACAACATGGTGTGATCGGTTTCACAATGGCGTGAAACCAGTTCGCGATCGTCTGCTCGGCCTGCCAATGGTGGTCTGCGTTCTCCGCCATCGGACATTGGCAAACTCATTGTAATACATCAGCATATCACTATTAGGCCTGCCTGCCGGAATCGTCCCCCTCTGCTAGATTGTCCGCCCACGTTGGCAGGAAAACATTCCAATGTGTTTCATAACAAAACAGATCGTAAGTGATGTGCATTTCGCTTGGGACCTCAGTTTGTTTGCCTACTTTGCTTCGGTCAGCACTCGCAGTCATCAGCGCCAGGCTTCTCAGGCAGCATCACATCACTTTTAAGGGGGGCTCACGGCAGGTCTCCACCAACCAGATTAGCCATATGTGGGTGGCTTTTCAACAGGGTTAGGACATTTTTGGCAAAGGGGGAGAAGTGGCCTCAGTCAAGGGAAGATGCTGCAGAATGAGGGCTGTCCTGGGGAAGGAGGGTATCCCAGGGTGTGTGTGGGGGCACATGTTGACCTGTGCAAGTGGCCTCAAGATGGTGAGAGCTGAGGAGGCAGTCTCCAGAGGAGATGAAGCCGGATGGACATGTGGGGGTACGTGAGTTAGGATGGGTGATGTGTCCCTTGAGCTGGCAGCGAGTGAATGTGTGATGGGCTTGAGTGTGTGAGTTTAGAGTGATGAGACGGTTGCCACACCCTGGCTGCACGGATGAGATCATTCATCCTCTATCCGCATCTGATGGCCAACCGATTCTGTGCAACATTGCGCACTGATCACCACTGCCGCTGCCTCACAAGCCTGATTGGTCACACTGCTGCCCATCCTGTGGCCAAAACAGGGGTAGAGGACATCGTGGCAGACTTCTACAGCATCTGAAAGGCGTTCCAGTGACGTGTCACTAAACCTGGGGGCTGCAGTCCTTTTGCCTTTCGTGGACATCTTCCCTGCAGCGTTCATGGGCTGGAAGCACTGAGATGTATATTGTGGCTAAATTTTAAAGTTGGCGCCCAGCCTGATGAAGCGGTGAGGTGATGGTGTGGTGAGCGAATGAGAGCCCGCCCGCCATGGATACGGCGTGTTTCTAGGGAATGCCTAACTAATTCGGCGGGTTTGGGATGATACAGCGTGTAAACCCGCCATCGCGGCCAACAGGTGAACCATAGTTTTTCCCAGCCACTACCGCACTTAGTGCAAACATGGAACGATTCCACCCAGAGTGTCAACTGAGATTTTGTGCTCAAGTATTTGGAGTGGGACTTAGAATCCACAGCCTTTTGACTCAGAATGGAGATTGCTACCACCTGAGCCACACAATGGTTAGCCCAAAGCACTCTTAAGATTAGATGTAGCTCTCTTTTCTCACTTCTCAAGCTACTACACCAATGTGATAATTTTCCACTTTCTGCACCACCCATTTTGTTGCCTCTGAGTGAGATTGCCAATTCGGTGCCAATGGAATTAACAGCATATTTAGTAAACATTAAAGACCATTATGCAAGGATTATGAACAGCGTATACTGGGAGGGATTTTACTTTTAGGATGCACCACAGTCAATAGGCTTTACAGCCCTAAAAAATTATATAAATGTCTGTTAGATTTCAGTCAGATATTTCCCTCACTATCAATAATTTAGTTTCAGTTGAGCTGCTAAACTTAATTGCTTAAAATATAAATTGCATAAAGAGGTACACGTGACAGGCTGCTTGGAATATTTCACAGGCTTCTGTTTCTTAATTATCCAGTTTTTTGGGTTGTTTTAATCTTTTGACATGTTCAGCTGTGCTCTCCTGATAGCGTAATGAATGCATCCAGCGAGATGCTGAGATATATAGCCCAAGGAGGTTGCAGGTTCAAACCCCCGAGCTGTGTAATTTTATCTGACTGATCTCAGCAAGAACATCACAGTTGACGTCAGTGTCACCAGGACTGAGGGATGTAAAACTAAAGCCAGGATTTCCTGGTTGGTGAGCAGGGGGGCTGAGCCCTGTTCACCGACGCGGGATGATGTTGGGCGGAACTCCTGACGTCACCCCACCCCATTTCAATTTTCAGGTCGGCGGGGGCTCAGCCGAATCAGCTGTTCGCACGCTGTCCTGTCAATGGCCTATTGACAAAGTAATTAATGTAATCAGTGGACCTGCCTGTCCAACCTTAAGGCTGGCGGGCAGGCTGGGAGCCCTGGCGGGCTTCAGAAAAAGCATGAAACCTCATCCACAGGCGGGATGAGGTTTCATGTCCGTTTATAAACTTTTATTAAAAGTGTAATTGAAAGTGATGGACCTGTCCTAATTCATGTGACAGTGTCATGTGACAGGGAAATTTTTTTTTTCTACTTTTAACATTTTTTATTGTGCAGCCGATCTCCCTGAGGCAGCACTTAGCCTCAGGGACATGAGTGCGACCTTTCACGCACACATGCACGAAACAGCGCACTCCCAGCTGAGGGAATCCCCCCCACCCGCACAGGGAGCGCATAGCGCATCCTTGCCATTGTCACACTAATTAAGGCCCACCCATGTAAAATGGCAGCACGCCTCCAGTTGGGGGCGCCGATTGGAGGCACGCCTCCACGCGTCCGCTCTTGAACTCCCCCCCCCCACCACCGGCTGGGGGAAATTTCTGCCCTAAGTTTCCCACCCCTAATCAGAAGAAAATTGACAAAAGAAATCAGCAACTCTGTGGTTTGATTTATTCAGTGGCTTATTCCATGTAACCTCTGTCACAACAGAGAGGTGCGCTATTTTGTTTATTCATTAAAACCATTTCCTGAATGGACACAATTGAAAACAGCACTTCAAGCCTCTTCTGAAGTGCTGACTATGTATCTAACAGGAGGATTATTGTAGCACATTACTCATTCTGAGGTTATACACAGCCTCTGCTCTTGACAGCTCTGCATACTACAGCTTTCCTGATATTAATATCACAGAGTTGCTGCTTGCACCAATGTGATCATCACCATGGAGAAATGTCTCTACACTTGGACTAGCCATGAATTTCAAGGTGAAAGAAACAGAACAAGAGCACAATGGTTAAAAAGGCTTAAAAGGACTAGCCTGAAGCTGTCTCCACTTCAAGACATAAATCCTCCATTTCTTAATTAATAGCATCTAAAAATAATGGGAAACTACTGTCGCAGTTTTCATTTCAGAAGGATTTGATGGTGTTACTGCTCAACCAGTTTTAAAATCAGCTATTTATCCATATCCAAGGACATTTATAATGATGCATCAATATTAAGGGAACATTCTAACATTCATTCGTATTTAATTAACAAAGCCCAAATACTGCCTAACATTTTGCCAGATCAAATCGTGAAATAAAAGTCAGCATCTGATGACTAATTAAAGATCCACATTTAACTATGTCACTCCAATGCTGCAAAGTTTACAGTCCACTCAGAACATTTCCACACAAGCTGAATTCAAGAATCACATTTCTCTGAAGTTAATTATTTGTTCAGTGCTTGCTTCTCTGAACACATCCTCTGTCCCACCTGTGAACATAGTCTTGTGAGAATTAATTATATTTTTACTACATTGAAAGTAGCTGAGGCTCAGTTGTAAAGTGATTACATTTCCAAATCTGTATCCTGCTCTATCAGGTGCAATTACTTCATCCCCAAGAGACCCATTTCTCAGGAAACTACATCCAGTGAAGACATAAAATTGCATAATCAGCAAACGTCTTCTTGAAATAAAACAAAAATGGAATTATTTACCAGAAGAAAATACCGCTATGTTTACAAAGCCACAAAATAATCTCTAGAGACTGTTGTTTTTTTTGATAAATGATTTGTGATTGATTATATAATATAGGCTGCGAATGACAGTTTACTTTCCAGGGATTCTGAGTTTTTGTTGTTTTTAAATTTGCACCTTTTCTATTCTTGTCTCCTTCACAACTGACTCAGAACCAGTAAATCCTGTGGGAATGTTTTTGGACAGAAAGCAGTGGATTAGCAGGGACAGCCCCATCCCATGAAGCTCACTTCCTGCTGACACTGACAAAACTCACCAGAAAAAGGCAGGGACACAGGCATGGCGGATCCCCAACAATTCCAGCATTGTCTGGTAGCCTTGTAAGGGGTGAAACCTCCGGGTGCTTCTTACAAGACCTATAACACCCAGAGGGCTGCTCTGCTTGCAACCCAGCATATTAACGAAGATCTGTATTTTGAGAGAGACTAGGCATACTGAGCTCCAGATGGGTGCGTGTGGGTCCCACAGGCTTCAAATCAAGATGGTACTCTGTTTCCTGAGGCAAAGGCGAGCTATTTCAAAAGAAAGAAATAAGGATCTGGATCTCAAAATGGGATCTAGGGGAGGAACCCAGAGCAAACCCACCTCAATCGATGGCCAAGTGCCAGATAATCCAGCTGTGTTGGGGTAAGCGGGCACTGGGATATGCATGGGGCAGTGTTGCAACCTGCTGCAATGAGCAAATCATGTGCCCTTGAACTGAGCCCTGAAATTCTGGCAGAATCAGAGCTGGAAAGCACAGTTGGACCTGATCCAGCAAAACCACCGTGATCACAGCCTGCAGATGTAAAAATCCATACAGCCGCTCAATTAAGTTTGATGCAAGGTATGGCCATCACATTCAGTGTTGTTCATCTGGTTTGTTAGCAAACTGCTTGAAACAATATGAAACCAGTGATGCTAACAAAATATATAGCACAAGCACCAGCTCTACACTCAGTTGCTTTTGAATAGCCCTGGCTTTGATATTTCTTTCATCAACTACACCTTAGAGAAAGTGTTAGCTACACACCCATTGCAGGTTTTTAGATCATTGTGAAATCCAATTTAGCACATTGTTTTATGTTTGCATTGTGCGTTCTCTTCATGGGGAGAATTTTTTTCCCGTTGGGAGCAGGTGTGGGTGGACGCAGAGCTGGTTGCCGCCTGCGATCGGCTGCACGCCACCATTTTACACGCGTGTGAAAGAGTGCAGAAATCTCCCTGATGCAAGGAGCTGCCTCAGGGAGATTAAGTTCATATTTAAAGTTTCAAATAAAGACAGATTTTAATTATTTAGACATGTCCCCCTCATGTGACAGTGTCACATGAGCTGGGACTTGTTTATGAATTTTCATTAAAATTTTTATTTAATTAATAAACCCTTCATGAAACCTCATCCCGCCCGTGGATGAGGTTCCATGAAAAATGCGAAGGCCGCCTGGGCTCTTCGCCTGCCTGCCAACCTTAAGGTTGGATAGGCAGCCCTGTCAATTACTTTAATTAGATTATTAACAGCATTAACAGGCCCTTGACAGTTCCGCAGGCTGACTCCAGTGTGCGCCCGCCAAACGGAAGGTCAGAATGACACGCGGTGACGTCAGGACACACGCCCGACATCGCTGTGCGTCATTTTACACGTTGGCAAGCAGGCCCCATCCCCGCATGCCGAACAGAAGATTCTGGCCCATGTTGTATTCGTCTGGTATGTGCAATGTGCATAAAATCCTGTCAGATATGAAACTGTACAGCAGCACAAGACCAAATATTAATTCACTTTTTAAAATTAAGATTCATAATCAGGGCTCACAGTCTAACCTCAGACCTAACTAAGTTCATGCGCTGCTGAACTCCCATGGGCATATTCATGCATACAGGTGTTCTGTAAATGTACTTGCAATTTGTTCTGGAGTTTATTTTTAATGAATGACAGCAGGAAGAGGTAGTGTGGGCACATGTGAGACGTAGTGGGTGGTACAGAGTTGTGGTAACCGAGAGGAGGAGCAATAGGGCTCCTGCAGTGGAAATACTTGAGTAACAAATCCGCTGTCAGCTAATTCTGGTGTTAGTCTGTATGTCTTTACTATCATTGGTATGAAAGCTATTCCTGTGGTGAGTCTAGTTTACAAAGGGCCAATTGAGGACATACAATCCAAACAATTTATGGTGGCAAATGCAGATCAGATTTTGGCAGATTCTAGGCAATCTGACCTCCAAATGCCACGAATGAATAGAAATGAAGATTCCAGTTTCTTGAGGCCTTGAGGGTTAGGCTCCTTCTATAAACTTCCCACCTAATAAGAAAGGAAGCATAGATTCTGTGATTTAGGGAGTCAAAAGCTGTTAAAACTTCACAATTACAAAGGCGATGAAACAGAAAATTCATGTGAACTATGCTCGCCTCTTGCAACTCTTTGGGTTAGCCCCTGGATCAATAACAGCCTTCATTTTTCACCCCTGACCTATTTCAGTTAAGTGTTCTTTACTCAGTTCTAAAAAAAGCGTCTTGGAGGGATTAAGTGGGAGATGTGAATCAGTCCCTCAGGGGGTGTGTAAAATCTCTCTAAATTCTCCCACGATGGTATTTTGAATCTGTGTATGTGCACATACAAACACACATTAGTACTACAGACCAGGAGATCCATTGCTCTATTTCACTGGGAGTGATTGTTTTATATGACAGTTGATCTGATTTCACGAGAATTGGTTCTTTGGAAAATACAGGATGAATTGGTTGAAGACTAACACTGATTACATAACTGTTAGGGCAGCTTATTTAATGTCATTTAAATCAGCTCAGAACTTGTCATTTTCACTGTCTATAGATGTAGTTTCCAAAATTGTTATGTTCAGGGACGGGGGTGGGGAGCAGATTATGCTACGTGGGATGTTGCACGACACCAAAGCACTTAGCTACTTCTCGTCAATCCCTTTTCATACCTTTTTTCCTTCCAAATTTATATTTTTGAGGACTTAATTACTTCTTTTACTACAATGACTATTTTTAAAGTACTTCTCTAATATTTCAATGTTTGATATGACAAAAATTCCGCATATTTTATTATATTAATGCCATTGAATAACCTGGATTTTAACAACCAGCAAAAGATGCATAATATAATGATGCTAATTTATTAAAGATTTGATTATCAAATTAGCCACCTTCCATTTTGTGGTTTTCAGTTTTGACCTTCTCCCAATACTTCACAACCAGTTATGCTCTATGAAACACTTAAGGATTTTTACTTCAGTAAAGGTGTTTATAAATGAAAGTTGTTATTGTTGATGTGAAAACAAACTTGCTGAACAGATCTCAAGATGTCCATCACCACATTGGGGACAAGAAGCCTGAACTGTGTAGGAGGATGTAAATATGATAGGCATAAAGACTTAGGGGTAGATGTAGAGTAAAGGGGTAACGCCAGAAGCAGACATGATGCTGAGGTAATAATGATCACGTGACTGAGAAGTAAGAGAGATCTGGAGGAGGAGAAGCTCCAACCTTGTGTAGCAGCCCATAGGGCTGAATTTTACATCCCACGATCAGGCATGCACCCAACCCAATCAGGCATAAAATCGCACAAGATGAGCGTCCCAACGTTATCGCGCACTCGTGCGATATTCCGCTTGGGCACACGCAAAAGTCGGAAGCATGCCCACCGACAAGTAATCGGGCAATTAAGCCCATTAACGGTGCAATTGTCTCTGATTTTTGGGCAGAATTTTGACCTCGGTTGGGCGAGCTTGGCGGGGGTGGGCAGCGGTGGTCAGGAAGCCGCCCGCCACTCGCAATCGAGGCTGGAAGGCAATTTTGTGCTGGCGGGCCAATTAAAGCGAGTGCGCATTTGAGAATCTCCCTGAGCACAGAGCTGCCTCAGGGAAATGAAGGGCAGGGTTTCACGATAGCGGGATTTTACGTTCCTGCTGGAGTCAATGGGATTTATAACGGCCCGTCGCATTTCACGGCCCTGTCCCCACCTAAACGGGGCCGTAAAATTCTGCCCGAAGAGTTTCAAAAAAACAAATAGAGCTTGGAAAACCGTTATGAAATATGTCCCCTCATGTGACTCTGTCACATGAGCAGCGACATGTTATAAGTAAAACTTTTTAAAAATTATTTTAATTTTAATTGATGCTGGAAACCTCATCCCGCCGGTGGATGCGAATTCCAAAAATATGCAAAGGCCGCTTGGCCTTTTCACCTGCCCGCCAACTGTAAGGTTGGACGGGCAGCGAAAAATTTAAGTTAATTGATACTTTAATGGCCTTAACAGGCCTTTTAATTGTTGGCGGGTGCGCTGCTGATTCCCGCCACGCACCCCCCAACCCCGCCCCCCGCCGACTGAACTATTGCGTGACTGCGCGTTGACATCAGGACACTCGCCCAACGTCAACCCGCATCATTTCACGCTCGAGCAGGCCAGGTGCAGGCCCGCCCGCCAAGGTGAAAACTCTTGAATTGTGTGTGAGCTCCCTGCAGTCTATACTCTGAAGCTCAGATTCCATTCCTAACACACAACAGAATTACATATACCCCCAAAACTCCGAAAGCGCGACATTTAACCGATGTCAGAGTGATATATGCCACAATGTTTAAATCTCATTAAAACCGTCAGGATGCTGCCCTAATTGGCTGAGCGGGCGTTATTTTTTTCTGATTTTCTTCACAAAGAACCATGAACTAGATCTGCTCTAACTAACGATGTTGGAGTTTTAGTCATCTGATTTCCTGTCCTGTCCAGTAGCTTGTTTATAATAAGTTGAGAAAATCTGTTTTGTCACTCTGATCTCACTCAGCTTCAAATCTTGTGCTCACAGGGGTTTCAAGCATGAAAGGTCACCAGTGTCAAGCAGCAATTATGCATGAATTAGTTCTTCAGAGGCCCAAAGCACAGAAGAGCAACTTCTACCAGCTGTTTAAGGGTGTGGAGGATGAAGAAGCCTGCAATGATAGGGCACAGAGCCGGCAGAGATTATTGGGAAAAGAAAGACAGCAGTTAGAGAATCGTGGGGCAAAGCCCACGGTTAAGAGGGTCCAGAGACCATTTGAGGATCAGAGAAAGCACTACAAACAGTCACTCAAAGCTGGAAAAAAAGAAACATAGTAAAAAAGAAGAGTAATAGAGATCAAGAAAAAAAGTAAAAGAAAGCCATATAGAGACAGATTAGAGAGAAATACCAAGAGGTGAACAACAGGTAAATAGGAAGAGAAATGGAGAAAAGTAAAAATTCCCTCTTCTGACCAGCAGAATCATTGGTAAAATTGACAAAAACAGGAATTTCAGCCAAAAAGAAAGGAACAAAAACTGGGAATGTGACAAAAAAGGAGAATATATTCCATTAGTCCAATTATTGATTATTTTCTGTACCTGTTCATGATATTTTAATGTTCTATGTGTCTGGATCCCCAAGTCTCTTTGAACCTTCAGCGTTTCGAGCAGTTCACCATTTAGAAAGTAATCTGTTTTTTAATCCATTTTAGGTCCAAAGTGGATGACTTTACATTTGCCTACACTGAAATACATTTGTCACAGTTTTGTCTATTCACATAATCCATCAATATCTCTTTGTAATCTTATGTTCCCATCTACATTGCTTACAGTGCCGCCTATTGTTGTGTCATCGATATGTGGAAATGTGGCTTTCTATCCCACCATCTAAGTCCTTAATAAAAATGGTGGAACGCAGGAACTGAGGACTGAGGAGCAGGAGTAGGCCATTCTGCCCTTTAAGCCTGTTCCGCAGTTTGATATGATGATGGCTGGTCTGGTTGTGGTCTCATCTCCACTTTCCTGTCTGCCCCACATAACCCTTGACTCTTTTGTCTGGATGAAGTGGCCAGATGTATAGGAAGAAAAGAGAGTTTGATCCTTTCAGGAGAAAATTGGTATAATGTTCCAGAGTAGGGCATTTATGTAATATTCATAGGACCAAATTTATCTTTAGCTGCTGTAATTAGTTGAAAGTTTACACAAGTTTCTGATACACATGTCTGTATGACTCGCTTCCACAGTGAACATATACTACCCTTGAACCACTAAGGTGAGCCAAGCCAGAAATTTACCCTATCTGTCCCTTTAAAAGTTAATTTAAACGCTGCCAGTCAACAAAAATCAGGCTGTGCAAAAATCCTACTTGCTCCTCAGAGAGGTTAATTAGAATTCAAAAGGGAACTTTGAGAATAAGTCATGATTGAAATGTAAACAACTAAAAATAGAAGCTGGGTCCCTCTAACATCCTGTAGTGCAAGATATACTTACCGTATATGGAAACTATAATACAGAGAGTTTTGCCTACTGAGCACCAGTAAAGTGTGGCTGTAGAAGGTCAAGATTCAAGATATAGGGTGGGATATTCCCCAATTACCCTACGTGCTGCAGTGGGCGTGAGAAATGGCGTTCTACCTGCCGGCCATAATGGCGGGTTTGTGTGCCATATTGTCCACTTCCTGCTGCATTAATTATGCATGCACAGGAAAAACGCCAGATCGTGAGTAGGCGGTCTCTGATTCACCTGCCACACCATGAGCTCACTGCTTCCTTGCTCCAGTAGAGCTTTGTCAATGTCTGCAGCCCAGGCCTGCCACAGATGAGAGAGATGGCCCCCAAAAGGGAAGAAGACGACAGCCCCCAAGTTTAGTGATGCCTCACTGGAAAGCCCGCTGGACACCATGGAGATCCGCTGCAATGTCCTCCGCCCCAGTGATGGCCAGAGGAGGTCCAACAACCTCAATGCTCCAGTTTGGGAGGCAGTGGCAGCGGTAGTCAGTGCTAATGCTGCACAGAGGAGATCGGCCATCCAGTGCAGGAAGAGGATGAATGATCTCATCGGTTCCACCAGGGTAAGTCAGCCATCTCATCACTCTCAACTCACACACTCAAAAGTCCACACACATTCACTGGGATATCACACACTGCCAGCTCAAGGGACATCACCACTCACTCTCTCACACACACCCTCTCATCTCCATCTGGGCTCATCTCCTCTGCAGCTTGTGTCCTCATCCTGTCCATGGCTCCACTCACCACCCACACATGCCAGGCATCCTTATCATCACACCCTGGCATGCTTCCTGCTCACACTCTCTATCTGTCTTTATGCAGGATAAGTCTGCACACAATCGCAGGGAGAGGCCCCAGTCTAGGGAATGAAATGCTGGAACTCAGGTCCTCACTGCCTTAAAGAAAAGAGCCATCGAGCTGCCCGGCGAGGATGTGGACTGTGCCTGTGGCGACAGTGAGATCGGCGGCAAACACTCTCCATGTGGATCTGGCACCAGCTCATCCCTCAGACAACCATACTATGAGTTAATTGTCCTGTGTCACAGTTGCCTGCTATGCACTAATGATCTCTACTTTCTTTCATAGGCACCTCTGCCAAGCGCCTGAGGCCCTCAACCAGCCAGGACCTTAGCTCAAGCCCCGAGGGCATCTTAGATGAGGAACCTGAGGACAGCACCATTAAAGATCTGTCATAGCACTCACCCACACCCTCCAGCAGCTCAGAGACACATATCTCGGTGGGACCTAGTTCTACAGCAGCCTCAGGGTCACAGTCTGGTGAGCACGTTGCACAGCCTGATCCACAGCAGGCGGTGGTAGGGACATCCAAGGTTGCCAGCACTCAGAGGACTGCTGGAGGCTGTGACTCTGCTGAGTCTGAGTCAGATGATGAACCTCCGTATTTAGTCTTAAATCAGTTGGTGGAGCTGCAGCGATAACCACAGGAACATCAGGAAGTGACATCAGCTGCATTCTTCAGATTGCAACAGTCGATGGAGGTGTCTGTCCTTTTTCAGGCTCAGGTGATATTGCTGGCATGCCAATGCACCAAGGTCAATGCAGGTAGGATGGTGGCTGCCATGGAGACCTTGGTGCAGGACATTGGTCCTGCACTGCTGCAGGAGCAGCGCTCTATCGCTGTAGCCATTGGTGGCATCCATCAATGGCTATGTGAGAGGGTTGGGGCGGGGCACCTTGATCTCACTCCAGCTGCCTCTTCTCAAGGAGTCAGCTAGGGACCCCCAGGCACCACAGGGAGGAGGATCAGCAGCTGGACACCCCAGGGGCAGCCATCCAGGTGACTCCAGGATCTTCCGGCCGATCCTAATCCCTTCTTTCTGTGACCCCATCACTTCCAGCTTCACAAGTCGAGGAGGGTGCACCTGACCCACAGCAGGACACCCAAAGCAGGCTGGGGCCCTCCAGGTCTCGGCCCTCCAGAGGACACCCACCAAAGACATCACAGACAACAGGGCATAGCGGTCAGCAGGCCTTCTCCACCTCCGCTGTGGCTGTCGGGGAAGCACCCAGACGTAGCAGTAGGGTTAGGAAGATCAAGAAAATTTAGGAGCACAATGCTGGCATTGGTGTTCACAACATGTATATAATGTTCACAACATGTATATCATGTTCACAATGTAAATAGAATCACACCCATTTCACATCACCTCTTCTGTAGGCCTCCTTTTTATGATGAGCTGTGTTGCTGTCAATCAGGTGTGATACCATGGCCCCTCCCCCCATTTATCACAGATGTTGCTATCATGGGCCTCTCATCTATGTAGCTTGTTTCCATATCACGACAGTGTGTGGCCCTTTCCCAGATCATTTCCAATAGCAGTGATGCCTCGACCTTAATATTAAGTGTGTTTGTGGAAGGAACCTCATTCACATGCTTTGCAGGGTCATGTCATGTTTATTCTTGGCTGTGTAACATTGGGGCAGAGGTTTTCTCCTATCTCGTCTGCATTCTTGAAGGGTGAAAGTATAGTGTACAAAGATGTATTCATATATGGATAAGAGTCGTATCACGTGCTCGCTGTCATCCAGCAAGGTTTTCATGCTATGAGCCCATACTCAGAGCTCATGTACACTGCTGTCTGCAAACCGTGTTTCTGACTTTCCGAGTGTATATCTGCTAAGCTCACCAATAAGTGGGGGCACCTTGTAACCTCAAGGTGCCAAAGCTCTTCCCCTTTCAGCCACATTATTCCCCAGCGCGGGAACCAACAATCTTGAGTGTTTCTTAACCTGGATTGCCTGGATTGTGGCCACAGGACCCTCGTCACCCTGTTGGGATGCAGCGCTGTGTGTCCCATCACCTAAAAGCTCACTGAGACATGTGATGCTAATTGCAAATGGTGATTTCTGGCAGTCGATAGAGCCTGTGAACTTGCTCAGGAAGCGCACCTCATAGCTTTAGACAATGTTGAGGGGAGCAATGGGATTGCAGCGAGGGCGTACTGAAGCTGAAGTCTGCTATTTATTGGCAACAGCTCATTACCTTAAGGGCTTCATGGTGTCTGAGTATTTTGGAGTTTGCAAAGGCCAGGGTTGGCCATGAGGGCAGAATGTGTGACTTAAAGAGGAACCATTTTAATATCAGGCATGCAAGTGGCTGAATGTCATCATCTTCAGGTGGTCCACATGCACATTAAGGTGAGGATAAAAGCAGGCCAGCATCCCTAACTGAGAGTGCTGGATGTTAATGTGGTAGAGAAGAAGGAGATGCAGAGGATTGAGTCATTTCTGAATAGATGCACACCTGCGGAACGTCCTCAACTTCCTTGGTCCAAGTGTCACTTATCAGTTTCACCATCAAGGTTACACAGAATGTGTTGTCCTGTTGCTGGAGATGGATCTCCTTGAGGAGCTGTGTCAGATTGAAGATATACAGCTATGAGCCCACTGAGAATAGTGGAACATCTCCTGGCTCTTGTAGCTGCCATTGCGACTGGGATGCTGGAATTATTGCAGAGGCAGCGCTTTCTGACATCTGATGCCGGGACTCCCTCCTCCAGTTAGTACCTCATCTCAGCAAGGACACATGCTCCTGAGGCTTCATCATCCTTCAGAGAATCAGGACAATGTGAGCTTCATGTGTAACTATTCACGCTCATGTTGAAGTGCATGGTTGAAATGAGAGGAATAGCAACACTGGTGTTCATGTTAGCCCATGATGGAGGGCACATACTCCAACTTGTCATCCTCCTCATGGAATTTGGTTGCTATCTGGACCTCATGTGCATGCCTGCCTTGTCTGGCCTATGCTATGGCCTATTCCCCTGCAGCCTCAGCTTCCTCGAACTCAACGCCCTCATCCCCTTCGATGTCTTCCTCATCGGAGGAGACATTCAGGTCCTCCATGTTGGCATCTGGCAAGTCCTCCCCGCTTTGCAGCACCAGGTTGTGCAGCGCACAGCAAGACACAACGATCCATAAGACCCTCTGGGGACTGTACTGGAATGCTCCTCCAGATCTGTCCAGACATTGGAATTGTATCTTTAAGATGCCTATGGTGTGCTCCACCAATGCTTGGGGAACAGCATAAGCTTTGTTGTACCTTTTCTCCCTCTGCAGGATTCTGTGGCCACCCCACAGGCATTATCAGCCATGTCCTTTGCGGATACCCCTTGTCATCGAGGAGCCAGCCCTGGATCGTATGTGGTCTCTTGAAGATGTCTGGGATCTGTGATCTACTAATGATGTGTGAGTTGTGGACGCTTCCTGGGTATCTGGCTCAAACCTGCATGATCAGTTTCTTATGATCACAGACCAGCTGCACATTGAGCGAGTGGAAGCCTTTCCTGTTTATTTGTTGGAGTGCCTGTTGCCAGGGAGCTTTTATAGCCACGGGTGCAGTCGATGGCACCCTGCACCTGTGGGAATCCGGATATCTCTGCAAAGCCCAGTGCTCGGGCATCCTGGTTTGCTTGATGTCTGTTGAAGTTGACGTAATTGTGGGCCTCGGCAAAAAGGGCGTCTGTTACCTCATGTATGCATTTGCGCGTGGACGCCTGAGAGATCCCGCAGAGGTCCCCAGTAGAGCCCTGGCAGGAGCCACTCGTGTAGAAGTTCAGTGCAGCAGTTACTTTCACAGCCAGTGGCAATGGATACCCTCCCAGTCCCTGTGGCACCAATTCCTGGAGAATGTGGCAAACGTGAGTCACCAGATCCCTGGACATGCGGAGGCATCAGTGACACTGTCTCTCGCTCATCTGCAGATAAGACATGCGAGTTCTGTACACCTTCAGTCTTGCAAGCCCCCTACCCACAATGTTTTTGTGAGACTCATCCTCTGCATCCAGAGGGGGCCCTGCTGTCCCTTGGTTTTGAGCGTTTAACTCCTCCTTTTGGTGAGCCAGGTGCCTCCATTACAATCTTCTTCTTCACTCCTGCCTGTATGCAATTATTGCAGTTGGCAATAAATCCATCTTCCTGGCAGTCTCCTCTCTGCAGCATTATTGAGAAACAGACATCAGGCATCAGCCTGCAAAGGTCTTATTTCTGTCAATGACTCGTCAGTGAATAGGTTCAAGGGCTTTAATCCAGTGTCAGCAACCATTCACCCCTGAAATACTGGCCAGGCAATGGTCCATTTCAATGAGTTCCTTCCACCCGCTCTCACTCCCCTTCACATGACTGACTGCTATGAGATTGTGTTGGCCAGGTGCTTGGATGTGCTGCTTTCAGTCCAGGCGCTGGGATCCTCATTCACTGCATTCTATGGAAAATAAGGGAAAATGTTTAGTAAGGACATGATGTTATTTACAGGAGGCCTGAGGCTTCTCTTCTGTAAACCTGCCAGTGCCACGATTCTAATATGCATGTGTCCCGTCGCCCAATTGCTCTATAGTTCATTATTGCTCTGCGTATTTTCCATGCTGTGAACAAGTGGTTCATACAAGTAGATTCACTTATAGCTACATTTCCAGATTAGTCTCGCATGAATGCTTCATTTTCCTGATTCTCGGCATTTTCATTGAAAAACTCATATCATGTCTCCGCTGTGCATCTCTCTTCATTTGGGAATGCACAATTCAGTTGGGTGCCCCTTTAATCGCTCCCCATCCCCTGCCCCAGTGCATGCACCCGCCTTCCAATTGGCCTTCAGAGCCCTCGCCATCGGAGTATCTCTTCATTTTAATTTTGTACTGCACCATTGCTGCAGGCTGGAAGATGGTAGTGCTGAGGTCTCACTGCCAGATCAACTTGGACCCTCCCAGTGTGAGTGTGGAGATCCTTCCCATCGCCCGTCAGGAGCTTAATGTTCAGGTTTCCCTCCCTCCAAGAATCTCTCAATCCTCTCCCATATTCCTTCATCCCATTGTGATTGTGGTAGATATCCCTTTGTTAGCCTCTGAACCTTATAATATGCATGTGCCTATGCCCCATGTAGACCTCACCCCTCCCTTTCTTGAGGCCACTTGCACAGTTAAAAAAATATCCCCCCACACCCCCTCCTCACCTTCAGATGCCCCCAGAATACCTTCTCCCCACCTGTAGGCTGCAGATGCCTGCCCTGACCTAGTGTGCCATCTGCAGTATGATGCCTGAAACCCCATGGACCAAGGCGCGTGATGGTACAACAACGCCCTGCACACAACATGCTGGGCATGATTGAGACGGGACTGACTCCTCCCTCTCCCTGGATTGGGACAAGGAAAGTCTTTGCAAACTCAGCATGTAAACAGGAGTGTTTCTTCACTCAGCTCTCTTCTAATTCTGGCCCCAAGTAGCTTATGCGATTCTATGACGTATTCTCTCTCTACCCTGGCGATGAGGATGCTACCCCACACCCCTGCATCCCCCCTCCACTTCGCCAATAATGTTTCTGAGGGTAACCTTTCCCACCTTATCCCCCAGTGCAGCCCTTGTCATTCAGCCCCTTCCCATGCCTCAGGCCAATTGCTCCCCCTTCCCAGTGCAACCCTAACTATGAAGCTCATTAAAAGACACCCCTGCCTTACCGTTGGTCTGGTAGGTAGAGACTAGGTAAAGAGGTAGTGAGAAACCCCTGAAAGTGATGTGATGCTGCCTGCGAAGCCTGGCGCTGATTACCGTGAGCACTGCACGATGCAAGGTAGGGTGAACGAACCTCAAAGTCACGAGTGAAGTGCAGGTTGCCAGGTGCATGTCACTAAACACATTGTTCTAGTGGAAGCCGACGTGCTCTGATAATCCAGTATGCGGGGGTGATTCTGGTGAGGAGTCCTTGTAATGAGATGCAAATATATTGAAATGATGTTGCCAACATGCCACGGTGGGAAATACGGCCCACCATTGAAGGCTGCAGCACACAATTGTGCACTGGATTTATGACGCTGTAAAACCAATTTTTGGCCTTGTTGTGATATTTTTTGCTCCCGTTCGCCATGAGATCTGCCACAAGTGGGAGTGGAAAATCCTGGCCACAGATTCAGGTATCTACCTTATCACCAACCACTGAAGTAATTTTTTATATGCCCAAGAACAGTTCGATGTATGATTGATGAATACTAAAACAATCATCTTATAATAAGGCCACTGAAGATGAATATAATCCCCAAGTGACTGAATAGGTTATGATTGATACAAGTGCAGGGAGTTTTATAAACACTTCTTGTGAAAATTCCATGTCTGATTGGCTGTTGAACATGCTACTTCTACTAGAAGCCAAGTGTAAATTTAGTGAAATTAATATTTTTTTTTTGGTTAGTATTTAATCTAGGCTACTGTAAACATAGAGAGTATTTGAATGCTCTGTTATATTTTCTTGTAAAGTATTTTCCCCTCTAGTCACATTTATACCACACACTATCTCAGTCCCTGGTGTGCTTTAAGTTTGTTCAAGATTGACATCCCAACTCAAGTTGCAGCACCAAATTCCCATTCAAGTTAATAATGTTATCATTATTTCCTGCTTTAAAATATATAACTACAATCACTCAATTCAAAAAATTCATATTGGCATAACTTGCATTGAGATGTTTAATGTGATAAGATCCTTCTAAATGCAAGTTATTTATCATTGTAAATTCTGAGCTGTTCATCTTCTAACTACTGAAAATAAATAGACTGCTGCTGGGGTTAAATAACAGCATTTGGAAAACCCAAGCTCCAGTGTTCCAGCCGATTTTTGTTCAGTGTTTCTCAGGCACTAGAGGGGTTAATGTCTGGGTGAAGTTTGAAGTCTGGCGTCAAATCCTAAAACAGCCTAGAACAGAGATTGCCTGGCAAAGCCCTTCAGACCCATTCTGAAGGGCAAACTGTACGTTTGATGCTGGATTCAGCGTGGCTGAAGCTTCTGTCAAGACAAGTACAATTTGGGCTTTTATGTGCTGCAGTGTATAAACAAAGCGATAGTTGTTGCAAGTTACTGGGGACATAGCAATGCTGCTATCCACCTAAGTGATGAATACACACAGCACATAAACAAATTACAGCAACCGTTAGGCGACAAGGCCAAGAGGCTTACTCAACATCTCTGCTATAATATTGCCGTAAACTTTAGATGTGTTCAGGTAATAAAATGTTTGGATTCGCTTTAAAATCTTACATTGAAAGTCCATTTTCAAAGCACAATCTAGCAGGTCAGATTACATCAGGGGCAGAAATTTCCATCCCGCAGACGGGCGCGTAGCCCGACCTGAACAGGAGTGAAATAGTGCGCGATGACATCTGCCGGGCGTCCCAACGCCACCGCGTAATCTCGCGATATTTCGCTCAGCGGGCGCACGCGAGAGGTGGCAGCGCGCCCACCGACAACTAAGAGGTCCATTAAGCCCCTGAATCAATTAATTAAATTGAATTTTTTTGCTGCCCATCCAACCATTCGGGCGGGATGAGGTTTCGGACAGTAATTGACAAAACAATTTTAAAAACTTAAAACTCATTTATAACATGTCCCTGCTCATGTGACCGAGGGGACATGTTTTCATTATTTTTGAAATCTTTCTTTTTAACGTTAAATACCTTCAGCTCCCTGAGGCAGCTCTGTGCCTTCAGGGAACTTTCACTGAGCGCACCCCTATATGGGCTTGTGCTCCCCCCACCCCCACCCTGGCCGCGCTGAGGCTCTGAGCGTGTCCTTCAGACTGGCTGGCTGTTAATTGGCCAGCCACTGTGAAATCGCAGTCAGGGCCCGATCGCGGGGGGCAGTAGGTTTCCCGCCTGGTGCCCCCGCCCGATGAGGTAAATATCCTGCCCCATGTCATAAACACTTCAGACAAAGCAATCTGTTTAACTGTGTCGTTTTGCTCTCAGAATTTAGGTTCAAACCGAACTCAGACAAATGAGATTATGGTTTCCTTTGCTGTTAAGGGTGGAAATTAAAATGAGCCGGTACGACTGCCATCCAGTTACCATACAGTGTAAAATGGACGGTAATCAGGCACTTCATGGCACTAGCTGTACAGTCTCACTCACAGGACGTATATCATAGCATTCAGAAACATCATCCTGTTGTAGCAAGGGGGGTATTGGAGCTGAGGCCAATCATGAGAACAGTTCAGAACTGCGTTTAACCTGCACTCAATACAGTGACTGTGTTTTCCCTGGAAGAATGTTCAATTTTCTAGCACAATCTTGTTTCACCTCAAGGAGCACAAAATCCTGAAGTAATTTGAAACCAAATCGACTGCAGTAACAGCAGTGGAGTATTTCACCACCAGGCACATGAAGGGGCAGGGTCGCAGTTTTCTTCCAGCATGATGTAGCTGTCAGAGAGACATTCAGAAGATGAATTGCTCTGCAGTAAAATGACAGGAAAATGAATAGGCTGCTTTGTACAGTGACTGTTTCTACAATTGTCTGCAGATGTTAATTACACTGATCAATCAGAGGGAGCTGTGAGCACTTGTGTCTAATTAGGAATTGTTGCAGCCGAGAAGGAATATGGACTCTTAATAAAATCACTGCACAAAAACTGCCAACAAAGACAATGTAAGAAGGGAACACGTTCAGTCAACCCTATTATTTCAGCTGTGAGACCTGGGTGCTCTTGCTGCTCATTTTTAAGAATGTTTGCCCACAAGCTTTGCAAGTCTACAAACAACTAATAAAACAGGAAGGGTGCCTATAAACTCTAAGCGGAATTCTGCAGCTGAAAAATTATTCTGAAATGACCCTTTCACAACCTGTGATAGTGCTCACTGAATTGCAAAAGCGACACACAACAGGATTTTATTTTCAATATATTTGTGGGCACTAATCTTGATGCCAACTGGGGTGAAAGTGGATTGTATTATATACTTACATATTACATATATTGTGGAGCTGAGCACAATTGAATAAAACTATGCCATTATAGAAATAATTTTGCTTGATCAAGGGGTATCTGGACAGAATAGAATAGGGAGAAGCTGTTCCCATTGGTGGAAGGATTGAGAACCAGAGGGGACAGTGTTCAGGTAATTGGCAAAAGAAGCAATGGTGACATGGGGAATAACTTTCTCATGCAGAGAGTGGTTAGGATCTGGAATGCACTGCCCGAGAGTGAGGTTGAGGCAGGGCCAAGTGAGGCTTTCAAAAGGGAATTGAATCATTATCTGAAAGGGAAAAGTTTGCAGGGCTACAGGGAAAAGCAGGTCAGTGGCACGAGGCGAATTGCTCCTTCAGAGAGCCAGCACAGACACAACAGGCAGAATGGCCTCCTTCCGTGCTGCAGCCATTTTATGATCTACATTAATTGTTTAAAAATTCTGTAGAAAATGTGTTGTTTCAAAAGCTGCGCGAAACCTACAATGCTAAACTCACCAATCCCGAATCTCTCGTGGGAAACTGTGCTCGAAGGGAGCATGATACAGAATCTGACTGTGAAGTTTGTGTAGCCCTATCTCTGACCCATTCCCACTAAGTATGTCTGCCAATGGAAATATGGAGCTGGTGAAATTACCTTATAATTCAATGGGCAGGATCCAAATCAAGTAGATTATATGTAAAAAAAACTCAAGACAAGCCTGCTTTTTTTCCTCTACTGATTTTTGTATTGTACCCACTAGAAGTTCTAAACTTTTCCAAGCTATCACTGATGGTTAAAACATTGCAGCGAGTTTCCAGTATGAAAATCATCACACATCTACCGTTAGCCAGGACTGTTCAGTCACCAAGACTGATCACACACATACTGGTGAGACTGAAACTTTAATAATTGACGATTAATAATTCTGTCAAGAAACCACAGTTTATGTCAAAATATCCTTGTGTTTTTATAATCACAGCTCAATTCAAAGTAGTTGAACTACTGAGGAGGAATTTTGTTTCTCTCCTTGCAGGACTCTCAGAATTCCATGTCATTTGGAGGGTTAATTTTCTGAGCCATCAGAATTTATGATCTTAGATGAAGAAATGTTGTGTAAGAATGAAGTTACCAGGTTAGGCAATCTGTCATGCTGGTGTAAATACAATTTGTCACTTTTTTTAAACTACATTTTTCAGAATTATCTCCAGACTTTAATGCTGACTTTGTGTTGGGCTACTGCTCCAATAGGCCAGGGGTACTCTGATGCTTCATTAAAGTCACCATACATCTGTTTCAAATCTAGACAGTGAGTGTCAGCAGACACTTGCACCAACAGAGTACCAGTTGCAATGCTACACCTAACCTCAGAGTTCATAAGCTGGGTACAAATTGGAGTTTTTGCTTCTCATGACTCACCGTGACTCCTGTAAAACATTCACAAGTAAATATGATCAGGTTGGGCAGTGATGCCATTCATTGTTGAATAGCCTACAAGCACAAATTATACGCCTTCAGGAAGTGAGGGCAGAAAAATGGCTGAGGAACAAATATTAAATGCTTTTCTGTCAACAAGTGGATGGGTCTTAGGAAGAGATTTCAAGTGGTAATTAGTCTGCCCTGAGAATTTACTTTCCATCAATGTAAATCGACATATAAATATTGCTTTTAATCTCTGCAGCTGGAGCAAGACTCTCTGGCAAGAAATTGGCATCATTTGCCTTTGTTTTTAAATTAGGGCACAGGAGTTCGCTTAGAGCTGCAAAATGGTGACCACGGTGCACATGCACATTTTTGGGGCAAATTGCACCAGACACCATATTGGTGAGGGCATTAGGGTCACGCAGTGAACAGCCACCAGAAGTATGCAGAGCAAGCAGACCATGACACCATTCAGTGTCTAACACTGATCTAACTCCAGCAATTCCAGCTTGGAGCTCAATTCTTCAGCTAATGCTGTCTCCTGACCTTGCACAGTCGAATACAATTTCAGCAGCAGGAAGGACTGTTTGAAGGGATCATCAACTTCTCACTGCACTTACTGGTTGATTGCTTTTGACTGTTGTTTCAATTATACACCAGTTTGGTGCTCTTTATAGTTGTTTAAAGTTGCCTGGGATCGGCCAGGTGCTCAAGGAGTTTTTGCTGACTTCAGGTCTTCTGCACAAATTAGTTACTCCCAGACAAGGGAGCATTATCCGGCATTCCTCTTGGAGTATATCATGACTTGGAGAATGAGCTAAAAATTGTCCTCCAAGGCCTTCTGCAACCGCCTTCATTGAAAGTCAGCAGCCTTCCCTGAGCCATGCTGCAGCCAAGCATGGGGGCATTAGGACACGCAAAAGCATATGGAAGACAGGCACTAGGGGAGTCCAGAAGGGGCAATTTCTGGCATTTTTACTGCACTATAGAGCTTAGGGCATGTATCTGCAACTGTCCCCCCTCCGGTTAGCTCCTGTTGCTTCTGGTTGTGCAACAAAGAGGGAAGTGTGACAGTGAGTGTCATGCAATCATTTTGGGTGATGTAGCTGTCATATTTGAATAGCTGGCAGTTTGTGCAACCTGTGAGATGTGGGTGTGAGGGTGTGATCTGCATGTGTGAGGGTGAGGTAAAACATATGAATGCCATGTATGAGTCCAACTGATAGATTGTTGGTAGGTGAGATAAGTGGGTGGGGTGAATTGAGCAGCGTTTGAGGCTACTGGTGCAATTGGTAGGGTATGGTTTTTGAAAATGCATTCCCTGACCTTGATAAGTCTTGTGACGTTATTGAACTTCTTGCAGCCCTGCATGCAGGTCATCAGGGCCTAAATTCTGGCATTGACCATGGCTATTAGATCCCACTACCTTCTCATCATGTGTCATGAAGGTTTCCTGGCTCCAGCAAATATAGGTCTTCTCTCCTATTTTCGAACTTAACTTCCAGGGCCTTTAGTGTAGCATCTGTAAAACATGGACCTCGCGCTCTCCTGTGTTGTGCCATTCTTCAGTGTTTGTGGAGATTCAACTAAAATGCACCTCCCCTTTAAGAGGTGTGGACTAGCTTTAAGTGGTGCTAGCCAACCACAATATTGCACCCACCTCCCACTGATGCAGCCAGCCAATTGAAAGTTAGCGGTGAATGGTCGCAGCACTCATGGAAAAGATCCAGCGGCACACAGTTTGCATATTGCTTCCATCGCAATCAAGGGTTAGTGCCCATTTTCAGGGCCGCTCGAGTTTAATCCCATCTAGAAATGTATTGGCTTGAATTTAACACCAATCACTAAATAAAAAGGGTGAGGTAATATAGCTGTTGATAAGTGGAACTCAATCTAATCTGATTTCTACATTGTTTAGAGCTGTAAATATTCTTCAGGCTATGGGAAACTCCTACTCTCCATAGCGTAATGTCACTGAAAGCTCAGATGGAGGAATGAGGAGATATGACTCCCTTCTGAGGAGTTTCTCCCGTCATCTTAATCACATCTGACCTTTCTGTGCCCCCAGCTGGTGAAAACAGAAGCATTCGTCAAGCTGAGATTGTGTTTCCTGGAATCGCCAGAGTTTACTGCACTTCATCGAGGACTGAGGAACTGTCTTAAAATTATAACAAAATGAGTAGAATTTTAGACTAATCACAACAAATACTGATATCACATGATTTGCATAAAGCAGTCACGATCTACATGTTGTCAATCAAATTCACTGCATCAGGTATAAAATTAGCATTGTACTACAAAATGTAAATATGACATTATCAGTCCAGCGGTAGAGTCCCAGCGAAGCAGGTTCTTTCACCCATTTCAAAAAATACTGCGGTACTTTTGTGAAATTCATTTCACTTGTGTTAACTCTACCACCTCATTCATAAGGCCACCGCCTTGTGTGTTAACAGGGCATAGAGGCCACAAAAGGGTTTATGTTCAACCTCGTGTCTGTGCTGGAGCAGCAGAAAGAGTTGCTACAACTGGTGGTCCCCTCGTCAGGTTTCTTATTCCTTTATTCCTGCTTGTTTTCCAAAGACAATGAAAAGATGTGTGGATGCCATCGAGCATAACGTCATTGATGCCCATTACAGTTCAATGGCCTGACCATGTGTGTTAAGTAGAAATACTGTACAACAACAACATGCATGCCTGCAGTTTCCCTTATGTGCGAAAAGGAGTCTCAAAATAATTTAGATGAAAGAGGGAAAAAAATGAGCATGGGAAATGGAGATGAATGAGGGTGGGTGGGGGGGGGGGGGGGGTGGTGGCAGGGTGGGATGGGGTGGGGGGGCGGTGGGGGGCGGGGGTAGGGGATTGAGATGACCAAAAGCATGGTCAGAATAAAGAGTCTTCAGGAGATTTCTGAAATCAGGCAAGAGGTTGGCAAGGAGCAGGGAACTGAGCAAGGGGATCCCAAAGGCAGGGGTGTTATGACTGAACAAGTAGCTACTAATGCTGGAGCAGAGAAAGAAATAGACATAGAGTAATGGGTACATACTTGGATGCTAGGAAAAAGCATAAAAGGAGGTATGTGGTGATGCAAGTTTTTGACAGTGAGGATGAAGTATTCAAGTCGATTTGCTGAAGTATGGGAAGCCAGTAGTTTAAAGATAACACTGATAATATAAGTATGGCACTTTACCTGGATGAAGAAGTTTGTGAAGAACTGAAGGAAAGGGATCAGCTAAGAAAGCACTGGAGATGCCAAGGTCCCTTGAGGTGATGAAAGCATTGACTGAGATTTTAGTAATGTGGGAGGATAGATAAGTGCAGGGGTGGGTAATGCTGCAGAGGTTAAAAAAATAGTCTTAGCATCAGAGCAGCTGTGTGTTTGGAATTGAGCAGAATGCCAAAGCTCCTAATTCAAGCTGAAGTGGCAGATGTGAAGACGGGTGGAGTCAAGTGTTAATTGTATAATAATTGTGTATTTAATTATATGCAGGTGGTGGGCATTGACTGTGGATTCGCTTGTGCTCTGATAAATATGAAAGGCTCGGTTGGTAGAGCTCTTGCTTCTGAGCTGGAAGGCCCTGGGTTCAAGTCCCCTTCCAGGACAGCTTGCCCATAGGCTGAGTGTCCATTTCAAATGGGGCACTTGATTGGTAATGGGTTTCCAAATAAGTTATAAATAGGAACTGATTGAAACTGTGGTAGTTGGGTTAGGAGGTGCATGCTTGTAATATGTGCAATGCTTATAAAAATGTGTGAAGATTGGCTCCAGTTCTATCCTTGACCACTGGGCTTTATAGAGTAGAAAATCAAGGTCAGGGGTAGATGATGAATAGCTGAGAACAAGGAATAGATCTCTTAGGTACATTAAAGGATATTGTACAAGCAGAGAAGGAGCAATCATTGGGAGCATCAGAGGGCGTAGAAATTTGGAGATATTTAAAAGAAAATTAAAACATGGCTTTAAATTGCATATTGTCAAACTCTTAAAAGAATTCTCAAAGCATTTAACATCCAATGTATTATTTTGAAGTCCAATGGCTAGTGTTAAGCAGGCAAATATAACAGTCACTTTGCACAGCAAGATCCAACAGGCAGCAATGTGATAAGCAGTCAGTCAATCTGTTGCGATTGTGTTGTCTGATGGATAAATTTTGAGCAGAACACCAGGAGAACTTCCTGCTCTACTTTAATGTTGGACCTTTATTGTCCACCTGAACCTACAAAACAGACAGTTGTACACCTGAAGGAATCCACTTTTAACAGAAACGTACCAACTCAGTAATGTATGGGAGTGTCAGCCTACAACATGCATTCAAATGCTGGAGTGGGGCTTGAATCTTGTAACTGCATCTAGCTTTGGCAGATGAATATTCCAATTATATCCTTTATAGGCAGTCAATATTAATAGGGAAAAATTTTCCCCCCGTTGAGGGGGAAGTGCGGGAGCGGGTGCGAACAGGCACGCTTCTGATTGGCGCCCCTGATTAGGGCGGCGCCGTCATTTTACGTGGGCAGGCCAATTAAGGCCCGCACAGCGTGACATCTGCCAGGAAGCGCTATGCGCTCCCTGTGCGGGCATGGGAGGGGGGATTCCTTCAGCCGGGAGTGCGTTCTTTCGCGCATACACACGATAGGGCACACTGATCTCCCTGAGGCTAGTGCTGCCTCAGGGAGATCGCCTCGGAATTAAAATTTTTAGGACAAATGTGTAAAAAATTCCCCTGACATGTCCTCTCATGTGACACCGTCACATGAGTTGGGACATGTCCATCACTAACTCAAACCTTTATTAAATATTTTAAAACCGTCATGAAACCTCATCCCGCCTGTGGATGAGGTTTCATGCTTTTTCTCAAGCCCGCCAGAGCTCCCGGCCTGCCTGCCAACCTCAAGGTTGGACGGGCAGGTCCCTTAATTATGTTAATGACTTTTAAAGGGCCTTAATTAGCTGACAGGTCGGCGGGCACACAGCTGATTTGGCTGCGCCCCTGCCAACCTGAAAATGGAAATGACGCGGAGTGACGTCAAGAGTTCCACTTGATGTCATCCCACATCATTTTACGCATCAGTGAGTGGGTCCCGATCTAAAGATCCTGCCCATAGAGCTTACAGAGCCAATTACGTTTCAGGTCAACTTTATTAAACATGACTAAGTGGACGCATTTCAAAAGCCTGTTCTGTTGACATTTACAAAATTATTTGTTCACATTAAGGAAGTTTTAAACCTATTTTAATTTTTTTTGTTTTCTTGTAATGAAATAGGTGACCATTTCTATTTGGCTTCAGCTAGAGACCTCTTTATATTTTCAGCACTATGTCCATAAATCGAGTTTGACACTGTACCTGTCCTGTGGATATCCAGGAAGCAGAAACTTGTGTTCCTACACTGAAACACTTACCTGGGTGGAGCCAGGATATCCTCAAGGAATTCCTCAATCTTATTGACATCAGTTTTCACTTCTCCATTGAAGGTTATGAATGGGGGATGTGTTCCCGGAGCCAGATTTTGCAGGTCAGCAGGTTTCCTATTGAGATAAAAAGTAAGAGAATCAGTTATCATCGGCAAAATAATTGGGCAGCCACAATACCTCATGAATCCACAGAGAGGGAACAGAATGCTCACACTGTGGGCACTGTGGCAGTTATTGTGGCAAAGCAGATTGAGCAAGGTTCCGGCTCCTTCATGCTGTGATCCACTGATGCCTTGAGCCCTGGCGCTTGACCCATTACTTGAAACCTACCTGCAATTCTGGCCAGATCCCTTCACTAGCCACCACCTGTTCTTGTCACTGACCAGCATCCAACAAAAGAAAAGACAGAAGTGCCAATTAACAGGAGAGAGGTAAAAACAGGAAAAGAAAAAGACAGAGAGAGAAGACCATGACACAGAATTAACCAGAGAATAAGAAACACCAAAGTAAACAATCACTAAACGAAACCCTGAAACTCCTAGAGATGGAGATAAGCAGAACATGAGAAAGACACACCCAGTAACCTGACAATTTGTAAGACAGGCAACAAATCCTGTGACTCACTGGGAGCAATGACATGGGAGATTCACTTGTGATGTAGAATGAGTTATTTGGGGATGGTACAGAAAATCTTTGAGAAATCTGAAGCACAATCATTCTACAGTGACAGCCCTGTCACGGTATCACAGTAGAGCAAGAGAATTTTAAACCTGGTACTACATTGATGGAGCGCTGTTGCCTACAGATACAACTTCACTCTTGTAAATCATCCAAACTCCAGAGACCCAATGTTATTAGAAACTCACATTTTTACAGTCGTCATTGGTTCACCAGTTAAAACTAAAAGTACAAAATTACCTTATTTCCTTTTTAGCCATGAGAATCACAGATCTCTGGGTTTAGGTGGGAACCGAGTGAGAAAGAAGGGAAATAGCAGAGAGTCACAAGAAAGTTGTTGTTTCTGCAGGACTATTTTGCATTATGGAAAAGCAATGTTAAAGAGGACTGTGCACATCCTATATATGGTGAGTAATATTATAAATATCATTCATGTGGCAAAATGAAAAATGTAGGATCTTGTAATTTGGAACGTCTCAGTGCTGCCAGAATATTCACACACAAACTAAAGTTGGATCCCAGCTGAAAAAAATATGATTGCAGTAATGTACTGAATAAAGAAAATTAAATCAAAAAACAATTCTACAGTTTAATTGTAATGAGCAAATTTACTGACTTCACATTACAGAAGAAGTAACATAATTGTTTTTAAGAAATCACAATATATTCCCATTGGGTCAATTGTTATTTTTTTTCCTGTGAATTTTTAATTTACATTGCTAAACTGATTCACTTCTGTTCTGCAATAATACGACTTTACTAAGGTACTAAGGACAGACTACAAATGGTGAAAGGCACTGAGGCATCCCAGCTTTTAAAAGGGGAAGAAATCCATTTTTCAAAGAAAACATTCCAATGTAGCTTGAAGACATCAATCAAGACTTTTTTTAATTCATTCGTGGGATGTGAGTGCCATTGGTTAGGTCACCCATCCCTAAACGCCCTTGAGAAGGTGGTGGTGAGCTGCCTTCTTGAACCGCTGCAGTCCATTTAATGTAGGTACACCCACAGTGCTGTTAGGGAGGGAGTCCCAGGATTTTGATCAAGCAACAGTGAAGGAACAGGGATATATTTCCAAGTCAGGGTGGTGAGTGGCTTGGAAGGGAACTTCCAGGTGTTGGTGTTTCCATGTGTCTGCTGCCCTTGTCCTTCTAGACTGTAGTGATCTTGGGTTTGGAAGGTTCTGTCTAGGGAGTCTTAGTGAGTTCCTGTAGATGGTATACACTGCGGCCACTGTGCGTCGGTGGTGGAGGGAGTGAATGTTTGTGGATGGGGTGCCAATCAAGTGGACTGCTTTGACCTGGATGGTATCAAGCTTCTTGAGTGTTGTTAGAGCTGCACTCATCCAGGCAAGTGGAGAGCATTCTGTCACACTCCTGACTTGGGCCCTGTAGATGGTGAACAGGCTTTGGGAAGTCAAGAGGTGAGTGACTCACCGCAGGATTCTTAGCCTCTGAATTGCTCTTGTAGTCATAGTATTCATATAGCTAGTCCAGTTCGGTTTCTGGTCAATAGTAACCCCCAGTATATTGATAGTGGGGGATTCAGTAATGGTAATGCCACTGAATGTTAATAGTTAGATTCTCTCTTGTTGGAGATGGTCATTGCCTGGCACTTGTGTGGCACAAATGTTACTTGCCACTTGTCAGCCCAAGCCTGGATATTGTCCAGATCTTGCTGCATATGGACATGGACTGCTTCAGTATCTGAGGAGTCACGAATGGTGCTGAACATTGTGCAATCATCAGTGAGCATCCCCACTTCTGACCCTATGATGGGAGAAAGGTCATTGATGAAGTAGCTGAAGATGGTTGGGCTGAGGACTCTACCCTGAGGAACTCCTGCAGTGATGTGCTGGAACTGAGATGATTTACCTCTAACAACCACAACTATCTTCTTTGTGCTAGGTGTGACTCCAACCAGTGGAGAGTTTTCCCCCTAATTCCAACTGACTCCTAGTTTTGCTAGGGCTCCTCAATGCCGCACTCGGTCAAGTGCAGCCTTGATGTCAAGGACAGTCACTGTCACCTCACCTTGCAGGTACACAAACAGAAGCTACAGATGGTTTCAGAGTGGCCACTGTTTAAAAGAACCCAGTGATTGATGGGAGGAAGTTGAATCAGAATCTTGTGTCTTACTAATGGCATTGAATTTCCTTTCAAAATGTCCTTATGTGGTGTTCTAGGATGAACTATTCTTGTCAGTGGATGAATCACAGAATTTTCCTACTCTGGCACCATCTGGGCCCAGATCCACGCCACCAGAGCTTTCAGCAGGGATGAAGAGTAGAAATAGAAATGTAGCTGCAGACATCTTCTTGGTTGCCAGCATTGAGCTGTTCTGACTGTTTCTATCAAGCATCTTGAAACTGCAACATCTGATTCCTCCATTACCTCACTGCACTGTTTTTTTACAGGGTGTGTGGTCCCTACCACTGCCCCACACCCCCAGCTAAAAGGTCAGGTGGAATTTAATGCCCTCCCCTGAGCTGAATTTGATGGTGGGGGCATTTAATCAAGAGGAAGGGTGGTGGCTGGGAACACTGCTGCCATCCTGCGGCTGCCTCGATTAAGTTTAGGAAGGCTCGTGGACGGCCTACCCACCCCGCTGCCACTTGAGCTTCTGGGTGGGTTGGAAGCGGTTCCTAATTCAAAGGCACCTGATTGAGGGACCCAGCATCAGGAAGTTGGGGGGGTCCCACTGACAGCTCTTCCTGCTGACCCCCACCACGCCATCACTGTGGCCTGGGTCCCTCACAGATCCCAGGCCTCCCTCTGAGTGCATTGCCAGCAGATACCACCGCTTCGCCAGTAATATTGACTGCAATGACAGCTGCCAGCCTCTGACTGGCCAGCAGCTCTCACGGGGCAGGATTTCCATCCCCAGGCTCCTTGATCCTGAGGAAGGCCCTTCACTGCTCAATTAAGTGTCTGATAGGTACTTACTTTGGCTAGCCTTCCTGAAAGAAGGCGGTGCGGGGCTCTCCAGCAGGTGTACAAGACCCCTGTCACCTCTATTAAACACCATTCACTGGGGGAACCCTGCCCACACTACACTGGGAGCAGCATTAATTGCTTTAAGGTAAGAGTTCCATCTCTATCTCAGGAGGATGTCCCGCCTTAGAAAGCTGTCAGCCACTCGGATGCGTGGCAGCTTTTTAGTCCCAACAGTGCTAGTCAGGAGTGGTGGCCACTGCTGGGACTACAATCCCACCACGCCAAGGAGCCTAGGGATCAGGGGTCTCAGCTAGGTGAGTGAGGGGGCCAGGTTCAAGAGGCCAAGGGGAAGGTTACGGGGAGATGACCTTGGCGGGAGGCAGAGTTGCCTCTGATGGGCCCAAGGAGCCAACAAAGGAGGCGGTACCGGCCCCTTGTCCAACAGCAGCACATGCAGCTAAAGCTGCCGGCCTTCCCTCAACACAGGTAGAATAGTGGCGGAGGCAGATACGGCCCTTAAGTAGACATTAATTAGCCACTTAAGGGCTTCAATAGGCCCAAGATTGGGCCCGACATCTCCCCTGCCCCCTATAAAATTTTAGATGGTCAGGGGCAAGCAGGTAGGTGGCAGGAAGACCACCCACTGGATTTTACTTGCCCTCTACCTTCAAATCTGCCAACAGGGGAGTGTAAAATCCAGCCCATGGAGCTAAAACACCAACTATAAAAGAAATAACATTGATATCAAAGTGCAAGGCTAAGGAGGCCAGAAATCAGCGGTCATTACTTTTAATCAACCTAATGACAGCCGCCAGCTAAGTGCTTGATATGGACATCAAGTGTGGGCAGAATTGGCCTCAACCCTCACAGCACTCAACATTTTAGACTTAGCCTTGAGCTCTGATAATGCCTATGTAAGCGGACATCAGCAAAAGTCAATATCATGAGGATAAGTGAATGGCAGAATTACTGGAAAGATGGCTGTTCATGAATACATTTACAGTTCAACAAAGCATAGCTTATCAGAAGGAGCAGTGGAATTAAGCAAAGGGATCAGTCCTAATTTGCAATTGAAAGTGAAATTGAAATTAATTGATTTGGAAATCTGATAAGTTACAGACTTTAATCAGTGCCCTGCTCCCAGTTCTCCAAATCTAACTTGACATGTCTGCATGGGAGTTGAAAGTGGTGTTTTTTCCATGCATGTGAATTTAAAACCTGACAATGGATCTTTTGTTCTTTAGTACCAGGCTCAGACAGTGGTGTCCTAATGACCAAAAGTTTGTTGTTAGCTTTGTATAAGAAATATGAGTGTACAGTATGTAACATGTGTACTGCAATGCCCTCTAATAATTCATCTGTGATGGCATTAATTAGGAAACCCCACCCCATTCAAAGTGAGTTTTAAAAACGTACTAAGTCTCTGAGAATTTTTGGCATGCAAATCGCTCAATAATCAAATTTAAAAGGAAACAATTTATTAATATTCAAATTTCAAGATGGTTTACCATCAAAATACAAAAATAGCAAAAGTCGGCAAAATCAGCAAAAATTATTCAGAAGTAGCAAACAAGGTCACAAAAGGTCACAGAGAGAAAGATCAGCGGGGAAATCAAAGACTTTTCTAGCTAGCAGCTAGAAAAACGAGAAGATTAAGCAAAGGCAAAGGAACAAGCGGCATCATGGTCAGCTGAAAGATAAGTTCTAACATTTATTGAAAATTAATTTTAAAAATGAACAAAGAATTATATAACAATAGGCTTTTGGCAGTTTCTGAGGGAAAATTAAAGGGAAGACTATAAGGTGGAAACTATATGGTCAGTCCTGTCCTCAAAAATACTTAGGTGCTGCTACCAAATTCTTTTCTGCACTATTTTATTGGAGACATTAACACTTCTAAGGAATCTAATACAAGTGTTTTAAGCATTCATATAAGAATAGCACTGATCATAATATCCAGGCATACATCTTGTACCCTGATAAACAATTGGCTTAGATTAATCCTATTCACATAGTGAGACAATTCAGCACAGAAGATGATTGAACAGCGTAAACCAAAATGCCCTTTTTGCATGTAATATAAAAGTTTAATAATGTACCTGGACGACTGAGACAGCACGTCTCATCCAACGGTTTACATTTCTCTAATTCTCCTTGTATAATCAGCAACATCTCAGGGCACTTTTTCATGATAAAGGAAAACTTTACTACTTGAACGCAATCTACATAATTCATTCAGTAATGCTTTTCTTTGGTGGGGGGGGGGGAGCTGGTGCTGTAAATAATTCCTGCTTCTCAAGCAGTTTTTCCTTCAAATATTTAAAAAATGCGCTTCTTTTAGCTTTCAGTTTTCCATGGTCATCCATGCAATCATTAGACCTGTACAAATGTTATCGATTGAAACATTCATACGTCAATTCGTCATTTTTTTCTCTAAGCATCTGTTTCTTGTGATTTTTGCGATTCCTTGGGCAGAATTTTCCATGCCCACTCACTGCGGGCGTGATAGGCGGCAGACGTGGACAATATGACGCGATCTGGTACACGACGGCGGGAAAGGCAGGTCTCAATCGTCTGCTCAGCCTGCCAACGGCGGGCAGCGTTTCCCGCGAATGGTTGGCGGGGAGCTCATTGTAGTACATCAGCATCTCATTGAAAGGCCATCCCGTCAGGCTCTGGACCCCCATCGGACCGTCTGTCCACGTCGGCTGGAAAGCACGACGACGGGCTTCACAGTGCCAGACACGCGCACTTAGCGGCCTTCGCTTTGGGGGAACTGGAGGCGAGTGAACAGCATCATTCTGCAGAGCTCACCAGGGTCGCCTGTTGCTTCGCAGACTTCAGGGGCGCCGGGGGTCGGGTGAAGTGCCGCCCTGTCACAGGGGTGGCTGTTTGCTTCTTTTAGCTGGGGGTAACTGCTTCCCTGGCATTGGATGCAGCACACAGGAAATCGAGGCGGGGGGGGCAGGGTATGCGACGGAAGTGGCCACGCACTAGGGACACCTGTATAAACTGACCGTTCCTCTGCAACTGAGACAGTTCAGCTTCAGCCACAGTGATATGATTGGGGTCGGACTTCTAGCAGCCCACTCACCTGTGGCCATCCGAGGGATGGCCAGCACTCTCTAAGAGGCATTGAGGGGCGGTCACACAGGACCAGGAAAGAATGCTAAGTACACCCATGCTAACCACGTCTCTCTCTCTCTCTCTTTCATGCTGCACAAGGACCAAGTCAGGATTATGGATCTTGGTGACCTAGCTGTATGCCTGATGGCCTACAGAGAATGAAGAAGATGGAAGAGAGAGTGACTGAGGCTCCTGGCCATGCAAAGTCAGAAGTAGCAACCTCAGGAAGAAGGGGCAGCAGTGGGTCCCGTACATACTACCCAGGAGCAACAGCAAGCCTTGGCTGATCGGTGCCTAGCGACACCCACTGTCTATAGATGCCCCCTGACATTCCTGAAGATGACTGAGAACCAGTGTTGCTGATGACTGCGCTTGACTAGGGATCTGGTAGCTCACATCAGCCACTTACTGCAGGACTTGGAGCCAAGGGGACATGGAGGGCATCCACTGCCAGTGGCTGTGAAAGTGACCGCGGCACTCAATTTCTATGCTAATGGCTCCTTTCAGGGCTCCACAGGTGACCTCTGTGAGATCCCACAAGCCACCACCCACAAATGCATCCATGAGGTCACAGATGCCATCTTTACGAGGGCACACAACTTTGTGCATTTCGCCCGGGACCGGGACAGCCAGGATGCAAGGGCCAGATCTCGGAATTCCCACAGGTGCAGGGTGCGATCGACTGCATCCATGTGGCGCTCGGGTCTCCATCACTACACATGATAGATTACATCATCTGCAAGGGCTTCCACTCACTGAACATGCAGCTGGTGAGTGACCACCAGACACGCATCCTGCAGGTGTGCGCACGGTTTCCAGGAATTGTGCATGACACCTACATCCTCAGTCACACAGATTCTTGCAGTCTTCCAGGGTCCACAGAGGCTGCAGGGGCAGCTCCTCAGGGACAAGGGCTACCCGCAGAGGCTGTGGCTGATGACACCCAGGTGATAGCCTCAGACTGCAGCACAGCAATAGTATAATGAAGCTCATGCTGCATCTTGCAATTTGGTGGAGCAGATCTTCGGGATGCTGAAGATGCGGTTCCGGTGCCTGGACCAGTCTGGTGGTGCCCTGCAATATAGTCCACAGAAGGGTTTAGGCATCATCGTCGTCTGCTGCGCCCTTTACAACCTGGCGCTGCAATGGAGAGATGAGCTGGCTGAAGAGGAGATGGAGGAGTTGGAGGTCTCCTTGGATGAGGGTGAGGAGGTCTTTGGTCATGACGATGATGGGGATGAGGATCTCGCACTGGCTAGACAAGGCAGGCGCACTTGGGAGGCTCTCATAGCTGCTAGATTTGTGGAGGAAGGCAATGACTTGCAGTGAGGTGACCCCATAGATCCTCACATCGCAGTTATGAATGTTTGGCTCCAGTTTGGTTTATGGCAGCACCAAAAGCCTCTGTGAGAATGCTCCTGTCATGGAGATGCAGTGGAGGCCCTAATAGTCACTCAATCGCAGGAGGATGATGACAACAAGTAGTGAGGACACTCTAAGAATCTTCACATAGCCTCTGTGGATGTCTGACTGTTGTCTGGCTGAGGGCAGCTCACTTGTGCTCCATGATCAGGGCCATTTCATAGAGACGCAGCCGTGAAACTTTAGACGCATCCGATGCTGTGTCCGCCTTCACCACCTGAGCCCTTCAGGAGCTGGTACACAGTATCACTGGTCACAGATGCTGGTGTGATGGCAGCCAGCCCCACCATAAAGGTGCTGTGAGCACGCAGAGAGTATGAGAGAACTCTGTGGTGCCTGCCCACTACATTCTAGCAGCAATGACCAGCACTGCTGAGGTGCAGACATCAGTAATGTGTCCAACAAGTGCGAGGCTGGACAATCACTGTGGTCTGAAGGCCGCACAGAGCATAGGGAAGAGGCCCTGGACTGGGCTGCTTTTTATCTTGTGCAGAAAGGTTTCACATCTGAGTGACAAGAACACTGCTCATCAGAACAAGGAGCCACAGGCAGGGAGATATTCTTAGGAGTTTACTGACAATAGTGAACTGTATGTACAAGTGACCAACACCCATGGCCAGGCTATGCAACTATTTTTCTTTAACTGCCCTAACCCTGCCACTACATCTTGGTGCTCCCCGGACATCCACAGTGGAGGTGGAGGCAGCCTGCGATGCCCTGTCTGAGATGACTTTGGCAGGCGTCTTCTGGAGGGCCGGGTCTTGGAAGGCCCCAGCCTGCTTTCAGGATCCTGCTGTGTGGCAGTGGCACCCTCCTCGGCCTGTGAAGCTGGAGCTGTGGAGGTCACAGGAAGAGGGAATTTGGATGGGCCGGACACTCCCGGAGTCACCTGGGTGGATGGCTGCAGCGTGTGCACCTGCTGATCCTCCTCCCTATGGGTGCCCAAGGGCCCCAGGCTGACTCCATGAGGGGAAGGGATAGCTGGAGTGAGACCCGAGCTGCCCAGCATTCTTCTCGCAGAACAGCAGTCAGGCCTGTTTCAGATCTCCTTGCACATTTGCACAGAATTTTAAACAGACAGTGTTCAATGTCAACTCTCCACATTAAAGTTGGAAAAATGCCATCTCAGCTCTTAGTTCTTTTCCTTTACTCACTCACTCTCTCGTTGTGATTTTGAATGCCATATCCGGAATCAAGTCTGTACAATGACCAGAACAAGGTCCGTTCATATTTCCTGGGAGTAAATTGTAAATTATCGCACATGGACATCTGCATAATTTATACACTGGCAGGATGTATACTTTTATCACACACTTGCTCCAGTTAAGCAATGCCTCTTCCTGTGTTTTTATATCCATTATATTTATTCCCGTTACTCAATTACTTTAAGTTTTTCTTCACAAGTTTATCGTTGAACAAAACAATTCACTAAGTGCTTGCTTACTTTAGGTCAACATATAAATTATCTTCACCTAGGAGAGCATCAGCCTCCTAATGAGATGGTTATGAATTCAAGTTCAAAGACTCAGCACTTAATGCAGCAGCTTTTGACAGTACAAATTGTTACAATCCCCTTGGGGAAACTGTGAACCAAAATAACCACATTTACTGAATGGCCGCCAAATGAAGATAACACTTTTTGTAGGTTTTACTTTAACACAAATCAGAATGAAAAGAAATTAAACATGGACCGGAACTTCCGTTGGAATGGCAATTAAGTCGGATTGCCAATCCTGCCCGAAAAGTCTTACCTGAAAATCCAGCCCGGACTTCCAACTCAGGCCGATGAGGTCCGCGCAGTGCAGCGCAACCAGGGGCCTTGCATCGAGGGCTGTAGAGTTGAAGACTCTTTTTGCCTCCTTTTTTACAGCACTAGCTGCCGTAAACCAGGTAAGTTCAAAGAGTTAAGTTTAAAGGTCCAGTCAGGTTTAAAGGTAAGTGTGTAAGGTAACTGGGTAGGATTGGGGTTGGGGGTGGGGTTGTGGGTCAGGTCAGGCCTTGGATGGGGGTGGGGTTGTGTCAGGCCTTGGCGGGGGTGGGAGTTGGGTCAGGAGAGGCCTTTGGAATGTGAGGTGGGTCGGGCCTTGAGGTGGTGGGGGTGGGGGTTCCAGTCAAGTTGGACCTTGAGGAGGAGGTCTGGTTGGACCAGGCTGGGCCTTGGGGGTGGGGGGGTTTGAGTCAGGTCAGACCTTTGGGGGTTGGTTGGGCTGGGTCCAGTCAGGTTGGGTTGGGCCTTTGAAGGGATTCAGGTCAGGTCTGGGGGTGGTGGATCCCAGTCGGGTTGAGCCAGGCCTTTTTTGGAGGGGGGGGGTGTGGAGGGAGTGGGTCAAGTCAGGCTGGGCCATGAGTCGGGCCAGGCTTTGGCGAGTGGGTCAGGTCTAGTTGGTCGGGCCTGGGGGATGTGAGGTGGGGGTGGAGGTAGGAGAGGTCAGGAGTGAGGGAAAGTCCCCTCGGTGGTGGGGGGTGGGGGTTGGTGGGGAAGCCCAGTGGGAGGAGTGGTGGAATCCCCTGGGCAAGAACGGGGGGGACAGTTCACATAGGGGTTTGTACCATGGTGGGGGGGGAATGTAGGCGGCATGAGGGTGGGGGTATCCCCTGGGGGTTTGTAGGTATGAGGGGAGTCCCATGTGGGGTGGGGGGGTGGGGTCGGTCTGGGTCTGTACAATAGCTACCCAGAAGCTAGAAGTCGCTTTAATTCTTCTAACTTTTTCTGGGTAACTGATGATGTTACACAGTTGAAACCATCCAAAGTTTCCAATTTAAATCACAATTTTTGGATGGTTCCCAGCTCAGGGCAATTGCCCACGGAAGGTTTGCACTTCTCAGGCAATTGCTGTGAAAACTTCACCTGGGAACTTCCAGGGAGGGGTTCCCCAATGCATCTCTGGGTTGCCCCCACCAGCTATGATGTCCTGGAGCTCAGAGGTTACGGCCCCAAGAATGGACAGGCAAATGATACTTCAAATAAAAAGATAAATTTTACTTTAAATAGCTGATATAACGAAGATACATCTTATCGAACCATGAGCACCTGCATCACTCCCCAGACAAATTTGAAATTAAATAACCACACAATATGCTGTTCTTCATTCACACAAAGTAGGTCAGGTGTCCTGTAAGATGACACCTTCCGCCTTTGAGTTTCAAGGTAGAATTACCATTAGCAAGGCAGACTTCTATGAACCTCTCTCGGGCAGATCACGACAGACTTGATGGTGGATTTCCTTTTCAACCGACCAACCAATAACACCCTGGTTCACAATTTGGCCACTTCTGGGAAAACACTCAACTCTTTAGCATTTTGGAGCTATTCATGTAGCTTTCGTGGATTTGGATCTGTTTAGCCAGCTTGCACATTGTCTCCCAGAGCACTTGTCTCCTGTTCTGGCAAACAGTAAAACTGATCTCTTCTTGAGAGTGTTTTGATTCTCCTCCTCACAAGAGTTTAGTGTGTTCCTTGTTCTGGTTCTACTTGCTTTCTCTTTTTGTCTGCATCTGGGCCTCCAGCTCTTCTGTTAGTAGCTCTCCTTTGTGTCTGTATCTCTCCTTTATGTCTGTATCTCCTTTGTGTCTGTAACTCTCCTTCGAGTCTGGCCAATTAGCATCCATAACTTAACTTCCTTCCTGTTGGTACTGCTTCTAGCTCAAGGAACACAAGGTCACATGGGCCAGTATTTCTTATCACCCAAGAAAGGTTCAATTGATGCAAGCTCTTGAAAGTCTTTTTCAAATATCCTTAAAAACAATTACAGATTCCACAGACGTTTTAAAGAAATTACAAATTTTCCTTATTGTACTGCTTCTGGGTCAAAGTTCATTGCAAAATATACAGAAATCTGAGCAAATCATGCCAGAAAACCTAGACCCTACAATTCTTAAAGCTATTTCAAGGTGCCACAAGGAAATCCTTAATGTTCTTCAGGCAGCTGGTAAATACCCGCCTACCACATATGGTCACCCTTCAGCAGAGAGAAAGATTAAACTTGGCAAACAATTACAGGAAATTATTTAGTGCTTCTAACGATTTTCCATGACCTTTTGGCCAAGTACCACATCAGCCAGCAGCAAAGTGGCCGGAAAGCCCCTTTTGCCTAATAGAAGATTTTCATACTTTCAGCTCAGTACATGCAAATTCACTGTAAACATCTTTGGAAGGAAATGCACTCACACAGAGGAAGTGAACAGAACACAAACACTCATAGCCATCTGCATTTCAATCAGAAATGGACACTAAGCTCAAACAATGCCAAATCATACAGCCAGATCTAGAGTACTGGTGAAAACACCACTGTGTGAATGTAGGTTTTATTGGCTTACAACCCAACGCAGTCAAAAATCCTTTTAACGTAAAGCATTTCTTCAGAATTAAACACAATGCTGGTCATTTGGGTTAAAGTTAGTACAAAAGCTCATTTGTTTTTAAGAAGTAGTAATGATTAAATTAAATGAATTTTTATGTCTTAACAGCAATAAATGCTATACCATTGTTACAATTAACCAAACGGCTGGGCCAGTTGGGTCATTGTCTAACATGGAGTTTGAGTTATTGTCTGCAAAATTGTTTTCAATTGTAACAAATTTAATTGTTGTTCTTTTATTATTTTATGTTGGAATAATAAGGACCCTAAAAAAGTGATGTGGGAAATGGTCAATGAAGAAAAGGAAAAGTGAAGGAAATAATCACAACAAGTAAGTTTTCATGAATAAAGTAAAATAGATATTAAAAAGCAGCTGGAGTGTATGTAGCAGCTATTGCAGCCAATAAAAGAGAGGATAGAAGCATCCATTTTCCTGCAATTGCTTTTTTGATCAAAGGTGAAGATGGTCATACATTTATTTTAACTCACCAAACCAGAAGTTTTCCATTCCTTCCCCACCCCCAGAATTGTATCCAACTGTTTCTTAAACACTTTTAGGATTATCACCTTGATTACTCTACTCAGTAATTCAATACGTGAGTTGATCATTTTGTGTGAAGCACTTCTTCATATGAAAATTGTCTTTTACCATTGTCATTGTGTAGGTTGATAACATTTTTCATAAACTATCTTTTTTACAATAGTAATAACTTGTGTGCTTAAGGTGAGGTCTGTGGCATAGCGGTATTGTCACTAGACTGGGGACCTGGGTTCAAATCTCACCACGTCAGATGGTGATATTTGAATTCAATAAAAATCTGGAATTGAAAATCTGATGATGACTATGAAACTATTGCTGATTGTTGTTAAAAACCCATCTGGTTCACTAAAGTCTTATCTGGTCTGGCCTACATGTGACTCCAGACCCACAGCAATGTGGCTGACTCTTAAATGCAAGGGCAATGAGGGGTGGGCAATAAATGCTGGCCTAGCCAGTGACGCCCACATTCCATGAACAAATAAAATAAAGCCCTCTTAATTTCCTGTTTTCAAGGCAAGGCAGCCCAACATTCTCCATACTTCTGTCATACTTCAATCCTCTGATACCAATCGACACAAATGTTTATGAATCTTGTATGGGGTATGATATTGCAATGTCTCATAAGCAGCATTGAACTGAATGGCCAATTAAACTGTTTTACTGGGGAGAATTCTCTCCTTCAAGGAGTTCTTTTACACCCACTGAGATAGCAGATGGGGTCTCAGTTTAATGTTTCAACTAAAAGACGGGACCTCCAACAGTGCAGTACACTGTCAATACTGGACTGAAGTATTAGCATAGATTACGTGCTCAAGTCTCTGGAGTGAGCTGAGTACACAACCTTCTGACTCAGAGGTGAGTATTCAACTCACTGAGCCTATGCTCACACTTTGCATAAATAACACATTTACATGTTAGCAAAAATAATCACAATGCAAGGTGTTGCAGATGACAGAACAGGAACAATTAAGTGATACAATCTGGAAAATAAAAAATCTTGGAAATTGTTATATGGATAGAATAATTATAAGTCACATAATGAAACAGATTGGTAACTAATTTTGGTAGCGAGTTAAACCATCCGTTGATTTTAACAGAAAGAGAACTAGTGGATGTTCTATCTGATGAAGTTTACATGAGAATGCAGCATTGACTAATATTGCAGGAGCCTAAAATAAAAATAAGTGGTTATTCAGTGCATTTGGAAAATTTATATATGCCAGTGATTCACTATCAAGAGTGAGGACCAAGAAACAACAAAAAAAAAAATGAAGAAGATAAAGATAAGACCACAGGGATCCTCAAAGAGAAAAATAAAGAAGGGAGGGCAGAAATAAAATAGGATGGTTCTCCAAATTGCTTATGCTGTTTGTAATTAAACTTACAAGCAGAACCACTGATACCTCAGCCAGTACTTGAAAGTTAATACCAATTTGTTCATACTATTTAACTTATCCAGAAGTGTACCTGGTACAGCGCAAAAAGTGAAGCAATATTAAATTGCACGTAAGCTACTTAAACTCTTCAGCAATAATGGCCACAATTTGTAAGTTCAGGCAGTTTGCCAAAGAATGGAATCTCACCCATACCTTCAAATTTGAAATGACCATAGTCAAATGGACTTATGGAAAGTAAGTGTGGATGTGAAGAACCTAAAACTGTGTGATAATGGAAACAATTGGTGTAAGAGTCTGTTATCATATTACCCCAGTTACCCTTTAGGGCAGACTATCATCAATGAGACTGCTTAAAAGAGAAAAAAGAGACAATGTACGATCAAGAAATGATTTACCAAGCTGGTATTTTAGAAATGCTAAGGTATAGAAAAGAGTGAAATAACCACAGATAAAAGTTTTATTTTAATAAGCGGATCCAAAGCCTGCCGGCACTGAAATATAGTAATAATTTAAAATTACACATGAACAAGGGAGCAACAATCAAGGACCACCATCAAAGGTTTTAAATTGGTACAAACTGGACGGTTGCTTAACCTAGTTTTTTTATTGTCAGATTATCAGAGAAGGCAATAAGGAATGCAGTCCTGTATCACCTACTGGGGATGCGACTTTCAGCCCACATGACAGATAAGTGGCCAATAGAAAAAGGATTTTAAGACCATATCTGCTCCAAAGTATCAATGCTGTAATTAAGCAATCAGTTAGATCCAGATTGGACAGATAAATTAATCTGCAAGATGGACTTGGTAAGCGTGCAGTGTGTTGCTGAATGTAAGGTTGTCTTAAACTAGAATAAATCTGGTGTTCATTTCCTTAACCGCTAACACTGAATTATTAAAAAAAACATGAAAACAAAAAGAACGTGCTAAGGATTGTAGACAAATACATTATAAGAGATTAGAATGCCAGCAACCCAGCCCAGCCTGGCCAACTAATAACATTGCTCAGTCCATGGTCCAAAAAAATTTTACATTCTTGGCCATTCTTCACAGCAAACCCTTGATAATATAGGAATTTGTCTGGGAATTTGCCCTTGTTTGTATATTTAAAAGCCTTTCTTTTGTTCCTCTTACCCAAAGGTATTTTAACTTCATAATTGTTAGTTTGTCACAATGGAATTATACAACACAGGAGGAGGAAAAAATAAAGTTAGCCTCATTATGTTTCCCTTACATATTAAAATACAACACATGTGACTGCCATACAGTGTGCTCCAGTCAATGGACAAGGTCATTTAAGCTCCAAGACAACTTTAAGATTGCTGGAACACTTGAAGTTGTGTTTGACTCATATCACACTACTCAAGGCAGCTGTTTTTTTTATATAAATGTATATGAATCTTCTATCTTTTGTTGCTGTGTTTCTCTTTTATCATTTGGGTTTCGATCTTGTGCAACTGCCTCACCAACTTCAGCAGAAGCATTTGCAATGATATAGGGTCGGATGAGAAGAGGAGAGTCAAAATGATCCACTTCAACCAAACCTGACTTTCAAACATTCTATACAGATGGCAAAGTATATAAGCAGTTTTCAACTGCCCTCATCTGAAAGATCAAAACAAATATTAAAATCATATACTCCTCAAAAATTCTTTGAGATGACTGACACATTCAACATCTTTTATAGATTAAGTATTTAATTTCTTACTTCTCAAAATCAAAATTCATCATGCAAAAGATGTGCCTGTACTGAAATTCTTATCTTGAACTTTGTCATGTGCTACTTACTTTAGTAATATGCTCTGAAATGTAATATTGGATAAGTAAAGATTTATAAAGTGGGCATAGAACTCTGCATAAAAAACCCGATAAGTAAATCATTTTGTTGAAAATCTCATATTTGGAGATTTTTCCCTTTTAGTCACTCCTGTTTTTGTCTACATTCCATAATTTATCAAAAACTTAACACCATGTGATCTCAATTATCTGTATTATTAGTTAAATTAAATCTGGTTAAGTATCATTCCCACCAGACGCCTGGCACAAAATTCACAACATTTTTGCACAGATTGGTAATCTCTTTTTGAGAGTTTGGGATGAAGGCCTATTTTGGGGCTTCTTTCAGGAAGCTTTGCTGTGCTTTTTCCTGCTGTAAATGACTTGAAATTACTCAATGCTGTTATAAATGGAAGCATTTCCATTCCAGAACAGTGACTAACATGATAAGCACAAAAATATATATCTTTGAAAAGTAATAAGGTTGCCATTATATTGTGATCTCAAACTGCTACCTATCGAGCATGATATACAGGTGACAGCTGTGACATTCACTAGCTTGCTACAATTTAGTGGAAGGACAGAGCTAGCGAGAACATGGGTCTCTTCTAATATTACAAACTCTGACCTGACTCCTGAAATACATAATTTTTTTCTTCTAAAAGGTATCGACATGAATGCAGTACTATAACAGGCCTGCCCTTCTCATTTCAGGCCATCTCCCATGGCATTAAAAGCAAGAAGAAATGTGCAACTGAAAATTATTACTACACTTTACAGTCAATGCGTCATAAGTTCTCAAGAATGTTTAGCCCCACTTGTCAGCATTGCTACTGCTGCTGCTGCTAATTCAACAACGTGAATTTATTTTGGGCATTTAGTGTAGAAAAACATGCCAAGGAACTTCAGAGGTGCAATCAATAAATGAATGCTGAGCCAAAGAAGGAGATAGAACAAAAGGTGGCCAAAATCCTAGAATCTGGTTCTAAAGTGAGTTTTAAAGAAGGTGGTGGCAAGATTTGGGGAGGGAATTCCAGAGCATGGAGCCTTAGCAGCTGAAAACACAGCTGCCAATGGGGCAACAGGAAAGGAGGATGAACAATGAAAAGGATTCTAGGGGAGATACAAGGCCTAAACTTGTACATTGATGGATCCTGTAGGCCTGTTTGGAAATCTCATCCCTTACTCAAGGACTCAACGTAATGCAAGACCAAAGGGAACAGAAACCCTCTGCAGTTCTGAAAAGATACAACAGGGATGTCATTCACCTATCTCAAAGGTTTTCAAACTTTTTTTACATTGGGTGCCATCAAAAAAATTACCACAGCTTCCCATAACCCACTGGCTATGAACCATCAAGGGAGCTCTGAAAGAATGAGCTGAATTGTGATTTCTGATTCATGCATTAGCCTGTGGGAAATCTGTGCGCTGTCCTCTGTAAAATTTCTTCACTTTTTTCAGTATCCCCAACAACATCTGGGTTAACTTGATGGAACTTTTCTTCCTGTTACAGTTGTACCAGCTACACCCTGTTGCTATGCCACCAAATCCACAACAAAATGCTCCCGACAGAAAATAATTACAGGATGATTCCTCAAAATGTATTACTGCCTTTAACTATCATGTATCTTCTAGCAGGGAAGATTACAAATTCTTTGCAATTTACTGGTGCTCTGACTGCCTTAGAACTGTGTGTTATCAAATATGTTTCAGTTACTACTGAGTTTTGCACAGTCATTGTTTTTCCTTGGATAATTGGTGCAAATCTATGTATTCAATACTGTTACAGTCAGTAGTAAATTTTTCAAATACAATTTGACCAATTAACGTATTTTTTTCCAAGTTTGTGTGATGGAAACTTAATTGTCTTAACTGGATCATAGCAGTTGAAAACTAGCATTGAGTGCAGAACAAGGGAGGTAAGCAGACAGAATTTGAAGTAGTTGAATGGTATTTAACTGTAAATTGTGCCAGTGCAAAGGCACAAATAATAACTATTTATGGGGCGAACTCATGAAGGCAGAGACTGCTGTGAGACCTTAATCGTAAGGGGCTGTAGAATAATGCAATTAGTACAAAACACTGAGATTTCATGCTACTGCAGGTAGATTGAGGCTGAGGGAGATTTGGTAAAATTCCTGGGCTGCATCTTACCCATGTTAGGCAGGCTGGGTGGGAGCATGTGGGGGCAGGCACGGAGCTGATCACCACTCGCGATCAACTGCGCGCCGCCATTTTGCGTGGGCGGGCTGGTCCGCCGCGGCATGACACACGGCCAGTAGCGCTATGTGGGCAGGGGGAGGAGGGAGAGTCAGGGCCTGCGATCTTTCATGCAAGCACGCGAAAGAGCGCAGCAATCTCCCTGAGGCATGGAGCTGTCTCAGGGAGATTAAGTTGGTAATGAAAATTTTGAATAAATTATCTGAAAAATAATTGAAACATGTCCCCTCATTGACAGTGTCACGTGAGCTGGGACATGTTTGTGCATCTCGCAAAATTTATTTAATTATTTTATTAAACCTTCAGGAAACCTCATCCTGCCCGTGGATGAGGCTTCCTGAAAAACACGAAGGCTGCTTGGGCTCTTCACCTGCCCACCAACCTTAAGGTTGGACAGGCAGCATTGCTAACAGGTTTAATTGCTTTTTTAATGGCCTTATAGGCCGTTGACAGTTCGGCAGTTGCGTTTCCGCCTCTGGCCCACGCCCTGCAAACAAAATATCTAAATGGCACGCGATGACATTTGGATGCACATCCAACATCATTGCATGTTATTTTGCACGTCGGCGTGTCGGGCCCGATCCAGAACACCAATGGCAATATTCTGGCCCCTACCTCTGACTCAGAAGATTGTGGGTTCAAGCCCCACTCCAGAGACTTGAGCACAAAAATCTAGGCCAACACTCCAGGGCAGTACTCAGTGACCACTACACAATCTTTCTGGTGTGATGTTAATCAGAACCCTCTCCCCCAACCTGCCCTCTCAAATGGTTGTAAAATTTCCCATGGCTCTGTTTGAAGAGTAGACTGTTCTCTGCTGCGACCTGGTCAACAGAGACTCTGAGAACAGGCTTGAACGTCTGGAACAAGGAGGTCATGTAACGAAATGTCCACATTTAATTAGAATTAGCAACCCCCATAGCTGAGTGAGTACAGAATCAGGACGGTCCTGAGACCTCTAGGATGAAATAATCTGTCAACATCACCGCTTAGGCTTTCATGTGAAGAACAGCAACTTAGACGAGGTTCCAGATGGACGATGTCAGTGAGACTATACCCCAACATCAGTCAGAAATTCAGAAGGTAATGGAAGAAAATTGAACAAATTAAGTAAAGAAGAATTTACATGGCCTACCTGGATACTGGTCTACATCTTGTTTATTTATTTCTGCCATTCTTTTGTTTTGAAGAGCTATGTCTCTCAAGTAAGAATCTGTGTACTAGACTCAAAGTTCTTCTTAATAGATTTGCAAGGAAAAAAGCTTCATGGACATTTTCAGAAATGCTGCAACCTATATCATACCATGGTCCTAACAAAAGGTTACCAGAGCAACCCACACTCAGAGGAAGGACACTTTGGTGATTTGGCCCAGATTCTACGAACAAGCCATTGCAATTAGGGGAAAATATGATGTGTTTATGACATGAAAGAATTTGAGGCAACAGATGGTCTCAGTACTCACACAAAGCCCTACATTACAGAACTGTAAGACTCTGATGAATGGCTCTCTGTTTTGCTTGTGCAGAGACCAAAATGTGGAATCTATAATCTACTTTTGCATCCCACTATTGGTTAACACATCCACAGTTCACTGAGGGGTGACATTGGAAAATCAAGACAGGAATTTGCGTCACCCATTGAGCATTACGATATCTGAGTAGGATTTATTCCTTAAAAATACACAGTGTTGCTTCTGCAATTTTTTTTTGGCTTTTTAAAAACCAAATCTAAAAATGTCAATGCTATTCTTAGCCTTACACAGCACTTTCTGCACATCTGTTCTTTCTTTTCAAGACACTTCATGACATTTCAAAGCTATTATTGGTACATGTATATCCCATACGTAAGTTTCATATCAAGCTACGTAATAAGAGCTGAGGTCATACATATAAAGTAATGAAATTAAATTTAGCTCAGCTATGAGAAGGAACCTCTATACAAATGCCAATCTGGGGTACTTTGCCAAGTAGAGTGGAAGAGATATATTTCCCAAAAGAAGGTTGATTAAGCAGCACAACATCTGCAGCTGAAGAGGGCTCGTCAGACTGAGTTTTTCCCCTTCCCACCCTGATTTGAAATCTCAGCACTTTCAGAAGCGAACGCATAATAACTCTACTATCCATTACAATCAAACCATAAATACATCAAACCATGTATCTCCTTCATTAAGGTCCCTAATAGTGCTGGATAGGGGTGTTGGAAGCACATTTAGATGCTAAACTGGCAGAGTTACAATCCTGGATGGATGAATGTCAGTAAGCTCAATGGCTTTTTCCACCCTTAATTTTTTTGTACTCCTATGTATTTTTTTTAATTCAGCATACACCCATAGCGCAGGGGAGCATCAAAGCTGAAAACTATGGAAGAGAAAGCACAATGTAATAATTACTGATACAAGCCTAGGTTTTGAAAACCTGAAGGTTGGGTAAAAATGACTATGAGACTATGAATGACTATGAGATAAAGTATTCCACAGTTTTGATGTCCTGGGACAAAAATGAATTGGAATAGGCAATTGTTCCTCCAGTCCCACACAGTGAAGATATGGGGAGAAGGAAAAGTGGGTGGGACTTTGTATTTTCAGCTTAGGCAGAATGAGAGAGAAAAATCAAGAGCGACGCTAGAATTGATACAGTAGAGTAATGTCAGATTGGAATTCTGCACGATCCAGAGGAGATGAATACCATTTATAGGGTGATTGCACCTGCCCCAAATGGTAGATAAAAGAATGCTCCATCACTGACAAAATTTATCCTTTTCTTAAATATTATCTCCACCGTTAAGATGGGCATAAAACATATGTAGCTCATAGCACAGATTTGACAGCTAACACTAAGACCACAAAAATGAGTCAGATGGCCAGAGCCTAGACATTATTATTGAGGATATTGGTAGATTTTCTTTTGTCTATTGTTTTAATGCAGGTGGTATCCTACTTATTTTAACTGAATTAACCTCTATTAAAATATTAGACAGAGAAATGACATATGAATGCAAAAAGCACTCATTTAGAATAATTTTTCAGGTTTGCTGTGAGCAGATAGTTACTTTTGGATGGTGTTTAATATGTTTAATACATTAAGTAGCAGAAATGCATTATATCATGTTGGAGTTTTATATATTAAAGTCCATTTACTACTTCCTTTGCATTGCACTCTCCCCAGCTGTAGAGTTTTTTTTTGCTGCCTTCAACAGATTTAATTAGCATTCAAGGCCATGCTAATGTTAACATAATGTAGTGCAAGCATAAAATAACCAATGTACTGCCAGGTTAATCCACATCAGGATATTGTGAAAACAGACCTACATCCTTGTTCTGAAATATGAAAAGTTTAAAAGATGTGACTGTTAAAAATAACACATTTAAAATATTTGATCAATATAAACACACAGAGCGACCAGTTCAAGTCTCAAAGACGCTGGTTGAAGTCTGATGTGAAAAGGTTGATATTTCAGATGTGGTGATTTCGCATGAAGAGCATGCTTTTGATAGGTAATAAAAGACATGGTAGGATCTTAGGGTCTCTTACAATCTTCACTGCTATTGAGCTGTATCACTCTGGCAGAATCTACTATTGAATTCATTTTGGAATATTTGTTATTACCACCAAGATCTGTATCCCCAGTGGCTCCACCCGGACCCCGGCCCTGGACTTCTGTGCTCACCACAGGAGCCCTCCTACTTATCACGGCCTGGCCCCACAGGGTCTCCATTGTTGGTGACGGCCAGGTTTCGGCATGGCGCTCCAGCGCCATCCACTTACAGGGCTAGTTGATTCGGCAGGTGAGTTGTTACATATTCCTTAGCGGCCTTCACTGTCGCTGGGTCAAAATCCTGGAACTCCCTCCCTAACAGCACTGTGGGTGTACCTACACCACATGAACCACAGTGGTTCAAGAAGGCAGCTCACCACCACCTTCTCAAGGGCAAATAGGAATGGGCAATAAATGTCAGCCTAGCCAGCAAAGCCCACATTCCTTGAATGAATTTTTAAAAATTCATTTTGGAATCATTCATCTACATGGCAAGCAAGTATCATGGTGAATATTTTCCACTCACTGAAAAATGCAACTTGCTTTACTCCACATTCCTAGTTAAAATATAGAATATGAGCTTCCTTTTCAAATCAGATTTTGTTTTGGTAATGATGAAGATGAGTCTCAAAGAAGGGGCTGAGCTGTGTAGAGATAATTTTGAACTATCATGAAATTTTCCACTTTTTAGGTTGGTATCAGTGGAGATATGGAGTGGGAAAAGCTCCTGGTATGTGTGGGATAATCCTGTTGCGCACTCATTTCCTCTGTGTGACAGACCTGTAATCTAGAAATATTTGCATCTATAGCACTGGCATGAAGCTATTAATGTATATAATATTTTGGAAAATGTTTTTCTTTTAAAATAGAGGTTTAGTCTGTGAGTGTGTCTTAATTGGATTAAAACCAACTAGTCTGGGTGCTTTGATGTGTACTAGTTTTGATATGTAAGAGAGATAGCGTGCATTTGCATTTTTTGAATAGAGCATTCAAAAAGTGGGGTGAGAACTTGACACCTTCCTAACAGCTACCAAGCCATATGTTTATATTACTAATAAAATTGGTATTATGAAAGGGGTTTCATTGTTAAAAGGTAGAGTTCAAAGAGGTTGTTGATACAATGAGAATTTGAATTCAATCAGTGGTGGTAGGTATAACTTCAGCAGTTTTCGGGTGTGCAGAGGAGAGGCAATGTGAGATCAAAAGGCAGCTGTAAGCCTCCAACTGTCTCCAAATGAACCAAAGTGAAAGAACCTCATTTTGAATTCGTATGGTGAAAATGCTTTGTTTGGTGTCTGGTTAAGTCTATGGGTTGCTGTTGCCTTAATGGAGATTAGTTTGGGGATTTGTTAAAAGTTATGATAGTAGTAAGTTGTAGCCATGTATTTTAACCTGTGTAAATTAATTAAATGTTTCATTTAGTTTAATGTAAAGCCTCGAGAACTGATGGTTCGATTCCTGAGTTTACAGTCACATCTCAAACATAACACTTAAAATTACAGGTTATGACAGTTGTTTAAAGTTTCCCTCTGGGAATTTTAAATAACTCTGTTTTGCCAACTGCATCGGTCATAACAAACACCTTTTGCAACCTATAGACATTGCAAAGTGCTTTACAACAAATGAAGTACTTTTGAAATGCAGACACTGTTGTAATGTAAGAAACTAGTTATTTTCTTCTTAAACACAACCAGATGCTGGGCAAGGAAACTGGTTGATGCTGTATGTGCTCCTTGGAGTAGACAAACAGTACCCGTGTCATCAGTGAACTCCATTTGCACCAGATGGAAGAAAAACCCATCCCATGTAATTCAGACTAGTTAGTTTTGCATTACCTTTTAGCTTCTTGATTGAGGTTTGTGTTCTAACTCAGTAAAAGCAGTACATAATCTGATTCCTGTGCTCAAGTGTCAGGCCAACTTGCCTGAAGAAAGTTTGATTATCCAGCAGCAGAAGCAGCAGCGGCATAGCTCCAGCAGCCACTGTGTATCCTAGAGGGCCTTGGGTATAAAATCTAAAAACATTCTGAACACTGGTCCACAATCTTACCTCTTCAGATCAACTGTCGTGACGTTAAAGACCACACCCTTCAGCCACAAGATCATGAAGAGTCGTTGAGAAAAGGGACAGTTACCAATGCTTTCTCCATCACTCCCAGCCTGCAGGACAATGAAACAAATAAACCATCATTAAAAAATAGAATTGTTCAACATACCAAAGACCTTTCAATGTGCCAGCACAATGCGTAATCAGTGAAGGGCATTTTATTCTGTCCAGGTTTATTACTTCTTTCCTGATAGCTCTTACCATAAATGATTCCAACAGCACATTGTAAGGTTAAACCTGATGCATTAGGAAAACATCATCCTCATCATACAGATCATTAAATGTTGCCAAAAATCAAAGACCTTTACAACATTACTGCCATAAGTGGATACCCCAGATTATGGGGCCATCATTGGGTGCCAGAAATAAACACCTGGTCATAAATATCAGTGTTGCCACAGGTTTAATATGTGGATATGTGCTTAATTATCTGATATCAGCGGAAGTGTGCTGAAATTGGCCTCAATGTGCCTGCATGTGTTACGAATGGAAAATTAGCATGGCATTCCTACTCTTGATCAGTACCTAGTGGTCTTGTGTGGAATTACAAGTATCCAGATGTGTGGTAAGTACAGGATCAGATGCAGCACTGATGCACCTGACAGCCAATAGTCTGCTGCCATTCATTGTCAAGGGTTAGCTGTCCAGGCCTTTGCACTGAGTCCCGCAACATAACCATGTGCTTAAGCAGACAAGGAAGACATTCTGGTGATCTCTGACTGTATGAATAGTGGCGAAGCATAAAATACTGGCTTTACATCATCTTTCTCGTTTCCATCAATAACAACAAATTATATTTAAACAGCACTTTTAACAAAGTAAAGCATTCCAACGCACTTCACAGGAGTGATATCAAACAGAATTTAATAGCCATATAAGGAGATGAATAGCTAATCCAAAGCTTGTTCAAAGAGTTAAGAGTTAAAAGCACCACCTTAAAGGAGACAAGCAAAGCAGAGAGGCAGACAGCTTTAGGGAGGGTATTCCAGAATTTTTTTAATTCAGGATATACACAGGATATGGGTGTCACTGGCTAGGCCAGCATTTGTTGCCCTAAGGCCATGGTGAGCTGCCTTTTTGAACCTCTGCAATCGACATGGTGTATGTATACCCACAGTGCTGTTAGGGAGGGAGTTCCAAGATTTTGACCCAGCGACAGTTCCAAGTGAGGATGGTGTGTGACTTGGAGGGTAAGTTGCTGGTGTTGGTGTTCCCATGCATCTGATGCCCTTGATCTCCTTGGTGGTGGAAGTTGTGAGCTTGGAAGGTGTTGGCAAAGGAGGCTTGGTGAGTTGCTGCAGTGCATCTTGTAGATGGCACACACTGATGCCACTGTGCGTTGGTGGCAGAGGGTCTGAATGTTGAAAGTGGTGGATGAGATGCCAATCAAGCGGGCTGTTTTGTCCTGGATGGTATCAAGCTTCTTGAGTGCTGTTGGAGTTGCACTCTTTGGAGCAAGTGGGGAATACTCCATCTCACTCCTGAATTGTAACTTGTAGATGGTGGACAGGCTCTGGGGAGTCAGGAGGTGAGTTACTCGCTGCAAAGTTCCAAGCCTGACATCCTCTAGCAGATAAATGGAATGCAAAGAAAGCACTACATCTCAGAATATATTGTTAGAGAAGGCAGCTCTTTGATGCCCCTATACTTAAAGTGCAATGTTCCTTTCTTTGCTCAGTTTTTTAAAAATCCATCTCTCAGGTCCTGCCATGTGACCTGGTCACCTCCAATTAGGAGTCTATGTCTCACTCCAGACATCACAGTGCCAGGACGTGAGGTTAGAATACTGTATACAAATGTGGGATAAGGATGACATTTATAAAATGAACACAGCTAGGAGACAAATCCCTCTTTGAAGGCTCCAAAATTTGAAAGGGGTTAAAAACGAGAGTAATTTGTTCTTCTATAAGTTGACTGAATCAGAAAGAGATGGTTACCCTGAGCTGCAATGCTGTTAGTCGAAAATTAACCCTTCACCTGTTAAGCTCCCTGATCTGGGAGACATTGCTCTGAATCTTACTAAGATTTTACTCACTTCTGCTGTATTTTGTCCCCAGGTATTTTCCCTGCTGTTTTATTTCCTGTGCCAAAGAAGTTTTAATTACCAAATGCTGAACTCTTTAGTTCCCATGACAACTGAGCAGAAGTCTAAAAGGTATACAATTCACTAGGAAAAGTTTCAGCTTAAAATTAATATATATTTACCAGTATTGTTCAGCATGACATATAAATTTAGAATTTTAGCGATGGCAGATATACCTGATTTCTACATGTATTACTTCTCAATTCACTCTATTGGAAACAAACATTAAAAACTTATTGGTTCAAGAGTAAAGAAGATAATAAATAGAAAATGGGGCACTTAATTCTTGATTTGGCCTAAAATTTTAGCATCAGTCAGAGATAGGTGAGCAATAACTGCAGCCTAGTTGCTCCAGACTCGTTTTTAATGTTTATGCTATTTTAGTTGCAGATTGCTTTTAATGGTAGGTGCCCATTACATTCAAGATATATTACTGGGTGAATTTTGTGGCACAACCCATTTGCACATGTGCACCATAAGGCCACAAAATTGAGCTCCACAGTGCCTAGTTTTTTGGTGCTACAAGAAGTGTTTTGCCTACAAAATGACACCCATGTCACATGCAACAACTCACTGGAGGAGGACGCTCCACAAATATCCCCATCCTCAATGATGGGGAAGCCCAGCACATCAGTGCAAAAGATAAAGCTGAAGTATTTGCAACAATCTTCAGCCAGAAATGCCGAGTGGATGATCCATCTCAGCCTCCTGCAGTGGTTCCCAGCATCACAGATGCCAGTCGTCAGCCAATTTAATTCATTCCAAGTGTACTGAATACTGCAAAGCTATGGGCCCTGACAACATTGCAGCAATATTACTGAAGACTTCTGCTACAGAACTTGCCAGCCCCTAGCCAAGCTGTTCCAGTACAGCAACCACACTGGCATCTACCCAGCTATGTAGAAAATTGTCCAGCTGTGTCCTGTACACAAAAAGCAGGACAAATCCAATCTGGCCAATCATCACCCTATAAAGCTACTCTCGATGATCGGTAAAGTGATAGAAGGGGTCATCAACAGTGTCATCAAGCAATAACATGCTCACTGATGTTCAGCAGGTCAGAGGCTAGGAATAGTGCGGTGAGTAACTCACCTCCTGACTCCCCAAAGCCTGTCCACCATCTACAGGGCACCAGTCAGGAGTGCGATGGAATACTCTCCACTTGCCTGGATGAGCGCAGCTCCAAAAACACATAAGAAGCTTGACAACATCCAGGACAAAGCAGTCCACTTGATTGGCATCACATCCACTAACATTCACTCCCTCTGCCACCAATGCACAGTAGCAGCAGTGTGTGCCATCTACAAGATGCACTGCAGGAATTCACCAAGGCTCTTTCAACAGCACCTTCCAAACCCATGACCACTACTATCTAGAAGGACAAGGGCAGCAGATAGATGGGAACACCACCACCTGGAAGTTCTCCTCCAAGTCACTCACCATCCTGACTTGGAAATATATCGCGGTTCCTTCCTGGTCGCTGGCTCAAAATCCTGGAACTCCCTTCCTAACAGCACTGTGGGTGTGCCTACATCACATGGACTGCAGCTGTTCAAGAAGGCAGCTCACCACCACCTTCTCAAGGGAAACTGGGGTGGGCAATACATGCTGGCCCAGCCAGCGAAGCCCACATCCCATGAATGAATAAAAGAAAATGATGACAAACCAGAGGGTTATCACTTGACGGCATGGCTCGTTACTTTGGTGCATAACCTACACATACTGTATAACAAAAACCATGCTGCCACACAAAATGTGATAGACTGGACTATTGCAACATTTCAACAATGCATCTGCTTCCAAAATCGCTGTGGGGAAGCCCTACGGCACTGGGCAGAGAGCATGTCAAGACTCACGATGGTCGGCTGAAAGCTGCACAAGCTCACTACCATGAAGTCACAGCCATGCTATCAACTATATGACAACTGGCTGAAGAGGAGTTAAGGAACAGGAAGAGAGGAGGCAACTAAGACTGCCTCTTTCTGGCAGGCTGTCAGCAATCGACTCACCCAACTGCAATGCTATTAAATACAACTGCAATTCCCCATTCACTAATGGTTTCACACCCTAACATTCCTTCTGTTACTGACCATTGCACTGACTACTTAGTTACAATGGAAAACTAAAAGCTTCCAAAATATAAACCTTCCAGCTGAATTTAAAATCAAACCATATCATAACGCATACAAAAGACAATCCTTGTGCATTACCTTAGAGCTCATCTATTGTCATGACCACAGATCCTATCCACGAATTACTTATGAACATAATGAACTTTTAAGTAAGACCTGTGTTTTTTTTTAAAAAAGGACATACAAGCAGAAGCTGGCTGAGACTGTAAAATAACCACTTGACCAACTAGTTCCAAGAGAATAGAATGTCGCACCTAAAAGGTGTGACACAGCCTACTTCAGACAGAGGCACTTCAAAGGAAAGATAGAATACAAACTGAACTGTAATCTCCTGTGGCTGCAGAGATAATGACGTCAGAGCCATGCTATCAGCTATACGACAACCGGCTGAAGAGGAGGAAAAGGAAGAGGAAGAGAAGTAGGCAACTAAGACTGCCTCTTTCTGGAAAATGATTACCACGTTAACCAAAACCGCCTCCCATTAAGTTATATCCCAGACTGTGAACATGAACTGCGTTGAGAAGAAAACAGATCTGGGCAAAAGACATGTTTGTTTTTCCATTACAGGAATACACAAGGAAATGGGTTTCAAAGAAGCCAACAGAAGCCTTATTTCTGTGTGTTATTCTGGTGTTCTGTCCTGGGGTGTGTATGTGTGCTGTGAAGGTCATGGCTGAAGAACATTAATTGGGCCTCCCTGAGCTTGCAGGTGAAAAAAACTCTTTCTCTCTGATTGCTGGAAGCAAGTCACAATCAGCAAAGCCACAGTCAAAAAAGAAACAGGACAACTTCTTTCAGCTCACCTGCAGAACCAATAATCTCCAAAACCAACTGCTCAACTGCCAAAGTCAGCACTACAGGAAGCACCCCACTTTAACAGCTGCAACGTTTCACCATCTACTCCTCACAGACAAGCCAAAGGACTGATTTGTATATCTTTTTAACTTTTTTTTTGGACTCAATTTCTCATTTCTAATCTGTGTGTATGTGTGATGCATTCTTATTATTTTTTCTCTCACATTTAGAACCTAATAAACTCACTCTTTCTTTGACTCAAGAAAGCCTGGCTAAAGTGGCTCCTTTCAAAACATAAATACATTTGGACTGGGAAAAGGTATCCACAAGGGAAGGGATCCTTCTTAAATTAACCTTGTTGCGACCAACTGAGGGGGTCGAATAAAGAAAGGGAGCTAGTTCCTCCCTCCTCAGTTGGGAGCATAACAATTTGGGGTACCTCGTCCTGGATCATAACAAATTGGGCAAACCTCATCCAGGGACCGGTTGTAACACTACCAAGTGCCTTTTCTTGTCCTAGTAGAAAGAACAGGAGATTAAAATGACCCCTACTGGCTAGGAAATCTGAAGGATATAATCTAAAAATTAGAAACAGACCTTTCGGAAGTGAAATCAAGCAAGATTTCTACGTGCAAAGGCTGGTAGAAGTTTGGAATTCTCCTCCACAAATGGCAATTGAAGCTTGATCGATTGTTAACTTTATATCTGAGACTGATAGATTTTTGTTAATCAAAGCAATTAAAGGATATAGTCAAAGGTAGGGCTAGACTCCTGACACTGATCACTATGGCTATCTGGTCCCACTGCCTTCATAAAGTTTGCCTGATGGGCCTCCTCATCCCCTAGGCATAGATGACATCTCTCATCCTTTACACCTTCTGGACCAAGTGCAGCATCAGGAAATCTTGGGGCCTGCTCAAAGCCACGTTGTGCCATTTTTGCAAGTTTTCCATGTCAAAATCCCTTTTACAATGACTTCCAGCACCTGGTCCAGTCAAAATGCATCTCCCCTCCAAGAGGTGCAGGCTGGGTTTAAGTAGTACAAGCGAGCTTCAACTTGTGCTAGCCTCTTCGCAATTCTGCGCTCTCTGCCCAGGCTGCCACTCAACTGTGCTTCAAGCGCTGGCTGGAAGCTGCAATGAGTGCAATGAGCAAGCAGCACAAAGTTTGCACGCTTCCTGCATTGGAAGCAACGGGCGCAGGTTAATCGCACATCACAATCCTCACAGCCATTTTAATCGTTCTCAGCTCTGTTCACTGTTGGATTAGGATTGTAACTTTTGAGTGTCTAATGTGCACCCTTTATCTGACGATATGCAGAATGAAGTAATTAATTCGAGATACCAGCCTGGAAAACAGAGCAGTGGCCCAAAAATAACTGAACTGTGAATCGCCACAAAATGACATCCAGCTAAAAGTGCTAGGCCTGTCGTTTGGTTTATAAACTCTTGCTTGGATTGTATAACATGTGGAGCAATTCATTCGGAGCACCATTTTTCATAGAAAAATGGTGCTCAGAATTAATTGCTCCACATATGGATTGAAAAGACTGTGAACCAAAGCAAGGCTTTAACGCCACTAGTCATCCCTGCATTTAATTTATTATATGTGAAGTTACGGTTGAGCTTTCTAGGATTCCATCTAGTCTGAAGGTGCATAATGGCCATTTTTAAAGCTCCCTGGAGTTAGATGCCAACATCTCCTTCTTTAATGAGATGTGTCTATTGTACGATAATAGGGTGGATTCCTAGTATTGGGTTTTGAAGTAATTGATTTCCGTGCGTGGTTTGAAGTACCATGGTTTAAATCACATAGAAGACCAGGGAGTTGTCATATGAAACTGTGAACTTAACCCTTAGAATGATGAATTGTTCTGTAACCTCAAGAACCTGCTGGCAGCTATAAGATGGCCTTTCTATTGGAAGCTTGTCAACCAAAAAGGGAAGAACAAAGAGTTTAAATAAAGCAACTCCCTTTTAGGCTTATTTGTAGCCAGCTACTCTTCTGTGGGGAGTTTTTAGCTCAAATTTTTATTGGTGTACCTAGCTGTCTCAGCATTGCCTTTCTTTCAGGAACACTCTTACAGATAGTAGGGCTGTTGCTTGTATAACACAGCACAAATCTGCAGGAAACCAACTAGATACTGTCAGATTCTGAGGCTAAAGGGTTATATATTGCCAAAATGAATATAACACAACATCCCTTGTTGTTAAACTAACGGTATAATGGTCCATTCACGTTACTTACGCCTTACATCACGTCAGGGTCACCCAACCTTAGAAAGGTGTTTATCAAATCCAAACAAGCTGATGCAAGCATTACTGGCTCTGTAATTACTAAATGTTAAACCAACAGTGCTGACTTTGTCATCAATGACTGATTAGTTACAAATCTTTTTGTTTACGTACATGGATATAGCAACAGCAACTTGTCTTTAATGTGTGAGAACAGGGATAAATGGGTGAATGGGACATGGTGTGAGTAAGATCATGAACAGCAAAGTTTTGGATGACCCCTAGTTTACAGAGTGTAGAATGTAGAATGCCACCCCCCACACCCCCCCACCCCCCCCCCAGCCATCCCCCAAACCACCCCCGTACCACCTCCTCTCCCCCCCACCACCCCACCCAGCAGTGCTTTGGAATAGTGATGTCTAGAAATAACAAAGGCATGAGATATTCATACACTGGTAATATTTTGACTTTTACAGTTAATATGCGACTACGAACACCAGCCGCAAGATTTAAGCTTCCATACCCAAAAATCCAAAGGATCTTTGGAGGCAAATACTTGAACAGTGATCACAGATCTTCATTAATAACACCAAAGTCCAGCAAACATGAGGATTTCAGCTGTTGGGAATGGAACCCCAAAATATACTACTGGGTAAAAGCCATTTTGGAATAGAATACGCGCAATTAATATAACAGGAAGCTGATTAAATAATATCCCAGTGATATCCACCTGACTGACCGAATAACTTCCAGGGATCACAAATATAACATTCACGTAGTAAAAATAGGTTGTGATATCCTCAAGAACTGCAGCTTTTTTTCTGCACCTTGTGCATCATACAAAATTGAAGAAACCGAGAAACTGCACAGATGCTGGCTGTAGGAAAATAAAAGCTTTTAAGTATAACTGTGTGTAATATATTCAGGTTCTATACCCACTAACCCTTTGGGAATACACAAGATGTTAAAGGACCAGCACATAATTGTTCTGTAAAAGTGCCTCGGGAGACATTAAAAACACAGACATACAAGGCTTGGCCCATGGGATTCAGGGCTGTATTATTACTTTGTGAGAAAAAAATGGAACAAAAAGATGTTGAAGAGCAAATTACTTTCTCTTTTGTGTGTGGAAATGTGCATTGTGATTTCAGTTTAAGCAGCCCAAATTCAAGCTTACTAAGGACCCTGAACCTTACATGTAGAGCACCTTGCAATGTTGAAAGTATTTACATTTCTGCCATCTAATATCTCAAAAAACGTTGGCTAAAATTATATCCCTTCAGCTTTCTTTATTATCAGTCAAGTTCCTCTGTCACTGTACAGCTGCAGTGAGGGAAATTCATTAAACAATGATGCACATTTGTACATGACATCATGTCTCTTTGTACTGTATACATGTCTTTAAGACACTGAGTGTGACTATGAGTTACAAGCTGGATTTTTCAATTGGCTGCATGCCAACCAGCAGCAAGGTTATTCGCAGTCACTCAACATTATGACCACTGACCCTGTTATCATTTTTAGGATCATTCTTAATTATAATATTTTACAGAGTTCCAGATTTTGGAAATGCACTGATTGGCAGGTCTTTCGTGCATGGAGGGGTTGAGGGTGGGGGGGGGGGGGCGGGGTGGCGGTGTGGGGGGTGTGGGGTGGGGGGGAGAGGGTGATGGTGTTGCAGGTGGTGGGTGGTGGCGGTGGGTAGTTGGGAGGAGTGGATTAAGCATGCTGCTCCAGCAGCTTAGAGGGGCAGGGATCATCATCATTGCTTTCTGCAGAAAGTAATTAAACATTAATGTACATGTAAAGTGAAATGCTGTTGGAGGAAGTGAGGCAAAGCAGGGAGTGTCTGTGACATAAGGAGGTATGAATTATTTTAGGATAATAGCTCTAAACAGTAGACAGAGAATTATACTCAGCCCAACACTCATCTCCATTAATGTCAATATACCTTTGTTATTAACAGTTGTCTGGTAGTACAGAACTTGAATATTGCTGAAAAGAGAGACTTGTTGCTAAAGCTTTTTGTCTTGCACTCATCAGGACAAATGCAAGAATGCCAAATTTCAAATGATCACAATTTATGCTACAGGAACAAAGGATGCTGATTGGTTGGCAAGTCAACTCTGATTCGCTGATGTGTTACCATGGACAAAGCAATGGGGAACTGTAGGCTCCCTAAACTCTGTATAATTTAAAAAGGCGCAAGTCTTGAACATTGTCTTTTTGTTTGCAGAGAACAGGTCCCTATGTATGAATGTATGTCACTCCTACCAAGCATAACATGGCTCACTTACGTTTGTTAGAAGTGGCATATGTTCATTCACAAGGACCTATGCTCTGCAAACAAAAGGAGTATGTTCAAACATTGCGCCGTTTTAAAAAATTACCCAGGAACTTGGGGAGCCTATAGTTCCCAGTTGCTTTCTCCCTGGCAACACCACAGCCAATCAGAGTCAACTTGCCAACCAAATCAGCACCCTTTTCTCCTGTAGGATAAATTATGATTGATTGAAATTTGGCATTCTTGTATTTGTTCTGATGAGTGCAAGATGAAAAGCTTCAGCAAGATGTCTCTTTATTCAATAAACGTTTTATTCTTCAATGCAATGTTCTGGAAATAAAAGCAATTAGTTAATAGCCTACCAATAAGAATGGCACTGCAGAGATAGCAGAGACCAGAACTGCACATGGCACTACAAGTGTAATGTAACCAAAGTTCTATATAAATTTGACCTTGCCTTCCTAATTTAATTTCAATTCCTCGAAAAAAAGAACCTCAACACCTTTCTGTATACCTTATGTTGCAATTTTTAATAATTACGAACTTATATTCCCAACTCTCTTTACTCCTCTTCCCCACTCATTTTCTGACATTCCAAGGAATAAGGAGCCTCCTTATTTCTTTACCTAAATGACCCACTGTATTCTTTGCCACATTAAATTTTATTTGACGTTTATGGATTCACTTTGCAAGCTGGTTTATGTCTTCCTATACTTTGGTGCAGTCCTCCACCTATTAGATATAGCTCCGTCAACTTGGTATTAACTGCAAATTCCTATACCAAATTCTAAATCCAAATCATTTATGTTATACTGAATGATAATCAACAGTGCCAACATGCCAGATAGTGGAGAGGGTGGTAGGGATGTAAGCTAATAAGCAGCACCCTCCCACCCCTTCTCAAAAGGCAATTAAATTTTTTTAATATGTTTATTTGATGTAGGCATCGCTGGCTAGGCCAGCATTCTTTGCCCTTCCCTAATTGCCCTTGTTCAGAGGGCATTTAGGGGTCAACCACATTGCTGTGGGTCTGGCATCATGTGTAGGGCAGGCCAGGGAAGGATTACAGATTTCCCTCCCTAAAGGACATTAGAGGGCCTTCAGCAGTAATTCTGAGTAGACTGATTTTATGATGGGCAGAAAAACAGGAAGTTTAAGGGCTCCATCATTATGCCACCATTTTACACTGGATTTCCTAACAAGTAGTGTTTATGCGTAACTTGCTATTTTCTGACCCTGGCATGCCCAGCTCCCAACGCCTGAAATTCCCACACCAACCCATGTACATGTATTTACAATAAAGGAAAAGTTAGAATCAGAGCAAATTACTTATTTCTTGGACTGGATTTGTACTCAAGAGAACAGCAGCACTTGTCAGGGTAAAATCTTTTCCAAATGGTGTAAATGTCACTATATAGAAGGCTTTCCTGGAATCCTTTTACTGTTAAGGGGTTAATGTGAACACATTCACTGACAGAAGTAGCAGATGTATCCAAGTGTTTTGAATGTCTGGCTGTCAAATAGTATCTTGCAAGACACTTGTGTGAGCAGAACAGGGTGTGAGATCCATCTGTGACATCATGAACTGCATCTTTCACTACAAAGCTTAATTTTTAATCTTCACTCAGAGTAAAAATTATTCTCTTTTCTTGAATTAAAATGTCCTGCGGCAACAGATAGCACCTGCTTCAGCAGAGTGTAGTCTGTGATGGAAGCTGTGTTTTATGAGCATATTTTTGAGAGACTCAACTAGGCTGAAATCCCCTGAATTAAGTGACTTTTCAATGATGGGGTATTTTTGCATCTTGTGCAGGACACCAGAAGTAGAAGGTCCAAAAGCACAAACAAATTTAATGCGTGTTTCAGAAATTATTTCACCACAATTATACACGTGGGGCTGGATTTTATGAAGAGGTAAATAGTCCCACCACCGGGGCTGGAAGTGAATTCCATGCCCATACAGGCAGATGGCAGGACCCAGGGGGTGGAATTTTACCAGCAGTGGCCAATTAAGAAGTCACTGCCAGGACAACAAACAGGACAACAGCTGCCCGCCTCCCAGAGCTGCCAGCCCAATCAGAGGGCTGGAAGCCTGGCAGCCTTGGCAGTGCTACCAATAGAGTTGGCCACTACTGAAGCTGTAGGGAGAAGGAGAGAGCACATCCATGTTGAGGCACCCTTGAACGGCAGGTAAGATCTTTTTTTAATGTGCTAGGACCAGGCAGGCCCCAGCCATTGGAAGGATGAACTGTCCTGCCATGGTGTCAGAGCCATGGTGGTTCTCATTACTGGAAGTGGAAAGTGATCCTCGTTTGGCCATTTAATTGGAATAATTGACTGCCCAGTTCCGATCAGCAGACAGCCATGCCGCTGCCATTCCCACTCATTGGAATACATTGCAGCGGTGGAAAAACATCAGGCTTCTCTCCCTAAGCATTCCATCACCATTTCACCAGCCCTACCGCCTCGATCCCAGCCTGTCTCCAGAGGACTGATGAAATTCGGGCCATAGATTTCTCACCAAACTTTCACCTTCTGAAAACAATGAATCCTTGGTGAGGCACGAACTCACTAAAGCCAGGCATGTGCCAATAATGTGGCCAAGTACCCTTTATTTATGTGTGAGTGTCAACAATGAGTGTCAATGGCTATTTGTCCATGGGGGCATCACTGTGAAGCCCAAATCAGGTCCATACACGCGCCTGACACGCCAACAGAGCTCGCTGTATAATGAGCAGAATTTTCCTCCCCCTCTCACAATCAGGATTATTGAGGGTAACTGTAGTGTCTGGGCTGAGCTAAGTCACACAGTTTTAGTGAAATGGTAAAATATTAATAATTTCTTGTCCAAAGCCAGTCTCAGGGCAGAGATTTATGGCAATGCGATGGCTGCCCATTTTATTCATACAGGCCCTTCTCTTTGCTGTCAGCTGCCCCTGGGATCAGTGTGCAAGAATACCACGGAGGCTCATTCTCTCCTTCCTGCCTCCGATTTCAGACAAAGCCTCACTAAGTAGGCATGTGGCACGGGCTCAAAATAAACAACTTTCACTGAGCTTAAAAATAACATTTCTCCAAGACAGCATGGTGCAGAATATGAATCAGAGACTCGATCTATTCATATCAGACTCTTAATTCAGATCATTTGCAGAAAGGTACACACCCAGTGCTTTCTGGAGCTCATGCCATGGAAATTCACTAAAAGAAAATGCTTCACAGAAGCTGAGCGTTGTTAATCACCATTTCATCTACTCCAGGGGCTTTGGGTGACAGCACATCCTGTTAACTCTTAAGGCACCAATCACTCCATTATCATAAACATACTTAAGTGTTAAAAGAAGAAAAGCCAATCTTGGCCTAGGAAGTGTGTGGAACAACTAGACACAACACATTCCCACAGGATTCTGTGTCTGTAAACAATCAGGAAAAAATTGCCACATTCTGCATGTGAAAGAATGGCACAAAATAATTCCTTTCACACAGACACACAAAAGACCAACATGAACTGCTGCAAAAGACGGGCAGTGCTCACTCAGACTACCTTGAAATCATGTCGTTTTTCTGTCCTTTTTATATTAGCCTGTGGTGTGTCGATTTCTGAATGAGTTGATCATTGCTTTTACTTTTTCAATGTACTTCAGTAATTGCATGAAACAATGTGCATACATGTGGGATTACCAATCAAATCTATTGATGTATATATGTGGGGCAGCCAATGACGTCAGTCAAATTTTACATCAAATACAAGTAAGCAATTCATGAAATAATGAATAGGATGAGTATTTTCCTAATAATTAGAGATAGGGAAAGAGAGGGAGATGTACAGTGCTAGCAGCTCTACTAAGAGTTGACTCTGAACACTAGTAAGATATGGCTGCCAGCCGTTTCCTTTGCCTCTTAGCAGAGTCAGCAGTGACTTAATGGAAAAGGAGGTGGGGTCAGGAATGACTGATGAAACACACTCAACCAAATGAAAAACTAACAGAGCCAACAGCCACTGAAAACACCAGAAGAAATGGCACACAAGGCTTGCCAGCCAGACATTTAAAAATAAACTTTCTTATTTTAGTGTTCTGAAAACAATTTCTAAATAATAAATGTATTCCTGTCAAAAGGACCAGTGCTGAATCCATTATTGCCTGTGATAGGCAGAATATCACCTTTTGATTACTGAGATTCTACAGCTATCAGAAAATGTCAGCTACTCCCAAGTGAAGCTGACATCAGGCTGACAATAAACGTTTCCATCTGTTCTGCTGTAAGATATTGAGAGTATAGACATTTTTCAGCAAGCACTGCTGTTATTCGCCAGAAGGGATGCAGCAGCTGTTTGGTGGTCACCACTGATGTTCCTATACCCTTCTAAACTGATGGTACAAGTGTGATGGATTGGATAATGTGCGGAATTTAATGCCCACCCCCCAAAGTGAGTTTGGAGGTGGCAAGGTGATGGTGAGGAGTCTGGGGACCTCATTGCCTCAGTGTCGTTGACAGCAATGAGGAGTTGGTGCCAACTTCTGATTGACTGACAGCTCTAGGGACCTGGGATTTCTGCCCCGGGTCCTCGAACCCTGGAAAGGCCGGCGCAATTAATGCAGTGGGCCTTCCTGAAAGGAGGCACTGCGGGACTCTCACCAGCTCTCCAGTCGGTGGGCAAGACCCTGTTGCCTGGATTAAACTCCACCCAATGTCCCTGCTTGTTGAGGCTATGACCACATACAAATTGATTAACTCCCAAGTCTAGGGTAATGGTATCCATCACCAGGCATTAAACAATTGGCTTTTGCATCACATCCGTGCCCATGGATGTAGTGACAAGGCTGGGAAAAGCTAGAACTCCCAGCGAACATCCTCATTAGGATCCTGCACAACATCATCCTTCTCTCAACGCAAGTGTGAGTGCTCTCTCTCCTGTTTTTGACTTTGCTGCCATGCAGTACTTATCTCTACTTTGGTTCACAGGAAGCTTTGCCAAGCAACCAACAACCTCAGACAGCCAGTCTGTCAGCTCCATCCAGCTCCTCACCTCCAGCCAAGAGGACACCTCCTCCATTGAAGAGCTGGAAATAAGCAGCCTAGAAGACCAATCGCAGCGCTTACCCACACCCTACAATAGCGCAGAGACACACACCTTGGTCGGACCTGGATCTAGGTCAGGTTCGGGTTCACAATCTGGTGGTCACCACACAGGCACGTGTCTGCAACAGAAGGAGGCAGGTTCGGCCCAGCTCCCCGGCACTCAGAGGACTGCTGGGGAAGAGGCAACTATGAGATCTGAGTCAGATGACAAACCTCTGGATTTGGCCTTTCAACTCATCTTGGAGAGTTGGCAGAAGGCGTGGAAGAGCTGTTGGAAGCCCTCAACAGAATGGCACATGAGTTGGAGGAGTGCGTCCACCTGCTCTCTGATGAAGTGGTGCCCACATGTGCGCGTATGGAGGTCTCCATGGGGAGGATGGCGGACGCCATGGAGACCCTGGTCCAGCAGAACGCAGCGATGTATGCAGGCCTGCATCCTATCGCTGTAGCCATGAGTGAGTTCCTGCTGTGGCAACGCGAGAGGGAAATGGGGCACCTCGACGTTGCTCCAGGTGTTCCTTCCCCTCAAGGAGTCAGGCTGGGGCCCCTGGGCACCCTAAGGGAGGAGGAGTGGCAGCTGGACACCCCTAGGTCATCCGCTCAGGAATCTCAGAGGCTGTCCTCTCCCTCCGAGTCTCCTTTGCCTGTGAGCCTCTCAACCTCGTCCTCTGTCACCACAAAGGGAGCAGCTGGCCCACGAGTGACTGTGGAGGGAGAAGTGTGTGTGTGGCAGGGCCTTTCAGAGCTTTGTGCAAGCTCTCTCCCATGCACACAGATCCTGAACATATCACACTCACCTCACTGTCCTGAGCATTTTCAATGCTGCCTGCTGGGGTTCGCTTTCAGTTGTCCATCTGAGCTGACCTGCATCTCCGCCCCACCCAATGATCACACTCCCATGCAGCACCTGAACTCACCCACCACGACTCTCATTTCACTTTCGATTTAGACAGCATGGTGGTGATTCAGTTTTCCTTCACTCCCCCATCCTTTCCCCTCCCACTGTGACCCATTTCCTTGCCCCATCACTGTTGACACCCCCGGCACCACCTTCCACCTCCGTGACCTACCAGCCACAACCCTTTTCCTTCGGGATGTCCGGGTGAATGTGCATGTTCCTTTCCTTCCACATCCCACCCTCATCCACATTAACCGCTCCGACTTCCTCCTTCCCGCCCCCGGGGTCCGTGTCTGCCTCCAAGTCCCTACCAACCACCCTCACCTTCCCTTCTACCGCTACTGTTGAACCCTCACCCTCCCACCCTACCACCTCACTGCCCTTGGTCACTCTCACCATTCCCTCATACCATGCCCACCCTCAGTTCACCCCCCAGGAGGCAGTCATGGACTCATCAGAGCCCTCCCTTGCACGTACATCTGGACGTCTCGCACACCAGACCCCTTCCCCCACTCCGGACCCCTTTCCCCCTTGGAATGCCTTACCACCCCCCCCACCAATAAACTCATCCCCCTTAGTCCTCCCCAACACCCCCAGACTCCCGCCCCCACCCGGTTTATTCCTTCTCCCTTCCTGACTCCATCAGACACCCTTACTTCTTCCTCCACCCTTACTTGCTCCCTCTCCACACTCCTCCCCCCTCCGAACTCCTCCCCCCTTCCACCACCCTTACACCTACCTCCCCTGTTGCCATCTTATCTCCCGTTACCCCTCCTCCCCTGTACTCCCACACCCGCCCCCCCTTCCTCTCCAGTCTAGCCTAGACCTTCTTCTCCCAACCACCCCGGTACATCTTCCTCTCCCAAACACAGCTGGACCTTCCTCTCCATCCCTTCAACCATCATCTGCTGAGATCAGATCCTCAACGGTGACTTTCCAACTTCTGTGAGCTGCTTCGCGGCGCAGCCATGTCCATGAGAATCCACCCAGCATGCCATGGACATTCCTCCAGTGTGCCATTGATGTGGGGCCCAGCATCTTCTGTTCCTCGGATGTCCATGGTGTGAGCAAGGCCCTGGCAATAAGTCCCGACTTCTGCAAGTCACACTTGTCAAGATGTGTCCTGCACCGGCGTGTGATCACACTGATGTGGGCAGATGATACAGCCGGTGGGGGGCGGTTGGGGGAGGGGAGATGATTCCATAGGGCTGGCCCTATAATGATATGCAGATGTATTACAATGAGGTTCCCTATGTCCGACATTGGGAAACACTATCCACTATCAACTGGCTGAACGGACGATCGCAAACTGGTTTTACAACATTGTGAAACTGATTTCTGGCCTTTTCGCCACATTTTTTGCTCACGCCACCGAGCCTGGCCGGATGCCAGCGGGAATGGAAAATTCCACCCATTGTCTACCAACTGCAGGATTCAGACCAGGACCAGTACATAGGTAAAAATGGCAGCTCCAGTGTGTATTTGCATGTCATGATACAGCAGCATCTATTCAACTTTGGCCCTGGTGTTGATCTTTTGTGTTGCACTGTTGAGACCAACACAGTGCTGTTCAATCACTCAAACCACCATATGGTCATTTTGAATTCCACCATTGCATACAAGGACTTTACACTCAGTTTACATCATAAAAGTTAAATAAAACTCCTATTACAAAACAAAGGCAAAACATAGTAGGCTTGTCCGATAATTTCATTCACTGACATTAGAATAATGCTGAATTATCTAATACCTGGTTTAAGTATCATTTTAACATAAGTACAGAATTGTGGTTGTGCATTTCCACTTACTCAATCTTCATGAAAGGATTAGTTAAGACTTGTTAAACAGACATGGTTGTTTCTGAAAAAAGACTTTAAAGGCCCCCTTTAATAATGCTCCAATACAGATAAGGTCCCTTGCCCTTTTAACTGTATATGGCATAGGAAAATCTTAAAATAATTCACATTATAATTATGGTATACTTACATTTCACATACTTTCTTTTAGGGTCAGCTGTGGCTTAGTTGGTAGCACTCTTGATGAGCCACAAGGCTCTGGGTTCAAGTCCCATTCCAGATTGTGAGCACATGATTTATTACAGTGTAGTATTGAGTGAGTTATCCCTTAATCAACATCACAAAATGAGATTATTTGGTCATTATTATATTGCTGTTTGTGGGAGTTTGCTGTGTGCAAATTTACTGCCCCGTTCCCCACATTACAACAGTGACCACACTCCGAAAGTACTTCATCGGTTGTAAAGTGCTTTGAGACACCTGGTACTCATGAAAAGTGTGATATAAATGCAAGTCTTTCTTTTCTCTCTATTTTCACTTCACACCTACTTTGCTGTTGAATCTGGAGTCAGGCCTAAGCAGATACCACAGCGAAATGGAGTGAGAGACTTTGAAGAAGATTCTCAATTAACTCTGCTTCAGAGTCAGCTGAGTTTAACACCAGATTTATGAGTGTCAACTGACACTATTTTGCACCAATACTAAACTTGTATTGTAAATGCATTTTAAAACAGTGTTAGAAAACAAGTAAAAAAAAAATTAAAGTGGATAAAAAGCAAAAACAAATCTTCTAAGGAACATGACACAAATCACTGTAAAATCTTACAATAAATAATTCTATTAAGTAACTTAACCTATCAGAACCATGCAGAAATTTGTGAGGTGTCATATATCAGGCAAAATAGTTTATCTAAACTCTGGGCCAGACAGATGACTAAATAATGACCGTTGAGGATCTAACAGACGGAGATTGTAGTGGGTGCCAGATTTCCTGTAGATTGCCAACTCTCAGACTCTTCATAGATGACCTAATTAAGCCAGCCTGAGTCACTAGAAATCAGCGATAGCTGGAATTATTTTTAATCCTGAATTTCTTCCTTTCTTGGTCAGACTTGAACAATGCACCACAGATATGTGACCTTTTATGTTAAAACCACATGAAGCTTGAGCAATAATGACTAAGACTGATAGGCCCTGATCTCATCATGATTTGATTTTCTGACCCTATTTATATCTCATATATGTTCTTAATGTCCACCCTTGTGTTGTACAATGCTACTAGCTGTCAAAGTGCTGTGCCACTGAAAAGTAGCTATGATTTTCTTCTTTAGCAATTTGTAACCTCACTTTTATGTTGCTAGGGAGAGATAGAATGAGGTGGGAGGACACTCATGTAAGATTTCAGGGTTTGGGGCCAAAGATCCCTAAATAGGCAGTCGTCTAGTCATTATTAATTTTAAGATGGTTCATTAAGTTTATTAAGAAACTACAGTTTAGATATGATACATTAATAAATTAGACAGAAAAAAAATATATGACCTGTAACAGTTTGTGATGATGGTCAAGGGGTGTTTTTGTAACTGGAAGCCGGTGTCCATTGGGGTTCCACAGGGATCGGTGTTGGGTCCCTTGCTGTTTGTGGTATATATAAATGATTTAGACTTGAAGGTAGGAGGGTTGATCAGTAAATTAGCGGATGACACGAAAATGGTGGGGTGGTAAATAGTGAGGAGGATAGCCTTAGATTACAGGAGGATATAGATGGGCTGGACACCTGGGCTGATCAGTGGCAAATGGAATTTAATCCAGATAAGTGTGAGGTGTTGCACTTGGGCAGGACAAACAAAGCATGGGAATAGACAATGAATTGTAGGACCCTGGGAAATACCAAAGATCATAGGGACCTTGGTATGCATGTCCACCGGTCCCTTAAGATAGCGGGACAAGTAGATAAGGTCGTTAAGAAAGCATATAGGATACTTGCCTTTATTAGCTGAGGCATAAAATATAAGAGCAGGGAGGTTATGCTGGAACTATATAAAATGCTGGTTAGGCCATAGCTAGAGTATTGCGTGCAGTTCTGGAATCCACATTATAGGAAGGATGTGATTACACTAGAAAGAGTGCAGAGGAGATATACCAGGGTGTTGCCTGAGCTGGAGAGTTTTAGTTATGAGGAGATTGGATAGACTGGGGGTTATTTTTCCTGGAGCAGAGGAGATTGAGGGGGGACATGATTGAGGTATATAAAATTATGAGGGGCATAGATAGGGTAGACAGGAAGGAACTTTTTCTCTTGTTGGAAGGATCCATAATGAGGGGGAATATATTTAAGGTAAGGGGCAGGAGGTTTAGAGGGGATATGAGGATGAGTTTTTTCACCCAGAGGATGGTGGGAATCTGGAACTCACTACCTGAAAGGGTGGAGGCAAAAACCCTCATAACATTTAAGAAGCATTTGGATGTGCACTCGCGATGCCATGGGATACAAGGCTATGGGCCTAGTGCTGGAAAATGCGATTATAATAGTTAGGTACTTGTTTGACAGGCACAGACTCAATGGGCCAAAGAGCCTTTTTCTGTGCTGTAGACCTCTATGACAGCATTCCACTCTCTAGTCGAAGTGCTAAGAAACTCTTCCCTTGATCTCTTAATCTTCCTCCTCCTCCGGTCCATCTTCCATCTGAAGAAGGCAGCTACTCAATGAGCACTGCCATCTCACCAGCACCTCAGCCCTCTACCACCTGTACAACACCAATATATATACCCTTTTTTGGGGTGGTTGACAGCATCAATCATCTATCTAACTATTCTGACCAATGGATATGTAACAGGTACTCAAAACGTCAGGGAGATTACCACCCCCCTTGTTTGTCATCCTGCTCAAAGTCAGTTTTTTAGTTTTCATCCTGCTGAGGGTCATATCCTGGTCCTTTCTAAACAATTGCATAGATATGGGGGTGCACAAGACACCTTTCTACCAGCTTAGGAATGTCAACATGGCAGCCTGAACTAAGTGACCTTGCTGTTTCTGAAGACTGTTTAGAGGTCAAAGTGTTTAGAAATTGTCTTTCCAGAGAGACAACCAATGCTGTTTAGTTAATCTCATAAAATGCAGAAAACACCCATTTATTAAAGACCCCAATTTCTTACACTCATGTGGAGCATAAACGTAGGCATAGTGTTGGGTCAAATGGCTGCAATTCTATGGTAAAATTCAATGCAATTCTATGTTTTATGAAGACGTATGAAATGGAAACTAGTTATCTCCCTCGTAGGAAGAAAATCTTCACCACAACTGATTGTGAGCCGCATCATGGGCAGAATTTTCAGTTCGGCGGCGGGTGCAATCGGCGGGTCCAGGACCAGCTGGTGAATGGACCGCCAACCGCGATCGACCCCCGACGGCGATTTCACACTGGCTGGTCAGTTACCAGCCATCCAGCGCGAAGCACGTGCTGGAATGCTCAGCACTGCCGGGGTGGGGGGCAGGAGGAGGGCGGGCACTGACGTAAGCGCGGGCATGGGCGAGCGCGGAACGAAAGCTCCCTGAAGGTAGAGAGCTGCTTCAGGCCAGCTGAAGACTTCAAAAGTATTAAATAAAGGTTTTAAAATCAGAAAATGTCCAAGCATCACATACAGTCAGCTGAACATGTACATTATAAAAATTCTGTCCATAGATTTTTATTATTTTTATTTAATAACAGAAACCTCATCCCGCCCTTGGACGAGGTTTCATGAAAAATGCAAAGGCCGCCTGGCCGATTCGCCCATCTGCCAACCCTGAGGTTGGATGGACCACGAAAAATCGAGGACAATCACAACTTTAATTGCCCTCTTAATTGTCGGCGGGTACGCTTCCGACTTCTGACTGAAATATCGCACAAGCGTGGGATGATGTCGGGACGCTTGCCTGATGTCATCACGCGATATTTTACACTTCAGTGGGTCGGGACTGCGCCCGCAACCGACCTGAAAATTCTGCCCCATGTGTCGTCTGACTGGTAGTTGTCTGCTGTCTGCTCTCCCTCTTATTCCAAGAACAATACAGGGAATAACAAATTGGTAACTAAAACACTGAGAGGGAGAAACTCATTTGTGCAGCACCCATGTTCATTCTCCCGGGGCATGCAGCACCACGAGACACTACCTACATGGTCCACATGCCATTCTTCATTGAAAGAAGTAGCACTACACAAATTAATTTCTCACCCTGTGAATTCAAATAAAATAACCAAAGTCGGATTAAAGTGAAAAATGATTATTGCAACATGAAAATTGAGTGTCCATTAAGGTCTGTTTGCACTGCAGTCAGTTGAAGACTGGCTCTCCATTCTAAAATACACTTCCATAAAAATATCCTGCGTAGCACACATCGCATGACGAAATGGGAAGAATGAAAAAGCATCAGTTTTCATTATAGTCAGGCCAAACTCAATCATTACTTTGTCTTCTTTCACGTGTGAGGTAATTGGGTTGGACTGAAACAGTTGTTTCATGCTACTCATGGAGAAGGACTTCATAAATATTAACAGACTAGAAATTCAGCTGTGCGGCATATGCAAGGGCCTAAGCCTACTCGAAGCCCCAACTGCAAGGTTGGTTTGCCATGAGACAACCACCATTAGTGCAGCTGGGCTGCACTAAGAAAGCCAGGCTGGCATTTGTTCTGCCAACGAGGTAAGTTTTAAAATATGCTTACCCGAATGTGGGCCACAACTACAGCTACCACACCCCACCAGAAATATAGGTTCACAATGAGACATTTACCTGTAATGAGGCCTTGCCCATTCATGGTTAAGCTGCATATTCCACAATTCTATGCCACATATCCTCTGTATTACTAATCAGTCTATTCCACAATAGGATACTTTAGTGATTTTCTTACACCTGTTTCTATATCTATACATATTAACCTGACAGCCATGTGTAGCAGTGGACCTTGGACTCGCAATCCTTGAATTTGCATTCATTCCTTATACGATGTTTGCCAATGCAAAGATGGAAGACAACTTTTCAGTCATATCATGGTTTGAAAAGTGTCATAAAATAAATTTTCAAATATCGCAAATACCAGGCTTACCCTGCAATATTTGGCAGATCTGAAGCATGCCAGACCACAGGTATTTGGGATCCTCAGATTCAAAGGTAGATTATTTGCACATATTCAACTCATCCTTGACTGCAATTAATTTCAGAAAATTACATGTTCCATGGCGCATCCAGTAACATAAGAATGTTTACAGTTTGAGAGAGTAACCCATTAAATGAAAGTAAAAAAAACACAGGTATTACAAGAGCACTGAGTTGTTGATGCGGTTACGAGGGGAGGGGTGGATTCAGGACTTACCAACAAGCTCCAGGACCAAGAAAGCAAATTTATTTCATTAAATGTCAAGAAAATCTTAGGAAGAGCACTTCAGAAAAGATGTCCTCAATGTGACAATTTCAGAACAAAAAGTGACAGCTTTAAAACTGACATGCTTTATGCCATCAGTAAACTGCCACGAGATAGCTATCTCATATCTTTGAGATTGAGAGAGATTTAAATTGTCTCCCTCACTCTATTCTACATAAGGAAGTTTTAGGGCTATACAACTTCTAACAGCCCCTCGTTTACTGACCTTAGCTATTTTTAAGTAGGTTGCGTAGAACTTTCTGAAATATGACCAAGTAGCAAAAGTCAATTTTAAAAGAAAACAGAGGTACTTTTTCTTTTGAACTCCCTCTTTCACCATCTGTTGTCAGATTTAAGAATTCTAGACTCATTTAGTGGAGATGCTTAAGCAGTGCGGTTCATTTTCATACAGTAAGGTCCTTTCAAACTTATTGTTTATTCATTTAGGTTACGTGGTTTAACTCCTAATTTCGTTATGGATGAACGGGAATATAGGTTATTAGGAAGGAGTCCAAATAAATCAGGCTGATTGGTACTAACATAAATTCTTCTAAAGGTGCCTGTCCATCATTTTAGAATCATAGAATAATCAGACAGCATAGAAGGAGGCCATTCAGCAGTAGTGGATGTACTATAGTTAGCCCCAGTGTCATCAAGCTACAATGAAAACATGCCAAGGGTTCACCATCATGATTGCTAATCAGGAACTTCCACTTTGGCATTGTGTGCAGCAGTGACTCAATTGGTAGCACTCTCTCTCTGAGTCACAAGCTTCCAGGTCCAAGTCCACAAAAGTCAAAGCCAATGCTCTGATGTCATACCAAGGGAGTGCTCCACTGTTGGAGGTGTTGTCTTTCAAATGAGACGTTAAACAAAGGCTTCGTCTGCCTGCTTGGCTGGATGCAAAATGCCCGATGGCGCTATGTTGAAGAAGGGCAGGAGTGTGATCCTTGTTTTTCTGGTCAATATTTATCCCTCCATCAGCATCACAAAGAACAGATTATCTGATCATTATCATGTTGCTATTTGTGGGAATTTCCCTGGTGCTAATTGATTCCACATTACAACAGTGAACACACTTCAAAAAGTATTCAATTGGTTCTAAAGCACTTTGAGCTGTACAGTTGTCATGAAAAGCATTATATAAATGCTAGTCCTTCTTTTCTTTCATCTCAAAAGTGTAGGTGGGGGCATTGGGTGAGGGTAGGATGCATCAGCAATGATGTTTGCATGTAACAGCAAATCAGCGTTCACTGACAAGAACTGGGCTCCAACATGAATTATCATCTTCCAGAGAACCTTATGAGGGGCAAAATAAAGGAAAATAGTGGGGAATAAAAACATGTCAATGGCAAGACCCCAGCCATGTGATCTTTTGCAACATGAAACTAGGATATGTCTCAGGCCAAAATTCTAAGTAAGGTGCTACTTAGGTGTATGTATTGGATGTGGTTTTCCAAAACAAATTGTCTCTCAGACTTCACGACTTAGATTCACTGGCTCAGGTTAGGTGGGAAACTTTATGCTCACACACCAGAAAATAGATACCAAACTTCTTAATTGTATAAATTAAATATATTGACAATTTGCTGAGCAATAACATAAAATAAGTGGAGAGAAATGCTACCTTCGGACTGTGATTACCCTCCAAGTTTTGTTTACATTCGTTGCATTAATAAGTTCTTTGTGTAAATGGGGAGAGTTTGGTTCCATTTCAACTTAGCTTATAAAGGGATGAATTAGATGTGGAATTCTGAGTGAAACATTAGCTCACTGGAATTCTATGGGCAGAATATTGAGCTCATCGGGCTATTTCGTGATATTTCGGTCAGCGGGTGCGTGTGGGAGGCAGCAGCACGCCTGCCAACAACTAACAGGCATATTAAGGCCATTAGAGTAATAATGACATTTTTCACTGCCTGTCCAACCTCACGGTTGGCGGGCATGCTAAAAGGCCAAGCTGCCTTTGGATTTTTTAGGAAACCTCATCCACAGGCGGGATGAGGTTTCCAACAATAAATAAAAATTAAATTAAAATGTTTGGATTTCATTCATAACATGTCCCTGCTCATGTGACAAAGTCACATGGCCGGGGGGGGGGGGGGGGCATGTTTTTAACATTGTTTAAGTTATTAATTTTTTATTTCAAAAATCTTCAACTCCCTGATGCAGATCCGTGCCTCGGGGAGCTTTTACTGCACGCATTCGTGTGCATGCGCGAACTTCAACGCTCGCACTCCTCCCACCCCCACCCTGGCAGCGCTGCAGTGCGCATTTCGCACTGGCTGGCCGTTAACTGGCTAGCCAGCATGAAATTGCGGTCAGCTTCCTGATCGCTCCCAGGCCCACCTGCCGAGTCCACCTGACCACTGGAAAATCCTGTCCTATATTTTGGCTTGTTGGCCTTGAGTCAGTTATTCCTTGGTGCATATAGACCCCTTTTCAAATATAACAGTTATTCCTTGCTCACTCTAAATAAAGATTGCAAGATGCATTTTTAACCAGTAACTTATATATTGCACAGAGGATATTATTGTCTCTGCTCAAAGTTATTTTTGCAGTGTTAAAAATAGCACATGGTAGATGATGATGGAAAGGTTTTTCCTGTTTTATAACTGTTCCACTGAGCTGAGGTGTGGCGCAAGTCTTTAAAATGGAGCATGTATATTAGAGCTTCACAAAACTCTTTCATTACCATCAACCCACAAGTCAGATGTTGCCTCCAGCTCAGGACAAGTAGGGACTTTGTTACAGAATCAAGCCCTAACCTTTTGCAACTACAAAGGCAGCCAGTGAATTACAAACCTTGGATAATCTCAAGCTCAATGAAATGAATACCTAATAAGAACCCGTCTACCAGTTGCCATTAGTTTACAGTAAGTTTGAACATTACTTTTAGATTCACAAAGTCACTTTTAGCTACAAAGCAGTATTACAGCCATTAAAGCCAATCACCCAGCAGGATATGTTTTTTTTAATTCATTCATGGGATGTGGGCTTCACTGGCTGGGCCAGGATTTATTGCCCATCCCTAGTTGCCCTTAAGAAAGTGGTGGTGAGCTGCCTTCTTGAACCGCTGCAGTCCATGTGGTGTAGGTACACCCACAGTGCTGTTAGGGAGGAGTTCCAGGATTTTGACCCAGTGACAGTGAAGGAACGGCGATATATTTCCAAGTCAGGATGGTTAGTGACTTAGAGGGGAGCCTCCAAGTGGTGGTGTTCCCATCTATCTGCTGCCTTTGTCCTCCCAGATGGTAGTGGTCATGAGTTTGGAAGGTGCTGTCTAAGGAGCCTTGGTGAATTCCTGCAGTGCATCTTGTAGATGGCACACACTGCTGCTACTGTGCTTCAATGGTGGAGGGAGTGGATGTTCGTGGATGTGGTGCCAATCAAGTGGGCTGCTTTGTCCTGGATGGTGTCAAGCTTCTTGAGAGCCGTGAGAGCTGCACTCATCCAGGCAAGTGAAGAGTATTCCATCACACTCCTGACTTGTGCCTTGTAGATGGTAGACAGGCTTTGGGGAGCCAGGAGCTGAGTTACTCGTCTCAGGATTCCTAGCCTCTGACCTGCTCTTGTAGCCATAGTGTTTATATGGCCAGTCCAGTTCAGTTGCTGGTCAATGGTAACTCCCAGGATGTTGATAGTGGAGGATTCAGTGATGGTTATGCCGTGGAATGTCAAGGGGCGATGATCAGATTCTCTCTGGTGGTTCTGGCTGGAATACTCTTCATTTGCCTGGATGATTGCAGCTCCCACGGCTCTCAAGAAGCTTGACACCATCCAGGACAAAGCAGCCCACTTGATTGGCACCACATCCACAAACATCCACTCCCTCCATCACTGAAGAACAGTAAAAGTAGGGAAAATCCCAAGATATTCTATAAGTATATCAATGGGAAGAGAATGACCAGGGAAAGAGTAGGGCCCATTGTGGACCAAGGGGGCAATCTATGGGTGGAGCCAGAGGACATCGGTAGATTGTTGAATGAATACTTCACATCTGTCTTTAACCAAGAGAATGAGGATGAAGGTATAGAACTCGGGAAAAGAGACTGCAAGGTTCTTGAGCAAATTGATATCGGGAGTGACAAGGTATTGGAGGCTTAAAAGTGGACAAATTTCCAGATCTGGATGATTTCTGTCCCAGACTGCTGAGGGAGGCAAGGGAGGAGAACACAGGGGCTCTGACCCAAATTTTTAATTCCTCTCTGGCCACGGGGGAGGTGCCAGAGGACTGGAGAACAGCTAATGTGGTTCCACTATTTAAGAAGGGTTGTAGAGATAAGCCAGGGAACTACAGACCAGTAAGTCTCATGTCAATGGTAGGGAAACTATTGGAGAAAATTCTGAAGGAGAGAATCTATCTCCACTTGGAGAGGCAAGGTTTGATCAGGGATAGTCAGCATAGCTTTGTCAGAGGGAGGTCATGCCTAACAAATTTGATTGAACTTTTTGATGAGGTGACCAGGTGTGTAGATGAGGGTAGTGCAGTTGATGTAGTTTATATGGATTTCAGCAAAGCCTTTGACAAGGTCCCACATGGGAGACTTATAAAGAAGGCAAATGCATTTGAGATTCAGGGTAATTTGATAAGGTGGATTCAAAATTGGCTTAGTTGTAGGAGGGAGAGGGTGATGATAGAAAGATGCTTCAGTGACTGGAAGCCAGTGTCTAGTGGCGTACCACAGGGATCTGTGCTGGGTCCCTTATTATTCATCATTTATATAAACGGCATTGATGACTATGGCCTGAATTTTACCGTCAGCGAGTTGTGGGCGGGGCCCGCTCGCCGATGGGAAAATGATGCGGGATGATGTTGGGAGGAACCCCCGATGTCATCCCGCCCCATTTAAGTATTCAGGAAGGCGGGTGGACAGCTAAATCAGCTGTCTGCCCGCCAACCTGTCAATGGCCAATTGAGGCCATTGACAGGATAATTAAGGTAATTAAAGGCCCTGCCCGTCCAACCTGAAGGTTGGTGGGCAGGCCAGGAACCCCAGCGGGCTTCTGATAAAGGTTTCATGTTCCTTTTTAAAAATCTTAAATAAACTTTATGTGATATTTATTAACATGTCCCATCTCATGTGACATTGTCACGAGGAGGATATGTTAATTTTTTTTTATTTTTCTATTTTGACACTTTGAAGCACTGTCAGTGATCTCCCTGAGACAGCACTTAGTCTTAGGGAGCAGTGTGCATGAAAGAGCACACTTAGGGCAAAATGCAGCCCTATGTGGGGAGTAGGATTAGTAAGCTTGCGGATGACACAAAGATTGGCAGGGTGGTTAATAGTGAGGTTGATTGTCTTGGGCTACAGGAAGATATAGACAGGATGGTCAAATGGATAGATAAGTGGCAGATGGAAATTAACCTTGAAAAGTGTGATACACTTAGGAAGGAGTAATTTGACAAGGAAGTATTCAATGAACGGCATGACACTAGGAAGTTCTGAGGAACAAAGGGACCTTGGCGTGTGTGTCCATAGATCTCTGAAGGCAGAGGGGCATGTTAATGGGGTGGTGAAAAAGGCATTTGGGACACTTGCTTTTATCAATCAAGGCATAGATTACAAAAGTAGGGAGGTCATGTTGGAGTTGTATAGAACCTTAGTGACGCCACAGCTGGAGTACAGTGTGCAGTTCTGGACGCCACATTATAGGGAGGATGCGATTGCACTGGAGGGGGTGCGGAGGAGATTCACCAGGATGTTGCCTGGGATGAAACATTTAAGTTATGAAGAGAGGTTGGATTGACTTGGGTTGTTTTCGTTGGAGCACTGAAGACTGAGGGGTGACCTGATCGAGTGTACAAGATTATGAGGGGCATGGACGTGGTGGATAGGGAGCAGCTGTTGCCCTTAGTTGAAGGGTCAGTCACAAGGGGGCATAAGTTCAAGGTGTGGGGCAGGAGGTTTAGGGAAAGCTTTCTTACCCAGGGGGTGGTGACGGTCTGGAATGCACTGCCTGGGAGGGTGGTGGAGGCGGGTTGCCTCACATCCTTTAAAAAGTACCCGAGTGAGCACTTGGCATGTCATAACATTCAGTGCTATGGGCCAAGTACTGGTAAATGGGATTAGGTAAGCAGGTCAGGTGTTTCTCACATGTCGGTGAAGACTCGATGGGCCGAAGGGCCTCTTCTGCACTGTATGATTCTGTGATTCTGTGATACGGTCATTGCCTGGCACTTGTGCAGCGCGAATGTTACTTGCCACTTGTCAGTCCAAGCCTGGATATTGTCCAGGTCTTGCTGCATTTGGACATGGACTGCTTCAGTATCTGAGGAGTCGCGAACGGTGCTGAACATTGTGCAAACATCAGCGAACATCCCCACTTCTGACCTTATAATGGAAGGAAGGTCATTGATGAAGCAGCTGACGATGGTTGGGCCGAGGACACTAACCTGAGGAACTCCTGCAGTGATGTCCTGGAACTGAAATGACTGACCTCCAACAACCACAACCATATTCCATTGTGCTATGACACCAGCCAGTGAAAAGATTTCCTGCTGATTCCCATTGCCGCTAGTTTTGCTGGGGCTCCTTGATGCCACGCTCGGTCAAGTGCGTCCTTGATGTCAAGGGCAGTCACTCTCACCTCACCTCAGGAGTTCAGCTCTTTTGTCCATGTTTGAGCCAAGGCTGTAATGAGGACAGGAGCTGAGTGGCCCTGGCGGAACCAAAACTGGGCTTCAGTGAACAGGTTATTACTAAGCAAGAGCCGCTTGATAGCACTGTTGATGACCCTCTCCATTACTTTACTGATGTTCGAGAGTAGACTGATGGGGCAATAATTGGCCAGGTTGCATTTGTCCTGCTTTTTGTGTACAGGACATACCTGGGCAATTTTCCACATAGCTGGGTAGATGTCAGTGTTGTAGCTGTACTGGAAAAACTTGGCTAGGGGCACGGCAAGTTCTGGAGCATAAGTCTTCAGTACTATTGCTGGAATATTGTCGGGGCCCATAGCCTTTGCACTATACATTGTCTTGATATCGAATGAATCGAATTGGCTGAAAACTGACATCTGTCGGGGGAGGCCGAGATGGATCATCCACTCAGCACTTCTGGCTGAGGATTGTAGCAGATACTTCAGCCTTATCTTTTGCACTGACACACTGGGCTCCTCCATCATTGAGGATGGGGATATTTGTGGAGCCTTCTCCTCTAGAGAGTTGTTTAATTGTCCACCACTATTCACGACTGTATTTGGCAGGACTGCAGATCTACATCTGATCCATTGTTTGTGGGATAGCTTAGCTCTATCACTTGCTGCTCATGCTGTTTGGTACACAAGTAGTCCTGTGTTATAGCTTTGCCAGGCTGACACCTCATTTTAAGGTATGCCTGGTGCTGCTCCTCGCATGTCCTCCTACACTCTTTATTGGACCAGGGTTGATCCCCTGGTTTGATGGTAATGGTAGAGTGGGGGATATGCCAGGCCATGAGGTTACAGATTGTATTTGAGTACAATTCTGCTACTGCTGATGGCCCACAGCACCTCATGGATGCCCAGTCTTGAGTTGTTTGATCTGTTCGAAATCTATCCCATTTAGCACAATAGTAGTGCCACACAACATGATGGAGGTATCCTCATTGTGAAGACGGGACTTCATCTCCACAACAACTGTGTGGTGGTCACTCCTACCGATACTGTCATGGGCATCTGCATCTGCAGCTGGTAGTTTGGTGAGGATGAGGTCAAGTATGTTTTTCCTCTCACCATCTGCCACAGACCCAGTCTAGCAGCTATGTCCTTTAGGACTCGGCCACCTCAGACTGGAGAGGTGCTACAGAGCCACCCAGAGTGCATTTTGCACTCTTGCCACACGCAGTGCTTCCTCCAAGTGGTGTTTAACATGGAGGAGCACTAATTCATCAGCTGAGGGGGGGTGGGTGGGGGGTTGGTGGGGGGGGAGGGGGTGGGGTGGGGGTAGATAGTAATCAGCAGGGGCTTTCACTTGCCCATGTTTGACCCGATGCCATGAGACTTCATGGGGCCTGAAGTCCTTGTTGAGGACCCCCACAGCAACTCCCTCCCAACTGTATACCATTGCCAATGGGACAGGACATACCCAGGGATGGTGATGGTGGTGTCATTATCTGTAAGATCTGATTCCGTGACGATGACTATGACTATGTCAGGCTATTGCTTGACTAGTCTGTGAGATAGTTGTCCCAAGCCCCAGATGTCACCAAGGAGGACTTTGCAGGGTTGACAGGACTGAGTTTGCTGTTGTCGTTTCCGGTGCCTAGGTCAATGCCAGGTGGTCCATCTGGTTTCATTCCTTTTTGGAGGTTTTGCAGCAGTTTGATATAACTGAGTGGCTTGCTGTGGGTCAGAGTCACACGTAGATCAGGCCAGGTGGTAAGGATCTTCCCTAAACAGTATTAGTGAACCCGATGGGTTTTTATAACAATCGACAATGGTCATCATTGGACTTTTAATTTAATTCCATGTTTTTATTAAATTCAAATTCCACCATCTACCATTGTGTGATTCGAACTCAGGTCCATAGAGTGTTACCCTGGGTCTCTGGATTACTAGTTCAGCGACAATACCACTACACCATCACCTCCCCTATCCTACGTCACCTTTCATTCAATTCATTTATCATTTATGAAAGTAGGTAGTCTGGCTGTTGAATGGAAGTGTTCCTCTCCATATACGAGAAGGAAGCAAAACTGAAAGTCTAGGTTCGCCTCCTCCTGTGCTTGCACCCCGTGTTAGTGATTTAGGGCACTGCTCTGGCAAAGACTGTGGTCCAGGATCTCAGACCTGTCTGGTTGAAAAGAAATAGTCTATTGACCAACTACGAGGAAATAAAAGGAAAATGGCATTTTACAAACTGAGGGTGTTGTTGCCAACTGCTGGAGAAGATAATACTTTCAGTGGTGACTTCAGTTACTGCCAGTTGATCATTTGTCTGACTCTGTGAATCCCACATTCTGCCTTTCTCTCTCTTAGAGTGTCGTAGTAATCAAAACACAGAAGGCAGCCTTTTGGTCTGTTGGGCAGGATTTTACCACAGGCTTCGGGACTCCAACATCAAGACCAATTGGGGATTCTGAGCCTGTAATTACTCGGCTCAGCTATTTTCCAAGAGGTGGCCTCTTAATTGGCCGCCTCCAGCTCGACAGTAAATCAAGGACCATGGGCTGGATGTAGATGCTGCTGGCAACTCTGAAACCTTGACACCCCCTCCATAGGGATCCAGGGGGCACCTCCAAATGGAGGCTGCCTTGAACAGATAATTAAAAAAAAATCAGAGGGGCTAAGCAAGCAGGCCTAGTTACTAAGAGCAACTAGGGATGGGCAATAAATGCTGGCCCAGCCAGCAAAGCCCACATCCTGTAAATGTATTTAAAAAAAGAATGGCCCTTTGGGCTCATGGGGACAGCCTTCCCTGCCCCCGAGGGAACCTTTCCTACCCATGGACTCCTCTTTCAAGCATGGAGCCTCCAGCTCCAATTGCACACCGCCAACTCCACCTCCCCGTGCCAACCCTGGCCACAGATAGCTGCAGGGAGGCCGCCTGCATTAAGCTGGCAGCTTCCTCATGTAGTGGGGGGAGGGGACTTCAGGTAAAACACCCTTCATAGGACTTTTAATTATGTAAATTGGCTGCCAACCTCCATTCAGCAGGCAACCGATCCACCCCAATCGCACCACTCAGAAACTTCCCCAGTAACGGGACTGTGCCAACCCAGGACAACCCTGTCCTTTAATTTTTTGTTAACTTTTTGCCAACTAATGGAAAGCATCTTTCTCCATTTACCATCTGAAAACCTGTCGGAATTTTGCAAACCTCTATCTTATCTTCCCTTAACTTTCTTTTGTCCGAATGAACATTAAGAGCTGCTGCTGCTGATCCCATCAGTACTGCTGTATAATTGTGAATAGATACAATTTTACTCCACTGAAATGTTTTAGTAATGATATTGAAAGAGCAAACTAGATGTCCTGGTTCTTAAACTGTATTGACATGTAAACAAGCCATCAGACTAGTTCCACATGTAATACATAAGTTATTCAACACTCTGAGAGACATCCAGCTAAATCTGTAGCTTCTTGCTTTGTACATCATAAAAAGAACAGGCAGATTACAGAGAACAAACTATCTCAGATAGAACAGACTGTAATATCTTCCAATAGTACAGCATACAATCATATTGCATCAGAATGATGCTGTGCCAAACATAGTGTCACTCGAGCAAGAGCAATCTAGCCCATAAAGCCCAGGCAATTCATTTCTATTTGCAACAACAATATCCGGGCTCAACCATTCCAATGCCCTCCTGGCCACTCTTCCATCTTCCACCAACTTGGGCACATCCACACTCACACCAACCCCTGCTCAGCTATCTCAAAATCAGCAACACTTTGAATTAAAAATTTTCATCCATTTTTCTCCAAATCATTCCACAGCATTGGCCCTTCATATCTCTGTAAACTCCTCCAGCACTGCGACTCTCCAATATCTCTGTGCTCCCAATTCTGGCCTGATATGCATCCTCTAATCACTTCTACTTCACCCTCTCCCTTCTTCAATAGGTGAGTTGTTCACCGCAGGATTCCTAGCCTCTGACCTGCTCTTGTAGCCACAGTGTTTATCTGGCTAGTCCAGTTCAGTTTCTGGTTAATGGTAACCCCCAGGATGTTGATAGTGGGGGATTCAGCAATGGGTAATGCCAATGAATGTTAAGGGATGATGGTTAGATTCTCTCTTGTTGAAGGTGGTCATTGTCTGGCACATGTGTGGTGCAAATGTTACTTGCCACCGGTTAGCCCAAGCCTCGGTATCGTCCAGGTCTTGCTGCATTTGGACATGGACTGCTTCAGTATCTGAGGAATCACGAATGGTGCTGAACATTGTGCAATCATTAGTGAATATCCCCACTTCTGACCCTTATGATGGAAGGAAGTTCATTGATGAAGCAGCTGAAGAATGTTGAGCCGAGAACACTACCCTGAGGGACTCCTGAGGGGATGTGCTGGAACTGAGATAATTGACCTCCAACAACTGCATCCATCTTCCTTTGTACTAGGTATGACTCCAACCAGCGGAGAGCTTTCCCTATGATTCACATTGACTCCAGTTTTGCTAAGGCTCCTCAATGCCAAATGCTGCCTTGATGTCAAGACCAATCACTCTCACCTCACCTCTTGAGTTCAGCTGTTTAGTCCATGTTTGGACCTAGGCTGTAATGAGGTCAGAAGCTGAGTGACCCTGGCTCAGCCACAACTGAGCATCAGTGCCACTTGATAGCATTGTTGATGACCCCTTCCGTCACTTTACTAATGATCGAGATTAGACTAATGGGGTGGTAATTGGCTGAGTTGGATTTGTCCTGCTTTTTGTGTACAGGACATACCTGGGCAATTTTCCACTTTGTCAGCTAGATGCCAGTGTTGTAGGTGTACTAGAATAGTTTGGCTAGGAGCACAACACTTCAGTACTATTGCCGGAGTATTGTCAGAGCCCATAGCCTTTGCACTATCCAATGCCCTCGGCTGTTTCTTGATATCACATGGAGTGAATTGAATTGGCTGAAGAGTGGCATCTGTTATGCTGGGAACCAGTCTAGTAACTATGTCCTTTAGGACTTGGCCACCTCAGACTGGAGTGGTGCTGCTGAGCCACTCTTGGTGACGGACATTGAGGTCCCCCAACCAGAGTACATTATATACCCTTGCCACCCTCAGTGCTTCCTTCAAGTGGTGTTCAACATGGAGGAATACTAATTCACCAGCTGAGGGAGAGTGGTACATGGTAATCAGCAGGAGGTTTCCTTACCCATGTTTTACTCGATGGGGCCCAGTGTTGATGTTGAAGACTCCCAGGGCAGCTCCCCCCCTCAACTGTATACCACTGTGCTGCCACCACCTCTGCTGGATCTGTCCTTCTAGTGGGATGGTGGTGTCTGGGACATTATCTGTAAGGTTGATTCCATGAGTATGACTATGTCAGGCTGTAGCTTAACTAGTCTGTGAGACTGCTCTCCCAGTTTTGGCATAAGCCCCCAGGTATTAATAAGGAGGATTTTGCAGGGTTGACAGGACTGAATTTGCCATTGTCGGTGCCTGGGTTGATATCTGGTGGCCTGTCTGGTTCAATTCCTTTTAGGCTTTTTAGCAGTTTGTTATAACTCAGTGGCTTGTTAGGCCATTCCAGAGGGTAGTTAAGAGTCAACTACATTGCTGTGAGTCTGGAGTCACATGTAAGCCAGACCAGATAAGTGCAGTAGATTTCCTTCCCGAAAGGGCATCAATGAACTGGATTGGTTTTTACAACAATGGTTTCATGTCATCATTAGACTTTTAATTCCAGATTTTTATTGAATTCAAGCTTCACCATCTGCCATTGTGGGATTCAAACCTGGATCCCCACAGCATTACCCTGGGTCTCTGGATTACTAGTCCAGTGGCAATATCACTATGCCACCATCTCCCCATAGGGGATTGTCTTGCATGAGTTGCATGTTGTCCATATAGACAGCTTGAGAGTGAACTTATCCATTGTTGACAGGTTCCGTTGATGGATTGAAACCTTGGGTTTGAGACAGGCCTTTCCTGGACCAGGCTGGTACATTATTCCGGTTTTCTTCATGCTAACCACAAGGCCAAAGCGTTGGAGAACAAGTCCACGCTACATTGCGTGGCCAGCTATGGATCGGCAGCTAGTGCACAATCACCGGCAAACAGAAAATCACAAAGTAGGTCCTTGGGGACATCGGTCTTTGCTTAGAGTCATGTCAGATGAATAGCTTCCCTATCATAAACATCTGATTTTGTTGCCAGGATCACCGACATGGATGGCATCCATGTTATACATGTTTTACATCCCCAATTTTATATCACTCCCACTTCACCATAAATTACTATGAACCACATCATGTGTTATTCTGACTGCTAGCTGGTTATCTACTCTCGCTCTTGCCTCAAGATTGATGACTACAAACTGGTAACTGAAACACTGAGAATTCAAATAAAATAATGAATATTGGATTGAAATGAAAGATGATTATTCTGCCATGAAAATAGTCAGAGTGTGCACTAATGACTGTTTGCATTGCAGCCATTCTGAGGCTGAATCTCTTCTAAAATACACATCAATAAAAATATCCTGTCACTACTTGGAACTATCAACATGTGTATAATTCACAAATAAGCTTTGAAAGGGAGTAGCAGATCATATGATATCATGAGAATTATTAAACAGCATTCATTCATAACAGTTTTCATTGGAGTCAGACTAAACTTAATCATTACTTTAGCTTCTTTCATACATCGTGTAAACATCATAAACAGTGGCTTGAGTGAAACAGCAGATTCATTCTACTCATGGGGAAGGTCTTTATAAAAGTTAATGGCCTAGAAATTCAGCTGTGCTGCTCATGCAAAGAAAGAACCTAAATCTGTTTGAGATCAATTTGGAGGTAAAGCGTATTGGTAGTTGACTCTAGTTAAGCACCAACTTGTCCTATGAGAGAGAGGGAATTGTATTGGTGAGCACGGCACAATCAGTTTTGGCCATCTTATTGTCATGTTGGAAAATCTGGCAATTTGTGTAAGCTGTGAGATGTTGGTGTGAGGCTTCTAGCAATGCTAAGCATGTGAGGGTAATGTGAAGCTATGAATGGCAGCTATGAGTTGTGACTGATAGAGAGTGGTGAGTGATGTGGGTGAGTGATGTGGTATATTTGGTGTATTTAGTAGTGTGTGAGGCTAGTGGTGCAGCTGGTAGGATATGGCCTTTGAAAATACATTTCCTGACCTTGACCACTCCTGCGGTCATTGAACTTTTTGTGGCACTGCATCCAGATTCTTGGGGCTTGACTCCTGGCATTGACCACCAAGACTATCTGGTTCTACTGCCTTTGTAAAGTGTGTCTGAAGGGCCCCAAGGCCCCTGTGGATAGATCACATCTCTCCGCCTCTCCACATCCCCTGCCAAGGCGTCCAGTGCAGCATCACAGCACATTGGAGCATGCGCTCTCTGTGGCATCATGATTCACTCTGGCTGCTCAGACCCCTTTCCACAACACCTTCAGCACCTGCTCCAACTAGAAGAGATTGGTTGGCTTTAAGGTAATGCAGGCTAACTTTAAAGGGTGCTATGCTCGCACAAGCTTGGGGCCCCTGCTGAGGCACACAACCTCTCAACTGTGTGTTTAGTGCTGGCTTCATGCAGCAATCATACAGATTATCAGGCAGCATGATATTGGCAAGCTGCCTGTATCGGAAGCAAAGGGTGCGGATTAACCGTGCATCGTGATCCCCATGCCTGTTTTCAAGGGCTGTCCAATTTAGCCCCCATAGAATAGTACAGTACAGAAGGAAGCCATTCAGCCCTTCCACTCTGCTCTGGCTCTTTTGGGGAGAAACCCAGTTAGTGCCACTCTGCCATTCTTTCTTGCAACTGAAACAAAATGAGAGTTTTATTCCCACTTTAGTATTTTTCTATGATCAGATTAGATGATTTGTCAAAAGGCAATTCTAAAACATTTCTTTTTGAAGTATTTGAAGCATTTTATTTACCCGTTTATACTTCGCTTGGAGAGGAAGGCGGGATTCTTTATTCTTTAAGGTAGTTTCATTTCTGTAGCTAACTAGAAGGATAACAGATTAGCAATATGACAAATGTAGCACATTATTTATTTAACTTTTTGGTATGGCATTTTTGCATTGGTGACATGCTTACTGTTTAAACACAAACACACACAGTGATGAGGTTGTTTAATTCTGGCACATTACCAATCAAGGACATGAATACTGTTAATGATTATGGCCTCTGATAAATGTTATGGCGTTCTTACATTGCCATAATTAACCAACATTTATCTGTTTTAAGTATGCAGCCACACCTTTCCCACATATGGGTCAAGGCTGTAATGTCATTTTTCAGGTTATTTGAACTGGGCTGCAGTTCCTTGATGAGAGAGGAAAATTGCCTTTTTACTGGTATGTGAATGAATTTCTAATTTTTTAAAATTGTGGTGTGGTAAGGATTAATTTTAAATAAATTTCTGAATTCAGAGTTCACCTTGCACATTGGATCCTCACGCTATAAAATGGCACTTTCTGGGAGAAGGCTCATAGAATTGCACACAAAGCCTGAATGTTGGAGCTGACACACAAAAGAGAAATTCTAGTGTTCATTGTGCCAGTATTTCAAATATAGAGCAGAGCATCTCGTTTCTCCCCACTGAGTTAAAGAGTTTAATGATTCTGCTGGTGACAATTCTGTTGTAGAATTTAAATTGACCCAACGTGAGACTTGCTGTGAATTGAAGAACACAACTCAGTCCGACACGAGCATAATTCTATGGATGCTGGAAATCTGAAATAAACACAGAAAATGCTGGAAATATTCAGCAGGTCTGGCAACGTCTGTAGAGAGAGAAACAGAGTTAACTTTTCAGGTCAGTGACCTTTCATTAGTTCTGATGAAGGGTCTTCGAAGAATATTGTCAGTCAAACGGCCTTTCTTTCAATGCCTAATACCTTTATAACTAGAAAACATAAGTGATTCAAGAACATTTTAAAAACAACTCAATTTTTTATTGCCCCTATGATTTTCCTGATGGGTTGCTCGTGGCAGTGGCCTGGAGAATTATCCAATCATGTCACTTTCCAACTGGCAAGGAGACTGTGAGTATGGACATGTAGGGCGAACAATGGCAATGGTGGGTGGGGGAGGTGTAGTTGGAGTCGGGAATATATCATTCAGAGTTGGCATTCCTAACTGGTGAAAATAGTGAATGCCCCTCCTCTATCCATGCCTGCTTACTCACCAAACTGGCACAGCTATATGAGAGTTGGCGCTGACCTTCCTTATCCAAACATGTGAAATTCATCATGTAGGATCTGAAAATTAAATTTGCTTTTGAGAAACTAGAAGTTCCCTTGGGATCAGGAATAGATCTAAATAGATACCATGGGCTCAGCCCCATGAACATTATCCAGTCAAACACTTTGATGACATATGCTGATTTATTATTGTAAATATAACTCAACAAACTACTAAAGTCACAACCCAAATGTGAGGTACGTTAATAGAATAGTGAAAGTGCATTATTAAACACTTGTGACAATGCAACGCAACTAAGTACAGAAAATGTAATACCGATTAATATGTTCCCTGTGGCTATTACCAGCTGTTAGGGTTTTTTTTATTGTCCCTCATTTTATTCAGGTCAATAATGAGCAATGCAGGGCTCATTATATCCATATTGACTCATGAAAAGCAAACTTTCTCATAGGATTGTTAAACTAAAGATAGTCTAAATCAAGAGTATTCAAGCTTTTTGTCTTTTTGGGTTGCACATGGTTTAAATCCATACATCTCAAGTTGTTAGCATCTTGGAGATGGTGTAAGCATGCACCTCTTGCTATCTCACCCCCTCTCCCCCACCACCACCACCATACTCTTGTACCTTTCTCCTTTCAGATATCCAAGAACTTCAACCTGGCCAGGCAGTGGTGGAAAAGCTGGAAGATGGTGATGAAGGTGAAACACCATCTCCCACTATCACACTCACAGCCACCAGCTCAGAGACCAGCACTGCACATACTTTACAGTGTAGTTTAAAGGCTAGATCTACACATAGTCAGATACTGGCTATAAGTGACCTGCAACCAGGGCAAGGAAAGTTATGGCATATGTGCCAGCTCAGAGAGAAGGGTTGCATGAGTTCTACTGCAGAGGACCCAGATGATGGGGCAGTGTACAGAAGAAGGCTGATACCATAGAAATCAATCAGCAACTAACCTATAAGTGCACTGGCAGAAAGCCTACAGTCAATCTCAAGGATCATGAGGCAGTCCGAAATCAACTTGGCATAGGGCTTTGTGCAGAGCTTAGATCCCATCCTTTCCAGTGAGGTCAACTCCATTAGCACATTCACAGACCCAACCATGATGCAAAAACCAGAGCCCAGACAACCATTAAAGTACTAAAACAACTGTGCCCAAGAGAAAACATTGTTCAATTGACACCTCAAACTCTCTGATCTCAGCTGTCAATTTCATGTTTGTTTACACAAGTTAAGTAGTTTCAAAGGCTTGTGGCTTTTGTTATTGAAACTTTAAAGGGTCCGGATGATTGACACTTTTATTAACTTGTAGTGAAATGACTTTTATTCAGCATAGGAGAAAGTTATGAATTAATTACTTTTTCAAAAAAATTTTTATACCCATCACTATACACAATATGGTTCATTAGTTCTAGACAGTGTATAGTGGGTCAATGGGCTTTGAAGAACCATAGCTTGACATAGGGGGCATAAAGGGCCATGGGGAGGGGGGGGGGGGGTGGGGGGGGGTGGTGGAAGGGCAAAGCTTGGCATAAAGGGCATGGGCAGCATTGGGGATGAGTGGGTTATAGAGCTTGGCATGGGGGCATAAGGGCCCAAAGTGGGTGGGGGGCATGAGAGGGACCTTTTGAACTTACCTTTTAAAAGATCCCCTCATGCAGACTAGGGTTCACAACTCTTCTGAGGGACTGTGAACTTTGACCTTTTAAAAACCATGCTTGACTCCATGAAAATTGCGGAGGGTTAGGAGGTACGTATCCCACAATAGAGCCGGCCAGGTCAGGAGTTCCGAGGCAGGTTTTTGACAGGAGCAAACTTGCACTCTCTAAAGGCACTCCTGAAAATCAAATAGTCTGGGAATGGCGTAGGTAATCCCAGAATCGGGATCTGCCTGCCATTTTTAAAGGGCTCCATATCATCCAGGCCATTGTCCCTCACTGTGGTTCAGCTAAGAAAGTTTCTCTCTGGACACTCTAGGTGGATAGGTCCTCCTCCTGTTCAGAGAGCTTACAACCTGCTTCTTGGCTCTTTTCCAGTCATTTGGCCTGCTCTATGTCAATCCTGTTCATTCTCTCTGTCATGCTGTAGTAGGAAATGTCTCCATCTATACCCATGTTGGAATTCTGGGAATCAGGCTACAGTCATTCATCTAATGTTACACCACTGCCTGTAAACTTCAGCATCTTTATAGGACTCCAGAAACTACCAAACACTTCAACAATCACAGTAAGAGCCAGATCAGCAACTATCTGAATGATCACTTTAAATAGCGCTACAGAGGGTCCATTCCTGCTGCTGAACACATGTTCAGCTGTGCATGTTTAAGAGACAGCATTAGCTGGAGCTTTAATCTCCAAAATGGCATGCTAATTGACATCATTGTAGTGTTCTATTATTCTGTGTTTGATTATGTGTGTCTGCTGATCTATGCTCACTGTGATTGGTTAGTTAAGCCTCCTATGGACCCAGAGAAACAAACTGGAGAAAGAGCTGGAAGCCAGAGCTGGAGCATGGAGTAGACATTTAAAGCATTGTGAATAAAATATGTTACACGCGTAGAAACTAGTATCATCTCTGCATAACTCTTAGGTATAAAATGTACAACAATCATGATGTGCCTACTCTGCATATTCCTGACAGATGCCTCCTGTACACTTGCTAACCTGCTCAAAAAAAATTGCAGCCAGCGAGGAATCTTTTCTGTTGTTGAATGCTGTGCATGCCCAGGAGATGCCATCAGAACATCACCATTAGCGCTGACACCAAATCTGCATTATACTCTGACTGATGTCATGATCTGCCTACTCTGCATATGTCCAGCTGACAAAACCTGCGCTCACACTAATGCCCCCTCCAAAATGACACCCCAGCAGGCTTTGCACCATAAATATGCAAGTACATCACAGACACCATTTTGGTGCCAAAATGTCATTTGTAGCAGCAAGAGACCAGTCAAGAAGAAGCCAGATTTTGTGGCCTATGACTCTAAAACAATGGACAGTCACTTAGTAGTGGAGAGAATTTACTATTAATTACCCAATCAACCTGATTCAGACGCCTTCCCAATAAACTATATTCCTGTTCATTCGTAACAAGTGTTATGTAACCTAAATGAATAAATAGTAACCAGCCTGAAAGGCTTGAGGTGTCAAAAGATATACCACATCCCTTATGCATCATTTAATTAACCCAGAATCCTTAGAAATAAAACTGTAACAGCATTAAAGAATTAGTAATTCTAATAAATGGCTGTAAAATAGAAATTACTCGGAGTGTTGTAACCTTCCAACCTTTCAGTCGCTGCAAAATTAAAGTTACATCTCTTGGCAATAGAAGCTTACTTTCCAAAGCATTATTGGCTGCCGATTTTATCATATTAATCATCTAGACTGGTGATTACTGGGCCAGAAAATAACACACTAACCCACCTTGATATGCAATTCAACCTAAATACCCAAAAATTCCATTAGTTTGCCTCTATACAATTTGATTCCTACATATACGTGTGATTTTGGTGGGGTAGGGCGGGGTGAGATGGGGGAGGGAAAAATAAAACTGCAGTCTAAAAATCACTAACAATTCTGTATTTTGCTCAACTACAATTTAATTGAAGTGCATTGCACCTTGCCGAAAAAGCATGCTTTCACATATTTAAAGCAGTTATGGCTGTAGCACAGGCAGTGAAAGTCCTAAGTGTGGCCCATTTTGTTCTGCTTTGGTACAGATCAATACTCCAATTTTCAGTGTTTTACTCAGAAGGAACAATTAGATAAGGCACAAGGCCAAACGCTTAACAGAATAAGGTATCACAGGCCATTACAATTTGGACAGCGCTCACAAGCAGGCCTTGGCCAGCTCTCATGAACTAAAATGTAACCTCATGCATTATGGGATGCAGCATGCCCCCAGGTTAACAAACCAATGATTTTCAATTGCCAGACATTAAAATTTGACTGCCCTTGGGATACTTTTCCTCATGCTCATCTCCACAGCCAAACCAACAAGTCTGATGAACCCAAGTGTTATTTTGCAGAAAAGAGAGTTAGGGGCAACATGCCAGTTTTTCAGGCACAAAGATGCCTTTGTATCCAGTGTGTGGGGTGCATGCATGGGGATGGCAGGAAAAGGGACAAATGAGGCCTAAGACAGGACTTGGGCTCAATGTAAATGAAATTAGGGGGCTTAACGCCTATGTAAAATTGGGCTTTCCTGAATGTAGCCAGCATAAGGACAATGCCTTTATTCCACGCAATAATGCTGTCTGCTACAGAATTCCACAGGAGAAGCAATGACCAGATTTTCTTAGAATTCCTTGTAGACGTTTTAGAAATCCAAAGAATAAAAAGTGAAACAAATTCCCCTTTGTCCAGAAATACTGCAAGTTAACATAAATATACAAGCAAATCCACATCTGCTGAACGACTCATAAACACCCCGGGTGTTCTGGGACTTAAGATCATTTTGCATTTCCATTTTCCCATTTGCTGTTTTCTTTTCCTACATGATATCTGGGTTCAGATTGCTACAGCCGAAGCAGACAGGGATGTGTCTTGCTTCCTGGAATTACAACCTCACATTGTTTGGATTTGCAGCTTCAGTGTAATTAGCAACAGCTAGTGCTGCAGTCTATCAGCAAAGAACACATGTCACACATCAATTCAACAGGCCATATCTGCCTGGCTATGCTGCCATATTGAAGTGTTTTAGGTGTTGGTATAACAGAAGGTACAAGATCCTGCACAACAATTTATGGTTATGTTGTTTCTGCATAGTATGCTGCGACTGTCTCTTTCTTAAAACAGCAGCAAACACTTCCCAATGTGTACAGATCCCCCTTGTCACTTGAGCAGCATGGGAGGACTTTCATCATAACTGCCCTTGTATCTAGTCACTTGACATAACAATCACTGTCATCTTCAGATTATCAAAGCAGACATTTTTAGACAATTACAGACTCCAAAGCCATACAGGCTGAGTATGACAACCACCAGTACACGCAGCAGTAACCTAATCACTAGGTAGAATGTTGTCTGAAGTCAGGTCATTATAACTGATGACAGTGCGAAGCTGTTTATCCAAAAACCATCGATCGAAGTTGACTGGTTATTGAACTGTTCATACTCACGTAAGTCCTGCATCAACAATTATTTCATTACACTGTGTCTTTTTGCCCGTGGTGAATTAATGTTAATTAATTTCATAGAATTAAAATGCAATTATTCATTTATCCAAACGGATATATTTCCCACCCTGCTTGAATAAGTAGATTACTAATTATTTCAATTAAAAACATCCACCTCTATTACTGAAATTATAATAATATTACATCAATGCTTTGAAGTCTATGTTTTTGAGATTTACTTTCAAACTAATATTCCAGGACCAATGTTAACCGAAAGCAGAGGAAATGCACATATCAGTGACCAATAGCAGAGGCATGGACAAAGTTGTAAAAACGCTTAGACAGCACCTTCCAAATCCATGAATGCTGCCATCTAGAACCACGAAATTAAAGGTGGAAAAATGGAGGCTGGAACACAATTTTCAAAATAGAGGCTCATCATCACCTTCTCGGAGGGTCAATAAATGCAGGCCAAGCCAGTGACATCTACGAACATCTCATGATGAGTAAAAAGTGACCTTTCCAAAGTGTTGGGGCTGGTGGTTAAGCTGCAAATTGTACTATAGTTGTGTACAGGTCCACATGTTTCTGTAGGAGGTCATTTTCTAATTATTTTGTTCAGCATTATGATTACAAAGAAGCAACGCGTTACATTGAAAACATACTCCAATGTTGAAAATAATTAGCACTGCATACTCCAATATAGTTGAACACAAGAAGTTCAGCATGTACTCTAAAATGGTCTCTATTTTAAGGAAATCAGCTTGATAATTTGGTTAGCATCCAAAATTAAGTACTGACCATTACCACTATTCCAACTTGAATCACCGATTTTGTTTTATCTAATTGTAGTGGCAAGAATTATTGTTTTTTAGGGCTATTGCTGCATTTGGAAGGTGCCCAATGCAGCATTTGGTGCATTGGATACAAATATGGACAATGGACACGACACACAGTGTATGTATTATATGGCAGTCTAAAGCTTCCAGTTAGGTGAAGGGAGCAAAGTACAAATTTTACAATTTTTTCTAGAGAGTTTTAAAGGGCTTCCTTGAGGTGTACTCCCTGATTACACTTCTGAAACAGTCTGAAATATATTTTGTGTGCGTGTGTTTTTTTTTAATCTTTGATTCTACATGTTAACTTCTGTATGTGCTTCAGATATTTTGGATTTGTAAACCATAAATGTTTGAAGGCAAGCTCCTTTCAAGAGTAATTGAAAAAATGTTTAATTTTCCCAGGGGAGAGGGAATGCAGAGAATCAAACACTCTCCTGAGACAAAAAGAAGGGGTAATTCTGTGATCCTGTGCTTGCAGGAGGAAACAGGACTCACAGTGAGGACTGGAGTAGGGCCACAGGGTTGTAATGCCATATCTGACCCACGCTTCCAGAAAGCAGAGTTTCTCACTGGAAGCATAGGATTGCTGAATTATCCCAGAAATTAAGACTAAAAAACCATAGCTACTATAATACTCTGCTATAATGACATTGTAGGCTCAACTATGGACGTGATGTGCGATCACATTAATCATAGTTTTCAGTACTTTGTTTTTATCGAGAACTACTCAACAATAATAAAATTGTAATAATGTAAGTGGGTTAATAAAGAAAGAAACTTAAGAAGAGAAAGAAACCTTATGACAGTCTGACTGTACATGGGATGGAGGAAGATAAGACTTGGACCAGGGTTCTCTTGCCCCGCCGCGGCAGGTTCCCCCATGGCAGATATGGTGAGCCGTTCAAATGTCCATTGACTTTGGAAGGACCAAAAGGTCCTGCTGGTGGGAAGGGCTGGAAAATTCTGGCTTGGACTAAGTTGCCTTGATATGTGCCCATGAGGGCACATCCTGGGGGTTACCATTGACCAGAAACTGAACTGGACTAGCCATATAAATACTGTGGCTACAAGAACAAGTCAGAGGCTAGGAATTGTGCGACGCGTAACTCGCCTCCTGAATCCCCAAAGCCTGTCCGCCATCTACAAGGCATAAGTCAGGAGTGTGATGAAATACTCCCCACTTGCCTGGATGAGTGCAGCTCCTACAGCACTCAAGAAGCTTGACACCATCCAGGTCAAAGCAGTCTGCTTGATTGGTACCCCATCCACAAATATTCACTCCCTCCACCACCTATGCACATTGGTAGAAGTGTGTACGATCTACATGATACACTATAGGGACTAACCAAGCCTCCTTAGTCAGCACCTTTCAAACTCACGACTGCTACCATCTCGAATAATAATGGCAGCAGAAACGCAGAAACACCAGCACCTAGAAGTTCCCTTCCAAGCCACATACCATCCTAACTTGGAAATATATTGCCATTCCTTCTTTGTTGCTGGGTCAAAAATCCTGGAATTCCCTCCCTAACAGCACTATGGGTGTACCTACACCACATGGACTGCAGCAATTCAAAAAGGCAGCTCACCACCACCTTCTCAAGGACAATTAGGGATGGGTAATAAATGTTGGCCTGGCCAATGACGCCCTCAGTGACAACCTCCATCTCAATTTACCTTGCTCTCTCTGTAAGTTCACTGCTCTCCAGTCCTCCATTAGCATCTCCATAATTCCCTCTTTTCTCTACTCTCAACCTTATCTTTAGATCCCTTTCCCCTGTCCCCACCATCTTTGTCTCCAACAACATTTGCAAGGAACTCATTAACTTATTTGTTAATGATATTCAAGCCATCTGTTCAGTCTCTACCACTCCCTCCCCTCCCCTAGTCCACCTAGCCAAATTTCCTCCAAGGTTCCCTTTGATTCTAATCCTGAACTAATACTTTTTCTAGTTTCTCTCTAACTCTTATATCATGTCCTAACTGAGCTCAGTTTGCCCATAAGACACACCTCCTGCTCTCTCAAACCTGAACTACTGACCACTCAAATCCCCACCTGATCTCCATGCTAGCCAATATTGTAAATGGTTCCCTCTTCTTAGGTTGTGCCGCCCCCTTTCAAATCTTCCATGATCATCCCCTTCCTCAAATGATCCACCTTGATCCTTCTGTCCTTGCAAACTAGCATATCATTGTCAAATTCCTTTCCTCTCTAAAATCCTTGGATACGTTATTGGCTCTCAAATTCGTGCCCATCTTTATCACAACTCCAATTCAAATTCTCCGATCTCCAATCCGGTTGCTGCTCTTGCCTCAGTTTTGATATGGCCCTAATCAAAGTTACAAATGTCGTCCTATGTGACTGAACCTTCTGTAACCTTTGACATGGATGATCATACTCCTCAAATGGATCTCCTCTGTTGTCCAGCTGATTTCACTCCCACTGATCCTGTCATAGAGTTTCCTGCAATGGTGCCTTTTCCTGCTCCTGCACCATCATGTCTGGAATCCCAAAGGATCTCTCTTTGGTCCCAACCAATTTCTCATCTATGTCCTGCCCCTCAGTGACAAAAGCACAATGTCAGGTTCTACAAGTATGCTGACGATAACCAGCTCTACTACCTCTCTTGACCCATTCTCTGCCTTTGTCTTGTCAGACTGCTTGTTCGACATCCAGCTTTGTACAAACTTCCTCCAATTAAACATAGTGCTTGGCCCCTGCCACAAACCTCATTATCTAACCACAGATTTTATTCTTCACCATGGTCACTGTTATCAGCTGAACCAGACTGTTTGGAACCTCACCATCTTATTTGACCCAAAACTGAGTTTCTGGCCCCATATTCTTTCCATCATTGTCAAGAAAATATCATAATATCTATAATGTTATTGGAAATTATTTTAAAATAGAGTTTAGGGGTGTCTGTGTGTGTATGTGTGCATGTGTCTTAATTGGATTAAAGCCAGCTGGTCTAGCGGCTTTGATGTATAGAAGAGAAATAGGTTTGAAATATTAATTAGGTAAACGTGAGGACAATTTGCATTTTCTCTTTAAACAAACTAGTGTCGCTTGGATTCAAAGAGAGGGAGTGAAATGTTACACCTATCCAGGTGAAGCTCAGAAACAGTGGGCAGAATTTTGCCCTTGATGGGCGGTGGGCCCCACCGGCTTGGTAGCGGGTGGGCAGCCAATCACCGCCGCCGGAACGGGCCCCGCTGCCATTTTAAGTGGGTGGGCCAATTAAGGCCCGCCCAGCGGGCTGCCCGACAAGAAGCGCTATGCACGTCCTGTGCGGGGGGAGGGATTCCCCAACTGTTAAAGTGCGCTCTTTCACGCATGCGCACGAAAGAGCGCACGTCTCCCAGAGACTAAGTGCTGTCTCAGGGAGATCGCTGAAAGTTTTATAAACTTAAAAGATAGAAAGATAAAAAAATTATTAACACATCCCCCTCATGTGACAATGTCACACGAGATGGGAAATGTTAATAAATATCACATAAATTTTATTAAAGTTTTTTAAAACAGACATGAAACCTCATCCCGCTGGTGGATGAGGTTTCATGTTTTTTCAGAAGCCCGCTGGGGCTCCTGGCCTGCCCGCCAGCCTTAAGGTTGGATGCGGAGGGCCTTTAAATTGGCTTAATTACCCTGTCAGTGGCCTCAATTGGCCATTGACAGGTCGGCGGGCGCACAGCTGATTTTGCTGTCCGCCCACCTTCCTGAATATTTAAATGGGGCGGGATGACATCGAAGGGTCATCCCACATCATTTTGCCGTCGGCGAGTGGGCCCCATCCCCTGCTCACTGACGGGAAAATTCTGGCCAGTGTGTTTGTTTATTTTTCCCAACTATTACTAATAAAGTGGGTATTATGAAAGGGTCTTATTATTAGAAGAGGTAAAGTTCAAAAGACATAGTGATACAATGAAAATTTGCATTCAAAAAGGAAAATAAAGGAAGAGAAGGCTGTTGGTAGAAAAGAGGGATTCTAAGATCTAAAGCCTTCAGCCTGTAAGCCTCAAGCTGCTGTCTGCAAGAACCCAGAACTGAAAGAAACTCATTTTGAATGTCACTGTCTAGAGTGTGTTTTGCCAGGGGGCTTTTTAAATTTTTGGCCCGAATCTCCAGGTTGGTGAGCGGAGGTGATGTCAGGCATGCGTCCCGAAGTCACCGCCTGTCATTCAGATTTTCAGTTCAGCAGGTGCGTACAGGAGTCAGCTTCGTAACCGCTGAACTGTCAAAGGCAATTTAAATAGTGATTGAAATACTTAACCAAGCTGCCAATCCAAGCTTAAGGCTGTCACATGAGGGGACATGTCTTAAAAAAATTTTTTCTTTATTAAAATTTTTAAAAATCAAACTAATCTCCCTGAGGCAGCTCTGTGCCTCAGGGAGATTTCTGCGCTCTTTTGCGCACATGCAGGAATGAGCACAGGCCCAGACTCAGCTTACTCCCCCCGCCCATTCAGGGTGTGCTCAGTGCTTCCAGGTGCGTGTCACGCTGGGCAGGCCTTAATTGGCCCGCCCACGTAAAATGGCTGCGTGCAGCCGATCGTTGGCAGCGATTGGCTTCATGCCCACCTGCACCCGCTCACCCGCTCCCGTCCACCGCACCCCCCACCACCACTGCCCCCCCCCCACCCCACCCCCAACCAGACAGGGAGAAAATTCTCCCCTATGTGTTCTACTGTTGCCTTAATAGAGGTGTAATTAGGAGTCAGATTAATTTGGGGATTTTTGTAGTTATTATAGTAGCAATTTTGTAGACATATGTATGTACTTACAATCTTTCTTGTATGAATAAATGTTTAATATAGTTTTATAAAAACCTCTTGAGGCTCGATGGCCTTCTTACTATTGAATTCAAAGCCTGCATCTCGAAACATACAACTTGCAAAATTGGTTTTGACAGTTGTTTCAAATTTCCCTCTAGGATTTGTACAACTCAGCATTTACCATCGGCTGTGTCATAATAATCATCCACCTCCATCTTGTCACCTATCTCCGCCTCATCCATGCTTTTGTTATCTCCAGACACATCTACTCCAATGTTCTTCTCACTGCTCTCCCACATTCTACCTTCCATAAACTCAAACTCAGCTGCCTGTATCCTAACTCGCAACAACTCACTTTCACCTATTACCCCTGTGCTTACTGTCCTCCATATGTTCCTGCTCTACCAATGCTCCTGCAATGAGATTTTGTTATTCCCATCCTTATGTTCAACTCCCTCTATTGCTTCATCCCACCATACCTTCGTAACCTCTTCCAGCCCTACAACCCTCCAAGACGTCCGCAACACTCTATTTCTGGCCTTTGTGCAACCCCAATTTGCTTTATCCCAGCACTGGTGCTCATACCTTCAGAGATTTGGACTCTAAACCATGGGGTTCCCTTCTTAAATCTTTTTACTGCTCAATCTCTTTCTCCTCCTTTAAGTTGTCCCTTAAACCTACCTCTTTGACCAATCTTTTGGGAATCTGTCCTAATGCCTCCCTTTTTAGTTCAGTATTTGTTTGATAAAGGTTCTGTGAAGCACCTTGGGATGCTTTACTATGTTGAAGCTGCAATATAAATGCAAATTATTGTTTACTGTTTTTGCTTATATATACACATGAGCTTAAAGGCTACTTTCAGGTTCTAAATTCTGAAAATAACTTGATTGCTTTGAGTGTTTGGTGGTCAGAAAAGATGCAGATGCAGTAACACAATTTCTGTGTTAATCTTTTGTGTTACTCTTCTACAACAGCAATTTCTTATTCACAATCATTCCACATGGGATTGGGTGGTACAATATCTACCAAAAAACTTTGTACAGTATTGTGCTTTCATCATTTAATCTGTTGATCCAATCCCAGTCCAGAGGGAATGAGAAACAACCCAAGAATGCATATATTGATCTAAATCAATGGCTGGGATTGTGTACGTGTGTAAGTGTGTGAGGGCAGGAAATTATTTGATTCAAAAAATAAATATTCAAAGCAAACCTAGTCATCTGTCCCTTAAACACCCGGTTTTATACAGCATAATCAAATCAATCTGATTTTCTACCTAGTATCTTTATACCTCCCTGCAGCACCTTGGGATATTTCTATATTAAAGACACGACAGAAAAATGCCCCAACATGCTTCACAGAGCCATAATTAGACAAAATTTTATGCTGAGTCAAAAAAGGAGATATTTGGTGTGGCAATCAAAAACTTGATCTAAAAGGTGGGCTTTAAGAAGCATCTTAAGATGGAGGAGAGGGAAGTGAAGAGGCAGTTGGGCTTAGAAAGGGTATTCAACAGCATGGCTAAAAGGTGGTTAAAAGCATGGCCACCAACGTTGTGGTGAAAGGATGAAAAAAATGTTAGGATAAGAGACAGTGATAGAGGTGCATGAGGCTACAGAGGTAGGGAGCGATGAGGCAGCAAGTAGATTTAAATATGAGGATGAGAATTTTAAATTGGAGGCAGAGGTGAAGAGGAAGTCAACCTGGGTTAGTGGGAAATTGTTGATGGGTGAGCAGACTTGAACCAGATTAGATACTAGATTAGCAGGGGTTTGGATGAGTTGATGTTACAAAGAGTGAAGAATGGAAGCTGGCTAGTACATGGAACAGTCAAGTGTGGAGATGACAAAGGTATGGATGAAGGGGTCAGCGGGAGAGGGCTGAGGTGGCATGATGACAGTTATGGAGGTAAAAGGTGATCTTTGTGGTGGGTTGTATATGATATTGGAAGATCACCTTCAGATTGAATAAGACACTGATGTTGTGAACAGTCTGGATGAGCCTGAGACAAAGGCCTGGGAAAGGGATGCAAGGGGGTGAAGGCACTGAATTGGAGGTAATGCCGAAAATAATGGCTTTAGTTTCCCAATGCTTAAGTGGAGGAACGTACTTGATGGGTGTCCAAGCATCTTTCAGCATAATAATCATAAAAATTAAAAGGAAATACAGAATTTTGAGTATCTGATTAATTTGTACTCTTGTCCTCATTTTAAAGAAACAGGCCCACATAATTGGCATACATACATAATTATGTATGGTATAGTATGTGCGCTCTGCCCAAAGGTAATTTCTTTGCTCACTATCTGCTGGTGCTTCATCCTGAGCAGTTTTCTCGGCAGCTTTTGTCAGTAGTGGTTTGCCATTGCCTTTCACTCTCACAGGTAGGGATAGAAGGCAGCTCCCAAAATACCAGATCCAGAATGGAGATTGAACCCGCACTTTTATTCTGAACTACACAATAGTCTAGCCAACTGAGCTAACCAGCCCTTACATAATTATGTAATGCATATAAATATTGAGTCAAATCTGTCTTTGCCATAAAAAAATTAAATCTTATCAGAAATAATTCAAGCAATTTGTCAGAGGAGGCAATATTTTATTTCCCTTTTGAGGCAATAAAATTGTATCTTCCTTTAAACAAAAAAAAACTTGCTTATTTAAAAGAGGCCATTATTCTCTCGCTCAATTGTCAAAATATTTAACACCCTGCTAAATACATGGAAGGAGTTGAGAGACTATGTTTCCCACTGTATGTTCTCCAGAATCCACAGGGGTACAGTATTAGTGGATTTCCCCAATAAGAATGTTTTGGCAATTGCAATATATGTTTTGAGCATACCAGCTTCACTAAGTTAGGCCAATGAGGTCCGTTTTTAAAACTACCCAGTTTTTCTCCCCTCCTGAAGGTGTTGGTATATTGTTGGGGTTCAGTTTCACAGGTTCTCTCTGTTACCTCATCCTAATGGTCAGCCTTTGTATATGAGCTAGTCAGTAAATGTTGGTGACTCGACCACACTAACTACAAACCAGAATGCTGGGTTGGTCAAACACACATCAGCCACTTCCAGGCAAAGCTGCTGGATATCCCTCAGTTGACGTTTCCCACCCTTAGTTAGCAGCTATCCAAAGAGTTGACTGCCAATTTGAAGTGTCTTTGCAGCTGTCAATGTTGGCCAAGATCGGTTCACCCAACGCAGACTGGGGTTCAAACCTGGATCTTACTGACCTGATGGTTCAACAGAGTAAACTTGCTGAGCCATCCATGAATGGCTCACTGTCACCTTAACAACAAAAAGATTACACAACAGGTTCCCAGCAGCAAATGTTACATAGCCCACTACCTTCCTACAACACTGGCATCTAACCGGCAACATGGAAAATCATCCAGCTATGTTCTGCACACAAAAAAGTAAGACAAATCTAACCCAGTCAATTACCATCCGTCAGTCTACTTTTGATCGTCAGTAAAATGATGGAAGGGGTCATCGACAGTGCTATCAAGTGACACTTGTTTAGCAATAACCTGCTCACTGACGCCCAGTTTGGGTTCCACTAGGAATATTCAGCTCCTGACCTCATTACAGCTTTGGTTCAAACATGGACAAAAAAGCTGAACTCCTGAGGTGAGGTGACATCAAGGCTGCATTTGATCGAATGTGGCCTCAAGGAGCCCTAGCAAAACTGGAGTCAATAGGAATCAGGAGGAAAACTCTGCACTGGTTGAAGTCATACCTAGCACAAAGGAAGATAATTGTGGTTGTTGGATGTCAGTCATCTCAGTTCCAGGGCACCACAGCAAGAGTTCCACAGGGTAGTGTCCTAGGCCCAAGCATCTTCAGCTGTTTCATCAATAACCTTCCTTACATCATAAGGTCAGAAGTGAGGGCATTCATTGATGACTGCACAATGTTCAACATCATTTGCAACTCCTCAGATACTGAAGCAGTCCATGTCCAAATGCAGCAAGACCTGGACAATATCCAGGCATGGGTTGACAAGTGGCAAGTAACATTTGTGCCACATAAATGCCAGGCAATGTCCATCTCCATCAAGAGAGAATCTAACCATTGCCCCTTGATGTTCAATGGCATTGTCATCACTGAATCTCCCACCAACAACATCCTGGGGGCTTGCCATTGACCAAAAACTGAACTGGATTAGCCATATAAATACTGTGGCTACAAAAGCATGTCAGAGGCTGGGAATCCTACAGCAAATAACTCACCTCCTGACTCCCCAAAGCCTGTCCAACACCCGCGAAGCACAAGTCAGGAGTGTGGTTTCTCTCCACTTGCCTGGATAAGTGCAGCTCCAACAACACTCAAGAAGCTTGACACCATTCAGGATAATGCAGCCCACTTGATTGGCACCCCATCCACAAACATTCACTCCTTCTACCACCGATGCACAGTGGCACCAGCATGTACTATCTACAAGATGCACTGCAGGAACTCACCAAGTATCTTTAGCAAGCACCTTCCAATCCCATGCCCACTAACATCTAGAAGGGAAAGGGCAGCAGATAATGGGAGCACCATCACCTGGAAGTTCCCCTCCAAACCACTCACCATCCTGACTTGGAAATATATCACCATTCCTTCACTGTCACTGGGTCAAAATCCTGGAACTCCCTCTCTAACAGCGCTGTGGGTACACCTACACCACATGAACTGCAGTAGTTCAAGAAGGCAGCTCACCACCACCTTCTCAAGGGCAATTAGGGATGGGTAATAAATACTAGCCTACTCAGAGATGCCCACATCCCTTGAACGAATAAAAAAAAAACAACTGAAAAACAATGAACTGTCACATTTTAAAAACAACTGGTTAAATATGAACAGCAGCAGATCTCTGCCACTGACTCACAATAACCAAGATCATCCATTGGATCACTAGCAGGACCAGTTTCAATTAATCTAGTTAAAAAATGGCACCAGATCCTTTGAATTAATAATGTGTGTCTACATGGAAACAGGTGAAGGGATACGTGCATACATGCATACAATGAGCCTGAACTGCTTTTGCTTTTTCAATTACCAGCTATTCAAAGAATTAAATATTTGCTTCAGGGAACAGAGTCATCACACATTTGGGTACCTTCAGATAATGGTTGCTGAATAGAGATTAAAGGGATGCTGTATGGCAAAGTCTTGCAGGCACTACACCAGATCCCTCTACAGACACATGCAATGGGGCCAATTATCTATGCCGCTGCCACATCTCATGGTGAAAATTATTGATTTTTTAATGAAAATCAAGATCAAAGTATAAAACATGCTTCAATGAATTTTGTACTAGATTGGACACAGAATCCAAACTCAAAAGCACAGGTAGTGCAGCAGTTTGATACTAAAAGAAAAAAGACTTGCGCTTTCATGACCATTTCATTAGAAGTAATGAAGTACAGTCACTGTTGTAATGTCAGAAATGCAGCAGCTAATTTGCATACAACAAACTGCCACAAACAACAATGTGATAATGACCAGATAACCTGTTTTTTGTGATGTTGATTGAGGGATAAATATTGGCCAGGACACCAGGGATAACTCCCCTAACCTTCTCCGAAATAGTTCCCTGAAATCTTTTATTCCACCCGACTATGCAGATGTGACCTAGGTTTAACATGTCATCTAAAAGACAGCATGTCTGACAGTGCAGCACCCCCTCAGTAATGCACTGGTGGGTCAGCTTTGACTTTTGTGCTCAAGTCCTGAAGTGGGACTTGAACCCAGATTTTTGTGACTTAGAGGCAACTGTGCTGCTAACTGAGCCACAACTGACACAAAGGGAGAGAAGCAAGCATGAAGGCTACTCAATTTTTGTGTGACCAGGGCGCAAGCATTTATCCTCCAATGAAAATCATGCACAAAACTGAGTTTCCCGAACAGACATTTATCTGAAGACTTGCTATAGAGATAATGGACCCCCTTTAAAATCAAGTGCGCAACAGCACAATAAACAGGATGAGGGAGCTGCTTAAACCAGTGAGTTGCCTGCCCATACAAAGCAGCAAGGTCCCAGGTTCATTTCCCTGCCTGCACCGAGTTACCTGAGGGGAAGCAGTAGGAAGGTTACAATTGGTCTTTACACTCTGTATTAATCAGACCAAAACTGGCCTCGCCCTATTTGCTTTGCAGAAACACCTGATGGAATGTATGTGGATCTGGAGGGAATTGGGTTTGGTTGTGATTCCTCCAGTGCAAGAACGGCCTGCTGAAATTCACTGTCTACGTTCACCTGGGCATGATACCAGAGGGGAATCAGTAACCACGGAACTGTAGCCCAGAGTTCACTCTATCAAGATTCTAAAAAGAAAAATCTGGTATCCAGGCCCCATCTCCTGATCTTTCTATTCTACCCTTTCAAAAAGAATAAAAATATATTTTGTGTGCATTTGCTATTTTTTAAAATCTGAATAATAACAGCCTTCTGGATCACTGCCCGGAGTAAAATCTAAACTGTTGTCACCAAGTCAACTTGAAATGAATTCCTGCTTGAATAATAACAACAAAAACAAAAAACTGTGGATGCTGGAAATCCAAAACAAAAACAGAAACAGAAATACCTGGAAAAACTCTCAGCAGGTCTGGCAGCATCGGTGGAGAAGAGCACAGTTGACGTTTCGAGTCCTCATGACCCTTCAACAGAACTAAGTAAAAATAGGAAAGGGGTGAAATATAAACCCCCCCCCCAAACCAGATTATATTTCACCCCTTTCCTATTTTTACTTAGTTCTGTTGAAGGGTCATGGGGACTCGAAACGGCAATTGTGCTCTTCTCCGCCGATGCTGCCAGACCTGCTGAGTTTTTCCAGGTATTTCTGTTTTTGTTTTTGTTTCCTGCTTGAATAATGACAGCTGCTAGTAGTTTACAAATGAGTCCAAAGAGACTTGATCCTGGTACAGAGCAAGAGCAGGTGAGCTTCCTGAACACCACATTCAGAATTCTATACAGTCACTTAGGAAAGATTGGAGCACCACAAAAGACATGTGTCCACACATATACAATTAGACCCAGGAGATGCTTGATGGGCAGAATATTGTGTTGCTTTTACAGGAATAAAGCAAGCGTGTGTATCTGTAATGATAATCAAGCTGAATACAGAGGCAGTGAAACTTCCAAGCATGGGCACAACATTCTTTAACACACCTCTTTATAACCTTGGGCTGGAGCAGACGAGGTCAAAGTCTCCGTCCCGTCTTGGTGACATTGTTTTTCCTTCCTTTCTGAATCCTGATTCTGGCTCCGCACCCCAGTACAAGAAATGGGCAGATCAGTATTAAACTATTCAGACTTGACCTGACCTTACAGGAGGTTTGAGCCATTTGTGGTCCCTTGATGAATTAACCATTGTTCCTTTCAGACTCCAGATATGTCAGGAGTGGTGATGCAACTTGCAATGAAACAGTACCAAGTATTTTGAAAATAATTAATTGTTCCAAATACTGAGTGGCTACCAACATCACCTCCAAATATTTCACAAGTTCTAAGTACTGTCCCTTTGAGCACTGTGTTTCATTCTATATACCTGGTTTTCAAATATTAATATTCATAACACATGACAATTTTTCAAATTATGAATTAAAATAAATAAAATCTGCAAGAGCATAGATTTCTTTACAAATTGTATTCTTTAAATAAATGCACATAATTCAAATTGCTTCATTTCCTTTCCTCATGGTGCTGAAAGCTCACAGATTACCAAAGGGTTAAACTTAAATATGGCCATTCACTGGAGATAGAATATTCTTTAGACATGAATTGGCCAAATGACTAGACTATTAAAATGCCATCTGTTTTAGATCTGGCTCCAAAAAAAATTAAATTCACAAGCTATGGCAACTCCTGTACTGCATTCGGATGCTTAACCTCAGGGTGGTACGCAGTTTCCTGTGAAATAAATGCCTCCTTAAACAGGGCTTCCATTTTTGTAATATCTGTGCAAAGGTTTACTCCCAAATATTTCAATATGCAGCATGAAGCCTAAAGCACACCAGCTTTCTATTCTGGCAAACATCCAGTTTCTTTCAATCCCACAGTATAAGCCACACCTCCAGTGCCTAATTAGAATCCTACAACTCTAGATGGAAGCTCATATGCCAGTGCAATTTTTACACCAATTTACATAATATATTTAAACTAAAGATGCAAATTCAATGCAGTTGTGCAATGGGAGGATTTGCAATGAAAATGCTAAATCCTTGCTTGGAATTGCACAGAAAAATGTTCTATTTTATAATTGAAAAATAGGGGATGTGGTTATAGGGGCAGGCGTGTGCTGTTGATATTCCTGCAGTTGCAGTTTTTATTTAATTTTATATATTTTCTGGTCTAATTATTTATCCTTTTGTTCGAAGTGTATTATGTTTCTGGTTACTAAACTTGCTGCCTTTACTGCCTTTACTACACCAACTTATGCATTAAATGTTCTTTTAATTTTTCACCAAGGTGCAATGCCCTTGAGTCTCATCTCAGCTGTTGCTTGTGAGGTCTGGTATAAATGTGCTCAGTCTCTCCCAGAGCAGGGGTATGACATTTTCTCCTGCTTTTACTGCACCAGCCAACACAACTAAAAAAACACTAATTTCAATTTTCCTTCCATTTAAATCCCGTCTTACTTCAGACTTTCTGATCAGGTTCTACTTATGGAAGAAAGAATGAACTCAAATTGATATGGCGCCTTTCTTGGACTTAGGACACAACAACGTGCTTTACAATGAAGTACTTTTGAAGTGTAATCATCTCTTGTAATGGAGGAAGCGCAGCAGCTAATTAACAGACAGTAAAATCCCACAAACAACAATGTGACAGGGGTTGGATAATATCTTTTAATGGTGTTTGTTGAGGGATAAAATTTGATCAAAACACTTGAGAAAACTGCTATGTTCTTCTTCAAATAGTGCCGTGGGATCTTTTATGTTCACCTGATTAGTCAGATATAGTGTCATCTGACATTAACAGTAACTGTGGCAAAGCCAAGAGAATATTGGCACGCCTGTGACAGGCAGATGAAAACGTCAAAGCAAGGAAGTGGTACATCAGTGGAAGTGTATTGGGTCAATATTTGAAGGACATGCAGTTCCCTTGCTATTAATCTATTTATGAATTAGCACTCAGTATTTTCAAGACTAGGGCTTTTATCAATTACAATTTTATTCTCCCAAAATAAACCACCATTTGACAACAAGGAGTCAAGTAAAATAATAGGTGCACATTTCTGCTTACTATGCACATCAATTCAAGGCTTTAATGGATCATTCGTTAGGATGCAGACGTGTTGCCCAGGCTCCATAATCAATAAGGAACATTTTAGACTTTAGTAACAATAGCTATTTGTAAAATTAAATTTAACATCTTGAATATAAACTGCAGATTTATTTATTAAGATTGATGTTGGTCTTGCTGGTCTGAACGGACTTGTGCCGCTGGTTGAATTCCAAACTTCCTGTTCACAAGGGTCTGATGAGGTGAATTCAGCTAGTTTGACAAAAGTCCTGTAACACCCCTTTGATATTAAATTAGAAAGGTGGATATGTAATATTTTGAATAAGCGTGTCAGCCAATTAAAATTTTAAAAAGTATGTGGTGAACACATCTTTATTAAAGGTTTGCAATATTGATGCTATGCTTTTTAATTAATGAGATTTCTTCAATCTGGATTGGCTACCACATGCTTCATTTTTTAGCATTATGAAAAAGAAATTTGAAACAACATATATATAAAGCACCTTTAAGTTAATAAAACATCCCAAAGCACAGGAGCATTATGAAACAAAATATGAAAAATTTATTGAAAGTGAACTTTCATTTACATTAACTGAATTGTTTGGCAAATGTAAAAAAATTGCTAAACTCCTCAGTTAGAATGTAGCACAGAAAGAAGCCTTTCGGGCCAACTGTGCTGAAACAACCTTCCCAAGGGTGATTAGCAATGGGCAATAAATGCTGGCATAGCCAGGGTTGCCTGCATCGCATGAACAAATAAAACAAAGTTAATACTCCACACGATTCTCCTCTTATGATCACTAATACCACACAAAGAAGGTTAAATGAAAGGCATTTAGCAAGTCCTCAATTGCTGAGAGAAAGCAGCAAAGGGGGGGATGAAGGAAGGAAGACTTGCAGGCCAGGGATGTAGCACCTGTGAATAAAGGGGAACCGGGTCCATATCAAAGGTTATTGCAGAAAGTAAAAGCTCATGGTGGAGGGGGTAGCATATTGGCGAGGATAGGTGATCGGCTAGCTAACAGGAAACAGAGAGTAAGCATAAATGGGTCGTTTTCTGGTTGGCAAGAATCCCCACAGGGATCAGTGCTAGGGCCTCAATTTTTTACAATTTATATAAATAACTTGGATGAAAGGACCGAAGATATGGTTGCTAAATTTGCTGATGACACAAAGATAGATGGGAAAATAAGTTGTGAAGAGAAAATAAGGAGGCTACAAAGGGATATGGATAGGTTAAGTGAGTGGGCAAAAATCTGGCAAATGGAGTATAATGTGGGAAAATGTGAAATTGTTCATTTTGGCAGGAAGAATAAAAGAGAAGTATATTATCTAAATGGTGACAGATTGCAAAGCTCTGAGATGCGGCGGGATCTGGGTGTCCTAGTGCATGAATCACAAAAGGTGAATATGCAGATACAGCAGGTAATTAGGAAAGCTAATAGAATGTCATTAATTATTACGAGGGGAATTGAATACAAAAGTAGGGAAGTTATGATTCAATTATACAGAGCACTAGTGAGCCCACATCTGAAGCGCTGTGTATGGTATTGGTCTCCTTATTTAAGGAAGAATGCAAATACGTTGGAAGCAGTTCAGAGAAGGTTTACTAGACTAATACCTGGTGGGTTGTCTTATGAGGAAAGGTTGGACAGGCTAGGCATGTATCCGCTGGAGTTTAGAAGAGTAAGAGGCGACTTGATTCAAACATATAGGATCCTGAGGGGTGTTGACAGGGTAGATGTGGAAAGGATGTTTCCTCTTGTGGGAGAATCTAGAACTAGGGGCCACTGTTTGAAAATAAGATGTTGCCTATTTAAAACAGGGATGAAGAGAAATTTTTCTCTCAGAGGGTTGATTGTCTTTGGAACTTTTTCCCTCAAAAGGGGTGGAAGCAGGGTCTCTGGATACTTTTAAGGCAGAGCTAGATAGATTCTTGATAAACAAGGGGGTGATGCAGGCTTTGAAAATTAAAATGAGTACAGCATCTTGAAATCACTTTCCTGAGGCATGGAAGTCAATCAAGTTCAGAAAATGCATGAGAGTGTGAGGCCTTTTATGGGTGAAGAGATCTGATGTAGTATTCTAAATGACTTGTCATTTGTGGAAGTTTGGGATGAGGTAGTTGACCAGGGGAGTGTTAAGCTCGGAGTCAAGTGTCAAAAGCATGGACAAGGGTTTCAGCTGCAGCGGGGAAGGAGTGATAAAGTGGAACCAGTTGTACAAGTGGTAAAAAAAGGTCTAGGAAAGGAATGAAGGAGGTAGCTCAACTTGAGGTCATGTAGTATATTTACCCCCAATACTTAACCAGAGAGACACCTGGGATGTTGGACAGAGCAAAGACTAAGAGACATGTAGGTGCTAATGGGAGCCACCAAAATTAACTTTGGCTTTTACAGTCAGCCAAATTAGCTCGATTCAGTTGACAACACTCTTGCCACTGCATCAGAAAGTGTGTTTAAGCCTCACTACAAGCTTGAGCCTACAGTCCAATATATCAGTGCAGTCAATAGTGAGGGAGTGCTCCATTGTCTGAGGTACCAGCTATCAGATGAGATGTAAAACTGAGGACCTATCTGCCTACTTGGATGAACAAAAACATTGCTCAAACGTTCTCTTGACCTGGGAAACATCCTTCCCTCAAACCACCATCAAGTAACGGAGGCTGAATTTAGTGGTGGTGGTGTGGGTCAGCAGGACCAGAGGCCACATCTTGCCAGCAGCAGCCAATTAATGGCTGCCACCTGGCCTCCTGCCCCAGTTAATGACAGTTGCCCACCTCCTGGAGTTACTGGCCAATCACACATCTGGCAGCTCAGCAGTCTCAGCTGCACCATTGGGAGTGCTGGTCACTGCTGGCAGTGCACCTGAAGGAGGAGGAAGCTGTAGCGATGGACGGGAGCCCTCGCAACTAGATAAGTGGGGTCTGAGGGGAGCAGAGGCCCTGGTAAGGAGGGGAGGGTGTGAGTTGGTAAGGGCAAGCAGCAGGGGTGCTCATTGCCACCTGGGAGGCCCTCCATAGGCCAAAGAGAGCGCATAAAGGAGGCCCCATTACACCCCACCACCCCCACCTCTGGGAGGCTGCCAGGGTTTACCTCGTGGTCTCCACCTCACATTGGAGAGCCAGCTCAGAAGACGCTCTTAATTGACCACTTAAGTAGCTCAATTGACCTCTGGGCAGGAGGGATGTCCATCATCTTCCCCACCACTGGTAAGATGGCATGGTGGTGGGAAGACGACTCCACCCACAACCTTCTCTCACCATTTTACGGATCCCCCCTGCCTCCCAGCCGATCACAGAGGGCTGGTGAAATCCAGCCCTTGATTATTTGGTTATTGAGTAATTTGCTGTTTGTGGAATCTTGCTGTGCAGAAATCTTTTGCCACATTGCATCACAACTGAAGTTGACCTCCAAGTATGCCTACCTAATCATCGATTGGAAAATGCTTTTGGATATCCTGATGATTTGACAAGGTGCAAAAAAGATGCCAAGGCTTAATCAGTGAAAGTAGCCAAGCTATTCAGCTGTAACAGCATCACAGGCCAGCCCAAATTTGACCTCAGCTGATGTTCACAAATGCAGATTTTTCAACAGTGGACACTGGACAGAGGTCAGAAACAACAAATCTTTCTGAATTTTCCCTTCCCGTGCCCATGGCCATATGCCAACTGAACTATCTCTTAACCCTGCGCCAGCCAAGATTAGTTACCTTAGTATGGCCTTGACTAGCCCAATCTGTCTGCTACAGCTCCACACTGGCCAATGCACAACTGAGCTATTGAGCAGTTCATGGGTGTGGTCTTTGGTATGTGTGCAGCCGTTATATTTAATCATTCTGCTACTTCAGTCAACTGCCTGTTACCCAGGTAAATTATTTTCATTAAACTGATCATTCGAATCATGGCAAACTAAGACCGCTGTGACATAGATGGTAAACTTCCTTTGGGAAAGAAACAAACTTTCAAAAACTGATGAGGGAATGAAGGGATCAGATCAACCCCATTGCTTAATGTTCCATTATGACCACTCCATGAATGATAGTTTTGGTGCTTATGTGTGAAGCCATTCCATCATAGGATTTTTATTAGCCGCACCCAAAAATCTCTTACTGATAATATAAATATTAACATACTTCTTTGCTGGCATAATGAAATCTGTAGCCAGTGTATGAAAGCAGTTAGCTAAGCTCAGAACATTTTCAGTGGCTGCTGAGTGAATCAACTCATACCTACTCCAAGAAGCTGCTTTATTTACATAATCTTTCGGCTAGAATGATTCATCTAAAATCGATCTTAGCTGGCGTTTAGGGAAAGCAACTCTAGTCAATGGGAAGTGGTCTCACATTATCATTGATCACTATGCCTCCACAAAGCCACTTTTTGCAGTAACAAGTTCCAGAGGAGTGCTTGAATTTCGCTTAAAACAATAACATCTCAAATTTACCTCAAATGACAAATTTACCCAAAAAGAAATCAATACTGTATTAATGGCCATTGTTCTCTACAACAGTCTGCATAAAATATGATTGACAGCTATGCATAACTTCATTTAAATGTCTACTGACTAGCAACTGTTTTACTATGCTTGAGAAGATCACACAACTGTAACCAAGCATGAGAACAGCACAAAGCACACCATAAATAGAATTCAATCATAAACTCTTAACTGGTTCAGTACAAAATGTATACTTTGGAGCACAGCTCTATTTTTGATACACAACTATTTGGAGTCAAATGTTCAGCAGTATAATAATGATCACTTTTGCCTAAATATAAAAATAGATTTGTTCTGGTGAGAAAAAGGCAATGTGCATAGCAGAGCCAAGTGCCTCTCAGACAGCTGTCTGCTGGCTGTTTCAGGAATAAAGAGTCAGATTCTGGCATATCCTACCTTAACAAACAACTCTATCAAAGGATCCTTGTGTCCGTCCACTCCATTCTGTGGGGTCGAGTGAGCCATGATGAAGTAACTTCAAGATCTCTTCTATAGTCCACTGATTCTGACTTTTCACCCAAGTTAACAGACTCTTTCCTTTTCTCTTACTGTGATAAATTCAGCCCAGCTGCTACGAACCACTCTTCAGCAAAAAGAGAGATTCCCTCTTGCTTTCCTGAGCCTGTTCAAACAGTATTGTTCTTGGTCTGTCTGCCTGTGGTAATATGAGTGTCTGTCTCTCTCTCTCTCTCTCTCTTCAGTGAGATGCTTTCTTTAGCCACGTCCTGGGGAACTGGGTGGCGAAGTCTGGAGCTGAGCAGTTTCCTCTGCTCACTCTACATGGTCATTGTGTGGAGCACAAATTCGCTGAGGGAAAAAAAAGCAGCTGGAATATTTAAAGCTGGTGATGTCATCCAGTACAGGGCAGGCCTTTGGAGAGCGTCAAAGCACAAAGCATTAGCAGTCAACAAATCAGATATAGCTAGACCAAAAATGTACAAGTCTGGGCTATACCTAAACTTATCTAATGTAATTTGCACTTAAGCTCACTGATTAGAGACAGAGTCTAAGAGGTCAGGGAGCTCAGAAAATCCCACATTAAAATGTAAAAGTATAATCTCTCATCACATATTTTTAAATCAACTAACAAGCAGAGGGGTTTTCACACACACACACACACACACACACACACAATCTTTTTTTCTTCTGTACAGTAGTCTATTTCTCCTTCCCCTCTCAAGTGTCTTGGAGTATTTTCCTATGTTAAGAGTGCTATCCAATTGTAAGTTGTTGTTGCATTTGTGTACTCTGAAAAACTGTGCTGCTGTACAATTACAGCAAAGATCTTTCTTTAAACATTTAATTCAAAGAACAGTGCTCAGAAGGCACATTCTGATTTGTTATATCATCAGCTCAGCTGGACAAACATTGGATGTATTATTTCGTTTTCTTCATTAAAACAATATGGGTGATGCACTTCAAATATTATACAAAATTTACTGTTAAACTGGTTTTCAGGCTAATTGCAACATTGTTAGATATCAGTACCTTTGAACATTTGCTATTTCAGCATATTCCTCCTCTGGATCTGCACATCAAGTTTTATCAGAATGTACAGTAAGTTTTCTCAGATCTCTGAAAATTCGACAGTATGGAAAGCAGCATAATATCGGTGAGGCGGTGCTACCTTTGCCAGAATCAAAACCTTAGGAGGCAACAGTGCCTCTGCCAATAAGTGTAGACACTGTCACTCGCAATTATATTCTGACCACGAGGAAAGTACCACACATGCTCTTGGATCTCCAGTGCCTCCCACCCAATGCTGGAAGCCCCAACATACTTGCAGAACAGCTTTAAGCAGAAACAGTCCTGTGAGTTATAGACACTGTCGTTTGTAGTTAGGCACATAAAACTGGCTGTTGGGGAAATGGTTGCAAATTGGAAAGAGTAGAGGCTGCAACTGAGAAGGGAATTGCTAAGTCAGAGTAAAGAGAACTTCACTTTCTATCATATCTCTACCATCTAGGTCTGGGAGTTATAAGATCACAGGTGGGTAAAAAGAGCTTCATTTTTCCACCAGTAACAGCCCCCCCAGCTGGAGGAATACACAGACGGGGCTGAATTTTCACCGCAGAGACAGGAAATAGGAGTAGGTCTGTTATTGGGTCAGAAACCCGCCTCCACATGGGAAACTGATTAAAGTTCAGGTTTTCATGGGGGTGGGCCCTCAATTGATGTGGAGACCAATTTCCTGTTCACTTAGAGTCTGTGGAGGCCAAATGGGGGTGGGTTAGATGAATAGTGGGAGACATTTTAGACAGCCATCACTGAGGCTGCTGGTTGTCCTGATGGAGGGATCTGTAGATTATTCCAAAGCCTTCCACAGCACCAGAGGGAAGCAAGATGTCACAGGGGAGCCAGAGGCCTGGCACCTGGGGCAGACCTGCCCACTCATTGATATTGACCTGGGATTAATGCTGGAGAACATGAGGGAGAGAAAGGAGGTCTTTCTTCTCGGATGGTGGCAGGAGGAGTCCATCTCATCATGTAGCGGGGCAGCCTTCTGTTCAGCATCATCTCCTTTTGTCTCCAATTCTCCCTCCTCCTGTTCCTCCCTCGATCAGATGTCTCTTTCCAGGGCTTCACTGGCCCCAAGCTGAATGCCAATCTGGAGGACCACCACAATGACAGAAACATTTGCAAGAGGCTATGGGAGAGTGCCACCTAACTGGCCCAGGCGTCAGAATCACATCTTCAGAAGTTCATTGGCTGTCCTGCTGAGTAGGTGACATTGGTTGCACCACCTCTGTCTGGGACTTCCCCGAGATGCATCAGTCGCCATCTCATGAAGGAATATCTTTTGTGCCCTAGGATCCAACAACTTTGGACACTGGAGATCTGAGGCAGCGTGCACTGGCAGAGGACGAAGGAGGCGTGGCAGCTGCCATGAAAGTGAGCGCACACATAGGGCAGGATTTTTCTCTCGCCGCACGGGTGCATGCCCGACCCAAATGAGAGTAAAATAGTGCGTGATGGCGTCCGGCGAGCGTCCAGATGTCATCACGCACTCTCGCCATATTTCGCTTGGCGGGCACGCGCAAGAGGTGGCAGCGCCCCCACTGACAATTAAGAGGCCTATTAAGGCCCTTAATCAATTAATTAAATTGGATTTTTCACTGCCCATCCAACCGTTTGGCTGGAAGGGTGGTGGGCAAAAAGGCCAAGCGACCTTTGGATTTTTTACGAAACCTCATCCATGGGCGGGATGAGGTTTCCAACAGGAATTAAAAATAAAATAAAAACGTTTAAATCTCATTTATAATATGTTCTGGCTCATGTGACAGAGGCACATGAGGGGACAAGTTCACTTTATTTTTTAAATCTTTATTTGTACTGTTCTAAATCTTCAGGTCCCTGAAGCAGCTCTGTGCCTTCAGAAAGCTTTTAGTACGCGCACAAGTGCACATGCGCAAACTTCTGAGCTCGCCCTCCTCCTGCCCTCACCCCGGCAGGGCTCAGCGTTGCAGCAAACGATTCATGCTAGCTGGCCGTTAGTTGGCCACCTGTGAAATTGCAGTCAGGCCAGATCGCGGGCGACGGTTGGTTCTGTGACCGCTCCCAGACCCACCCGCCGCACCCACCCAACGAGGGCAAAATTCAGCCCATAGAATCACAGGATTTTTACGGCGCTGAAGGAGGCCATTCAGCCCATCATGTCTGCACCGGCTCTCCAAATGAGCAGCCTTACTTAGTGCCATTCTCCTGCCTTTTCCCTATAACCTTGCACATTGTTTCTATTCAAATAATCATCAAATGCCTTCTTGAAGGCTTTGATTGAACCTGCCACCACCACACTCCCAGGCAGTGCATTCCAGACTCAAACTACTCGCTGTATGTAAAAGTTTTTTCTCACGCCACATTTGTTTCTTTTGCAAATCACTTTAAACCTGTGATCTCTCGTTCTCGATCCCTTGACATAGGGGAACAGTTTCTCCCTGTCCACTCTATCGAGCCCCCTCATGATTTTCAACACCTCCATCATATCTCCTCTTAACCTTCTGCTCTCCAAGGAGAACGGTCCCAACCTCTCCAATCTATCTTCATAACTCAAGTTTGCCATCCCTGAAATCATTCTTGTAAACCTCTTCTGCACTCTCTCCAATGCGATCACATCCTTCCTATAGTGTGGCACCCAGAACTGTACACAATATTCCAGCTGAGGTCTAACTAATGTCTACTATAAACTTGGCATAACTTTCCTGCTCTTGGTGAGGGACTGCCCATGGCACTGCACAGGTGGCAGAGAGAGTGGGCACTTAGTGCTCGGGTTTTGAACAGTGTCAGAGTCCTTTAGCAACGTGGGGGCACAAGACACTAGACTGTCAAGGACAATTGGACAACCAATTGTCTGGACAACCTGTCCAGACAGAAGGCTCCAGCTGGCAATGGGGGCATGACTGTCAGATTTTGGACCCAGTGGTGATGAGAAGCAACACCCTTTACGTAGTTACATAGTGGAAGCTTTTATTATGGTCACAAATCAGTTGGGCATTGATGGAGTCGAAGGTCTTCCTGTTGGTAGGTCTCACTGGCCGGTCACTTGGTGCCTTGATCGCCAAATTGGTACAATCGAAAATGTCCTGCATCTGGGGGAATCCACTACTGTCTGTCCCTGTGAGGCCATGTCTCTCATTACATGTATGTGATGCCCAGCTCTGGAAAAGAGGGCACCAGTGACCAGCGTGATGCAGCGCTGTGTAGCCATTTGCAAGGTGTCACTAAGGTCTGCAGCTGCTCCTTGGAAGGGGCCAGAAGCGAAGAAACTCAAGGCCACAGTGACTTTGACATCAAAGGACAACTAGTGCTGTGAGGTGTGAGATCTTTGGTGATGAGAGCACAAATGTTTGTGACCAGCTGCGTGAAGAGTTGCAGTCTCCTATGACATTGATTCTCAGTCATCTCCAGTTGGTCCTGTCTTTGGCAGTCAATTCTGTGTTGAAGGTTTGGCTTCCATTTCCTTCCTGCATTTCTTTCCTCTCCTGTGCCCTTTTGATGCCAGGATTTTGCCCTTCTTGTGAAGGGTGTTGCTTCTCATCACCACTGGGCCTAAAATCTGACAGTCATGCCCCCATTGCCAAGGCCCCTAGCTGCCCAATTGTCCTTGATAGTCTAGTGTCCCGTGCCCCCATGTTGCCAAAGGATTCTGCCACTGTTCAAAACACAAACAGAGTGCCCACTCTCTCTGCCACCTGTGGAGTGCCATGGGCACTCCTTTACCAAGTGTCCACTCCCCCTTTCCCCTGTTAACCCTCTTATGGCGCCACGGGCAATGTAGCCATAATGGGCTTCCCACTCTTTACTTAACTCCTTTTAGCTGGCCAGTTTCTGAAGGTGCAGTCGCCCATGGGCCTCTCTAAAAATTTAAACCTAAAACCTTGACAAGCTCTTCACGAGCTTTTAAACAGTTTAAATTGGCCTCAATTGGAATGAGACCTGCATTCCTGTCCCGTGCTCCCACCACCCTGCTGATTATTGCTGGTGAAAAGAATGGCGTCTTGAAATTGACACATCACCTGGCGGCATATTTTCAGCAACTCCCCCTGCCCCCTCGCCTCTGTTCCCCAGAGGGGGTGCCCCAAAAGTTCAGACAACGACAAGAATCACCAAAGATGAATTTAAAAGCAATGCATGTTATGCCAACTTTCACAGTCAACTGCACTTTTATTTTTAATTTCTAACCCACACAACATACCTTCTTTTGATATCTGGGAGTCTTTCTAGTTCACTTCCTACTGCATTTAGATATTGCAATCGCTTTTGAAATGTTTCCACAACATATTACAGTCCTAGTGCTCCAAAGACCACCCCTTTCACACTGGAGCTTAGAATGAAAGGTATTATTGACAGCTGGGAAACAAATTTGTATACTCTTTTGCTGAGCTATTGCATTTGCTCTTTCAATTTTAAAAATAGTGGTTAATGGAAGCCAGTGCAATCCGCACGTTACTTAGTTTAGAGGGAAATACCACCTCTCTGATGGGCTTTATACTGAAGGGATACTAGCCCTGGCACATTGATATTCCAGTGGAGCCATCATTGCCTCTAATGGCAATGCCACATTATACTAACAAGTGCATTCATATAGCACCTTTAACACAGTACAACATCCCAAGGGGTGTCGCAGAAGGAAAGTTATACAAAAAGTGGCACCGAGCAAAAAAAGGAGACATCAGGGTAGGTGACCAAATGCAAGGTCGAAGTGATTGCTTTTAAGTTGCATCTTAAAGGCAGAGAGGGATGGGGAGGAAAAAGATTTTGGGGGTGGGGAGGAAATTCCAGTGCTTGGGACCTGTTTGACTGAAGTCACATCCACCAACAGTGGAGCAAATGAAGTGGAGCGTGTACAAGAGGCCAGAGTTGGAGGAATGCAGAGTTCTCGGACGATTCTTGGAGGAGGTTACAGAGGTAGGGAGGGGAAAGACCAAGGCGAGATTTGAACATGTAGATAAGAATTTTAAAATGAAGGTTTTGGGGCGCATCCGCAACCAATGTAGGTCAGTGAGCATATGGGTGGTGGATGAATGTGACCTGTTGCAAGTTGCGAGGAACCAGAGTTTTGGATGAGCTCTAGTTTAGGAAGGGTGAAAGGTCATTCAGGAGAACACTGGAATAGTCAAATCTGGAGGTAGCAAAAGCGTGGTTGAGCACAATTGATTGACCAATCCCTTCTTAATAAAAAAATGCAAGAACTTGGGGGCTACTGTTGCTTTAAGGGCAACTCAGTGCAGATATAACAGTGGCATTTTAATTCACTTTGCGATGGCCAACATACTGATTTCTGAACCAGATAATTTGACCAGAGTTTTTACATTTCATCTTTACAGTAATTCTTGCTCCTACTTTGATTATTTTAATTTTGCTGATGCAGAACTCTGATATATGGTTAGTTTGTACTTCCTACCAGCATCATTCACTATCAACCACAAGGAAATCCAGCCCTATTTTGTTACATCATGATAGCCCCAATCAGATGACCCAGGCTCGAGTTTCTCAAGATCATATTTCACCTTTGTTACTTGGCTACATGAAGTGGTACTTCATACTGTCAAATAGGAATTAACACCTTCATCGTGATAGACCAGCCACATATTTTTGGCAAACTGTAGTAATTTTAGGAATGCATCAAACAAAAAATATCCTTATCTAATGTGGCACACAGTTGAACTGCTATCCAGTGATCCCTGCTGCAATGTGAGGCAAGGATAGACTCGAACTCAGTTATGTTGCCCCCGACTTTGTAAACACAATCTCCCGGTTAATACTTGAAAAGTTATAGTTTTTTTGAGGTGCAGGAGGGGACCCATGTAACTGTACCCCAGCATCAGACGGCATGTTCAGGAGAGAAGAAAGGAACAATTAGGAAAATGAGACTTGCTCAGTCTGTGTGCCATGTTGTCAGTGCACCAAAAATATCTCTAACTTCACTCACATCCACCAACAGCACACCCTGCCCCCAGTCCCCACGTCCCCTTTGACTCCATGGGCAGAATTTTTCGCTCGTCAGACAGGCACGTTGCCGACCCGAATGAGCGTGAAATGACATGCAATATTTCGTTCGGTGGGCACTAGAGCCGCGCCCACCATTAATTAAGAGGCCAGTTAAACCCTTGACAACCCAGCTGACGGCGATTTAATGTTACCCATTCAACTGGCAAAGCAGGCAGGCGGGCAGCCCACAATTTGCAAAACCTCATCCACAGGCAGAACAAGAAGGGTCAGCAGCATTGTCAATGTGAGTGGTGAGGAGTTTTGGAGATAACTGGCTGTTGGTGGCTTATTGGTACCTGTAAGCTTGATTGCTGATCAGGGCTTCGTTCTTAGCATTTCCACACTTCATTTCTGGACCCATTGGTGTCTTCCAGGTCCCTTAAGGATTCAGACTGTGTGGACCCTTCCAGGTATGAGATAGCTTTCCCGGTAATGGAGATTGTTGTCTCCGCTGGAGTCATCTCCACTGGGGAGGAAGAGAGGTGCAGAAGGGAGAGGAGGCCAGGTGTCCCAATGCAGTTCCCAGGGAAGGGATCTGTTGGAGGAGAGATGCAGGCACAAGGGGGGCAGGGCCAGCAAGTAGCCCAAAGCGGAAGGGGCTGCAGAAGACCCCACTATCCTACTGTCAGGGTTTACAGGCAGCGATGCAGCTACCTCAATACTTCCGCAGTGCAATGCCGAAGGAGGCTCCATCTCTCAAAGGAAACCAGTGACCACCATTTGTCAGATGATTGGGCCTGAGATCAGCTCCGACTGTGCTGGTGGACATCCCATGCCAGTGGCTCTGAAGGTCACAGTGGCCCCCAACTTCTATGCATCCAGATCTTTCCAGGGATCAGTGGGGGATCTGTGTGGAGTCTCCCAATCAGCTGTCCACAGTTGCATCAAGTTGGTGACAGTAGCTCTGTTCAGGTGGGTATTAATTTTCATTCATTTCCGTTCAGATGAGGCCAGTCAGGCTGAGTGAGCCAGAGGCTTCGCAGTGATTGCTGGCTTCCCCTACACCCTGGGTGCCAACAACTGCACACACGTGGCCATCAAGGTGCCAGCGAATCAGCCGGGTGCCTTCATCAACAGAAAGGGCTACCACTCCATGAACGTACAGATTATGTGTGACAACAGGATGCATATTCTACAAGTTTGTGCAAGGTATCCTGGCAGCTCCCATGATGCGTATATCCTGAGACACTCCCAGGTGCCGGGGCTCTTCTGTGCTCCAGCCCAACTGGATGGATGGCTGCTGGGTGACAAGGACTATCCCTTGAAAAGGTGACTCATGACGTATCTCAGCCACCCAAGAACAGAGGCAGAGCAGCGGTACAACAGGGGTCATGTCTCCACAAAGGGCAGTGGTAGAGAGCACCATTGGTCTTCTCAAGAGGCACCTCCAATGCCTGGACCATTCAGGGGGTGCACTGCAATACCCCTCAGATCGGGTGTCACTGATGGTGGTTGCAAGCTGTACTTTCTACAATCTGGCACTGGCAAGGGGGGAGCCACTGGAGGAAGAGGATGTTGATGCAGTTGCACAGGCCCCAGATGATGAATCTAGTATTGAGTCAGAAGAGGAACATGGTGTCTGTGCCTGTGCAATAAAGTTTCGAGCCACCCACGTCCAGCATTACATACTGGCCTACCCTGCACCTACAGAACAAATGAAGCATACTCAGGCCAATAACACAAAAGCAAATATATTTTTATGTTGGATCTTACATTGTATTGAATGGAACACTATTCGGTGTTGGTAGTTACATCATTAAAAAAAGAAAAACAAAATGGGCGAACCGTGACCAGTCCCTCTTGTGCTTAAGGTGCTTTAAACTTACAGGTACTATGTCTAGGTGCACCTCCCTCGCTGGCACCGACATTGGAGGCAGCCTGCTGACTCTGCTGTCTTGTTGGCCTTGATGACCTTGGCGGTCGTCCTCTGGCCAGAGGAGCTCATGCTGGCCCTGCCTGGGAGGGAGCGGCCAGTGCCACGATTGGCATCTCCCCAGTCACCACAGCCTCATCAGATGCAACAGTCACTGGCAGAGGGGCGTAGGACTGCCATCATCCAGTACACCCTGAGAGGAGCATACAGAGATGACAAGCAGCTCGTGTGCCAACATGAGGTCGCTGTGGACTTCCCTGCTCACCACCTAGCTGGGATATTGGGTGCCCCATCCATTTCACACACGGACACTGACCAGCTGAGGTCAGTGTCTGTATGAGGGCTTGCAGGTCCGAGCGTAACCCCAGGAGCCCCTGATTCAGTTCCTGGAGCAGCCTCTCCATGAGAGTCACCACTCTCCCCATAGAGGAGGCATTGCAATCATCCATCAGGGTCAATGCAGTGCTCATGCTCTGCAGGGACTCCTCCACAATGGAGACCATGGCATGCATACCCTCTTGGATCTCCGCCAGATCCTCCCGCACACCCCACTGAACATCCAGCATCTGTTGCCTAATGGATGACTCCAGAGGCTCATCATCAACCTTCGACTGAGCATCGTCTTGGTTTCCAGCAGCCCTCCGACTGCTTGCGCCCTGGACACTCTCTGCCTCCGCCTGCACCTCAGACAAGTGTGAAGTGCCCTCACCAATATGCACTGAGATGCCAGCAAAATACTGTGGATGCTGAAAATCTGAAACAAAAACAGAAAATGCTGGAAAAACTCAACAGAAACAGAGTTAACCTTTCGAGTTTGTATGACTGAAGAAGGGTCATATGGACTCAAAACGTTAACTCTGTTTCTCTCTCCACAGATGCTGCCAGACCTGCTGTGTTTTACCAGCATTTTCTGTTTTTGCACCGATATACTAGCCGTCGAACCCATGCCCAGCAAGGTGCTGGTATCTACGCTGGTGCCTGGTTCAGAGAATGGGTGTGATGCAGGTGCTTGGGGAGCATGGTGGTATGCTTTGCTGTTTGGTGGCAGATCTAAGGGACAAAAAGGACATGTCATTAGTTTAAGTCATGACACTGTCACTATGCATGCCAGGCACTCTAGTGAGACAATGGAGATGTGCAACAAGGTGCCATCGTCTTTCAATGATCAATAAGGAATCCAGTCTGGAGGTTCCCATCAATGATAAGACTGCACAAGAATGTATGAACTATCTGAAACTCTCACCTCAGTGCACTGCACTCTTACCTTCATCTGACACCCAGCTTCATCACGGCAGGTTGACTGAAGTACATGGTGCCTCTTGAGCTCCAAGGCCTTCTGCTCATACCGGGAGAGGATGAGGAGGTGTGGGGTCCTCCACCAGTCTGTGACCTCTCAATATTGTTATGGGATGTCTTCTCCTGAAACAACAGAGGAGCAATGATTAGTCCACTCTCTACCTGCAGTGTCATTGCAGCCTGGCCAACCCCACTTGAGGAACACCTTGCAGGGCAGATCCGAGTTGCGACACAAGGTACTCATTCAAAGCAGCCAGGGCTCAGCACCTTGGCCAATCTCCAGGGTGACTGACAGCTGGCGCTCAGACTCTAAGATCCCTGAGCTCCACAGGGGATGGCCAGACCAAAATAATTCAAAACACTGACCCACTGATGCCAACACGGTACTCATCCTTCCTGAGCACAGCAGGTCATTGAAGTTCTTCCAACACTGCACCCAGGTGCGCCGCACCATGTCGTGGCTGCTCACCCAGGCTATCACCTCCTTCCATGCCCTTTTTGTGAGGTGCGCTGGCCTCCTCTTCCCATCTCTGAGGACAAGGATGTCCATCCTGGCAGCCACCTCCTCCAGGAGGCCAGCGAGGGGACCGCAGGAAAAGCAGGGGACCAAGTACCTAGCCAACCTCCCCTCCCACCTGGTCTCTGCATCCTCGTTTGCAGCCATGTCGCTGCTAAAACTCTGTCGTAGGCAGCCTCCCTGGGGCTGCTTGCGCCATTTTTGAACCGGTCGCCAGGTCACCATTGGATCCGGCGGACAGCAGGCTCCCACCCCCACACCCCTTCTCGGAGGTTCTCCAGCTGGTGTTCATGCTGGGCAGGCCTTAACTGGCCCGCCAGCATGAAATCGTGGTCCAGCCCCGATTGCAGGCGGTGGTCAGCTTCCTGGCAGCCCCCACTTGCACCCCGCCAAGCCTGCCCTATGAGGGCAAAATTCTACCCCATAACTCTTCACACTCTTAGCTAACAAAAAAACTATTGGTCTCATTCAGCTAACATCTACTGTTTTTGTGAGAGCAAGTCCCACACTTCTACCACCCTTTGTGTGAAGGATTGTTTCTTAACTTTTCTCCTGAATAGCCTGGCCTTAATTTTGAGGCTACGTTTCCTTGTCTTAAAATGCCCAACCAGTGGATAATATTTCTCTCTATGGACCCTATTAGTTGCTCTCAAAATCTTAAAGACCTCAGTCAAACAACATCTTAACCTTCTCTATTCCAGGGATAACTCAATTCAATCAACTGGCCAGTAAGCATAGGAATTACTTCTTGTAGTTTCTTTTGTCAAGAGTCACACATTTAAAAATGAAGACATGTTAAAAGATGAGAAAATATCAGCAATATCTTTTGAACATGAACTTCCTGAGTGTAAATGTGCATAGTATTGCTCATCATTTCTCAAGTCTATCAGTGTTGGGTATGTGTTTCTGCATTTCTTGCTATGAGTATTGTTTTAACATCAGGATGCTAAAATGGCATGCAAATACTGATGTAAATGCTAACAAATTCCACTGCAGTCTGTTTATTCCTTGCCCTTACATTCTGTTGACTATTTTCCACAACAACTTCAATGGTGCAGTTATATGTATATATATATATATAAGTATGTATAGTATATATATATTATAGATAAACCAGAAGTAGCAAACATTATAGTCTTTCAAAAATTCTAAATCAGTTGTTTAATCAAAATGCACCAGCCACAGCCATCACACCAAACCAAAAATAATCACACCCCCAACTGTCAATGGTTATTTTATACTCAGGTCACTAATGATGTGTGTTCTCTATCACAGGCTAAAATCTGCAGTGAGATGCCTCAGCTTTCTCTGGGCTATTCCTGCTATTTGACTAAGTCATTATTCATCACTTCAGAATTGAACATGTATTATAAATCCACCTGTTCCTAAAGAGTGCACATTATCACAATGGTTTTGTAGTGGCAGTTATTGTGAATTTTCAATACACACCATGTCTTGGTTTATAATTCTCTTGGCTCTTGTTTCCATACACTTACTCTGAATTTACACTGGATCTGATCTGAAGTATGTATACTGTAATATGAAATGTAAATATACTCTCTCAGTAATCTGAATATACAGCGTTATTATATGATTTGTGAGCATGTAGATGTTATTCTTCTGACCAAGGTCCTCTCTGACACCCTTATATTCAAATTCTTTTCTTACATGAGTATCTGGCCATTGCTATAAGCTTAACACATCAAAGGAACTGATCTTAAAATGTTAAAGAAACTTGCTGATCCATCATCCAGGTCCATGAAATTATCTTTATATTATCTCAAACCCCTGCCACAAACTCTATTTCCTTCTTTGCCTATTCTTCATTGTTGAACCAAGCTATTTGCAATCTTGGTATCCTGTTCAACCCTGAGCTCAGTTTTATACCCCACGACTCATCTGTTGTCAAAACTAGTTATGTCCTACTTTGCTGCTCTAATGTTGAAATGCTTAGACAGGACTTTGTCATCTCCAGATACAGCAGCACAAAAGGAGGGGCCAAACATCAGAGCACAAGAAATAGGAGCAGCAGTAAACCATTTGGCCCCTCCAGCCTACTCTGTCATTCAATAAGATCATGGCTGATCCAATTGTGGCCCTAACTTCAGTTAAATTACTTACCCTTGAATATATTCAATGATCCAGCCTCCACTGCTCTCTGGTGACGAGAATGCCACAGACAAACAACCCTCTGAGAGAAGACACTCAGTCTTAAATGGGAGACCCCAAATCTTTAAACTGTGTTCCCTTGTTCTAGGCTCCTCCACAAGGAGAAACATCCTCTCAGCATCCATGCTGCCAAGTCCTCTCAGGGTCTTACATGTTTCGATAAGATTCTTCTAAACTTCAATGGGCATTGGCCCAACCTGCTCAACCTTTCCTCAAAGGATAACTGCCCCAACCCAGGAGTCAGCTGAATGCACCATCTCTGAACAGCTTCTAATACAATTACACCCTTTCTTAAGTAAGAAGACCAAAACTACACACAATACTCCAGATTTGGTCTAAGGTATGGTAACGCTGTAGCAACACTTCCCTACTTTTACACTCCATTACCCTTGCAATTAACAACAACATTCCATTTGCCTTCCTAATCACTTGCTGTTCCTGTATACTAACTTTTTGTGATCCATGTAACAGGACACCCAGATCCCTCTGTACTGTAGAGTTCTGCAGTCTTTCTTCATTGAAATAATATATTGCTTTAATATTTTTCCTACCAATGTTGTCAAGTTCACATTTTCCCACATTATACTCCATCTGCTAAAGCTTTTCCCACTCACTAAATCTATCTAAATCCCTCTGTAGACTCATTGGGCAGAATAATACAGGAAGGGAATGGTACACCACCCCCCCACCCACCCAGCCTGACACAATGTCAGCGTGGAGCCGACATGCTCCAAGCTGACCCGTCCCACAACCATAAAGTGCTGCAGGGTGGATTAACAAGGGCTGAGTGGGACATCCACCCCTCACTGGGACAGAAGTCCCATTCTCTGGAGCTGATAGCCAATCCGATTGGCTGGCAGCTCCATCAGCCCCAGCAGTGCCAGTAAGCATCAGTGGCCACTGCCAGGACTGCAGAAGGAAAAGAAGATCACGGCCCATGAATCCTCGGAGCAGTTAAGTCCAGGGTCTTAGGCTGGGGGAGGGTTTGGGTAGGTTAGGTAGAGGGGTGGGGAGTTGGAATTTAAGGGAGGGAGAGAGTAAGAAGGAAGGGGTGGAGTTAGGCCTAAGTGGGGTCCACCCTGTGATTGGCAAAGGGCAGCCTCTGAAAAGCGACCCTCCTTTCCTTCCTGCCTGTTAAACATTTAAGTTAAAAAATCAGGCTTCTCACACCTATCCTGCTGCCCATGCCAAATGTTTTATGGTGTGGGCAGTGTATTATCAGGGCCAATTGGCTTGATAACAAGCCTAATTGACCCCCAATTATGCATTTAAATATGACAGGTTGGCTAACTATTTTAGCACCTGCCTGTCCCCTGTATTATGGGGGAGAGCTCGGGGGTGGGTGAGAAGGTGATGGAATGGGTGCCCACCCCATTTTACATGCTCCCCCCATGGCCCACCAGGGGCATGTAAAATTCAGCCCTTTATATCCGCTTGATAACTCCCTTTCCTCCCTACCTTTGTGTCATCAGCAAATTTAGCTACCATGCATTTGCTCCTTTCACCAAAGTCATTGATATAGATCATAAATAGTTGAGACCCCAGCACTCAACACTGTAGTACTCCACTAGTAACAGCTTGCCAACCCAAAAGTGACCCATTTATCCCTACTCTCTGCTTCCTGTTAGCTAACCAATCCTCTATCCATGCTAATATGTTACTGACTATACCATGAGTTCTTATATTGTGTGGTCACTTTTGATGTGGCATCTTATTGAATGCCTTTTGGAAATCCAAGTACACCACATCTACAGGTTCCCCTTTATCCAGATTGCTTGTTACTTCCTCAAAGAATTCAAGTGATTTCCCTTTCACAAAATTACATTGACTCTGCTTGATTGTGTTATGATTTTCTAAGAGTCCTGCTACTCCCTCCTTAATAATGGGTTCTAGCATTTTACCTATGACAGATATTAGCAGCACAAATGAAGTCAAAGATTGGAGCTGCACAAAAGAAGAAGCCAGGGATTGGAGCAGCTCTGTGATCAGACTGTGAGACTGAACTGAACAGGAAGAATACAAAAATCGCATTGTGCCATCACAATACAACAAACTTAAGGATCCATATGAGGTGGGTAGACTGATAAACTATTAATTTAATTTAATCAACTATGAAGTAAGACTAGCTCAATTAATTAGGATAAAAACTAAAGCCAGTTGGATAATTTATCAGATAATTATAATTAGTGTTTATTAATTAATCAGATCTAGGCGTCAAATTAAATAACAAGAGATAGTCATATTGAAAGGTTCCAAATTTACCAGTAAACTAAAGTTTAAGATCTACAGATGTTTAGAGTTATGTTAAAGTATTTGGATTAACCTCTTTGTAAAATAAAGTGATATCAGCAGAAGGCAAGCAGCTGATTGGTGAGTAGATGATGAGTCTTTATTTATTTATCTAAGTCTTAAGTTTATTTCTGAGCAGTTAACCATTTAATAAATACAGGCATCGATTGTACTTTCTGTCCCATGTGGAAACTCCAGGATGCTTTGTGTGTCCTGGACAACCAAATGTGTGCAGGAAGTGGCATCAGCTGGGAATCCCCGAACTCTGTGTTCTGGAGTTTGAACAGCAGCTTGTGACATTGCAATGCATCTACAAGGTTGAGAATTTTATGAATAACACATAATATGGTCACCCCACAGCTTAAGTATGCACAGGCAGAGAGGGAATGGGTGAGTGCCAGACAGTCTAGGAGGACAAGGCAGGAAGTGCAGTTGTCTCCTGAGTGTATCTCGCTCTCCAACCCATATTCCATTCTGAATACTGATGAAAGTGATGGTTCATCTGGGGAATTCAGTCAGAGCCAAGTCCAGGGCACCATGGATGGCTCATTTGTATTGGGAAAGTAGAGGGAATATTGGAAAAGCAATAGTGATAGGGGATTAAATTTTTAGGAGAGTGGCATTTCTACAGCCACAGGATTGAATCCAGGAAGGTATATTGCCTGCCTCCCTACTGCAAAGTCCATAATGTCACTGAGTGGCTGGTGAGCTCTCTGAGGAGGGAGGGTGAACAGCTAGAGGTTATGGTCCACATCGGTACCCATGACATAGGTAGAAAGAGGAATGAGGTCCTATAGGTAGCTTTTAGGAAACTGGAAGGAAACTAGCAAGTAAAACCTCAAATGTAGCAATTTCCAGATTACCCCCAGTGCCATGTGTTAGTAAGCATTGTTACGACCATGTGAGGAGGGGTAAAAATGACTCTCTAGTCCTATGACTCCAAGTCTGACCATAACAGGGTTTTTTTTGTGAATTTATAAGGATGAAGATATTAACTCAATGGCCCTTTGAATGGTTTGCCGAATTTTATGACCCTGCCTCTGCTGCGATAGGATGTAAAATTCCACCCAATGTCTGTGCTTAACCACTTGCATGCTGATTTCAAAGAAACCAGTCTGGCAGATGTCCTTAGTTTAAAACACAAAGGGGTTATTTTTTATTGAGTTAAAACATCCAGGGAACGTTATAAAAATATTTAATAAGTAAACCCACATTCTGACCTTCGCAAAGGCACACACATGCACATATGCCTACACAAGCATGCAGAATTACAAGTTATACAGTACAAAGTTACTTTCTGGCTGAATTAAAATTCAATACTAAAGGATAAAATAAAATAGAGAGTTCACTGTTTATAAATCCTTTCCGGGTACCTGTGGCTGTGGTAGAATTTTTCCACGGTGAAGCTGAAGCCCATGTAAACTCCAATTTCTGGAGACAGTCTCTTTTGAAACATATGCTGTCTTTTCCAAAGTCAATGAGTTTTGCACCTGATGTTCCTTTCATTTGAAAATTCTGTCTCTCTGTGCAGGAGTTCAAACAGTAATAGAGATAGGGCCTGGGGCTTAGAAGGGCATAGAGAGAGAGAGAGTTTGTTATTGCTCCATTGGCAGCCTTCTTCAAAACTCCAACTTAGCAGCTTGCGTGTTGCAATAAAAAAATTGAAAATGATTACTCCAGTCACATGAGTTCACTCCCCACAATGATTTTAGAAGGTAATTTATTAGCTCACATCTGGATGGACCATAGCTATTGTCCCATGGCCTAGTTGATTAGATTCTGTAATGTCACAGCCATTAGCTCCTGAATGATCCATCATTCATCTTGATGAGATTGGAAAAAACACCTTTCATATAGTTATTGTCGTTGTAGACTTTATGTCTCTACTTGAGAGATAGTTTTTCGAAATGCAAATGGTGAGATCCAGTACATTTTCAGTAAATCTTTTGAAAGTAGTTTTTGACATCAGCAGGTGTGAAATTCCATAGGAGGATGTCTGGGCATGTTTTAATTGTGTACCACATTGGAGCCTTCCAGAAAACTGGTCAACTTGTAACACTAGATGTCAGGTGACTTGTGGCAGCCATCTTAAGTCAGTGTCTTTGCCTGCTTTTTAAAAGTCCTTTTTAAAAACAGTTTAATATATGTTTGATCAGCCAATGAAATTAAAGATTAATATCACTCATGCATAAGTCACATCATCGTGACAGTATAGGAGGATTAAGCAGATGATTGTGTGATTGGAAAGATGGTGCAGGAGGGAGTGCTTTAGATTTCTGGGGCATTGGGACCAGTTCTGGGGTGGGGTTGGGGGGGTGGATAGGACCACTATAGACCGGATTGCTTGCACCTCAACAGGGCTAGGACCGATGTCCTTGCAGGCAATTTAATAGTGCTATTGTGGAGGGTTTAAACAAGCCTGGCAGATATTTAGGAACCAGGAAAGAACAACAGAAAGGGAAAACAAGGTCCACAAAGAATTTGGAGAGACTGATGGCACTAAGGTAAGAAGTAGTAAGTTATTAGGTGGGAACAGAGCAAGAGAGAATGCAATAAGGTGTCAGTTAGGTTTACTGTACAAGTATGTGAAAACATGGATTATGATAAATAAGATTGGTGAGCTGCAGGCACAGGTAGCCATGGGAATATAATGTCACAGTGATAATGGAAAACTAGCTCAAAAAAGGGCAGGTATGGCTACTGTGTTCAGGAAAGATAGGGAAGGAAAGAAAGAAGGAGAATTGACTAAGGAGACTATTACAGTGCAGGAAAGAGAGGATGCCACACAAGGGTCAAGGACAGAATCTATTTGGCTAAAGCTGAAGAACAATAAAGAAACCATTACATGACTGGTTATATTCTACAGGTCACTAACTAGTGGGAAAAATAAAGGCGAACAAACTTGCAAGGCAAATACAAGAGAGATGCAAAAACTATAGGGTAGCTATATCAGAACACTTCAATTATCCTAATCCAAGCTGGGTTGCAGTGGTATAACGGGCAGAGAGGCAGAACAGTTTCTGCAGTGTTCAGGAGAAATTTCTAGATCAGCAAGTTTCCAGTCCAAAGTGGCATTGTTGGATCTGTCTCTGGGGGATGATATGGGTCAAGTGGACCATGTGTTAGTAGAAAATGTATAGGGGACAGTGATCGTTGTATCATAATGTTTAGTCAGTTATGGAAAAGGACATGGAGCACTCCGGAGTGACTAATTGGGGCAAGGGTTAATTTCAGTGGGATAAGAATGGATCTGGCCCAGGTTATTTGGAATCAAAGATTGGAAGCCAAACTGTAATGGAACAAGGAAGCATATGACAGATCTCAGGCTGATAAAACAGATGAGAACCAGGCTGTATATAGGTAGTTCGGAGGAGAAGTGAAAAAAAAAGAAAAGCATAGTGAGAGAATGAGAAGAGATTGGCAGCTGGCATAAAAGGATATCCAAAAGGGTTCTACTGGCATATAAATAGTAAAAAGGTGGTAAAAGGAGGAGTGGGACCCATTAGAGACCAAAAAGTGAATTTACACCTAGAGTCAGGAGGCATGGCTGAGGTAGTAAATGGGTACTTTACATCCGTTTTTACTAAAGAAGATGTTACCAACTCATAGTGAAAGAGGAGGCCATCGAAATACTGCATGGACTAAAAATTAATAAAGATGTGGCATTAGAAAGGCAAGTAATACTTAAAGTTGATTAATCACCAGGACCTAATGGGATGCATCCAATGATACTGAGGAAAGTAAGGGTGGAAATTGCGGAGGCATTGTCCAAGATTTTCCAACCATCCTTAGATACAAGGGTGGGGGCCAGAGGACTGGAGAATTGCATCTGTTACACCCTTGTGCAAAATTGGTATAAGGATAAGCCCAACAACTACAGGTCAGTTGGATTAACTTTGGTGGTGGAAAAGCTTTCAGGACAATAATCCCGGCCAAAATTAACAGTCGTGTGGACAAATGTGGATTAATTGAAAAAAACCATGATGAATTTATTAATGGCAAATTGTGTTTAACTAGCTTAATTGAGTTTTTTGATGAGATAAAAGAGATGATGAGGGTAATGCAGTTGATGGGGTGTACGTGGACTTCCAAAAGGCATCTGCAAAATGTCACATAACAGGCTTTTCAGCAAAGTTGAAGCCCATGGAAATAAAATGAACAGTAGCAGTATGGGTATGAAGTTGACTGAGTGACAGGAAAGAGAGAGAGTCAGAATGGATGGTTGTTTTTCAGACTGGAGGAAGGTATAGAGTGGGGTTCCCCAAGTTTTTCTCGATCATTGTTAATGATCTAGGCTTGGGTATGCAGGGCACAATTTCAAACATTGCAGATGATACAAAACCTGGGAGTATTGTGAACTGTGTGGAGGATTGTGAAAGACATCAAGAGGGCATAGACAGAATGGTGCAATGGATGGAACGTGGCAGATGAAATTTAATGCAGAGAAGTGTGAAGGGATATCTTTTGGTAAGAAGAATGAGGGGAGGCAATACCAAATAAGAAATATAATTCTAAAGGGGATGCAGGAGCAGAAGAATCTTGCTGTATAAGTACAGAAATCATTGAAGGTAGCGGGCAGGTTGAAAAAGTAGTTAATAAGGCATACAAGATCCTAGGCTGTATAAATAAAGGCATCAAGTACAAAAGCAAAGAAGTTATGATGAACCTTTATCAAGCACTGTTTTGGCCTCAACTGGAGTATTGTGTTCAGTCTGGGCACCACATTTTAAGAAGGATTTGAAGACATCGGAGATGGTTCGGGAAAGATCATCAAGAATGCTTCCAGAGTTTAGAGACTTCAATTATATAGAGAGTTTGGGGAAGCTGGAGCTGTTCTCTTGAGAGAAGAGAAGATTGGCGGGTGATTTGATAGAAGTGTTCAAAATCACGAGGGTATACTGTCCCCGTTGACACAAGGGTTGAGAACCATGAGACACTGATTTGAGGTGACTGGCAAAAGAAGCAAAGGCAATATGAAGATAAACTTTTTCGTGAGTCATGTGGTTAGGGTCTGGAATGCACTGCCTGCGAATGTAGTGGAGAGTCAATCATGGCTTTTAGCAGAGAATTGGATAATTATCTGATGAGGAACAGATTGCAGAGCTGCAGGGAAAGGATGGGGGAAATGGGTCTGGGTTGTTCTCGCAGAAAGCCAGCACAGATGTGAAGGACTGAATGGACTTCTTCAGTACTGCAATCATTCTATGATTCTATGATCTACCAATGCTTTCCTCACTCTCCTTCCATCTTCCACAAATTCTATCTTGTCTATACTTTTTCAGCACCTATTGTATCCAGCACTTGGCTCCAGTTGCCTATCACCCTCATCCTCACTGACCCATACCGGCTCCCCGTATTCCAAGTCATTAAATTTAAGGTTTTCATCTCCATTTTTATCCCTCCATGTCTCACCCCACGCCATCTCTGGAATCTCCTCCAATCTATACCCCATCCGGATTGTTCCACGTTTCTCTCTCTCTAGTGTTCTGTATATCTCCTTTCCACTTATCTGAGGTACTGATGGGAAAGCTTTCAGCCACTTCAATCCTAATCTTTGGAACTTACATAAATATTTCCTCTTTTCTCTCCATCCTTACAAAATCTTCTAAAAATCTATCTATTTGTCGAGCTTTTTTTCACCCCTCCTCACCATCCATTTGTGAATTATTTGGTGATGGTTCTTCACGTTAAAAACATTTATAAACACAAAATATTTAACCAAGACATTAGGTGTGAGCTGACAATTTGATAGCGGATGGGTGGGTGAGAGAAACATCAGAAATGAGCCCAATCTCCAGTTTAAACATAGTATAAACACATACTTTCTAGCAGAAGTCACCGGATAGCAATCAAAGCAGAAACACTGGCTGATTTGTCTGCATCAAGGGAACTGTGGCCAATTGTACCAATGCCCATGCTAACAACAGAGACCAAGAACTGAATCTGAAACATTCCTGGTTTGCATATTCTCAGTTATCTATACCATGCAATGGAACAGCAGGAAGGCCTGATAAAAGAAGTTATTTTTTAAAAAAGGATGAGTTCATGGGCCCAAAAACCAAAATAACGAAAGTAAATAAAAATTTAACATGGCTTCCAGAGGGAAGAGTGCAAAACATTCCTTAATAACCCCAAAAGGTGGCCAGCATAGTAAAAAAAAATACTGACTGCAACTGAAAGCCTTTGAACCTTGTCTGTGATCAGAACCACATGTTCAACCAGTTTCCAGATTGAGGGGAACTCTTCCCTTTGCAATATAAAGTGAGATTAATTGGATAGTTCTGCCAAAGAGCTGGCACAGGCACCATGAGTCAAATTGCCTCCTTTTGTGCTGCTTGACTGTATGAAATGATTTATTCATTTGACAAAAAATTCATACAGCTGACATCTAACCTATCATGAATGTCAACAACACAATACAGAGAAAGCAAATCAAATAATTAATATTAATTGCCTGTTTTTATCTGAATTTCAATAAGTTTTTACACAACGTGCTTATATCTCATCTGAAACTGGACATATTTCATAGGTCTTTCCAATGTATCTGCACAGATTCCCATCTCAAGCCACATTGACACTTTGAAAACAAAACTCATCTTTCTGGAGGACAAGGAAGGTGAAGATGGAACAGTGGAGGACAGCAGATATCACTGGAATCAAAATGCCAACATTTCATCCCGATCCAGCCAGAAAAAGGGAAAACTAACAAGGCATTAGGTCAAAACAAAAACAGAATTACCTGGAAAAACTCAGCAGGTCTGGCAGCATCGGCGGAGAAGAAGGTCTGGCGATGCTGCCAGACCTGCTGAGTTTTTCCAGGTAATTCTGTTTTTGTTTTGGATTTCCAGCATCCGCAGTTTTTTTGTTTTTATCAAGGCATTAGGTCAGTTCTCCTGCAGGGTCCCCTCAATCTATCTCAGCACATTGCCAACAACACCATATCTACTCATTTTCTGAAGGACCATAGGTGGACAGTACGACAACATGCGCTCTTCCTTAAAGAAGTTATTATTTCCATATTCCTGGTTGCTGCACTATTTGTTCCTAAGCAATTCATTTTTGCCTATCAATCTCTCATTGTCACACTCCGGCAGATCAACAGTAACATCACTATGGTTTCACTTAACACATCATTGCAATATAAGTCGTTCATTATTTGTTCTTGTTTTTGTAAATATGGCGGTGAAGTTGAGTCTCAGCTTTTGCCCTGTAGGCTTCAAACATTTCTATGTGGGAACCCCTTGCAAATAATAAGTCACTGTTGTAACTTTTGAAAGAGAGTGTCAGCTACTCAAAGGAGACCAGTAATATTATTGAAGGAACCATATTGTGTTAGCAGTAAAATAACATTCTCATCAATAAATTCAGAAATTTGATGAGACAGTAATCTGATGATCTTTTTGATTCATGCTTTAGATCATTGCCTTCGTTGTGTGAAGAGACTGATCCAACAAATTTACTAAACAAAGTCACAAACATCCATTGACAAATATCATTCCTAACAACCATCCAACAGACATTTTCCACTCCATCTAATCAGCAACTGGTCAATAGAGGACAGTTCTCTTTTGGTAGAACATTAGTACTGTTATGTTGGAGTCAAAATGTCTCCAGGAAGTAATGCTCAAAACCAAGTGAAGTGTCTGAGGTGGCTGGGTTAATCCAAAAGCTGAATCAGGCAGCTCCTTAGTACTCCAATGCCATATTAAAGACTGACTGGCTCACTAGAAGGGTTAAGCTGTTTATGGAAGACAGGATTCTTCCCACTTAGGTCTAGAGAACTCTTTGCCGCAAAGCTTTCATGGGTTCTAACTTGATGAGCAGCTCAGATTTTACCACAATTCTATCCTAGGAACCTATGTCACTTTGAACATTAACATTCGAGCAGTGACCCTGTGCACACGTGGACCCTGGCTCTGTCACCTTGTGCTTGAACTTTCAGAGCTTAGATAAGTGTTGGGGTAGTGCTGGTGGAGGGTGGTGAGAAGTCTCTACATGGAGGGCATATGTATCCAAAACAAAAACAAAAATACCTGGAAAAACTCAGCAAGTCTGGCAGCATCTGCGGAGAGGAACACAGTTAACGTTTCGAGTCAGAATGACCCTTCAACAGAACTAGGCAAATGGAAATTCTAAAGGAGTAGATTTTTCAGCAACTTATTTTAGGCACTCAATCTAGTATATATATCAAGTGTTTATGCATATCACATGTATGCATATATACCAGCCAAACAGAAGGATGTAGATTTCTCAGTAGCTTATTTTGGACACACAAAAATGAGGCAATGGATATCTGCATGAGACACATGCACAGCATATACAAAAGAACTGGCAAAAATAAGATAGTTTATACTGCTGGCATGCAAATTAAAACAAATCTATGATGATGTTTTTATGATCATTTATCACCTGCTCAATCAGGAAATTAGTCCTGTGAATGCAGTATGCTCCTGTCAGGTACACAGATGTATACATGTTCGCTGCTGGTGTTGTTGAGAAATTAGTACAGAGAAGCATCCTGAAACTGTGTGAAATATTTAATTTACAAAGGAAAAAGTAGGGGGATCAGTCTGTGTGATATTGGTAAGAAACATGACCATATAAAATTTCTTGGTGCATCAATTAATAAAGACATTGACTAGTTTACTTTAAACAGGTTAATAATGCCTTTACTTAAAGTGCAGATGAATTGTATACCGTCAAATTAAAACATTGTTTAATGGCCACATGATTTCATCCGTTGAAATGCAAAGTACGATGCAAATCAGACAATGATGCACAGCAAAAATCAGTCTTCAAATATGACCATAAAATGCACACAGTCACCTTTGTCTCAAATACACTGCTGCCTTGTAGCTTAATAAAGTCTTGGCAAAGGAGCTTGAGGGAAGATTTGATTGAGGTGCAGAAAATTATGACAGGTTTAGACAAGGTAGATACAAAATATTGTTCCCATTAGCTGATACATGTAGAGTATCTCAAATCTGGCTACCCAAAATCCAGTAGTGTCTGAAAACAGGACATTTTTATAATCTTCCATGTATTAAGTGAGTGAAAAAAAACTAACTTACCTTGACAATCAGCTAGGTGCTGCTTTGCACAGTGCAGTTTCAGACTAATTACTTGCTTCCCCACTTCACGTACCACTCTATCCTGAGCAACAAGCGACACTTGAACCCATCCCAGCTGGCTTGACCTGAACTGCCCGCAGTCCGAACCGCCCAACCCGAAACCTGAAAATATTTGAAATCAGGCATGGTCTCAGTCCCAAGGCTGCCAGATTTGAGGTACTATAGCACCAGGTCTGGGAGACACAGCTTTAAGGTTTGGGGCAAGAGATACAGAGGGGGTGTGAGGAAGAACATTTTTACACAGTAATGGTAATGACCTGGTATTCACTGCCTATCAGATTTGTGGAAGCGGAGACAATTCATGATTTTTAAAGGTAATTGAATAGGTGGTTGAAGAGCTAGAGGCATAGAGCCAGGGAATGAGACTGACATGATGCTCTACGGAGAGCCAGCATGGACTCGATGGGCCAAATGGCTTCCTTCTGTGCCATAATGACACTATGTTCTTTAAGTTTGTACTATAGATAGTGAAAATAGCCAGAAAAATGTACACTGGGGCTCTAATGAAAGGCATACTTTGGGAACAAGAAATTTTTTCAACTTTTTACATGCCACAATAATGCTAGGTTCCTTCATTTTTTACTCTTTTGAATAATTCACTGGCCCGCATGTATAATCCAATCAGGATAGAACATGACTAGAACATCCAGTCTCAGTTCTTTTCACCAGTGATCATATTTCATAGTCTGTTGGTAAAGGTGCGATGGAAATTGCCATTGAATCTCTTGCCTTCACTTCTGCACTACCACTTCCTGTCCTGTCGCCCAATCAGCTAGAGGGGTCCAGCACTGCATAACATTCTAGCAAGCAGTACAACTGAAAGAGCTGAAATTCATTCAAGTGAGGGGGGAAATGTGCAATGACTTGTTCTGGGATTTCAGGATCATCTCTGTATTGAATACTTAATTGCATGATGTAAACTGGTGGAGTGCAATTTCAGTGCCGATTCATTTTATTTGCATATGAGATTAGTTTTATTTATGTGTGAGATGCACTGCAGAAACTCACCAAGCCTCCATACCTTCCAAACCCACAATAATTACCATCTAGCAGGACAGGGGCAGCAGGTGCATGGGAACACCACCACCTGGAATTTCCCCTCCAAGCCACTCACCATCCTGACTTGGAAATATATCACTGTTGTTTCACTGTCGCTGGGCGAAAATCCTGGAACTTCCTCCTTAACAGTACTATGGGTGTACCTACACCACATGGGCTGCAGCAATTTAAGAAGGTACCTCATCACCACCTTCTCAAGGGCAACTAGGGATGGGTAATAAATGAGAGCCTAGCCAACGACACCCACATCCCATGCATGATTAAAAAAGAGATTACAGAGTCACAGAATCTCACAGCATAAAAGGAAGCTATTTGGCCCATCATGTCTGTGAAGGTTATCCATTCTCTTATTCTTTCCCCTTGGCCCTGCAAATGTTTCCTCTTCAAGTATGTATCCAATTCCTTTTTGAAAGTTACCATAGAATCTGCTTCTACAGCCCTTTCAAGTAGTATATTCCAGATCAGAACAATTCGCCACATTAAAAAAAATCCAAAATATTTATCTAAATTAGGAAGTGTAAAATTAATTTTTAATCTACAAAATGTGCAGGAATAATATTTTTGCACATTTTGATTTGATTCTTATAGCCTGTTGCTTTTTATTCCATTCGCTTTCTCTCCTGAAAGCACAGTCACAGCGTCATAAGCACCAGCAACCCCGATTACCCAGTCAATGCCCATTCTTCACGTGTCAGCCTAGGCAATGCACAAGGGTGATTAAATTAATTTTGCATGAACTATGGCATGATTTAATTTATACATTTGGATTTTGCATTTGCTCTTATTTTTGCCTTGTGCTCGAGAGATCAGTGACAGAGAGGGAAGATAAGGAGGGTGGGAGTGTTGGTGAGTAGAGAATAGAGTTTGAGGTTACTGGTATCATACTGAAATTAGTTATGTGTGTACAGCCAGGTTGTAGTCTTCCTTCCCCTTCCTCCTTATCCTCCTCCATCTCCTCATGCTCCTGTTCCTCAGCTTCTCACTTGATAAATGGGAAGAAGGGTTGTTCCCTCAACCAGTAATGGTGAAATTGTGCACCAACACCACATAGACTGTAGCGGTTTAAGAAGGCAGCTCACCACCACCGTCTCAAGGGCAATTAGGGTTGTGCAGCATACAGGAGACTATCACAAATATTAAGACCGACTTGACTGAGTACTGTAGGACTCCTCCAGAACTGTCCATGTAGTGAAATCATTACTTCAAGATGCCATTGGTCTGCTCTATTAGATTTCTTGTGACAGCATGGCTTTCATCATTGTGTGTGGGCTGTGAACTTGAATTGTGAGCCATGTCACCAGTAGGTAGCCCTGTCATCCAGTAGCCATCCTTTGATTTGCTTAGGTGGCTGAAGGATAGTTGACAGAAAGAACTATCACAGAATGAAGACATCACAACTGCTGCCAGAGCATTAACCTTCATGATTCAATGCCTAAGATCATACACCAGCTGCACATTGAAAGAGTGGATCCTTTTGATTCAGGTGCATGGTGGCATTGGCATGAAGCATAAGTAAAGTGATGTGCATGCAGTCAGTGGCATACAGCACTATGAGGAAGCCTGCAATCTTTGCAAACCCTTGTGCTTACTCCACTTGTTTCTCTCTGGCAAAAGGGAAGACAATGAAGTTCTCTCTCTTCGCATAGAGAGCCTCAGTGACCTCTCTTACATACTGCAAATTGCAAGATGCTGCTAAAATCTGCAGCAGGAGCCTGGAAGGAGCCAGATGAATAGAAGTTCATTGCCACATTCACCTTCACAGCCACTGGCAATGCTTTCTCTTTGGTACTGTGACTGCAGCAGTTGGCCAATATCAGTGATGGCTGCCTTACAGATGTTCAGATGTCTCAAACATTGGCTGTCGCTGAAGTTCAGGAAGGAGAAATGCTCCCTGACACACTGGGCAGATATGGCTACATGTAGGGGACCCTTCTCCCCCTCCTTCTTCCAGCAGGTTGTCCTCCTCTACGTGGCCTCTACTCATTCTCCCAGTCATTGGTCATGATTGATTTCAAAAGGAGGATCTATTAGTGTAGCCATGTCTGGTAAATGGCATATGCAGGTGCCTCCAGCAAGAAGTCCTTCAGCACCTGCCACACCATCCCATGTAATCTTCTGAAACTAGAAACAACTGTGGAAAGTACCAAAATCATGTACAATTGTAGGAATATCCAGAAGAAATAAACCAGGAACTAACCTGCAAATAATTGAAATTTAAGTAGCAAATAACACTGGTTGGTTGGGATGGGTCTTCATTCTGCTTAATATCATGTTCAGCTCTGTGTCATTTGCCAAAATGGCAGCTGGAGAGTGCCAAAATGGAAGTGCTGGCGTCCAATCAGCTTTTGTATGCTGATTGGTGTCATGATCTGCCAGCTCTGCGTGCTGCTGTCGGGCATTAAATGCACGCACACTATTTCCATTACTAGCATCGGGGGCACTTCACATCAGAAGATGCCATTTTGAAATCTTAACAAGCCTCAATGCCCAAAAGCCAGGGACAATCAAACCTAAAATCATCACTATTCTGTACTACTTTGTACTGAGTGCAACTGGATGAAAAATAAGTCCAGCATTGAACCATTTCCAAAATCTCTGATATAATGTTTAATATTAATGTTTTCTTCACTTATTTATAATCAGGGACATATCAGTTCAACCCACTTTGTTGTGATGCCAAATGCTTCTGAAAACATGGGCTATTTCTTAAACAGAAAGTAACATGGATTAATACATTTGAATCCAGACAAGCACATCAATGAGTTTGCCAAAAACATTTAGATTTGAGTCAGTATTTCTGTAAACAGTAGACAGAAAGCGGCAGTTTGAAAATCCTTCTAACACAACCCATCTAAACAAATGGTTAACAATTCAGCAGACCTGACACCCAAGGGAAAATACTGCAAAGCATATTTACATGAAGTATTTGCATAAAATGATTAGACTTCTAAAATGTATCGCTGTCTGTAAATGAAAATCGGAGAATTAATTGATTATTTCTACAGTGTATGAAAATCTAATAAACTGGAAGTATTTATCCCTGAGTCAGGGATTCGACAAAATGGGAATAAATTAGACCTGGCTTTGTACGTCTGAATTCAATGCCTAGATCAGGTGTACATTTAATTCAGGTCAGCCCTGCAGAACCTGGTTAAAGGGAATCACTTAACCAAATATTTGCTTGTCCAACATACTATGTTTGTTCTGTAATGTTACTCAGCCCTTCTATTATATTTTGTGCTTGTTCTGGTATAATCATCTGTGTAAAGCAAAAATGTCCCTTTGAGTTATAAATACTCTCTCTTGAAGCTGCTGACAAAGACGCTTCTCATTTCAGTACAAACCTTATTAAAAGGCTAATCTCTCCCTGTCTCCCTGCACTGCAGTGTGCTGAGGTAATAAAACACCAGGAATTACAATGCAACAGCCCTGCAGGAAGCCTAGAGGCTTCTTTCTTCTCCCATATACCACATTGCCTGGCAACCCACTGAACAGGTCTGAAATGAAAGCAATGCATGTTGATAATCATTGAATTTTTAAACAGTAATTTAAATTCTAAATTAAACAAAGGCCCAAATACATCCCAATCAAATTTCAAGAAACTTGCCCTCTGCCCTGGGTTGGACCCAGTCCGTGTAATATTGAAGCACTTCACATTTCGATTTACTTTAAAGATTCTGTCTGTGTTACCAAATATCATCTTGAAAGATACTGATGCTGTCCTTTGGTTACCTGCATTGTATGACTTCCCTGGATACTACACACATGGCAACAATCTTACTTTTCACATGACAGTCAGGGTGTTGCCACGTGTCTGGTTCTGAACAGGGGAGTTCTTTTTTAAGCTAAACTTGAAAAATCTTTTTTTGTGTATAGATATTGAAAATCTCCACCCCCCCCCCACCCCCTCCCGACTTTTATGGCGTGGAAACATAAGCAATTAATAACATTTCATCTGCACCAACAAAATATTGACACTGTAGTAATTATGGGCAGAATTTTGCCCTTGGTTGGCGGGCGGGCCCACCAGCTCAGCGGCGGGCGGGCAGCCAATCACTGCCGCTGAAATGGGCCCTGCCGCCATTTTGAGTGGGTGGCCCTCCCAGCAGCCTGCCCGACAAAACGTGCTATGCGCTTCCTGTGTGGAGGGGGGAGGGATTCCCCATCTGTCAAAGTGCACCAGTGGATGAGGTTTCATGTATTATCAGGAGCCCGCTGGGGCTCCTGGCCTGCCCACCAGCCTTAATTGGCCATTGACAGGTCGGTGGGCGGACAGCTGATTTCGCTGTCCTCCTGGCTTCCTAAAGATTTAAATGGACCGGGATGACGCCGGGGATTCCTCCCAATGTCATCCTGCATCATTTTCCCATCGGTGAGCAGGCCCTGTCCCCAAATCGCCGATGGGAAAATTCAGGCCTATGGGTTTATTTAGTGTGCAATGTACCTTTAAGAATAATACGTGTTAGGGAAGATCACATGATTTATAGTAACCAATAGGAGAGTAGCGTGGGATACCTCAGCAGTCAGTGCAGAGATAGAGTTGGAGTTGAAAGCACACGTGGATATATTGTAAATACACTGCTGAGTATATTGTAAATAAACTTAATGTTTCCAACCAAGAAGTGTCTGCAGATCAACTCTATCACTAATAGTACAACTCTGCCACCCTACAACATACTCAAAAAATTCTGTACAATTTTTGCTGTATCTTCAATATCCTGCTTGTTTCTCATTGTTCCCCAACCCAAATCAGAATCCTTCCTGCTTCATATTCCATGTCTAGTAGCAAGCTTTGACAGCTATATTTTTCCAGAATCTGTTCTGTGTCCCTATGCCTAAATAGCACAGAAATTCAGCTGTAACTTTGGCAAGTATAAGAAAGTATTTCCAGCAGAGGTAAGAATAATTTTTTTTTTAGTTTTTAAGTCAAAATGAGCAGACAGCATTCTCAGTTCTCTTATTTTAATACTCTGGCTGAGATTAAAAGAAAAGAAAAAGTACAAATTGGAGAAAACAGGAAAAAGTGAAATATTGAAAAAGGCAAAATCAGAAGTATGCATGGGAACAATTACAAGTACTTGGAACAACAAGGAGTTCTCTTCAATTTCTATTCAATTTCAGTTGAGGAAGTGGGGCTATGCCTTATGAATTTTTTTTTTATTCATAGCAATATTCGCCCTTTCCAATCTCCAGAACCTTGACTCCACGGTGCTGGTAGCCCCCTGTCCACCCACCCGCACATGTCTTGCCAAGACAGCCAAGCTTCATTTGCGAGCTTTGACAGCAAATATTGATATTCAACCACAGGTGAGTTTCACAGGCAAACCCAATGATGAACCTTCAGCAAATCTGTGCTCACGGTAATTAGTATCAGAATCTGTGGCCAACTTTACCCTATGTAACTCAGAGGCTAATTGAAATACTTTGCGTGTATGAACATAGAAATATAGAACATGTGCAGAACTGAAGGTGGTCATTCAGACCATGGCATCTGTGACTCTGCTGGTTGTACCTGAATTTTTTTGATTTGTTTACCAACCATTGAAATATAAAATGGAATTACTTCATTGGATGTTCTCAGCTGATCTTTGAAGTTTGTAGTCTACAAAGAGCTAACCGATTGGGGAAACCTATATAGTTGTCCCTGAATTGTGTCAGCCTGATGTCTTGTGGTGCTAACTTAAACTGGTAATGAAATGGGATGGGGAACAATGGGAAACAAGCAGGTTATTGAAGATACAGCAAAAATGGTACAGTTTTTTTTTAAACTTCTGACTTTTTAAAGTTAAAGTATCAGCAAAGTAAGGAAGTTGAAAACCAGCTAAAAAGACCAACAAATTACTGCGAATGCTGGAAATCTGAAATAAAAACAGAAATGCTGGAAATACTTAGCAGGTCAAACAGCAAATTGGAGAGAGGAACAATTTTAGGCCGATGACCTTTCATCGGAAACATAGAGTAGTTACTTTTGGTAGTCTGTGCTGTAATTAACTGACAATGCATTACATGTTTTAGTGATTGTGCTGCACACTATACCACTCATGAAGAACTTCTGGTGCTTGCTCATTGTTTGCTTAACAAGGGCTCAAGTTAAAGGCACCGTGAGCACAAGAGGGACAGTTCACGGATGATTTTATGCTCATTTTTGTTTGCTTTATCTATACTGGTCTGGGAATGAAGACCAGGGAAGATTATGTAAATAGTTTGGAATTGTCAAAATGAGATAAATCTTGTTTCTGTTGACATGGTCTGAGTATGCTTCACCTTTTTATTTTATTGGTGCAAGGTATGCCAGTATGTAATGATGGACATAAGTGACCCTGAACTTTATTGCACAGACACTGAGTGTTCTTTGGGTTCAAATGAAAGGGTCCTTTCAGACATCTGGGATAGAGGTGGCAGCCCTGGCTTGTGGTTGTGGTTGAAGCTGATCTTTGGTAGCCTAGCTTAAGGAGCATTGGATCAAGGTGTCCCTACCTCCCTGGAGGTTACCGAGGTCTGCCTCCACACCCTCAGCATTCGTTTCACTGTGCTCCTCTTCTGACTCACTACCTGGCTCATCCTCTGTGGCCTGTGGAGCTGTGTTAAATTCCTCTTCCTCCAGTGAGTCCCCGCTTGCTAGTGCCAGATTGTGGAGAGCGCAGCATGCAACCATTATCAGTGACATTCGCCTTGGGGGTATTACCAAGGAGTCCTGAAATGAAGCCTGGAAATGCTAAGAATGAAGCCCCAAACAGAGCTGACGCTGCCAAGTACCAGTAAGTCAACAGCAACAAACGATGTACCAAACCCCTCACTACTCACCCTGACAATGCTGCTGACCCCTTTTATCCTGCCCATGGATGAGGTTTTTGAAAATGTCGGCTGGCCGCCTGCCCATTTTGCCTGTGTGACGAGCGCAAAATTGCACGGGCAACGAAAAATTGTTGTCAGTTGGATTATTAATAGCCTTAAGTGGCCTCTCAATTAATGGCGGGCTCAGCTCTGGCACCTGCTTGTGCCCGCTGAGCGAAATATTGCACAAGTGTGCGATGATGTTGGAACGCTCACCAACGTCATCACGCGCTATTTTATGCCCCGTTGGGTCAGACACACACCCACGGGATGTAAAATTTTGCCCATGGAAATCTGGTCCATACAACTACAGCCAGGAAGACACGACATGGAAACCACATCCCAACCAGTCAAAGGACAACTAAATGTATACTCCTTTGTTTTATCTTCTTCATGAACTGTAAAAAATCTTTAAGCCGATCATCTTATCCTAGCATCTGTACTGGTAGCTGTGTGGGCCCAGCGAATTTGTGTGATGAATTGCGATTTACCTAGGTTTTTTCTAATTTGGAAGTAGTTTCAATAAACTTATCTTGTTCTTCATTTAAACTCTGAAAACTGTCTAATTGTTTATAAACTGCAAGTTTAAAAAGTGGGACTAAATTCACAAAAATCCCTGTTATGGTCAGACCTGGAATGGTAGAATAGGCGAGTCATTTTTACCCCTCTTCACATGGTCGTAACACTCTTATCTTCCTTATGCCCTGCCGCCTGCTATTTCCAAACACAGCATTTGGCACATTTAATAGACCTCATGGCCAATCTCCTGTAATCACTCCTGCTACACCCGTCGCACCCTATTCCTTTCAATCACTCATTTCAACACATCTATTAAGATAAAAGCTAAACACACTTGGATGTTGCTTCATCCCACCAGCTTGCCAAAATTGCATATTTCAACCCTCATTGGCAGACATGCAGTGTTGTCCATTGCTCATGCAACACAACTGTTTTTCAAAAACTGCCACTACCAGCTAAACAAAACCAAATTTGTTTTCACTAGAGTCCCCATGAAAACGTTGAGAATAATCAGACCGCTGTCCTTCAAAGACCGGCTCTGCTTTCACAGTGCTTCACAGAGTGGTCCCACAATTCAAAACGTATCATCATTTAGAGACACCCAGAGAGAACAGGAACAGAGGTTACAAATGGCAGGCTATTTTTCTTGTTTCATTGAACAAATGGCCCTTCGGCTTCCAGGTCACCAGAAACCCGACAGCTGAGTTACATTCTGATAAACATAATCACAGCCTGACCCATATGTGACTCCTGCTTCACATCTACATGGTTGATTCTTCCCTGCTCAAATAGGGATCAATAGTGAGCGACACCCATACTGATACCTATTGCTGCAGCTTTGACACAACTCTGTATTGCCTGGCTCTAAAAACGAACAGCATCAGTTCGCCATGTCTCTGGCCGATTGGTGTGACAGTTGCATCGGACAACACTGCTGTATATTGTTATGACCGAATGAGGAGGAGAGAACTGGCTCCCCTTCTATTCAGCTCCCTTGGTTGGTCACAACAAAGGTTTTAAAATTTCTTTTCCCTGTAAATGCCTTTTCCAATCCAAATATATTTTTTTTTAATAAGGAAACAATCAAACCAGGTTTTCTTGAGTTAAAGAAAGAGTAAATTTATTAGCTACTAAACCCAAGAAAAAATAATAAAGACACACAATGACACACACACACACGCGCACACAAATATCAAGCAAGAAAGTTAGAGTCAAATAAAAAGTCAAAAGAATATATGATTAAGTCCTTTACTTGTCTTTGAGGTGTAGGTTGTTGAACGTTTTTGTCGTTTTTAAATTAGTTGGTTTCCTGTAGAATTCTGGAGTTGACTTGTTCAGGACTGCACTTTGTTGAAGACACTCATTTAGCTCGAGAGAGAGAGAGAGAGAGAGATTGCAAGAGAGAAAGAGTGAGAGGGAGAGATCTTTACTGTTCTTTTCCAGCAGTGTTTTCAGATGATTGCAATGTTTCTTTCTCCTCCTCCTGTTTTAAAACTCCTGTCTGTATATTCCCAGAAAGGAATTTGTTACACATCAAGTGGGGAGGCAGTGGTGTAGTGGTATTGTCACTGGAGTAGTAACCCAGAGACTGAGGGTAATGCACAGGGAACCTGGGTTCAAATTTCACTATGGCAGATTATGGAATTTTATCCCAATAAAAATCTGGAATTAAAAGTTTAATGATGACCATGAAACCATTGTTGATTGTTGTTAAAACCCCATCTGGTTCACTAATGTCCTTTAGGGAAGGAAATCTGCCATCATCTGGCCTTCATGGCACTCCAGATCTGCAGTAATGTGGTTGACCCTTAAATACCCTCTGAAATGGCCTACTAAGCCATTCAGTTGTTCAAACGGCTAAAATGCCAATAAAAAGGAATGAAACCGGATGGACCACCTGGCATTGAGTAGACACCCGAAACGACAGTGGTAAACCCAAAAACAAAAATTGCTGGAAAAACTCAGCAGATCTGACAGCATCTGTGGAGAGAAAGACAGAGTTAATGTTTCGAGTCTATATGACTCTTCTTCAGAACTAAAGAGAAGTGGAAATGTGGTGAAATATAAATTGTTTAAGGGGGGTGGGACAGGTGAAGCTGGATAGAAGGCCATTGATAGGTGGAGGCAAAGGAGAGATTGCAAAAGATGTCACAAACAAAAGGATGAAGGGGTGTTGATGGTGGTGGTACTTGCTAAAGGAGATGCTAATGGTGACATTAAGAATAGAAAGCAGGAAGGGCAAGGGACAGATGGCCTTACTGGGGGTGGGGTGGGGTGGGGTGGTGGGAGGAAACGGTGTGGGAGAAAAGATCGAAATAGGATAAAAGGTTGGATAAAACAATGAATAGAAATAAATTTTTAAAATAATAATAGAAATGGGGGGAAAGTATATATAATAATTAAAAAATACATACTGAAAAAAGGGGATCAAAAGGGGGTGAGGATGGAGGAGAGAGTTCATGATCTAAAGTTGTTGAACTCAATGTTAAGTCCAGAAGGCTGTAAAATGCCTAGTCGGAAGATGACCCAGACCTCCCTGTGGCTTGCCATTTTAACACACCACCCTGCTCTCATGCCCACATGTCCGTCCTTGGCCTGCTGCAATGTTCCAGTGAAGCTCAACGCAAACTGGAGGACCACTGGAGGTGGTCCAGTTAGGCACTTTACAGCCTTCCGGACTGAATATCGAGTTCAACAACTTCAGATCATGAACTTTCTCCTCCATCCTCACCCCTTTTTGATCCCTTTTTTTCAATATTTATTTTTAAATTTTTACATATATATTTTATCCCATTTATTTTTATTATTATTTTTAAAATTTATTTCCATTCATTGTTTTATCCCCATCTTTTAGCCTATTTCGATCTTTTTTCCCACACAGTCCCCTCCCCCCACCCCATCCCCCACTAGTGCCCTCTGTCACTTGCTCATCCTGTTTTCTACTCTTAATGTCACCATTAGCACATCCTTAAGCCAGTACCATCACCATCAACACCCCTCCGACCTTTTTGTTGACATCTTTTGCAATCTCTCCTTTGCCTCCACCTATCACTGGCCTTCTATCCAGTTTCACTTGTCCCACCCCCCCTTAAACAGTATATATTTCACACAGTTCTACTTCTCTTTAGTTCTGAAGAAGAGTCATACGGACTCAAAACGTTAACTCTGTCTTTCTCTCTGCAGATGCTGTCAGACCTACTGAGTTTTTTCCAGCAGTTTTTGTTTTTGTTTCAGATTTCCAGCATCCGCAGTATTTTGCTTTCATCTTAGAGGCAAAGCCAGCCCTGTCAACCCTGCAAAGTCCTCCTAACTAACATTTGGGGTTTTGTGCCAAAATTGGGAGAACTGTCTCACAGACTTGTCAAGTAACAGCCTGACATAGTCATATTCACAGATCATATCATATCCCAAACACCAGCATCACTATCCTTGTCCCACCAGCAGGACAGACCCAGCAGAAGTGGTGGCATAGTGGTATACAGTTGGGAGTGCCCTGGGAGCCCTCAACATCGACTCTGGACCCCATGAAGTCTAAAGGCATCAGGTCAAACATGGGCAAGGAAACCATGTACTGTCCTCCCTCAGCTGATGAATCAATACTCCTCTATGTTGAACACTGCTTGGAGGAAGGATTGAGGGTGGCAAGGACACAGAGTGTACTCTGGGAGACTTCAATGTTCATCACCAAGAGTGGTTCAGTAGCACCATCACAGACCAAACTGGCCGAATCCTAAAGGATATAGCTGCTGGACTGGGTATGCGGCTGATGGTGAGGGAAACAAAAAGAGGGAAAAACATACTTGACCTCATCCTCACCAACCTGCCTCCCGCAGATGCATCAGTCCATGACAGCATCGATAGGAGTCCCCACTGCACAGTCCTTGTGATGATGAAGTCCTATCTTCACAGTGAAGATACTCTCCATCTTCTCGAGTGGCACTACTGCCGTGCTAAATGGGATAGATTTTGAACAGATCTAACAACTCAAGACTGGGCATCCGTGAGGTACTGTGGGCCATCAGCAGTTGCAGATTTGTGCACGACCACAATCCGTAACCTCATGGTCCGGCATTGCCACCAAACCAGGAGATCAACTCTGGTTCAATGAAGAGTGCAGGAGGGCATGCCAGAAGCAGCACCAAGCATACCTAAAAATGAGGTGTCAACCTGGTGAAGCTATAACACAGGACTGCTTGCATGTCAAACAGCATAAGCAGCAAGCGATAGGCAGAGCCATGAGATTCCACAGCCAACAGATCAGATCTAAGCTCTGCAGGCCTGCCACATCCAACCATGAATGGTGGTGGACAATTAAACAAATCGCTGGAGGAGGAGGCTCCTTAAGCATACCCATCCTCAATGATGGAGGAGCCCAGTACATCAGTGCAAAGGGTAAGGCTAAAATATTCGCAACAATCTTCAGCCAGAAATGCCGAGTGGATGATCCATCACAGCCTCCTCTGGGCATCCCCAGCATCACCAATGACTGTCTTCAGCCAATTTGATTTACTGTACGTGATATCAAGAAATGGCTGAAGGCACTGGCTACTGCAAAGGCTATGGGCCCTGACGATATTCTGGCAATAGTACTGGAGCCTTGTGCTCCAAAACTTGCTGCTCCCCTAGCCAAGCTCTTCCAGTACAGCTACAAAACTGGCATCTACCCAGCAATGTAGAAAATTGCCCAGCTATATGCTCTACACAAAAAGCAGGACAAATCCAACCTGGTCAATTACCACCCCATTATCAGTAAAGTGATGGAAGGGGTCATCAACAGTGCTATCAAAGACACTTGTTAGCAATAACCTGCTCACTGAGGATCAGTTTGGGTTCCACGCGGGTCACTCAGCTTCTGACCTCATTACAGCCTTGATTCAAACATGGACAAATGGGCTGAACTCAAAGGTGAGATGACAGTGACTGCCCTTGACATCAAGGCAGCATTTGGCTGCGTGTGGCATCAAGAAGCCCTAGCAAAACTGAAGTCAATGTGAATCAGGGAGAAAACTCTCCACTGGTTGGAGTCATATCTAGCACAAAGGAAGATGGTTGTGGTTGTTGGAAGTCAATCACCTCAGTTCCAGGACATCACTGCAGGAGTTCCTCAGGGTAGTGCCCTCAGCCCAACCATTTTCAGCTGCTTCATCAATAACCTTCTTTCCATCATAATGTCTGAAGTGGGGATGTTCACTGATGATTGAACAATATTCAGCACCATTCGCGACTCCTCAGATACTGAAGCAGTCCGTGCCCAAATGCAGCAAGATCTGGACAATATCCAGGCTTGGGCTGACAAGTGGCAAGTAACATTCGCGCCACTCAAAGTGCCAGGCAATGACCATCTCCAACAAGAGAGAATCTAACCATCACCTCTTGACATTCAATGGCATTACCATCACTAAATTCCCCACCATCAATATCCTGGAGGCTACCATTGACCAGAAACTGAACTAGATTAGCCACATAAATACTGTGGCTGCAAGAACAGGTCAGAAGTTAGGAATCCTGAGGTGAGTAACTCACCTCCTGATTCCCCAAGCCTGCCCACCATCTACAAGGCACAAGTCAGGAGTTTGATGGAATATTCCCCACTTGCCTAGATGAATGCAGCTCCAACAACACTCAAGAAGATTGACACCATCCAGGACAAAGCAGCCCTCTTGTTTGACACCCTTTCCACAAACATTCACTCCCTCCACCACTGATGAACAGTGGCAACAGCATATACCATCCACAAGATGCACTGCAGAAACAAGGCTCCTTCGACAGCACCTTCCAAACCCACAACCACTACCATCTAGAAGGACAAGGGCAGCAGACAGCAGATGCATGGGAACACCACCACCTGGAAGTTCCCCTCCAAGCCACTCATCATCCTCACTTGGAAATATATCACCATTCCTTCACTGTCGCTGGGCCAAAATTCCCTCCCTAACAGCACTGGGTGTGCCTACACTATAGGGACTGCAGCAGTTCAAGAAGACAGCTCACCACCACCTTCTCAAGGGCAACTGCAGATGGCCAATAAATCTGGCACGTCAACAATACTCACATCCAGTAAATGAATTTTTAAAAATTGTTGATCTTTTCATCTCCGAAACCTTTGACACATTTCAAGGTAGAAATCAACAGCAGATGGAGCTGTTGCATCCTTCATAGGGTTTTTTGAAATGGCTGGTTCGCAGTTCCCATTGTCTTGATAGAACTAAAGCTGATCAAAGTCCAGCACTTTGCATTTTTAATGCATTCCTTTCAAGATAGTCCCTATTTAAAGTGGGCCTTGACACTCCATCAGATGTGAAATCGAATAGAATAGGTTTGCAATGCAATTCATATAGAAACTTTCCAGAAAAGTGGTCAACTTACAGTGTCAGACATCAGGTGACTCATGCATTTAGATCCACCTGACTAAAAGTAAATCTTTCACAATAACAGAACACCTGGTGATGGAAGAAAAAGAATTGATCAGTGTATCCTAAAATCCAGCGCAGGAGTAGCCTTTGCACAACTGCAGTCTCCTACAATTTCCTTGTCTACATTTTATGATTTGGGTTATTTTGACCACGATTCTGAGGAAAAGACATATATGATAAGATTTTACTGCATTTTAAGCAGATGTTTGCTTAGAAATGATTAGGTTTCGCAGCTGAGCTGTGGATGCACAGCCTGATGACATATATTTAAAAAATAGGACAGTCAGTTGGTTTTCACATCTCCCAAGCAATTTTTAATTTGTTGATCTGTGGTGGTTAGGTAGAGAAGGTTTTAAACATAAGGACGTGGACAACTAAGTATGTTAGGTAGCAACAAGGTACTAAGGGAGAAGCAGAATCCAAGTCATTTATACTGATTCAAAGTTTGTGCCTAACTGAAAATCAGAGTGCCATAAACAACACTCATCATTTATTCCCCCTCATTTATCAGCAAATTTTCTCCTGTTCTTCTTCCCTGCCAAGTACATTGACTCCTTGCTGGGGTACAGTTCATTGGATCAGTCAGTCTCCACTGCTTTGCATAAATGGCTAGTGTTCATGTGTGAGTGGAAACAATGGGCAGAATTTTCTGGGTGATGTGCGGGTGGTGGGCCCCACGTGTCAGTGCTTAAAATGTCGTGTGCTGACGTCAGGTGAGCATCCCAACGTCACCATGTGCCATCGCGATATTTAGCTGGGCAGGTGCGCGATGAAGTGTGACGTGCACCCGCCATTAATTAAAAGCCTTGTTAAGGCCCTTAACTCAGCAATGGACGCCAATTTTGAGGTGCCCGAGAGATATTCGGCTCAACGCACAGGCGCAACGGGCAGGTGGGTAAGTAACTTTTTAACAAAACTCATCCATGGGCGGGATATGTGGACTCAGAGGGGTTGTCAATGTTTTATGTGCAGTATTTAATGCAGAAAGTGTTTTAAACTTGCCTGTGTGGTTGTTACCAGTTCAGATCGATTTTCAATAGCTTTCTCTGTACTTTGAAGCTTCAGCTCACCAGTCCGCAGACAGTAATCTTTATCGGGCCTGCAGCTTTCTGGAGGCCTCCATTTAGCCTGGGTATGGGTTCTGACATCTCCACTGGAGGCAGCTCCTCTGAGGAGGAAGGGAAGGATAGAATAACGAAGAGGCCAGGCGTGGACAATCAGCTTCCGGGGGAGCCACCTTTGGGAGGAGAGGCATAGGCACAAGGGCCGCAGGGCCAAGAGGTTGTCCAAGGTGAAAGATGCCACTATCCTGCTGCCAGGGTATACAGGCGGCGAAGCAGATACCTCAATATGTCTGAGGTGCAGTGCCGAAGGAGGCTCCGTGTCTCAAGGGAGATAATCAACTATATCTGTCAGATCAAAAACAAAAACAGAATTACCTGGAAAAACTCAGCAGATCTGGCAGCATCGGCGGAGAAGAAAAGAGTTGACGTTTCGAGTCCTGTCGAAGGGTCATGAGGACTCGAAACGTCAACTCTTTTCTTCTCCGCCGATGCTGCCAGACCTGCTGAGTTTTTCCAGGTAATTCTGTTTTTGTTTTTGTTTTGGATTTCCAGCATCCGCAGTTTTTTTGTTTTTATATCTGTCAGATGATTGGCCCTGAGATCTCCGCTAACCGTGTCGGTGAACACCCCATGCCAGCGGCTCTGAAGCTCACAGTTGCCCTCCACTTCTATGCCTCTGGCTCCTTCCAGAGCTCGGTGGATGATCTTTGCGTGTCTCCCAATCAGCTGCCCACACTTGTGTCAAGCAGGTTACAGACGTTCTGTTCAGACAGGCATTGACCTTCATCCACTTCCGCTGTGACCAGGCAAGTCAGACACAGTGAGCCAGAGGCTTCACGGCCATTGCTGGCTTCCCCCGCATCCAGGGTGCTATAGACTGTGCACATGTGGCCATCAAGGTGCCAGAAGGTGAGCCCGGTACCTTCGTCAACAGGAAGGGCTTCCACTCCATGAACGTGCAGATAATGTGTGATCACAGGATGCTGATTCTACAAGTCTGTGCAAGGTATCCAGGCAGCACCCATGAGGCCTACATCCTCAGACACTCCCAGGTGCCGGGGCTCTTCAGTGCTCCGGCTCGGCTGGTTGGATGGCTGCTGGGTGACAAGGGCTACCCCCTTAGAAGGTGGCTCATGATGCCTCTCCGCCATCCAAGAACAGAAGCTGAGCAGCGGTACAATAGGAGCCACAGCACCACATGGGCTGTGGTGGAGAGAACCATTGGTCTTCTCAAGGTGCGCTTCCGATGCCTGGACCGCTCAAAGGGTGCACTCCAATACCCCCCAGATCGCGTCTCTGTGATAGTGGTAGCATGCTGCACTCTGCACAATCTTGCACTGGAAAGGGGGGATGCAGTTGATGATGAAGACTATGACGCAGTGGATGAGGCAGCACATGATGAATCCAGCAGTGGATGAGGATGAGGAAGCACAGGGTGATGAGGAGGGGCAGCACACCAACCCGCTGCTACACCAAGGAGGCAGGGACACGTGGGACACTTTAATCCAATGAACCTTCAGCTAGTTCCACACTCATGGATCAGCAGGACCAGCATTGCCTGGCGCTCCCACACGTGGCACTTGGGTGCTACATCTTCCACCTCATCAGCTGCAACTAAGGGCTTAGTTCATAAACATCAATGTCCACTCAAACACTTATGATATGCCTGTGAAACAGACAAGTGCAACACAAAGGAAACCACCCTCAGCCATGGTAACAAATGTGGACTTTATTCCCATCCATCAGATGGTGCCACAAAAGACAAAACAAAACATTGCTCTGACGTTGACAAATATAGATTCCCTAATCTAGGGGCAACAGAAAAGCCCCAGTGAGAAACCCATGGAGTGCCCAACGTGCCTTATGCTTACATTTGCGGGTGCTATGTCTAGGTGCCGCCCCATCGCTCAGAGTGGCTTGTGAGACAGCCTGCTGACTCTGCTGTCCTGTTGGCCTCGATGACCTTGGCGGTCGTCCTCTGGCCTGTGGAGCCTGTGCTGGCCCCGCCTGGGAGGGAGTGGCCAGTTCCAGAACTGGCATCTCCCCAGTTGTCGCAGCCTCAACGGATGCAACGGTCACTGGCAGAGGGGTGGAGGAGCTGCTGCCCTCATCCAGAGCGCCCTGAGAGGAGCTCACAGTGACGACAGGCAGCAGCTGCGCCAACATGAGGTCACATTGGACCTCCCTGCTCATCACAGATGGATGGGCACGGAGCAGCGACACTTGGTGCCCAGAACATCTCCCACATTGGGAATGACCACCTGTGGCCATTAGCGCTGTGAGGGCTTGCAGGTCAGAGTGTAACCCAATCAGATGCTGATCAATCTGTTGGAAGTCCCTCTCCATAAGAGTCGCATATCTCTCAATGGAGGAAGCCTGACGCTCTGAATGAGGTTCATGCCATCACTGACACTCTGCCTGGACTCCTCCATCACAGAGACCAACTGAAGCACACCCTCATGCAACCCTGCCAGATGCTCCCGCGCACCCGGCTGCTTGTCCTGCAGCTGCTGCATGGCGGACATCTCCAGAGGCACATCACCACTGCCGGACTCAGCATGTGCCTGGTCCCCTGCAGTCCTCCGGCTGCTGGCGCCATTGACACTCTCCGTCCATGCCATCTCCTCCAGCGATTGTGAAATACCCTCTCCACTGTGCCCCGGGACACTAGCCAACATCATAATCCCCACCGATGTGGTAGTACCTGCACTGGTGCCTGGCTCGCTGAAATGATGTGACACTCGTGCCAATTGATGCCCCTCAGGTGTGGAAGGGAGACTCTGGACGTCCTCCTGGTGGCCATGTGGTGGTGATGCTGAAATTAACAACTAGGACAGTGGATCAGTTAGCATTCAGTCAGTAACACAATTCATCCCTTTCCCCCCCAGGCTCATAATGCGCATAACCTTCAAGAACCTAAGGAGACGAACATTGGTGGGGTGCTAAACAGTCAAGAGAAGGCCCAAACATTACACATGCATACAGACAGGCTGGTCAGATGGCCTAAGGAATGCCACATGGAATGTTATGTGGATAAGTTCCAGGATCACTGGAAGGATAACTTAGAGATAAAAGAAGAGACACAACAACAACTTGCATTTACATAAATCCTTAGAAGTCAAAAGGCACCTCACAGCAGCCTAGTCAGACAATAATAGCAACACCGAACCAAACTCCAATGAGAATTGGTGGCCACAGTGTAGCCAATTGAATCACTGTTTTAATTATGGATGAATATAATTCAGAAATAACTACATTATTTTCAGTGTAGCTGAGTCATGATAAATTAAAAAATAAAGCTAATTGAACTCTTGAATCTTTCTGCAGGCTTTTTAAAGTGCATTGCTGATTTTCACTATTTATAGCTGAGTGCACTTAGTTTGTCTGCAATTCAATGTCAATTCAAAGAGTAGATATTAGACATTTCTAAATTAATATGATAATCTTTCATAGAAGGGTGTTGACGCCCTGTGCAGTCCTATTATTTGGAAAATTTATACTGGCCTTGGTTTATCCTCTCATCCAAATGATGGTACACCCAACAACACAGTACTCCTTCAGTACTTCAAAATTACATGGACTTTGGAAAGTGAGATCCCTTATCCCAATGGTGAGAACCATAACCTGAAGCTTTTGTTGGAATGAAAGGGTTTGTTTTGATGAAATCAGAGCAAGGAGCTGACATTCAGACACCAAATTCCTGTGGTCTGAACCACAGAAATGCCAGATGTAAAAGCACCTACAATGTGGTATCACACTAGGACCTTTCCACCTCCTCCACCACTGGGCTACAGTGTACTCTGGTGCAGTGCCCCTTAAATGAATCAAGGGGAATGCTATTATATTAATGTCCAGCTAGTGTGTGGTCACTGACACAAAGTTAAGCAGGTGAATGTCAGGTTCTCTGGCAGCTTGCATGATATCTTTGTCCTCAGAAAATTGACCATTCCAACATTGTTTACAGAACGTCAAAGATCAAAAGGCTGGCTGCTCGATGACCTTGATACCCACTATTACCATGGTTAATGACATCTCTGGAGGTTCCATTTAAAAAGCAGAATAATAAAATTAAACGTGTAAAATGAGAATTGAAAACACCAATAGCATTCCAAAATAAAAATTCCAATGCCTGGTAGCAATCAGGGAATGCACTGCAACGCAATCCATGGAAGATACTCGGGATTATAGTTGCATAATGTGTGTATTACAATGGACAGGGGTATCCATGTAGAAAAACAAGAAGTGGAACAAGTCAGAGGAGAACAGTAGGATGTGTTAGATGATGACGGCAAGTCCTGAAATACCCTACAGGGCAGTCAGACTCCAACTGGCTCAGCCATATGGGGAAGTCTCTTCCTGAAACTTTTCTCTTAAACATAGCATCATTAAACATATCATAATTAAACATAACAGCTAGAATCTATCCCCCCCTCTCGACCTTCCTCTGCAATAAACGAATCTCTCAAAAATCTACAGAGAATCCATTCACTTTCCCAAACACTACTTTTCTACCTCCAACAGCTACTGACATCAAATGTAGTTTGCACACAGTATAATCTGCAACCAGCACATTTATTGTACAGATGTCCAAACTGTCAACTGTCAACTTAATTCTTTCCATCACAGTGCTTCCCCTTTCTAACAGTGGGTGTCTTTTGTGCATGGTTAGCTAGTCTGGTGCTTCGTTTAAGTGTCCCTTAAGGCAGGAATAGGGCAAAAGGATGGCAGCTGTGTATTAGTGTCAGGATCTAGGACCCAAGGTGGCTCTCAGTCTCTAACAGTCGCAACACCAGATGGATTGGCTTCAGGCTGCTGCACATTCTTTGCTGTGGACAGCCTGGCCTTGCCTTCTATGCAGCTAAAGGTGTAGTCTGATAATTATCTATGCGGAGTCTTTTAAAGAGAAAGCACCAATATCCTCCATTCCAACCTGCAACTTCTCTTGGCCTTTGTAACACATTGCCCACTGATCTGAAGGTTGAAAAATAACCCTGACAGAAATTGCACTCAACAGCCTCTTCTTTACGCCTGTCCATTGAAGCCACATTCTAACTAAAAGCCTATATGACAGCAGTGTAAGTATTCATGAGAATTCCCAAAACTGGAACAAGGCCTCAGCCATATAAAGTTGTGAGTGGATATAGCACTGGGATAGTTACCCATGCCAAGGCTACGGGTATACTTTCTATTCTGTGCATCAGGACACCACACCAAGTGTGACATGGCCTCCTCCACACTTGTCATTGTGTCGTGAAAGCTTTCTGGTTACATCACTTGATGCCGACAACATTCTGATAAAATCCTTCTTTTGAAAGCAGAGCCACAGGGATTGTGTCCTCTGTGTGTTCAGATGCTGTAGATTCCCCCTCGTCTGCCCTTCTGCTCTTCTCTGCTCACTGACAGCATCTCTGCTCCTTTCTCATTCTCCCTGTATCTCCCAGGTCAATTTAATAGGGCTGCTAAATGATAAATTTTGAAATTGTGACTGGATGCAAGGTTAGCTGCTGTTGGCTGTTTCTGTGGAAGGTCTGGCACCTGCTTGCCATGTCATTCCTGTGAAGGCAAAATGAGCATCAACTTATAGGAACATAGGACTTAAGAGCAGGAGTAGACCATTCTGCCCTTTGAGCCTATTTCACCATTTAATTAGGTCATGGCTGATCTGGTTGTGGTCTCAACACTTTCCTGTCTGACCCCATAACTCTTGACTCCCTTGTCTAACAAAAATCTGTCTAACTCTGGCTTGAATAAATTCAAAGGCGCAGCCTTCACTGCTCTCTGGGGAAGAGAAGTCCACATACTAATGACCCTTCAAGAGAAAAGTTTCTCCTCATCTCAGTCTTAAAAGTCAGAGCTCTTATTCTTAAACTGTGTCCCATAGTTCTAGTCTCCCCAACAAGTGGAAACATCCTCCAGGTATCCACCCTATCAAGTTCCCTCAGTATCTTTAACATTTCAATAAGATCACCTCTGAATCTTCTAAACTCCAATGGGTATAGGCCCAACCTCATAGACTCATAGACGTCTACAGCAGAGAAGGGGGTCATTCAGCCCAATTGTGTCTGCACCAGTCAACAAAGATCTGACTACACTAATCCCATTTTCCAGTGCTTGGCCCATAGCCCTGGAGACCATGTCAACGCAAGTGAATATCTAAATACTTCTTAAACATTACAAGAGTTTCTGACTCAACCACCCTTTCAGGCAGTGAATTCCAGACTCCCATCACCCTCTGGGTGAAAAGATTTCTCCTCAACTCCCCTGTTAGCCTTCTACCTCTTACCTTAAATCTATGCCTCCTGGTTATTGACCCCTCAACTAATAGAAAAAGTGCCTTCCTTTCCACCCAATCTATGTCCCTTATAATCTTGTACACCTCTATCAGGTCCCCTCTCAACTTTGGTTGCTCCAAGGAAAACAACTTCAGCCTATCCAATCTTTCCTCATAGCTCAGACCCTCCAGCCTATGCAGCACCCTGGTAAATTTCCTCTGCACCCTCTCCAGCGCAATCACATCCTTCCTATAATGTGGTGACCAAAACGCAGTATTCCAGTTGTGGCCTAACCAGCGTTTTATACAATTCCAACATAACCTCCCTGCTCTTGTATTCTATGCCTCAGCTAATAAAGGCAAGCATCCCATATGCCTTCTTAACCACCTTATGTACCTGCCCTGCCACCTTCAGGGATCTGTGGATAGGCACACCAAGGTCCCTCTGATCTTCAGTACTTTCCAGTGTCCTATCATTCATAGGGCAGCATTTTCCAGTCGACGCGCGGAGGCCCATTCACCAACATGTAAAATGACGCGGGCTGATGTCAGGCATGTGTATCAACGTCACCCAGCGTCATATAGATCTTCAGTTTGGCGGGCACACAGCCGACTCAGCTGCACGCCCGCCGAGCTGTCAATGGCCTATAAAGGCCATTAAAAAAGTAATTAAAATAATTAATGGATCTGCCCATCCAACCTTAAGGTTGGCAGGCAGGGGAAGAGCCCAGGCGGCCTTCCAAGAAAGCATGAAACTTCATCCACGGGCAGGATAAGGTTTCATGAGGGGTTTAAAATGTTTGGAAAATTTTTAAATAAAAGTAATGGACATGTCCCAGTTCATGTGACAGTGTCACATGAGGGGACACGTCTGGAAAATTTTTTCTTACATTTAATAAATTTTTTAAAGTTCAACCAATCGCGTGCATGCGTGAAAGAGTGCACAGATCTGCTCAGGAAATCCCCACCCATCGCACAGGGAGCGCACAGCGCTTCTGGGCGGACGTCATGCTGAGCGAGCCTTAATTGGCACCCCCGAGTAAAATGGCGGTATCTGCCCGCTCACGCCCGCTCCCGCACAACCCCCTCGACAGGAGGAAACTGCTGCCCGTAGCGTAATCTCTTGCCTTGTTAGCCTTTCCCGTGTGCATTACCTCACACTTTTCAGGGTTGAATTCCATTTGCCACTGCTCTGCCCACCTGACTAGTCCATTGATATCCTCCTGCAGTTTACGGCTATCCTCCTCGTTATTTACCACCCTGCCAATCTTCAAGTCATCCGTGAACTTCTTGAGCATACCCTTACATTTAAGTCCAAATCATTTATGTACACCACAAACAGCAAGGGCCCCAGCACCGAGCCCCGCAGAACCCCACTGGAAACAGACTTCCAGTCACAGAAACATCCCTCCACCATCAGCCTCTGCTTCCTGCCTCAGCCAATTTTGGATCCAGCTTGCCACTTTGCCTTGGATCCCATGGGCTCTTACTTTCTTGACCAGTCTGCCACGAGGGGCTTTATCAAAAGCCTTGCTAAAGTCCACGTAGACCACCTCAAATGCATTACCCTCATCAACACTGCTGGTTACCTCCTCAAAAAATCGATCAAATTTGTCAAACATGACCTTCCTTTAACAAATCCATGCCAACTATCCCTAATTAATCTCTGTCTCTCCAAGTGCAGCTATATTCTGTCCCTCAGAATTCTTTTTAGTAACTTTCACTGAGGTTAGCCTGACTGGCCTGTAATTTCCTAGTTTATCCCTTCCTCCCTTTTTTAAAAATGGGACAATGTTAGCAGTCCTCCAGTTCTTTGGCACCTCACCTGTAGCCAGAGACGATTTGAAAATGACTGCCAGGGCCCCTGATATCTCTTCCCCTGCCTCCCTCAGCAGCCTGGGATACATCTCATCTAGGCCTACGGATTTATCCACTTTTAAGGCCACTAAACCCGTTAGTACCCCCTCTCCCTTTATGTTAATTTCCTCTAATATTTCACAGTCCTCCATCCTCATGTCTATACCTGTGTTGTCTTTTTCCATTGTGAAGACCGACACAAAGTATTCATTAGGGACTGTACCCACATCTTCTGGGTCCACACACAAATTACCTCAATGGTCCCTAATTGGCCCTACTCTTTCCCTAATTATTCTGTTGCTTTTTATACATTTTTAAAAAACCCTTTGGGTTTTCCTTTATTCTACCCACTAATGCTTTCTCAAGCACTCGCTAAGCTTTCCAAATTTCCATTTTAAGTTCCCTCCTGCACTTTTTATACTCCTCTCGGGACTCTGCATATTGAGCCCTTAGTATCTGCCATAATCTTCTCTTTATTCTTAATCCTAACCTTTATGCCCCTTGACATCCAGGGTTCTCCAGGCTTGGTCCCCCCGCCTTTGACTTTATGGGAACATATCTGCCCTGTACTCTCGCTATTTCCTTCTTGAATGCCTCCCACTGCTCTGACACAGTTTTATCGGCAAGTAGCTGCTCCCAGTCCACTTGGGCCAAATTGTGTCTCATCTTAGTAAAATTAGTCTTTCCTCAGTTTAGAACTTTTATTCCCGGCCCAATCTTATCCTTTTCCATAAATATTCTAAATCTAACTGTGCTATCTAAATCTAACTATCTCCAAAATGTTCCCCTACTGTTGCACCTTTCACCAGCCCAGGCTCATTTCCAAATATTAGGTACAGAACTACCCCCTCCCTTGTTGGGCTTTCTATGTACTGGCTGAAAAAATTTTCCTGGATGCAACTTAAGAATTTGCTTCCTCCCTACCTTGCACACTAAAACTACCCCAGTTAATATTAGGGTAGTTAAAAATCCCCTATTACTGCCTTATTATTCTTACACATCTCTGAAATTTGATTACATATTTGATCCTCTATCTCTCCCTGACTGTTTGGGGACCTATAGTACACACCCAACAGCATGTTTTTTACTGCTATCCGTATGGCCTCATTTCATGATCCTTCCAAGATATCATCCCTCCTCACTGCTATACTTGATTCCTTGGTCAATATTTCCACTCCACTCCTCTTTTATCCCCTTTCTATCTTACCCGAATACCCTATAACCAGGAATGTTGAGCTGCCAATCCTGTCCTTTTAGCCATGTCTCGCTCATAGCTATGATATCATATTCCCACATGCCTATCTGTACCCTCAGCTCGTCTGTGTTATTCCTCAGGCTCCATGCATTAAAATATATTCCATTTAGCCTTGCTAACCTCACTTCTTTCTTATCTAGCCTGTTTCTTCTGTCTTCCAGATTCACTTACTGGCATTTTAACTTCTAATTCCATCTCAGCTTCTCTCCCCTCTCAACTTCTTTTTAGGATCCCATCCCCCTTCCAATTTAGTTTAAATCTGCCCCAACAGCATTAGCAAATCTCCCCTCAAGGAGGTGCAACCTGTTCAGCCTTTCTTCATAAGATAAAGTTTTCATCCAAGGAATGAGTTGAGTGAACATTCTCTGCACTGCTTCCAACACAATTACATCTTTATTCGAATAGGGAGACCAGAACTGTACACAATATCTAGGGATGTGTTCTCAACAATGGCCTGTACGGCTGTAGTAAAACTTCCCTATTTTTATATTCTATTCCCCTTGCAATAAACACCAAGGACAGAATTTTGCCGTCGGCGTGCGGGGTCAGGACCGACACCCCAATGCGTAAAATGACGCGCGATGATATTGGGCGTGCGTCCCGAAGTCATTGTGCATCATTTCGATATTTCGTTCAGTGGGCTGGCGCCGGAGGTGGCTTCACACCCACTGAACTGTCAATGGCCTATTAAGGCCATTAAAAAAGTAATTAAACCTGTTAAGAATGCTGCCTGTCCAACCTTAAGGTTGGCGGGCAAGCAAAGAACCCAAGCGGCCTTCGCGTTTTTCAGGAAACCCCAACCAAGGGCAGGATGAGGTTTCCTGAAGGTTTTATAAAATAATTAAATACATTTTTGAAACTTCGCAAACATGTCCCAGCTCACGTGACATTGTCACATGACGGGACATACTTAAATAAATTTTTTACTTCATTTATTAAAATCTTTTATAATCCATTCAATCTCCCTGAGGCGGCTCAGTGCCTCAGGGAGATTGCTGTGCTCTCTCGCTCGCATGCGTGAAAGAGCACAGGCCCCGAATCTCCCTCCTCCCCGCACACGCACAGGTAGCTCAGAGCTCTAATGGCCATGCGTTACGCTGGGCGAACCTTAGCTCCCATCCAGCCTGCCCGCCTTAGGAAAATTCTCCCCCAACATTCCATTTGCTTTCCCAATCACTTGCTCTACCTGCATAATAATCTTTTGTGATTATTGTACCAGGACACCCAGATCCCTCTGTAACACTAAGTTCTGCGATCTCTCTCCATTTGAATAGTATATGCTTTTCTATTCTTCCTGCCAAAGTGGACAAGGTCATATTTTCCCACATTATGCTCCATATGCCAAATTTCTGCCCACTCATTTAACCTGTCTCTATCCCTTTGCAGACTCTCTACCTCCTCTTGACAACTTACTGTCCTATCTATCTTGGTGTCACTGGCAAATTTAGGTACCATACATTTGCTCCCTTTATCCAAATCATTGATGCAGATTGTACATAGTTGAGGCCCCAGCACTGTGGCAATCTAATATTTACAGCTAGTCAACCCAAAAGAGACCCATTTATCCATATCCTCTGCTTCCTGTTAGCCAACCAATCCTTCATCCATGCTAATATGTTACCCCCTACACGATGTTCTCTTATCTTGTGTAGTAACCTTTGATGTGGCACCTTATCAAATGTCTTTTGGAAATCCAAGTACACCACATCTACAGGTTCCCCTTTATCCACCTTACTTGTTCCTTCCTCAAAAAACTCTAATAAATTAGTTAAACATGATTTCCCTTTCACAAAACCATGTTGACTCTGGTCACATTATGATTTTCTAGGTATTTAAGTATAATCTCCTTCATAATGGATTCCAGCAATTTTCCAATGACAGATGTTAGGCTAACTGGCCGTAGTTCCCTGCTTTCTTTCTCCCTCCTTTCTTGAATAAAGGTGTTGCATTTGCTATTTTCCAATCTGCTTGGACCCTTCCAGAATCTAAGGAATTTTGGAAGATTATAACCAATGCATCCACTACCTCTGCGGCCACTTCTTTAAGACCCAGGGAAGCAAGCCATCTGGTCCTGGGACCTAATAGTTTTCCAAGCACGTTTTCCCTACTGATGACGATTGCTTTATGTTCCTCTCTCCTGTTCACCTTTTAAATTTCAATTATCTTTGGGAAGTTTTCCAAGTCTTCTACAGTGAAGACAGGAATAAAATATCTATTCAATGCCTCTGCCATTTCCTTGTTTTACATTATCAATTCCCCAGACTCACTCTTTAGAGGACCAACACTAGCTTTAGTTACTCTTTTCCTATTTAAATACTTGTGGAAACTCTCACGGTCTGTTTTTATATTATTAGCTAGCTTTCTCTCATACTGAACTTTCTCCCTCTTTATTCTTGATTTAGTCACTCTTTGCTGGTTCTTAAAATCTGGCTATTCTTCTGACCTACCACTAATCTTTACAGATTTGTATAATGTTTCTTTCAATTCAATACCATTCTTAACTTCCTCATTTAGCCACAGGTGATGCATCCTTCCCATAGTCTTTCTTTCCTACTGGGATAAACTTTTGCCGAGAGTTTTAAATATCTCCCTAAAAGTCTGCCACTGCATCTCTACTGTCCTAACTTATAACCTAGTTTCCCAGTTTACTTTAGCTAGCTCTGCTTTCATACCCTTGTAATTACCTTTAATTAGATTTGAAGCACTAGTTTTAGACTCACATTTCTCCCCTTCAAACTAAACATGAAATTCTAGCATGTTATGATCGTTGTCACCTAAAGGCTCCTTTACCATGAGGTTATTGATTAATCTTGTCTCATTGCTCATAACCAGGTTTAAAATAGCCTGCTCCCTGGTTGGCTTTAGAATGTACTGCAGTAAGAAATTGTCCCGCATAAACCCTATGAGCTCATTTTCCAGACTACCTTTGCCAATCTGAGTCGTCCAGTCTACATGTAGGTTAAAGTCACCCATGATTATTGTGGTACCTTTCTTACAAGTCCCATTTATTTCTTCCTGTATGCTCTGTTCTACAGTGTAACTACGGTTAGGGGGCCTATAAACTACTCCCACAAATAACTTCTTACCTTTCATATTTGTAATCATAACCCAAAATAATTTTACATTTTGCTCTTTTGTGCTAAAGTCATCTCTCACTGCTGTACTAATGGCATCCTGAATTAACAGAGCTACCCCATCACCTTTACCCGGCTTCCTGTCTATTTGAAATGTCAAATACCCTTCAATATTCAGGTCCTAGCCTTGGTCACCCTTAAACCATGTCTCTGCGATGTCTGTCTGGTCATACATATTTATTTCTATCTGTGCTAACAATTCATCCATTTTGTTACGAATGCTGTATGCATTCAGATAAAGAGACTTTAACTTTGTCTTTTTACCACTTTTGCAATCTCTGGCCTTATCTGCTGGTGCACTCTTAAGTTTGTGCTCTCTGTCCCTTCCTGGTTATCTTTAAACAAATCGCTATAGTCTGTTTATCTTTACCCAAATTGCTACCCTGTTCTAGTTCTTCATCGTTATCCTTTACTACATCTCCTCTCACACGATCCCACCACCCAACTATTTAGATTAAAGCCCTCTTTACCACTCTAGTTATACGGCTCACCAGAAAACTAGTCCCAGCACAGTTCAAGTGAAACCCTTCCCAATGGTACAGTTCCCACTTTCCTCAGTACTGGTGCCAATACCCCATGAATCAAAACCCATTTCTGCAACACCAGACTTACAGCTATGCATTCATCTCTCTAATCCATTTCCCCTATGCCCATTTTCCTATGGCTCAGGTAATAATCCAGAGATTATTACTTTTGAGGTTCTGCTTTTTAATTTAGCCCCTTGCTGCTCAAAATCCCTAATCATAACCTCCTTCCTGGTCCTAACTATGTCATTGGTACCAACTTGGACTGTGACAACTGGATCCTCCCTCCCACTGCAAGTTCCTCTCCAGCCTCAAACAGTTGTCCCAAACCCTGGCAGTGGGCAGGCAACACAGCTATCTGGACTCGTGCTCTCAGCTGCAGAGAACTATGTCAGACCATCTGACTATACTGCCCCTTACTACCATTACATTCCTATTAACTTCCCCCACTTGAGTGGCTTCCTGTATCATGGTGCCATGGTCAGTTTGCTCATCCACCCTGTGGCCCTTGCTTTCATCCCCACAAGCCACAAGAGTCTCAAAGCTATTGAACAATTGCAAGGGCTGAGGCTCCTCCACTTCTATCTCTGGGTCCCCATATCTATCTCATGCGCAGTCACACACTTCTGTCCTGGCCATATCCGAAGACCCTAATCAAAAGTGTGTGACCGCCTCCTGGAACAACCTATTTGGGTAACTTTCCCCCTCCCTGATGCATCGCAGTGTTTGCAGCTCGGCCTCCAGTTCGTGGGGCAGAATCTTGCCCTTGGATGGCGGGCGGGCCCCACTGGCTTGGTGGCGGGTGGGCATGCGTGCGAAAGAGCACACTTCTCCTTGAGACAAAGTCCTGTCTCAGGGAGATTAGTGACAGTCCGCAAAACTTTAAAAATACTAAAATTAAAAAAATTATTAACATGTCCCCCTCATGTGACAATGTCACACGAGATGGGACATGTTAATAAAGACCACATAAACTTTATTCATTTTTTAAAATACGGACATGAAACTTCATCCCGCCAGTGGATGAGGTTTCATGTATTAAGCAGCTCGCTGGGGCTCCTGGCCTGTCCGCCAGCCTTAAGGTTGGACGGGCAGGTCTTTAATTACTTTAAATAGCCTTAAATAGACAAGTCGGCGGGCGGACAGCTGATTTTGATGTCCGCCCGCCTTCCTAAAACTTTCAGTGGACTGGGATGACGTTGGGAATTCCTCCCGACGTCATCCCGCGTCATCTTCCCCTCGGTGACTGGGCCCCGCCCCCAAGCCGCCAAGGGGAAAATCCTGGCCATAGACTCTGAGCCGAAGTTCCTCAAGCCACTGACACTTACTCCAGGTGTGTTTGCCCTGGATCACACTGGTGTCCAGGAGATCCCACTTTTTGCGGCCACAACACATCACCTGCCCTACCATCTTTCTTATGTGTTAATTAATTAATTATTTTCTTATTAATTTACAATTAATAAACTCTACTATTCCCAGTCAGGTTTACTATTGATAGTAAACCTTACTACTACTAACAAAACCTTACAATTATGACTAAATTACCCATGTTTTGAAAACTAAGTAAGCAAAATATTCACCAACCACTTACCTGCTTCCCTTCTCCCTCACTACACCAAATTCCTTTAACCATCAAATTCCCAAGTTCACACTCTGTGTCTAGTTGCATTCAGTGATGAACTGCTGCCTTCGTGCTTGCTTACTTGTTAGAGCAATTCATTAAAGCAAATGCAGAATGAAGTTAAGGAATACTCAGCCACCCATCTGATCACCTTCGTCTTCTAGGGATCATCATCAGAGTTGATATAGTGACAATTATTGGGTTTAAGAGGGCTAAAAAGCAAGAGAACAGACCTTCAGTATCTTGAACTCTTGTCACATCTCTAACCCTAACCCTAATGCAGTCCTTACAGTTCCATAGCTCAATAGAGTTCGTTCATGGATTGCCACAGGAACTTCTCCAGTAACAGTAGCCTTCTTCTGGAAAGATATATGAAACTTTCATTACTAACTGCAGTTTGTCATGACACCCTCCAATACTGTTTGGGTCAACCTCCTTATGACGTTTGTTCTTGCATTTGATCCTTAAAAGTACTTGTATGGAATGTCTTAGATTGTGACCTGGGAGACGTTCCTAAATGGACAAGAGTCTCTGTAAACTTACATTATATAGTTGGAGTGAGGACAGATGGCTGTGCCATTTACACTAGATTATTACTAAGGGTCACAAACAGATTTTTATGTGTAAAGATTTATATGTATTTGCCCACCTCCCCACCCGTTCTGTGCCCCAACTAGTGGGATTTTTAGACATTTTTTTTACATGATATCGACACACCCTCGCATGTCACAGGCAGTACCTTCCTTTTGTGACAGAGTAATAGGACATACCTCCTTTGCCTACATTCTCACAGCAGCAGCTTCATTGCCTCATTACCAAAATAAGCTGTCATGAAGCTATTAATGTATATAATATTTTGGAAAATATCTTTTCTTTTAAAAGAGAGGTTTAGTCTTTGGGTGTATCTTAATTGGATTAAAGCCAACTAGTCTGGATGCTTTGATGTGGACTAGTTTTGATATGTAAAAGAGATAGCGTGCATTTGCATCTTTTGAATAGAACATTCAAGAAGTGGGGTGAAAACTTAATGCCTATCTAGCAGATACCAAGCCATATTACTGATAAAATTGATACTGTGAGAGGGGTTTCATTGTTAAAAGGTGAAGTTCAAGGAGGCTGGTGAGACAATGAGAATTTGAATTCAATCAGTGGTGGTAGGTATAACTTCAGCAGTTTTCGGGCGTGCAGAGCAGAAGCAACGTGAGATTAAAAGGCAGCTGTAAGCCTCCAAATGAACCAAAGTGAAAGAACTTCATTTTGAACTCGTAAGGTGAAAATCTTTGCCTGGTGTCTGGTTAGGTCTATGGGTTGCTGTTGCCTTAAAGGAGATTAGCTTGGGAATTTGTTTAAAATTATGATAGTAGTAATAATAGTAGCCATGTGTATATATATTTTTAACCTGTGTAAATTAATAAAATGTTTCAATTAATTTAATGTAAAACCTCAAGAACTGGTGGTCTGATTCCTGAATTTAGAGTCACATCTCAAACATAAAATTTAAAATTATAGGTTATGACAGTTGTTTAAAGTTTCCCTCTGGGATTTTTAAATAACTTTGCTTTACCAACTGCATTGGTCATAAAAAGGTGTTGCCTTTACTTTGCCTGACACATTGATGGATTACATACTATTTTTAATACAGCTATAGAATCTTTCTCCTTTCGCAGTTTTGTTTAAAAATTCATGTGCACAAAAGCATTGCAGAATTATTGACTTTAAATTGTAAGCCTTAAAAATGTTAAACTTTGCTTCAGCTGTATTTCCTCTGGAGGTAATCCCAAATACCCCAAATTCAAAGCATCAATCAGAATCCGCTTTGAACTCTACTACAAAGATCCCCTTGAGAATGCATAATTTAATGTAAGTTCCATGTATAATCACTCCTGACTTGTGCCATGTTAGTGGCCTTGAGTGGTCAGGAGGTAAGCCACTAGCTGTAGAATGCGCAGCATGAGTTGGCTTGGCAAGGCCATGGGGATGGGTGGGGGCTAAAGCGTTGTGAGGGGTGAGTGCTATAGGGCCTAACAGCTTCTCAAACAACTAGGACGAAGTCCCAGAGAACCAATGCTGGCCTTCTATACAGCCTGACTTGGCACTCGCCTACCCCCCTGGCCTCCTAAGATCTACTTCCAGGGTCGACCGGCCTGACTCTATCCTGCCCCATCCTGCCCAGAGTGAAAGTAGGGTCTAATGGGAACTTCTAAACCAAGGTGGGTCTGCCAAGTCAGGAAATTTCCCAACTTGATCTATCTGCCTTCGTAGTGAAAATCTGGCCCTCTATAATTAGTTTTGGATTATTACGATTGTAAGTGGACAGTTTCAAAGAGTAAATGTTGTAATTTGGTGAATAATCTGCTGTCAAAACAAACATAATAGACATTGTGCCAGAAGGAACAAATATTTAACAACTGCTGCTTTATTTGTACTTGTTAAGGAGCAGATAAACAATATAGTAACTAGCAATGGGAAGATGAAGAAGAAAGAGTCTGAATGGATTCCATTGAGATCATGCATGAATAGAAGAGGCAAGATGGCTGTAATTAGAAGTCTCTGTAATGATCAATTATGTACTTATCTGGAGTTGACACAACTATTAGTAATTATTGGATAAACTATATGAAGACAGAAACTATTTCAAATATTTTCTGCTGCTTATTTCCAAAATATGATGATTGCTGTGTTCTCAAAGGGTTAAGAGATTTCTTGTAGTCCTGTGTTTGTATTTTCCTGTACTTTATGCTATGATGTGTTTCATAATTAAAGGTTCTGTCCATTTGTAGAGAGAATGAATGCCTATTCTTTGGAAAAGGCAGAGGAAATTGTGTGATTAAAGGGTTTAAAGTAAATTGTTCCTCTTCTAACATCGTTCTGCATTGTTATAGATTTTCTTTCCTTTGAAGGTCTTTAGTCAGGCATTGTCTTTTCCTCTGGGAATTTTTTTTCTATTCTAACCTATTGATGCAGCAGAGATAAGATGAGAGCTCAGCATATGAAACACATTAAAATGGAGAAGACAGAGTTTTAAGCAATCAGGGAACAATTTGATTTCCAGTCAGGTTTGACAATGACACATGGCAAGGGATTTGCAGTGAATACTTTAAATATTCAGGTCATCAAAATGGGCTGGTTAGTTTCCCTGGAGCTCACAGTTAATGTGTGAGTCAATAACAGAGATCACCTCTATCTCCCTCTCCTCCTTTAGGACCTTTCATAAAATCTTTCTTTCTAACCAAGTGTTTGGCCACCCCTCCTAATATCTTCTTCTTTGGCTTGGTGTCCATTTTTGTCTGATTGGGTAGAATTTCCCCCCGTCGGGGGTGGGGGGGGGATGTTCAGGAGCGAATGCGTGGAGGTGTGCCTCCGATCGGCGCCTCCAATGGGGGCATGAAAGAGAGCACTCATCTCCCTGAGGCTGAGCGCTGCCTCAGGGAGATCGGCTCCACATTAAAAAAATGTTCAAAAACAGAAAAAAAAAATTTCCCTGACATGTCCCCTCATGTGACAGTGTCACATGAGTTGGGACATGTCCATCACTTTTAGTTACACTTTTATTACATTTTTAAACATGAAACCTTAGCCCTCCCATCGATGAGGCTTCATGCTTTCTCTGAAGCCCGCCAGGGCTCCTGGCCTGCCCACCAATGTTAAGGTTGGATGGGCAGGTCCAAAAATTACATTAAGTACTTTGTCAATGGCCTCAATAGGACACTGACAGGTCGGTGGGCACACAGCTGATTCGGTTGAGTCCCCGCCGACCTGAAAATTGAAGTGAGGCTGGGTGCCCGCCCACCCGACAGGCAGAAGATTCAGCTGTGCGCCCGCCGACCTGTCAATGGCCAATTGACAGGATCATTTCAACAATTAAAGGACCTGCCCCTCCAACCTTAAGGTTGGCGGGTTGGCCAGGAGCCCTGGCGGGCAACCGAAGAAACATGAAACCTCATCCAGTAGGTTTCGTGCAGAGTTTTAAACAGTTTAATAAAGTTTTACTGTAATTTATGAACATGTCCCATCTCATGTGACATTGTCACATGAGGGGGACATGTTAAGAATTTTTAAAAATTTCTTTTTTTTAATCTTATTAAAAGTTTCAGCGATCTCCCTGAGGCAGCACTTAGCCTCAGGGAGATGTGCACTCTTTTGTGCGCATGCGTGAAAGAATGCACTCTCGCTTTTGGGGAATTTTACTCCCCCCCTCCACCCGCACAGGAAACAGATAGCGCTTCCTGGCGGACGTCACGCTGGGCAGGCCTTAATTGGCCCGCCCACGTAAAATGACGGTGGGGCTTGCTTCTCCGGTGGGGATCAGCTCCCCGCCCGCCGGAGATTGGGTCAGGCCCGGTAGGCAGAAAATTCTGCCCATTGTTTAAAATCAATCATACTCAAGAGGAGAAACAAGCAAAAAACTGTGGAAGCTGGAAATCCGAAACAAAAACAAAAATACCTGGAAAACCTCAGCAGGTATGACAGCATCTGCGGAGAGGAACACAGTAAACGGTTTGAGTCCGAATGACTCTTCACCAGAACTAAAAATAGAAAAGAGGTGAAATATAAGCTGGTTTAAGGGGGTTGGGACAGGTAAAGCTGGATAGAGGGGCCAGTGATAGGTGGAGATTGCCAAAAGATGTCATAGACAAAAGGACAAAGAGGTGTTGAAGGTGGTGATATTAGCTAAGAAATGTGCAAATAGGTGACATTAAGGGTAGAAAGCAGGACGAGCAAGGTACAGATAGCCCTAGTGGGGGTGGGGTGGGGGGGAGGGATCGAAATAGGCTAAAAGGTAGAGATAAAACAATGGATGCAAATACATTTAAAAAATAATGGAAATAGGTGGGAAAAGAAATATATATATAAATTATTGGAAAAAAGGGGGACTCGAAACGTTAACTGTGTTCCTCTCTGCAGATGCTGTCAGACCTGCTGAGTTTTTCCAGATATTTTTGTTTTTGTTCAAGAGGAGACGCCTTGTGCAAGATACTATCCCAACAATAGATTTCCAGGTTTGCTGGTAACGAACTTAATTGTCTCTTTTAAATGAATTCTCTTTGTTTTCTGCTGTTATTCACAGCACATAGCAAAATACTGGCACAATCCAAATTACTCCATTAAATCACAAGTTCCATCAGGCTGTCATGGTGTAGTAATTAAAACCACCAAAATCATGCTTCTCTCATTGTCACCTATAAGTATTAACTTGAACTTCCTTCATGGAGAGGGTAGATTAGTCCAAATCACCAGGAATGCTTCCAAAATATCTGACGTGTTAAACTGATAACTTGGGCAGCCATAAAAGGAACAGCTTGAATTTTTTGTTCAAAAATTTGAGGATGCTGAGCCATTTTATGTAAACAAATACATCAAGGTGGTCATCAGTTAAGCATTCTGGATAACTGGTACTGTAAAATTTGCTTAACGCTGCTGAGCTGAAAGGTATAACCCATAACTGATTACGTCTGAAAATTAATGGGGCTGAATTTTTTGCTGAGTGGGCGTGTGCCTGACCCACTTCAGTGTAAAATGATGTGTGATGACGTCGGGTGAGCACTCGCACGATATTTCAGTCGGCGGACGCGCAGAGTCGACAATTAGAGCATCAATTGAATTCAAGTTTTCACTGCCCATCCAACTTTACAGTTGGCGGGCAGGCGAATCAGCCAGGCAGTCTTTGGATTTTTTTAATGAAACCTCACCACGGGCGGGATGAGGTTTCCAACAGGAATTAAATTTTTTTTAAAATGTTTGAAATGTCATTTATAACATGTCTCTGCTTATGTGGGAACATGTTTCGAACTTTTGTATGTTTTTTTATTTTTTTATTTTAAAAATCTTCAGCTCCCTGAGGCAGCTTTGTGCCTCAGGGAGCTTTCATTGCACCATGTGCAAGCTTCCGCATTCGCCCTCCTCCCACCCCCACCCCGGCAGCACTCAGCGTTGTACCGCGTGTTTCACGCTGGCTGGCCGTTAATTGGCCAGTCAGTGTGAAATCGATGTCGGGGCCCGATCGTGGGCTGCGGTCAGTTTCACGACCGCTCCTGGGCCCGCCCAACGAGGTAAGAATCCTACCCATGACGTTGTAAAACTGTTTTTCTAGTAGATGTATCTGCAGCCTGAAAAGCAACATTAACAGGCAATTGGTGCAACAAGTGAGTACACAGCTTTAGAAAATCTGCAATTTTTTTACAATGAGAAAATAACATGATTTGAGCACTAATGATGATTGAATTAATAAAATGCAACCATCATACTTTATTACATGGACACCCAACCAACTAAGTCTGATACACAAGTAGTACTTTGTCATTTTGTGGTGTTTGGCATCATACCTGAAACATGAACAACAATGTTTAAATGCTAGGGCCTCTTGAAGTGATATACCAATAAGCAAATCAAAGCCAGTATTTATCATTATTCACAAACAACAGTAAATATGGCTCAACACTTCCTCTACCTTTAAAAAATTCTCTCTAACAATGGTATAGCAAGCACATTAGTAAAGCTAGTTCCACTTTACACTGGCTCGGGAAGTTAGCATGTAACCAGTGCGGTGACAAGCTCCAACTGAAAATCTACCAAGCAGTCACTAGCTCATCCCGTCTCCATAATTAAAAAATGCCTGTTAAAGACTTGTCAAAGAATTAAAGTTCTTCTATGTGTAGCCCGTGTCTTTGAGGTTTAAGTAAGATACTTTCCTTGGGTTTAAATACATCACCTAATACAGGTAGACCGTATGTCCGAGAAAAGAGTGAATCTTTTTGCACCCAATATCTAGGTAAATGCAGCGAGACACAGGAAAATCCTTGTCACTGCTATTCAACTTATTAAAATATATTATGTGTTATGAAAGGAATCCGTTTTTTGAAAATTTGAAGGACATTGAATTTTGCTTATTCTTCCTCCTGAGTTATTTTTAAAAGTTTGAAATATTAATTCAGGCTGTGAACATGTCATTCTCTAAGAAACCACGGGTCAAAATGAATGTCCAGTGGGGAGCACTTGGTGAGGGAAGAGATACTTTGTATTTCTAAGTTAACATAAAACTACTGTTGCCAGGCTAAATACTCTGGCAGATTGGTTAAAAACATCTTAATCTTTAAACATCTTAATCTTTAAAACTCTCAGTCAGAGACTGAGTGAGTTAGAAGCAAGCTGCAAGAAAAAAAGACTCCCTCTTTTCCTCTCTCTGTCCCAACTTTGTATTAAACGTTCCTTAGAAAAGTTTCATTGGAATAAATCATGTTTTTTTTTGAAAGTCTGCAAAGTTGTGATAAGTGAGTCATCATGAGACATTCACAAACAAATCCATCTGAAAGAACTTCCAGATCTATTGTGACCAGAATTCTGTCAGGTCAACAGCGTCAGGATCTCTTCAAATGTTATCCTTTTAAAAGAAGCTTTCCCACACTCCAGCCTCTGTAGGGGACTGTGTTTATTTTGTCCTGTTTTGTGTTTGTGTGAGAGTGTATGGGAATTTGATTTTTTGAAAAGTAACTCCTTATTATTCCTCAAGTGAAACAGGTAAACCTATAGTTATGCTTAGGGATACAGGGGCTACCCAAACTCTTTTGCTGGGGAAAGGCCACTTTTCCACCAGAGAGTTCACTAAATGCCAAGGTTTTAATGATTGGTATTGGTGGGGAGTATATACCTGTAACTTTGTATCAGGTGCACCTGGAGTGTGACCTAATGTCTAGAATGATAATAGTAGAAGTTGTTCATAGTTTGCCGATGGACGGAGTTGACTTACTCCTCAGAATCGATTTGACAGGAGCAGAAGTAGTACCTTCTCCAGTAGTTATAGAAAGACCTAGTGAAGTCAAGGAGAAGAGCAGTTGTGTAGTGACCCAAGCAATGGCTAAACAAGTTCCATCATGGAGGTGAAATTGGCACCACAAACAGACATTTGGCTATCTGAAACTTTCTTTGGGGATTTGGGCATTTCGAAGGTAATGTTCAGTGAGCTAATTCAGCTCCTGCAACTGTTCTTCTCCTTGACTTCACTTGGTCTTTCTATAGCTACTGGAGAAGCTACTACTTCTGCTCCGGTCAAATCGATTCTGAGGAGTAAGTCAACTCCGTCCATCGGCAAACTATGAACAACTTCTACTATTATCATTCTAGACATTCACCTCAAACCGAAGCTGAAGCAGAAAGGGTTCTGTAATGCTACTATATTAAAAAAGGGATTTTGATGAGGAAATGGAGACCTCCTCGCAGACTTGCAAATGAATAGGGCACAGTGGTTCATCACGTTATGGTATTGCACAAATTTCGTCAGGAAATATTAAGGATAGCTCATGAAGGTAGGGCATATAGAGATCCAAAAGGCCCATGCACGTATAAGTAAACATTTTTACTGGTCAGGTCTTCACAAGGATGTGGAGCAGTTTTGTAAAATGTGCCATATATGCCAGATGGTGGGGAAACCACAACCTACAACGAAACCGCATCTTTAATTCCCATACCAGTTTTAGGAGAACCATTTAGCAGTATGTTAGTAGATTGTGTGGGACAGTTACTGAAAACAAAAGCAGGGCACCAATATATACTTACTATTATGGATATGACAACTCGATTTCCAGAGGCCATCTCTTTGAGAACGATTATAGCTAAGGCTCTGGTAGAGAAATTAACCCAATTTTTTTTACTGGAAATGGATTACCGATGGAGAACCAGTCAGATCAAGGTTCCAATTTTGTCTAAAGTGTTTCAAAATATAATGAATAGTTTGGGTATAACACACTTAAAGTCCATGGCATACCATCCACAGATAGAGGGAGCTTTAGGGAGGTACTATCAAACTCTCAAAACAACGATTAAAGCATATTGTCATGAATATCCCCATGACTGGGACAAAGGACTGGACTTTCTTTCATATTCCACCTGAGATTCATCGAATGAATCTACCAGTCCTTTTGAATTAGTCAATGGACATGAGATAAGAGGTCCTCTGAAATTAATCAAAGAAAAGTCTTTATGACAGAAGGACGAATCCTGTATCCTAGATTATGTGTCCACGTTCCAGGAACGACTCATGGGAGCCTACAAAGTGGCTCAAGAACATCTTAAAGTTTCTTAAACAAAGGCGAAGAAATGGGGAGATTAAAAAACTGAGACCCAAACATTTCAACCAGGGGCTTAAGAGTTAGTGTTATTGCCTTTGCAGGAGGATCCTCTGAAAGCATTGTTCGGTGGTCCATACAAGGTAGTTAAGAGGGTTAGTAAAGTAAATTATTTGATAGATATCCAGATCGCAGAAAAAAGAATCGACTATGTACATCCCAGATCGCAGAAAAAAGAATCGACTATGTACATCGACATGTTGAAACCATACCATCGTAGGGAGGATAGGGAGGAGAAGGTATGTCAGGTAGTAAGGAGAGTGGAGAATGAAGGAGACAATGAGAGGTTGAAAGCAATTTTAACTCATGAGCTGGTGTTGGCTGCTCTTAACTTCACTAAGCCCTTCAAGGTGGCAATCAATGCCAGTGACTTGGGGTCAGTGTGGTCTTATTACATGATGAATCAGGCATAGAAAAGCTGGTGGGATACTTTTCTAAAAAGTTAAATCAGCATCAAAAATATATTCTACCATAGAAATGTTTAAGATCCAGTTGCCAGACTGTTGCGATGAAGTTTATTATTACAGCCTTATAACATGAAGGCTGTCCATATTGATGGAAAAGATAATGTGTTATCCAGAATGTAATTTTTGTTAGTATAATATAGAAATCAAAAGATCAGAACCTATACAGAGATTCTGTATAAGGAGTGAGTGAGAATGGATGAGTGCATGTTTAAAATTTTTATATATATGTTATATATGTTTTGTCTATATGTTTTGTAATGAAACACATTCGACAATGGCCTTTCATTCCTAACAGGTGGAGGCATGTGAGGAACCTGTTTTTGGAAAAATTTGAATTTCGTTCTTTCTCCTGAGTTATTTTTAAAAGTTTGCAATATTAATTTGGGCTGTGAACATGCCATTCTCCAAGAAACCACGGGTCAAGATAGATGTCCAGTGGGGAAAACCAGGTGAGGGAAGAGATGCTTTGTATTTCTAAGTTAACAAAGAACTGCCTTTGCCAGACTAAAGACTCTTACTGATTGGTTAAAAACACCTGGCCTAAGAGAAGCATTCTTTGGACCTCTTAGTCTTTAAAACTCTAGTCAGGGGGAGTTGGTGAGAGTGTGGGTGTCTTAGAAGCAAGCTGCAAGAAAAAGACTCTCTCTTTCTCTCTCTCTCTCTCTGCCCCACCTTTGCGTTAAACTTTTCTCATAAACGTCTCCTCAGAATAAACTATTTTTTTTAAGGTTGTGATCAGCAAGAGTCATCAAGGACAGTTTACCAACAATTCCATCTGAAAGAACTTCTAGATCTATTGTGACCAGAATTCTGTCCAATCAACAGCAGCAAGATCTCTTCAAATTTTGTCCTGTGCAGGGGATTGTGTTTGTTTTGTCCTGTTTTGTGTTTGTGTGTGTGTATGGAGGTTCGAATATCTGTTTTTATCAAAAAGGGGGAAATCGTTACACCTTTAAACTACAACTTGTAAATTAACCAGTTTATTAACTTTTTTTTTTAAAGTTGTTTGTTTTATAATAAATCAATGTTTTTATGTTTATTGAAAGAAGCCTGGTTTTTATGCTGGGAAATACAGTTTAAAAGGTAAACCACTTGCCAGTTATGTGTGTGAGCTAAACATTTAAATTATTGTTGTGACTTGTGGAGAAGTGGGACTAGATTTAACTGCGCACTCCTCCCACCTTGGCCCATAACAGTTGTCATATGATCATTTGGCAGAAGAATACACATTACATCAGACCATCTTTCAAAACATAAACTGACAGATTTATCAGACTCTTCTGTACTAACTCTCACCATAAAAATGTCTATAGATACACTGTAGCTACTTTTTACTATAGAAATGCTCAATTGTAGAGCCCTCTGATTAGCGATTTTCTATATGCTAACTTCTAGCTGCAACTCAGCTTAAGCATATCTCTACAATTCTTTTGTTGCACAAAAGCAAACGGAACTGAAAAATAAGTATTTTTCATAACTGCATTTAAATGGATAAACATTCATGGGATTCATAATGCCATTTGCTCACACAAATAAAGCTGCCAAACAAATATGTACTACATACAGCCCCAAAGGATGCTTGAAATTGAATGGAAAGAATTGCTTCCTTTCTGCGAAACTTGCTGATCTGTTTTGACCCCATAATTGAGTTGTGATTGCAGCAAATTAATATTTTGCTCAGGCAACAATTGGGTATATTGCTGAGCAGATGACACTAATTATTTGGTACTGTACAGATGTTAGAACATAATCATCTTTTTGTCCCACAAGAATGACGTACAGAACCATGGTTAGACCACACTTGGAGTATTGTGAACAATTCTGGTCTCCGTTTTATAAAAAGAATATAGAGTCACTGAAGAAGGTACAAAAAAAGTTACTAGACTGCTATCAGAACTGAGAAGTTATACCTATTAGGAATGACTGAACAGGCTAGAAAAGGGAAGACAGAGGGATATTCTGATAGAGATCAAAATTATAGAAGGCTTTGATAGGGTAGATATAGAGAAGAGGTTTCATCTTGCATGTGAATTAGGGGCCATAAATATAAGATTAATATATCCAATAGGGCATTTGGGAGGAACGTCTTTACCCAGAGAAAGGTTAAATCTGAAATTCGCTACCATGGGGAGTAGCTGAGGTGAATAACATAGATGCACTTAAGGGGAGGCTAGGTATACACAACAGGAAAAGGGGATGGGAAATGTTAATAGGGTTAGCTGAATAGGGGTGTGAGGAGTCTTATGCCCCCATGATTCTACTCAGATGCTGCTTGGAGTACTTCCCAGGGGATCAACTTTTGATTCCTGAAGACTCTAGCACAATCCTGGGGTTGCTAACCCTACTCATCCAACTTCATCAATTCAAGCGATTAAAGATTATTATGGAATCAAACCACCCACAGGAGGGATTAGTTCAAATTTGTTGTAAATCCGAAAGCTATCATTTTGAAGTCCCAATATGACCCCTTTGAAAATCGAACACAAAGAAAGGTAATAAGTATTTTACTTTGCTCATTTGTCATATTTTTATCTGAGTTTTTAAGATTAATTTTTTGCTGAAAGACTGATCCATCTGACATGAAAGGACTACCCTTGGAACAGTCGCCGAGGTTGTTGATGCAAGGAAGCTAAATTATCATTAGATTTAGTAATTAATAGCTATTAGGTCATCTTGACTAATGGCTACTTCAGTTCTCTTACACAATCAATAAATTCCCCGGCATATTGCTACCATTGTTAATCATAATGTTTTGTATTGGTTTTATTATTAAAAATAATCCCAACAGTGAGACTTCATCTGTAAACATTTTTTTTTGTTTTCTTTACCACAGCAATGTCTCTACAACAACCAGATTCAATGACATGTTGTTGCCAAAAAGTTAACACTGAATCATCGTGAGTCCTGCGTGGTGTGTTATCTCCCTAGTGCCAGAGCAAAGGACATCACGAAAAGGGTGCAGAATATTCTGCAGAGTGAAAGGAGTGAGTCAGAAGTTGTATTCCACGTTGGCATTAACAGTATAAAAAAAACAGGTATTTATTCATATTTATAAGGAGTTATTCAAGAACTAGGGAGGGAGTTAAAAAGTAAGACCTTGAAGATAGTAATCCCTGGCTTACTCTCTGTGCCACATGCTAATGAGAGTAGAAATAGGAAGATAGGGAGGATCAATGTGAGGCATGAAACATGGTGCAGGAGGGAGGGCTTCTGATTCTTGAGACAATGGGACCAGTTCTGGGTCCAGAGGCACCTATTCAAAAGGGTCAGGCTGCACTTCAACAGGACTGGAACCTCGGGGGAGGTTCACTAGTGTGATTGGGTAGGATTTAAACTATATTGACAGGTGGATTGGCACCAGCATATAGAATTAGAAAAGAGGAATAAGATGCATAAAGGAGTGAGTGTGCTGGACAGTACTAGAGAAGTATTAGAGGGTAATTAAAGTCCTCCAAATATCACCACTCTATAGTTCTTGCACATATCTGTGATTTCCCTGCAGATTTGCCCGCCGTCTCTATTTAAAAGCCTATAGAATACACTTGTTAGCATGATCATACCCTTTTTGCTTCTCCACTCTAACCAAATAAATTCTGTCTTTGCCCCGCAAGGACATCCTCTTTTTCCAAACACTACAATGCCTTCCCTAATCAATACTGACACCCACCTCCCTTTTTACCTTCCCCATCCTTTCTGAATACTTAATATCCTTGAATATACTAGGTATACAAGGAGCAACAGACTAAGGAAGGATACAAGGAATGCAATGACAGGTTTAGAATATGTGTATGTAAACGCACAAAGTGTGCTGAATAAGGTTGGTGAGCTACAAGCGCAAATAGCTCTGTGGGAATATGATGTTGTGACATTAATAGAAATGTGGCTTAATAATGGTGACGACTGGGTGCTTATTATTCAAGGATATAGAGTATTCAAAAGGATGGGGAAGGGAAAAAGGGAGGTGGGTGCCAGTACTGATTAGGGAAGGCATTGTAGTGTTTCGAAAAAGAGGATGTCCTTGCAGGATAAAGACAGAATTTATTTGGTTAGAGTGGAGAAGCAAAAAATGGCATGATCATGCTAACGAGTGTATTCTATAGGCTTTTAAATAGTTAGAGAGAGCAAATCTGCAGGGAAATCACAGATGTATGCAAGAACTATAGAGTGGTGATATTTGGGGGACTTTAATTACCCCAATATCAATTGGAGTAATGTTAGAGTAAAGGGTAAGGATGGGGAGAGATTTCTGAAATGTGTTCAGGAGAACTTCCTTGACCTGTGTGGTCTTAGCCCAACTAGGAAGAAGGCATTGCTGGATCTGGTGCTGGAGAATGAGGTTTGCCAATGGCACCAAGTATCTGTGAGGGAACACTTGGATAAGAGTGATCATTACATCATAAAGTTTAATTTAGCAATGGAGAAGAACAAACAACAATCTAAAATAGAGCTTTTAAATTGGAAGACAGCTAAACTTCAATGGGATGAGAGCACATCTACCCAAGGTAAAATGGAACCAAAGATTGACAGATAAAACTGTAATAGAACAATATTTAAGGAGATGCTTCAGGTACAGGCTAGGTACATTCCAACAAGGGTGAAAGGTAAGGTAATCAGGGTTTCCAAGATGATGAGGGAGATAGCAAATACGATGAACCAAACAAAGAGGATGTATGATGAATGTCAGGTAAATTCTTCAAATGAGAAGCAGGCCAAATAGAATAAGTTGAGAGGGGAGTGAAGAAGAAAATAAGACTGGCATAGAGAGAAAATGAAAATAGAATGGCAGTTAACATAAAAGGGAACCCAAAATTCTACCCACATGTAAGTAGCAAACGGGTGGTATTTGGTTCCTCTGACACGGAACAGAAACCCAACCCTGTATATATTTTAAAACGTTATCCTTATTACTATTTCTTATTTTTAAACTGGACTTTTCTGCTGAACACAGACAATCATGATTGTTGACCCTCTGTCTGGAAATTATCCCCAGCTGTCTCCAGAACAAAAGAATTGTCTTCTCAGTTTTGGGAATGTCACACCTCGTTATGCCTAAAGAGCTTTTAATGGGCCACTTGGGATTATACAGACCAATTTCAAAAGGAGCTACAGGAATTCTGTTTGCACTTGATAAGTCAGCCTTGCTAGTGGAGTCCGTGGGTCTTCTGAGACAATGCCTTCTCAAACACCAGACCCTCAACCTGACCCTTTTCAACCCATAATGGCTCAGACATTATCAGTGCTGAAAACAAAGCCAACTTCCAGATGCTGGATAAACATCCTTTGTTGAAATCACTGTGGAGAAGGAAGGTACCATGGCCCAAGACATTAGCCTTTTGAGCAATATGACCTTTCTGAGCTGTGCAGCCAGTCTGCTTTTTAACATCCAACTGGCAGACCATACAGAAGCAAGCTCTGTCCAGGTTGGACCACTGGCCCATCAAACCTGGTTCTACTGGAAAATTTTGTATCATCACTTACAGAACAGGTGCCATCTCTGTGTGCCTACTTTACCTTGTGGCATCAACGCCACCTGAAAAAGCGAATCTTACAACAGTGGTCTCCAGCCAGCTGACCATCAAAAATCTACTTGAAAGACTTCCTCATTGGACTCTGATTTTGTGACTCTGGAACTCATGTGAACCAATATTCATTTTCCCTGTAGTTCTTGTACTATAAAACCTCCTTTTCTCTATCCCTCCCTTTACTGTGTGAATATGGAGAGGGACATTGCTAATGCTCCTCTTTGGGGGTTTTGAATATGTACAATAAAGTAATCTGCTGAGTCAATCCTAACTTGAGTTTGCTGTGGGACTACTAGTAAAATTGGACCACATGAAAATCAATGGGTTGGGAAACTACACCGCCGCTTATTCTTAAAATAAACTAATTCAAAACACCTTCTGTGTACAGACAGGTGGTAAGAGGAAAACAGTGCTGTTTGAACTGATCCACTCCTGTCTGTGACAGTAGTAAGAGGTGGAGTGCAGCCTACTAGGGACAAAGATCATGATAAATATTTAGAGGTTCAGGGCAAAACTAGAATACTTAATGGGTACTTTGTATAGGTGCTTACTAAGGAAGAAGATATTGACAAAATACCCTGTAGAACTGGAGATGCAATGGATGGCATGAGAAGTGACAGGAAGGATGCACTTGAAAGGCTGGCTATGCTTTGAGTGGGAGCCACCTGACCCAGGTGGCTTATATCCCAGGTTGCTAAAGGAAGTGGAAGTGGTGATACCACTGGAAGGTCATAATCTTCCAATCTGCCCTAGATATGGGCAGTGTGCTGGAAGATTGGAGAGTGGCAAATGTGAAACCCTTATTCAAGAAAGTGTGCAAGGAGATTCTTAGTAACTACGTTCCTGTCAATGTAATATTAGTGGTGGGTAAGGTTTTAAAAACAGTAATCAGAAAAAAAAAAATCAAAAATCACTTGGAGAGGTTTGAGTTCATTAAGGTGAGCCAGCATGGATCTGTAAAAGGCAAATCATGTTACACTAATCTAATTAATATTTTGATGAAGTCACAGGGAAAGTTGATGAAGGGAAAGCAATGTATGTTGTCTCTAGGGATTTTAAGAAAGCCTTAGACGAAGTATGACTTGGATATGGGAATACAGAGTAAAATTTCAAAATTTGCTGATGATACCAAACTGGGAGCTGTGACAGACAGTGAGGATGATGCCAATTGACTGCGAAAGGACATAGATAGGCTGGCAGAATGGGCAGTCAAATGGCAGATGGAACTTAATACAGAGAAGTGTGAGGTAATGAATTTTGGCAGAAGGCATAAAGAGAGGCCAGACTGATTTAATGGCAGAGTTCTAAAGAGTGTGCAGGGGCAGAAGAATCTTGGGGTGGGGGGGAGGGGGGGTGGGATTCACACACATAGGTCTTTGAAAGCGGCAGGACAAATTGAGAGAGTAATTAGCACAGCATATGGGATATCTTGGGCTTCATGAATAGAGTTGGGAGTGGGACTGATTGGATTGCTTGACAGAAAGTTGGCATGGATTCATTGGGCCAAATGGCCTCCTTCTGTGCCATAATGACTGTGACTCTAATTTTTACATGGTGTATTTATTTGCTATGAAGGTTAGAAGTGTGATTGCATTTACTGCATCAATTAGAAGAGTATAGATTCAATCTTCTGATTAAGACTTGAGTACATACCTAGACTGAAATCCCAAGGCAATAATGAGAGTGCTGCATCATGTACAGTCTTTCAGATGAGATGTTAAAATGAATCTTGAAACAATCTGTTTAGAGGATTGTAAGAAGTTCCATATCACTTCTCCCAGAAGGGCAGAGAATTCACCCAGTGTACCAGTCAGCATTCATCCTTCAGCCAATATCAAAACTGTTTAACTGGTGATGCATCCCTCACCAGCCTTAGCCACCCTGCTGACCATTATTTCAGGCTGAATCAGATGCTTTGCAATCTCAGCTTCCTACTTGACCTTCAAGCAAATGTTATGATCCCACATTCTCTTCTTCAGAAAGACAAACTTTCACCTCCATAGCATTACCTGCCTGTACCCTTACCTAATTCAAGCTGGTGTCACCTTCAGACTTGACTATTCTAATGTTCATCTGGAGGGCCTCCCATCTTCCTTTCTCTGTAAGCCTCAGTTCACCCAAACTTGCTATATCCTATGTCACACCTGATCCTGTCACCAGTCACCTTGCTGATTTACATTGGCTCCCCGTCCTCCAACATCACCTGTTTAAAATTTTCATTCCCACATTGTGATCTCTTCATGGACATATCCCACTCTATCTTTGTAATCTCTCCAGCTTTATTACAACCATTCCCCTCCACAGCACTGGTGGTCATGTGCATCATCCCATAACCATACATCAGCATTGACAGCCATACCTTCAGCCCTCTAGACCTCAATACCCTGGAATTTCCCCCTGAGCTCCTACACCTCCTCACTTCCTTTAAGAACACTCATAACCTATGTCTTTGACAGAGTTTTTGTTCATCCCTCTTGATATCTTCTCCTTTGGTTTGGCTTCCATTTTTGTCTGATCACACATCTGTGAAGTGTCTTGGGATGCTTTTTCATGTTAAGGGTGCCAAATAAATGTAAGTTGCTGTTGTTTTAATAACAACACAGATGATACATTTACTGGATAAAAGGTTTGAACAGGCTTTTGGTCTTATGCAAATAAAGACTTGCATTTATGTAGCAATTTTCACATTCACAGAATAACACAAAGCTCTTCACAGCCAATGGATTACTTTTGAGGTGTAAACACTTGTTGTGTAGAAAAATGTGGCAGCCATTTTACACAAACCTAAGTCCCATAATCACCAATGAGTTGGTTGACCAGTTAACATATTTTAGTGCTGTTGGTTGTGGAATGAATGGTGACCCTGACACCATGAGAACTCCTTGCTTTTTGAACTGATGCCATGGGATCTTTTACAGTCACCTAAACAGGCAGACTATCTGTGGTCTCATCCAAAAGTCACTACTTCTGACAATGTAGCACTTTCTCAGTACTGCACTGAAGTGTGATTAGATTATGTGCTCTAGCAGGGCTTGAACCCACGACAAACTGACTTAGAAGTAAGAGTGGTGTCAATGAGCTAAGTTGACATGTAAATGCATGATTTGGTATACAAGAAAATAAAGCAATTGGATGCTCAAAATGGTAAATGAGCCCAATCCATTTTCCCAGGTAGGAACTACAAAAGACTCAGTAATAGCACTTTAGTGAAATTACAGAGTATATTTCATTTTATTTTACACACTAAGTGTATAATGCACTTCATCTTTTATTGGTAAAGAAAGAAAACCAGAGACTAAGGTTTCATGCAGAATTTTCCCTTAATATTTGATATGTTGCATCCTAGCCATGAATGCTTTTCAAACACCAAGATCTACTGCCTCTAAAATAGTGTTGCCAATCGCTGTTTGTTGAAAAATGAACAACTCATCATTTTTAAAGGCATCAGGTTAGTTCACCTGGTATCAGCTCTCACCTGGTGTTTTAAAAATCACAAAACAATTTAAGTACAGAAAATTCTTAAAGTGGACTTCTCCATGTGACCCAATTTGTCTAGTTTAACTAATGTTCATTCTAACCACAGGAGGGCCAAATAACTAGTTTGAATCTTTAATGATCATTTTAAATGCATTCATTTAGCTGATGTTTGTTTGATCAGTCAGCTGAATAAATTTTTATGTAGAATATTCAGCCATTAATTGTTAGCAAGCAACAGCAGATTACTAACTAGAAGTGAATTAAGAGCTTAAGCTCTGAAAGTAATAGACACCATTTCAGGAGCACTATAGAAAGCAAAATGATAAGACATAAGTCATGGTTACTTACATTTCCTGCAAATTAAGCATTTACATCAAGGTTAAGAGGAGATTGAACAGAGATTTTTAAATTTATAAAGGGTATGCACGAAAAGGTTGCTTCTGCTGGTTGCGGGGGGCGGGGGGGGGTCAATGATGAGTGGTCATCAATTTCAAATTGTCACTAAGTGAATGAGAAGGGGGGATAGGAAAATAATCTTTTTGCACGAGTATTGCTGGAGCATGGAATGCTTTACCACATGAAGCAGTTCAAGCAAAGGCGATCACATCTTTTGAAGTAAAACCAAACATCTCAAGTAAAGAAAGATATTGGACAATGGGGAGCAGAACGTACGAAATGGAAGAAATAGGCCATTCGGCCCCTCATGCTTGCACTGCTATTCAATAAGATCATGGCTGATCTGTTTGTGCATCGAGTTCTACATTCCCATCAACCCCTGATAACTTTTGATCCCCTTGCCCAATAAGAATCTATCTACCTCTGCCTTAAAAATATTCAGTGACCCTGCCTCTATCGCCTTCCGAGGCAGAGAGTTCTAAAGTCGCACAACCCTCTGAGAGAAAAAAAATTTCCTCATCTCTGTTCTATAAGGGCAGCCCTTAATTGTACAACAGTGCCCCCTAGTTCTGGACTCACCCACAAGAGGAAACATCCTTTCCACATCACCTTGTCAAGACCATTTAGGAACACATATTCCTCAATCAAGTCACCCCTCACTCTTCTAAACTCCAGTGGAAACAAGCCCAGTCTGTCCAACCTTTCCTCATAAACTGCCTCCAATGCATTTACATCCTTCCTTAAATAAGGAGACCCAAACTGCGCACAGTATTCAAGATGCGGTCTCACCAATGCCCTGTATTACTGAAGCATAACATCTTTACTTTTATGTTGAATTCCTCTTGTAATAAGGATAGCATCCCATTAGCCTCCTTGATTATATGCTCTGCGTGCATACTAACCTTTAGTGACATATACGAGAACACTCAGATCCCTCTGCACCTCGGAATTCTGCAGTTGTTCTCCGTTTAAGTAATACTCTGTTTTTTTATTCTTCCTGTCAAAGTGAACAATTTCATATTTTCCCAGAGAGCAGTGGGATTTATTTTGGATGCTCTCATAATGAAGTCAGCACCAACAGAGTGGGCCAAATGATCTCTTTCTGTGCTGGGAGCTTCTATCCTCCTAAATAGCTCAAGGAACTAACATTCCTGTTCACTATAACCAACAAAATATGCTTTCATTTAATATATTTCATTTGGGAAAATGTTGCGACCAAATTGCTTTGAAAAGTCACATTCATAATGACTGAAGTACACTGTTGCTGCTCATGCTATTAGATGTGTAAGCATTATGCCTCTTACATTTACCTGACTAGCCTGAGTGAGGCACATTAAATACCCACCTCACTTCCTCACTTGTACTGGTGAGGTTATACTCCCTATAAACCAAAGGTGCTCTGGTGCAATGTTCTCTCTGATATGGTTAGATAGGGTAGACAAAGAAAATCATCTGCTGGTACAAGGATTGGGGGACACAGATTTGAGGTTTAGAAGAGTTATCCAGGTGGGTCGGTGGGGGGGGGTTATGTAGTCACTGGTAATAACCCGGAACTTGCTGCCTATGAGAGTGGTGCAAATGGGGGCAATCAATGATTTCAAATTGAGTGGGCACTTCAGGGTAACAAACTTACAGGGCTACAAGGATAGGGCAGGGGAATGGGACTAACTGAATTGCTCCACAGTGAATTGGCATGAACTCGATGGGCTGAATGGTCTCCTTCTGGCCAATATGACTCTATGATTAACGTGCAAGGCTGCACAACCTGAAACCTCTCACACAGACTACACACAAGTTGGCCCCTTTAAATTATTTAAGTTACACATGTGCGTAGCCAACAAAAAATAAATTGGAGTGTACATTGCTGAGGTGTCTATCAAATGTAACTTTTCAGTGCAGAACTGCAGGTACACTTTTTGTTACACTGTGCATGAGTGTTCACATCAATTGTGGTACTGTTAGTATTGCAGAAAGTTAACACACTCAATATGAGTGGTTAGTATAAACTAATCACACAAGTATACTTAGTGACATCTCAATGGCATGATAAAAAATGTATTTTGTGCAATTAGATTATCTCCAGTTGTCTCAGACCTATAGAAGCTTTCTCCCTTAGACACCCACCATCCCTCCACCTTAAAATACTTCTTCAAAACCAGTCTGTTTGAACATGTCTTCAGTCCTCTTCTCTAATTTGCTTCTAATCCACAGGATCCCTGTCTCCTCTAATGAGCAGCCTTGGGATGTTTATGTGTTAAAGGCTCCATAATAGTGCAATCGTAGCATTACTGACGTAGCACTACACCTTGCATAGCAACCTAACTTGGGTCATGGTGCAGTCAAAACAGCCAGGCTGTATTCAACGTGTCCATATTAGTTCTGAGAAAGTTACAAGTAAATTTGACATGTGACAGCAAGTATGTTAACCATGATAATGATCTTATCTAGTGTTGTACTGCCCTCTAATGGAGAAGTAGATATATGTAAGTAGTTGTAGCAGTGAATATGAAGGTGGGTTTACTGATGTTTTAGATTATTGCACAAATTAGTTTAAGCTCTTATCAATAGGAAATGGTGAATAGATCATGTCAGACAAAAGTGATAATGCTAAACAAAATATGTAATGCAGTTTATTATGTTGTCCAGTGTCCAGTAAAGTATCCATAGTAAATCAAGTTAGTGCTTAGAACCCAGAGCAGTGCAGAATGAAGATATTAAAGTTATGAGGTTCTAATCTTAGTTATGACTATTGGAAGAGATACAGAAGAAACCAGCTGTTCCCCTTGAGGGACAGAGAGAAACTGACAAAACCTATGTCGAACAGCATCACAACTTAGTAACTGATGCAGTAACAACTGAGCTGGGAACAGATGTGTGCTAACTTTCCTCTTGGTTTAGAAGTGGTTCATAACTTTTTGTGTATGTCTGTGGGGAAGAGGTGAAGTGATTTCTAAAATCAGCAATTTAACATTGAGTCATTCCTTATACAAGTTCCTTTCTTGTCACAAGTTATTCTCACCATATTTTTGAAGCAGTAAAAGGCTGGTTAAATCTGAACCTACATCCAGGAGCGCAATAACTTTAGAACAAATACTCCTTTGTTTGACTCGAAGGCATAACTAGCAATTGAATTACTACTATTGTCATCAGCTAAGTTTCATTGTTTCTTGATCAGGCAACACAATGGAACATTGAATGTCAAAACTGGCCAGAACAGCAGAGAACTGGCGGTTTCAAATTATGGAGCCATATTCATGGCATCTAATATCATTTTTGAATTTTGACTTACGGTTTATTATTTAGACTTCAGCATAAATGGTCTGAATTGTTTTCTCTGAAAGATTGGTAAATGGATGACTGAAATAAAATCAATTAAGTGGCAGCAAATGTTCTTACACTGAAAGAATATTCATATAATTACCACTAACTACATATTGCCATGAAATTGAATTTAACACAGAATGAGGCAAATTACAGATTGATTTTCCATCCATAAACTATGCCTCCACAGAAACTCTATCTCATTATATGTTTCATCTGAAATATAAAATATACATGGCTCTGTTTAGACACATGGGAAAAAAAAACAGGCATTAAAAAAAAGATTTGAGTTGTGCAGGGAAAGACCTTCCCTACAGATTGGCAAAATCCATGTGGCCCATTCTCAAAAGTAAACTCTAGTGTAAAGCTTTTAAAGACCAAACATTTATAAGTACATTGTAAAGTGTTTCTTGGTAGCTTACTTCAGCGATCTGATTTGTGTCCTTATTTTTTCCTTTTGTTACCACTCCATTTTTGTAGAGTTATATATAATCCTTTTCAAACTATAAATCACAAAGCATTAAAAATTAGATTTGAAATGGTCTTTCTTAAAAAAAAACACAAGATTCAAGATATTCCTTTGATGTCATTTTTTTTATCCAGTTGTAAATTAAGTTGCCCTCAAAGGTTAACTTGGTCCTTTCATCAGTTCTGCGATAAAACACTGGTTATTCTCCTTTGCTCTTTTTTTTTTCATTAAATGACAAAGCTAGCATTAAATAACTAGACAGGAAAAATGAAAGAGCACAAATCTCAATGTAGTTCTGAGTCTGCAGAGCACTTGCCCAGCCTTAATGGAATATTGTCCACTATCCTGATCACTAGGTTGAGAAATTGGAGAGGTTGCAGCAAAGAGATTAGGCATCTGAGACATAAGTAGAGGCTGCATTGGAATATTTATACCAGAAAGGTAAGTCCACAATGTTCAAGATCTCGAAGGACACAGAGAAGGTAAAAATAACTAAGTTTCAGCATCACAAATTCTACAACAGAGCACGCCCTGAAACTGGGAGGATGGAAGGTGAAGAGGCAGTTTAGCTTTAACTACACCTGAAGGTGTGAATGTAAAAAGCAGACAAGGAAGACAGGGTGAGATAACTGTATCAGCAATGGATAAATATTTGATTTGAAAAATTTAATTAGTACCTATGAGAATATTTATGGACTCCATTTCCTGGACACTCAGAGTGACCAGATTGACCACAATGATATTTTCCAGTCATGTACGTTCCTCTGTAATGCAAAAGTAAGCGAAAGAGATTTGATAATGATTAACTGGTTTACTGAACTGTGTGGTTCAATAATGTTATTTTTAAAATGTGACTTTAAAAAACCCAACACAAATAAAACTCTTAAAATTACAGGTCTGAGGCAATAAAGCACAAATGCATTTTCCCGTCAAGATTCCCAATTTTAGTTGCACCATGACATTGGGCAAAGGCTTACAAGTGTATCCTGACTCAAAGGCAATGCAAGCAACCTGCACTGAAAATGAGTGTTTACTGCATATACCGCTGGACTGAAATAGCTCATTCTCAAGCATATAAAGAACAGAGACTTTGTAAAGTAATAGTTTACTTTTTCACCTGCTCACTTTCTCAATCACAACTTGAGATTACCTACCTTTAGCTTGACCTTCCACAGACTTTGAATATTCACTAGATATAAGATAAAAACAAAAAACCGCGGATGCTGGAAATCCAAAACAAAAACAGAATTATCTGGAAAAACTCAGCAGGTCTGGCAGCATCGGCGGAGAAAAAAAGAGTTGACATTTCGAGTCCTCATGACCCTTCAACAGAACTGATTTTTCTTTACAATGAGAGAGGTGAAATATAAGCTGGTTTAAGGTGTGAGGTCGGAGGGGGTGGGGGGGGTGGTGGGTGTTGGGTGGGGTCAGAGAAGTGGAGGGGGGTGGTGTGGTTGTAGGGACAAGCAAGCAGTGATAGGAGCAGATCATCAAAAGATGTCACAGACAAAGGAACAAAAGAACACAGAGGTGTTGAAGTTGGTGATATTATCTAAACGAATGTGCTAATTAAGAATGGATGGTAGGGCACTCAAGGTATAGCTCTAGTGGGGGTGGGGGGGCATAAAAGATTTAAAAATAATGGAAATAGGTGCGAAAAGAAAAATCTATATAAATTATTGGAAAAAAAAACAAAAGGAAGGGGGAAGAAACAGAAAGGGGGTGGGGATGAAGGAGGGAGCTGAAGACCTAAAGTTGTTGAATTCAATATTCAGTCCGGAAGGCTGTAAAGTGCCTAGTCGGAAGATGAGGTGTTGTTCCTCCAGTTTGCGTTGGGCTTCACTGGAACAATGCAGCAGGCCAAGGACAGACATGTGGGCAAGAGAGCAGGGTGGAGTGTTAAAATGGTAAGCGACAGGGAGCTTTGGGTCATTCTTGCGGACAGACCGCAGGTGTTCTGCAAAGCGGTCGCCCAGTTTACGTTTGGTCTCTCCAATGTAGAGGAGACCGCATTGGGAGCAATGAATACAGTAGACTAAGTTGGGGGAAATGCAAGTGAAATGCTGCTTCACTTGAAAGGAGTGTTTGGGCCCTTGGACGGTGAGGAGAGAGGAAGTGAAGGGGCAGGTGTTACATCTTTTGCGTGGGTATGGGGAGGTGCCATAGGTGGGGGTTGAGGAGTAGGGGGTGATGGAGGAGTGGACCAGGGTGTCCCGGAGGGAACGATCCCTACAGAATGCCGACAGGGGGGGTGAAGGGAAGATGTGTCTGGTGGTGGCATCATGCTGGAGTTGGCGGAAATGGCGGAGGATGATCCTTTGAATGCGGAGGCTGGTGGGGTGATAAGTGAGGACAAGGGGGACCCTATCATGTTTCTGGGAGGGAGGAGAAGGCGTGAGGGCGGATGCGCGGAAGATGGGCCGGACACGGTTGAGGGCCCTGTCAACGACCGTGGGTAGAAAACCTCGGCTATGGAAGAAGGAGGACATGTCAGAGGAACTGTTTTTGAAGGTAGCATCATCGGAACAGATGCGACGGAGGCGAAGGAACTGAGAGAATGGGATGGAGTCCTTACAGGAAGCGGGGTGTAAGGAGCTATAGTCAAGGTAGCTGTGTGAGTCGGTAGGCTTGTAATGGATACTGGTGGACAGTCTATCACCAGAGATTGAGACAGAGAGGTCAAGGAAGGGAAGGGAAGTGTCAGAGATGGACCACGTGAAAATGATGGAGGGGTGGAGATTGGAAGCAAAATTAATAAATTCTTCCAAGTCCTGACGAGAGCATGAAGCAGCACCGAAGTAATCTTCGATGTACCGGAGAAAGAGTTATGGAAGGGGGCCAGAGTAGGACTGGAACAAGGAATGTTCCACATACCGCATAAAGAGACAGGCATAGCTGGGGCCCATGCGGGTACATAGTTAGTCGTCTAACAAGGTAAAACAGAGGGGTGAAAGTCATTTAAATAGAAGTTTCCTTCATAAACATAAATTTTCCTCTACTCTGTGACTGCCATGGCCTCAGGCCACTCCTTAATATCTCTCAGTGACAAGTGACGTAAAAGGAATACATATACAAAATTAATCAAAATAGGTTTTGATTGCCTACATTCAGTTTCTAATCCAGGACTCTTGCTCACTACAAAGCCAGACACAGGAGCCTCACTGATGTCTCGAGTATGAGCATTCAGACTGTCTTCTATGATCCTGATACTTTACTGCTTTCAATTACACATGCTGGGGAGTCTGGAGCAGAGTGTATATTTCTGTAAAACATGCAGTAGTGCAAGACAATATGCGGATATTGGTTGTGTCTGCCAATCACACGAAAGACCGATGACATTTTGAACATGGATGTTAGCATCTGCTACCACTACTTCTATATGATGTGAAAAGCTTCTAATATCTAGGTTGGCTAGCCACTCAATGACCTCCTGAGATGCTGAGTGGAAAAATGGGGTGCTTCCTGCACCAAATCTTAGTAAACAGTTTGATTTGATGCATGGCCACAATTACACTTTGGTTGTCACTCATCTCCCACTTATTGGGCAGAAGCCACAGCTTCCATGTTCTACACTGATATTCTTGAATGATGTTCATCATCTTTGAGTGAGGCAGTAGCCAGACACCTGGGTCAGTGATGAAGTATGGGTTCAATATGCTACATGAGTCCCACAATTTCTGGGTAGTGGGTTAAAAACAGCTGCCTGAATATTTTGCCGTTTCCCAGAATAGCTGGAATGATCTTAAGTGCTTTTGAGGTGGACTTTTCAAGTCTTCAAGAAAGGGGAAGGTAGGAGTTCATGATATTTTCTATCACAGGGAACACGATGGCATCACAGCGAATGCCAAGTGGGTCAATGTGGGACAGCAGCAGGAGCCACTGAGTTGGTGTGAATTTAAGACTGTCCTCACAGCAGTCCTCACATCCACAAGCTTCACATGACAGCTGTAGGGCCACAACGAAGCATGGTACGCTTCAGCTGAGTTAGACAAAGGCTATTTTGCAGTGCTGAGTGTTCTGGCTGTGCTTCCCCGTTACATTCCAGCAGATTTCTGGACCATGATCACCCTGGTGTCAGCTTCAGTTAAAGTCAAAGGCAAAGTAACAATTTGATACCTATGACTTCTGCAGCACCATTAGCCAACATGACCCTTAAGCAAATGACTGAACAGACCGTCACATTGCAGGGCAGCGGGGATTTTAATTCCAATTGCCCGGTAAGAAAAGGGTGGTGGCGTAAAGTTCACTGAAGTGGAGGTTTGTTCACCTTTCCACCTCCAATTTTGCTGAAAGATGCAAGAACCAGGGTAGTAATAATGGGAATTTCAATTACTCTAATTTAGATTGCGATAGTAACACTGCAAAGGGAGGAGTTTTTATTCATTTACGGGATGTGGGCATGCTAGCTAGGCCAGCATTTATTGCCCATCCCTAATTGCCCTTGAGAAAGTGCTGGTGAGCTGCCTTCTTGAACCATTGCAGTCCATGTGGTGTAGGTGCACCCATAGTGCTGTTAGGGAGTTCCAGGATTTTGATCCAGTGACAGTGAAGGAACGGCAATATATTTCCAAGTGAGGATGGTGAGTGGCTTGGAGGGGAACTTCCAGGTGGTGGTGTTCCCATGTATCTGCTGCCCTTGTCCTTCTAGATGGTAGTAGTCGTGGGTTTGAAAGATGCTGCTTAAGGAGCCTTGGTGAGTTTCTGCAGTGCATCTTGTAGGTGGTACACACTACTATTTATCGGTGGTGCAGGGAGTGAATGTTTGTGGAAGGGGTGCCATCAAACTGGCTGCTTTATCCTGCATGGTTGTTAAGCTTCTTGAATATTGTTGGTGCTGCACTCATCCAGGCAAGCAGAGAGTATTTCATCACACTCCTGACTTGTGCCTTGTAGATAGTAGACAGGCTTTGGGGACTCAGGGGTGATTTGCTCACCACAAGATTCCTAGCCTCTGACCTGCTCTTGAAGCCAAAGTATTTAAATGGCTAGTCCAGTTCAGTTTCTGGTCAATGGTAATCCCAGGACGTTGATAGTGGGGGATTCACCGATGGTAATGCCATTGAATATCAAGGAGCAACGGTTAGATCCTCTTGTTGGAGATGGTCATTGCCTGGTAATTGTGTGGCGTGAATGTTATTTGCCACTCATCAGCCCAAGCCTGGATTTGTTCAGGTCATGCTGCATTTGGACATGGAACTGCTTCAGTATCGGAGGAGTCACGAATGGTGCTGAACATTGTGCAGTCATCAGCAAACATCCCCACTTCTGACCTTATGTTGGAAGGAAGGTCAGTGATGAAACAGCTGAAGACAGTTGGACCTAGGACACTACTCGGAGAACTCCTGCAATGATGTCCTGGAACCAAGATGATTCGGAGATGAGCAGGGGTGGGGTTCCTGAAACATGAACAAGACGGCTTTCTTGATCGGGGTTTCCAGCCCAACAAGAAAGGAAGCAATGATGGATCTAGTTCAGTATAATGTCCTGTGGGGCAAGTGACACATATTTCAGTGGAGCATTTGAGGAACAATGCTCACATCATTAGGGTTAGAATATTTATGGAAAAGTTTATTAAATGTGAAAATACTTAACTGGAGGAGGGCTAACTTCTGTGAATTGTAAAAGGATGTGGATTGGAATCAAAAATTGGGAGGGAAAATAGGAATTAATTGATGCAAGGCCTTGAAAAGAGATGGTTTGGATGAAGAGCAGACATTTAAACATAGAAATATAGAAAATAGGAGTAGGTCACTTGGCCCTTCAAGTCTACTCCGCCATTCAGTATGATCAAGGCTGATCCTTTATCTCAACGGCATACTCTCGCTCTCTCCCCATGCCCCTTGACACCTTTAGAGTCTAGACATCTATTTCCTTCTTAAGTATATTCAATGACTTGGCTTCCACAGCCTTCTGTGGTAGGGAATTCCACAGGTTTACCACCCTCTGAGTGAAGTTTCTCCTCATCTCAGTCCTAAATGGCCTACAACGTATCCTGAGATTGTGACCCCTTGTTTTAGAAACCTCCCAAAGGGAAACATCATCCCTGCATCCAGTCTGTCCAGCCCTGTCAGAATTTTATACGTTTCAATGAGGTCCCCTCATTCTTCTAAACTCCATTGAATACAGGCCTAGACAGCCCAATCTCTCCTCATAAGACAATCCTGCCATCCCAGAATCAGTCTGGTGAATCTTCACTGCATTCGCTCTATGGCAAGATATCCTTTCTTAGGTAAGGAGACCAAAACTGCACACAATACTCCAAGTGTAGCCTCACCAAGGCCCTGTACAGCTGCAGTAAGACACCCTTGCTCCTGTACTCAAGTCCTCTTGCTATGAAGGCCAACATGCCATTCGCCTTCTTAATTGCTTGCTGCACCAACATGCTTGCTCTGAGTGATTGGTTTGCAAGGGCACCCAGGTCCCTTTGTACATCAACATTCCAATCTATCATCGTTTAAATAATACCCTGTCATTCTGTTCTTCCTACCAAAGTGGATAACTTCATACTGGTCTACATTATACTGCATCTGCCATGTATTTGCCCACTTACTCAACTTGTCTACATCACCTTGAAGCATCTTAACATCCTCCTCACCACTCACATTTCCATCTTGTTTTGTGTCATCAAAATTGGAAATATTACATTTGGCTCCCTCATCCAAATCATTGATATATATTGTGAATAGCTGGGGCCTAAGCACAGACCCCTGTGGTACCCCACTAGTCATCATCTGCCATTCCAAAAAAGGCCCATTTATCCCTACTCTTGGATTCCTGTCTGCAAACCAATTCTCAATTCACGCAATTACCCACAATGCCATGTGGTTTAATCTTGCACAGTAGCTCTTAAGTGGGACTTTATGAAAAGCTGTCTGAAAATCCAAATACACTACATCCACTGGTGCTCCCTTATCTATTGCGCTAGTCACGTCCTCAGAAAACTCCAGTAGGTTTGTCAAACATGATTGCCCTTTCATAAGTCCATGTTGACTTTGTCTAATCCTGTTGATATTTTCTAAGTGTCCTGTTATCACATCCTTTAAAATAAACACTAGAATTTTCACTACCACTGATGTTAAGCTAACCTGGTCAGCAATTCCGTTTTTCCCTCTCTTTTTTAAAAAAAATAATGGGGTTACAATCTGCCAGGACTGTTTCAGAATCTACAGAATTTTAGAAGATTACAACAAATGCATCCGCTATTTCTATGTCCACCACCTTTAGTACCCTGGGATGTAGATTATCCGGCCCTGGGGATTTATTGACTTTCAGTCCCAGTAATTTCTCCAGCACTTTCTTTTTTAGTAATAGTAATTTCCTTCAATTCCTCCTTCTCCCTAGACCCTCAATTCCCTAGCATTTCTGGGAAGTTATTTGTGCCTTCCTCTGTGAAGACAGAACTAAAGTAGTTGTTTAATTGCTCTGCCATTTCCTTGTTCTCGGTTATAAATTCTCCTGTTTCAGACTGTAAAAGGCCTATATTTGTCATCAGCAATCTTTTTCTTCTTACATACTTATAGAAGCTTTTACAGTCCTCTTATGCTTCTTGCAAGTTTACTCTCTTACTCTATTTTTCCCCTCAATCAACCTCTTGGTCCTCTGCTAAATTTGAAACTGCTCCCATTACTCAGGCTTGCTACTTTCTCCAGCAACTTTATATGACTCCTCTTTGGACCTAATACTATCAATTTCTTTTGTTAGCCGTCATTGGGCCACTTTTCCTATTGTGTTTTTGTGCCAGAAAGAAACGTAACTCTTGCAATGCATACATTCATTCTTTAAATATTAGCCATTGCCTATCCACTGTTATGCCTTTATGAAGTTCCCCAATCTATCTTAGCCAACTCACACCTCATACCTTGTTTAGATTTAAGGCTCCAGTTTCAGATTGGACTACTTCGCTTTCCACCCTAAGGAAGAATTCTAACATGTTATGGTCACTGTTCCCTAAAGGGCCCTGCACAAGATTATTAATTAACCCCTTCTCATTGCAAAAAACCAGATCTAGAATAGCCTAATCCCTAGTTGGTGTCTCAATGTACTGGTCTAAAAATCCATCTTGTACACAATCCAGGAACTGCCACAGTATTATTGCTAATTTGGTTTGCCCATTCTATATGTGGATTAAAGTCACCTATGATTACTGTAGCACCTTTGTTACATGCATCTCTAATTTCCTGTTTAAAACCATCCCCATATCTTATCACTACTGATTTGACACCTATGGACAACTCCCATTAATGTTTTCCACCCCTTGTTGCTCCTTAGCTCCACCCAGGCTGATTCTACATCTAAATTTTCTGAGCCAATACCCGCTCATTATTGCACTGATTTCATCCTTAACTAAATGCCACACCATCTCCTTTTCCTTTTTGCCTGTCCTTCCTAAATATTGAATACCCTTGGATATTCAGTTCCCAGCCTTGGTCACCCTGCAGCCATGTCTTTGGTAATCGCAATCATATCGTACCCATTACATCTTTGTGCTGTTATTCTTAACGGGGATAGGAAGGTCATTCAAAGCTGGGCCTCCTTAGATAACTAAAGGGGGAGGTTAAAATGAAACAGGAAAAGGCGGCTTATGGCAAATATATGATTCATAACATTATAGAAAACCAAGCTGAATACATAAATTACAAGGGAGATCTTTAAAAAAGGGAATTAAGGGTACAGAGAGCATGAGAATACATTAGTGGCTAACATAAAAAGGAATCTCCAGGTGTTTTATAAACATATAAATAATGATGGTACAGTAGTCAAAGGAAGGTTAGAACTAAATAGTAGAGTCAGAGAATATAGCATGATTATTTTTCACCTGTCTCCAGTAGAGGTGATGCTCCCAATATCATACTAAAAGGATGTAGGAGAGAAATTGGATGGCATATAAAGAAAAAAATTATTTAAAACGTAGGCAGTGCCCAGTCCAGAGCGGATGCATCCAGGATTACTGAGGGAAGTTATGGTAGAAATGTAGAGGTTCTTGTCACAATCATCCAAACCTTACATATAGGGGTTACATATAGGGGAAATGTCAGAGGACTGGAGGATGCAAATGTTAGACCCATTAAAAAAGGAGAGAGGGATAACCCTTACAATTACAGGCCAGTCAGCCTAACATCAGTGCTGGGGAAACTTTGAGACAATATAATCTGGGACAAAGTAAATTAACAGCTGAAAATTATGGACTCATAAATATTAACAGATTTGTGGGAGACAAAACATGTTTGACAAACTATTTAAGTTTTTTGATGATGTAAGGGTCGTGTAGCTTGTGCATATGGATTTACAAAAGGTGAAGTACCACAAGTAGGCTTGCAAACTAATTAGTCCATAGGATCAAATGGGAAGTGGCAGTGTGGATACAAAATTAGCAAAGGGGAAAGCAGAGTAGTGGTACTTATTTATTAGACTGGAGGGAAATATACAGTGATACTCTCTGGGCATCAAATATTAGGACTTCTGTGCCTTAAGAGATAATGACTTGGTCTTGGATATAATCAGGCATAATCTCAAAGTCTGCAGTTGCCATAAAACTCAAATGTAGTAAACAGTGCGGAGGATAGCAAGACTTCAGGAGGACATGGATAACATGAAATGGTCACACCCGTAGCAGATAAAAATTAAGAGTGAAGTATAAATTGCTGCATTTTGGCCAGAAGAATGAAAAGCAGGGTTATAGGGAAAGAGCATGTTGTAGGAGTAATTGGATACCCCTACTATGTGGCCTCTCATGTGCTGTATCATTGATTCTATGTTGGAGATTAGCAGTTTTTAAAGCAAGTACAGAAGAAGAGGGGAAAAAAACAAAGGGAAAGGTCTGTGATAGAGTGGATGGTAGGAATATAGTGCACAGCCTTGCACAAAACCTGCCCAGTATCTTTAAAGCAATGCAATCGCACATCACAGAGTTTAGCGGGAACATTGGTCCCGGGGTGTAAATAGTTACAGTAGAATAGTAAAGAGGAAGAGAAGCATGGCAAGACTAGCAAGATGACTCCTTTGGCCCAGGAATTTGACAGAAAGTAGATAGGTCCCATGAGTGAGATTACCCCACTAGCAATGCTATCAATAGGGGACCCACCCCACACCACCTCAGTTCTCAGTAGCTCAAATACAGCTGCCCTCTATTGCCAGCACCTGCTGTGGAGAGAAAATGGGAGTGGTGGTTAAAATCTAAAGTTGCTAAACACAAATATACAGCCAGAAAGACTGTAAAGTCCCTAATAGACATGTTGCTGTTCCTCCAACTTTTGTTGAGCTCCATCGGAAGTGTAGGAGGCTGAGGTCAGAGTGGGATGGAGAAACAAAGTGGTAAGTGATCAGATGGTCAAGGTCACACTTGTGGATGATCGGGTGTTCAGCAAAGCAAATACTGAATCTGCAAATGGTCTCCCAAATGTATACAAAACTTAAGAGTACTGTGGCCAGCGTAACTTTGAGAACTACATATGGTGCAGGTTTTGAACAGCGCAACAACTTTTTCATTACTCCATTGTGTTTGAGAAGTGTTGTCATTCAAATCTTAACTGTTAATCATGGCTCCATAGTAGCACTCTTTCCTCTGAATTCGATGTAATGGGTTCAAGTCCCACTCCAAAAACTTGAGCACAATCTAGGCTGATGCTTCAGTGCAGTATTGGAAGACAGCTGCATTGTCAAATATGCTGTCAGACGATGTCAAACTAGCATGTCCTGTCTTTCTGCTCAAGTGGATATATAAAAAAGAAAATTGCAACAGAAGAAGTGGCAAGGGATCGTGGCAAAAATTTCTCCTTCAACAATGCGTAAGCAGGATTATCTGACCATTTATCTTTGTGGGACCTCAGTGCACAAATTAGCTGCACAACAAGCAATGAGAGATCAGAAGTAATTTGCTAGCTGTGAAGTACTTTGGAATGCCCTGAAGATGTGACAAATGCCATATAAATGCAAGTTTGTTCTTTCTTACCTGGAGTGCTTGTGTTTTGTGTGGCTTAAAACTGGACTCCTAGTTTGCATTAGGCATAGTGTGTTTAACTGATCAACTCCAGCCTGCCTTGCAAATGTCAAAATAAATTATGTACTGCACGTTCTGCAGTGGAGAAAGGAAGATACTTAACACAAATTTTGCGAAATTGCTAGGCAATTGTTGGATATAAAACCGAAATCTAGTTGTTGGTAATCAGGCAATGCTGAGGAGTCTTATGGAAATCAGGCTATGTTAACATCAAGACTGCAAATAGGATTAGAACTTTAAAAGCTAATTTTAAAGGGTCAAACTACAAAATAATTGAACATGAGGAAGCACGAATAAATAACTAATCACAGGCAATTTGAACATTTTCCTTCTGTGGAAGTGTTGCTAGCAACTAAAGACTCACATGTATCAGCGACTTGGAATGATCACACAATTAATACAACAACAAAGTAAAGGGACAGGACCAAAAATATCCCTATTGTCACTTGTATGAAGATAAATGAAGGGCAGGCATTTGTTTAATTTGCTGGATTATATGAACATTTATATCTATCCTCATTAATAAAAAGTAGCATATTCTCTATACTTTGTCTCTATTACCTTTGATCTATAACAGGCATTTATATAGTCCCTTTAATGTAGTAAAGCATCTACCTCAAAAGACTTCTCCAGTAAATTTATTCTACAAAGTATATAATACTTTTCCCTTTTGATGTGATCATAACTAACTTTTGATAACCCAAAATCATTCGCCTAACTGGTCAGAGGAAACAGAAATTCTATACTCACGAATTGAAAGTAAGCTCTAGTTCTACAAAAAAGTGCAGGCACACATTACAAAACCAAATATCCCTCAGTAGGAAAGATGGAATTAATCCCCAGTAGCACAATGCAACGATATAATTGCATGCACTAGTCACTTCCTAACCTTAAACTAAATTTCCAATACCACAGTAATCTACCTTTTGAGGAAGTGACAAAGATGATCGATGATGGAAGGGCAGTTGACGTTATATACATGGATTTCAATAAAGCCTTTGACAAGGTCCCTCACGGCATACTGGTAATGTCACATGGGATCAGAGGTGAGTTGGCAAGATGGATACAGAATTGGCTTGGTCATAGAAGACAGAAGGTAGCAGTGGAAGGGTGCTTTTCTGAATGGAGAGCTGTGACTAGTGGAGTTCCAGAGGGATCAGTGCCGGGACCTTTGCTGTTTGTAGTATACATGAATGATTTGGAGGAAAACGTAACTGGGCTAATTAGTAAGTTTGCAGATGACACTAAGGTTGGAGGAGTTGCAGATAGTGAAGTGGATTGTCAAAGGATACACAGAGGTATAGATCGGTTGGACACTTGGGCGGAGAAATGCCAGATGGAGTTTAATCCGGACAAATGCGAGGTAATGCATTTTGGAAGGTCTAATACAGGCAGGAATTATACAGTAAATGGCAGAACCCTTAAGTGCATCGACAGGCAGAGGGATCTGGGTGTACAGGTCCACAGGTCACTGAAAGTGGCAACGCAGGTGGATAAGATAGTCAAGAAAGCATATGGCACGCTTGACTTTATCGGCAGGGGTATTGAGTATAAAAGCTGGGAAGTCATGCTGCAGCTGTATAGAACCTTGGTTAGGTCACACTTGGAATATTGCATGCAATTCTGGTCACCACATTACCAGAAGGATATGGATGCGTTGGTGAGGGTGCAGCAGAGGTTTACCAGGATGCTGCCTGGTCTGGAGGTTATTAGCTACGAGGGGAGGTTGGAGAAATTCGGATTGTTCTCACTAGAGCAAAGGAGATTGAGGGGCGACTTGATAGAAGTTTACAAAATTATGAGTGGCATGGACAGAGTAGATAGTCAGAAGCTTTTTCCCAGGGTGGAAGAGTCAATTACTAGGGGACATAGATTTAAGGTGAGAGGAGAAAACTATAGAGATGTGCGGGGAAAGTTTTTTTACGCAGAGGGTAGTGAGGGCCTGGAATTTGCTGCCAGAGGAGGTGGTGGAAGCAGGTACGATAGTGGTGTTTAAGAGGCAGCTTGACAAATACATGAATAGTTTAGGAATAGAGGGATATGGATCCCGGAAGTGCAAAATGTTCTAGTTGACGGGCAACATGATCGGCGCAGGCTTGGAGGGCCGAAGGGCCTGTTCCTGTGCTGTACTTTTCTTTGTACCTATTTTAGAACAGTGCACCATGAACTATTGAAAAATCACCTTGACTACAGAATAAGTATCATCAGTTTAATATAATTATATGCCCTCTTGCAGTAAGTGAGACTTCTTCTGGTGCCCTAGTTTTGCTTGGTTCTGTACTGCAGCTAACATCTACACCCAAAGCTCTTTGGTACATAAGTAGCACCAAAGTACAATACCATTGTTGTAACTAATTCATTTAACATATTTCTCAAGCTGCTATACAAAAATGTTCATATTGCTGTTTAAATAAAGATTACTGCTTTTATATTCTGCTTTCATTATCTTTGTTGTAACTAACTTTGGCCAAAACAATATTAGTACAGTTTAATAAAAACTGCAACGACTTCCTGTGGGGGCGGGAGAAAAGAGCCCAAAGGGAAGAAAATTGAATTTAGAAATTTAATTTCCATTTATTACCTCAGCTTTTTACAGCTTTATAATTCAACGTTTATAAAAAAAACCCTTTTAAGTCAAAAGATGACAAAATTCAAAATATTCATTACAGATTTTGTTAAGCTCCCACAAAAGAACAGCATCTAAACAAGTTTTTACTCCCAGAACAACCAACCGTAACAGTAGAAGACATTAACAGTTTGGGTGAAACCAGCCTGTTACACAAAGCAAAATACAATCCAAAGCTACTGTCAACCAGGGAATCTTAAAATCCTTCAGATCCTGGTAGTACCATCCTCTTCCTATAACAAGTTTCATTTTTTTTTTTAAAAAAGAGACTTCCAGTGTTCTAGATACAGCACATTTTCACCTGAAGCTCTTTATAAAGAATGTTGTGGACAATCAAACGGCTCAAATAAAACTCAAAAAACTCTGCAGAAACTACACTACAGGTCATATCAGTGGATTAAACACAAAGGGTTTGTACAGTTACATAAACGATGTCACAAAATACCATTACATAATGACAGCCAAGACAAGAACTGCAAACAGAAAGAAAAAGGTACCAACACATTTCATCACAAATGGCATAAATTCAGTCAATTCAGTGCAAATCTAATATAGCTTCTGGCTGCATTTGAAAAATGATTTACTCCAAATTCACTTAACTTATTTCATATAAATCTGTTTCCCCACAAAGGTCTTCTCACCCTCAAGCAGAATTTCGAAAGGAGTCGGGACATTCTGGATTACGGACTATCCCAAGACCTCCATCAGTTTGTTCCATGACCAGCTGGCAGAAACCATGATCTAAGTTGGCTGTGTTGATGGAGAGAATGAAACATCTGTGCCACAGAGCTGTATCTCAGGGCCAGCTATGAATGGATGAATCTCATTCAATCGTGGTGGATGAGGTGAAGCAAAGTACAGCCTCGATTAAAACCAACCATCAAACCATCGACAACAATGGCTTTTCAAATATTATTGCATTTAAAATGAAATGTAGTTGTGAAAATGAAAGCCGTGTAGGAATTTTGTTTTAATTTGTAATAAAACATTATGATTTGCCTTTATGAAAAGTCGTTTCTGGTATAGGTAAGAGGCAGTGTCAGTGTTCATGGCAGCCATCTTAATATACTGGCATTATTATAGCAGCCAATTTTAAAATGTACAAAGCCCTTGTGCCTAATCCAATCAGCTCCTTAAGTTAGATTTATTCAGTACTCTCCTTCATGGTGGTGGTGAAGCTTGAGCCTTTCGCATTGACCGTAGAGCCTTTTCCCGGAGATGCTTTTCTAGATCATCTAGGTTTTCCTCTTCACTTTCTGACTCCTAAAGTAAATTGATCAGATGAAACTCAATGGAATGTAGAACTACGTTAAAATGCCATTTTTGACAGAAAAACTCCGGCACCAAGTGCTCAGTAGTTTAATTGAAAAGAATCAGGATATCAGACATCCAAATTTTGTATAACAGAAGGTGCCAAATTTATTGGAGTGGCACATTTTATATTACTCAAATTAATCTGACTACTTTGCATTATAAAATTTGGACAGTATAGAATATGCTTTATAATCTAAATATTGGAGGTGCATTACAATGTATATCTGGCTCCCAAATTATTTTTGAACCTCATAACATACAAGTTATGTTACAAGTAATGATCTCTCTAAGCTGCACAGGCACACAAACATGCAGCAATCTACAAAGTACAGTGCAGACCACTCACAAGTGACCTTCACTTTTGTGTTTACAAAAATGTAAGTTGCCATTGTAGCCAGCAACAGTTTGTACCACAAAGGCCTCAATATATGCTTCTCTCCCACCTGGCAAAATGTACCAAGTGCCTGAACTAATCTAGTCATTGTATCATGACAGAAACAGTGCTCAGCTGAGCAATGTAGCTTGAAAATGGGCAAAACCCACACAAAGGTAAGCACTTCTAAAGTGTACTCTTTGAGGCTGTAAATTATACATCCCACTGTAATTACTACAGGGAAACATCCAATTTTATTTCTGTTGGTTCCTAGTTTTAACTATTCTTGAGACACTGACTTGCCTTTACAAGTTCTGAAGCTTCTGGCTGGGGTGACTTTGCTGGGGCTTCAACTGGTTCTACTGGTGGTTCTTCAACCACTGGTGCTGCTGCAGCCGCCTTTTCTTTCTTATGTTTCTTGTGTTTCTTGTGTTTTTTGTCCTTCTTATGTTTCTTATCTTTCTTCTTTTTCTTCTTCTTTCCTCCAGTTTCCTGGTCAGAGATCTGAAAGATTCAAGGCAGTATTACCTCAAAGCATTCAACAGTAAGAAATAACAAGGATTTTTCAAGTTGACCTACTGCACTTACAGAATTTATTTTAAATAGCTGACAACAGAGCTACAAGAACAGATATACTTTATCATTAGTGCAGTATAAATACTCCAAGGCAAAGGCAGTTTTTGAATGGCACATTATAGAATACTTTTTTCCTATCTTGGTACCCTGCATGGAGGCAGGGAGGAGGAAAGTGGGTGTGTAAAATCAAATATCAGGAATGCGGCTAACACAAATTGAAGCACCTACATACTATCATGAACGAATGTTACTAGGGTTCATTACCACAATTCTTCACAGGTTGATTCATCAATCTTGTGCATAACACTATGGAATAGAAAGGAAATTCAAACCACTTCACTACCCCCACAAAGGCAATTCAGGGGGAATCCTGGCAGCTGACTGCACAACCACAGATAAGGAGTGGCAAGAAGAAACTAAAGATGGTCGAGTAAGAATGTCATTGAGGGAGTGTTATCTTCAGGAAAAAAAAATCATACATCATTATTTCAAATGAGCGATACTCATCCCACTAGCTCTTGCATCAGTCAAATATGACAGCTGCTAATGTGTTTAAAAGATTTCATTATTTTAATTCATAATCTAAAAATTTATTTTGTTTAATGTGTTTTTTAATTTTCCAAAATAAAATCTGTGGACCTTGTATGAAGTCCAAGTTACCTAAGTTAATCCACCCAATTTTAATTGGAGTCTCTCTGGCCTTTAACAACTCAGCTCAGTTTTACAACACAGTACAAGGCATTAACTACAGAAATGCCTCAACACTTAAGAATGTAGTAAAATAGTAACTGGCTCATGAATGAGAATCAATTTTCCCAGTGCTAGGTCTCTGTGCAAAAGTTACACAAAAGCATTAAAAAGTACAGTAAGGATTGTCATAGACGGGTGCGAAGGGTCATTCAACATTGTACAAAATACATTTTCGTTATGGGTTATTTACTCTGCTAATCTTGATCTTCAGAGAATCTATTTTCCAATGTTAAATGGAGGAACACTGAAGTGTAAAAGTACTATTACCTTGACAGGAGATGGGCTAATTGAAGCACTCTTTGTCTTTTTGTTTTGAGGTGGTGGAGGAACAGGTGTTGGCGACCTGCTGACAGACTGTGACCTGGAGACTGAAGCAACTGGCCTTTTCTTGGGAAGTGGTTCTGGCGATCTAGATATGGATCTGGATGATGTAGCTCTTCTCACAGCTTGTGGGCTTGGTGAGATCCTAAGAAATTTACAAATTAGTGTTTCCAAAATGAATGGTCCTTGTGAATCAGTACCAGAATCTATCAAATTCATTTCCATAACAATCAGATTGAAACTGCCAATTATTCTACAACAAGTTTCCAACTGAAATTCAAAAAAGTACATGCTTGAATTGAGAAACTACATGCTATAGTTGCAACAATTATTAGAACGGAAAAATTAGGTTAGAAATAGAAATCAATCCTACAAATAGTTTAAGAGAAGTTTAGGAGAGAAAATGAAGTTGCCACTGTAGTTGAATCTTGATGGAGAATACTGGCAACCGATGTGTAATTAATGAGGTAACTAACTTTTCTTCGCTCAATATGTTTTAGTTACATTGCAATAGAAAATCTTAGATAGAAAAAGTTTTAAACTCCAAATTCAGCAAAAATTGCCCAAGTATACTTGGGCAGCACTAAAAGCTTGAAAACCCATAAAGTAAACTCATGTGGTAGGAGAGAAAGCATTTGCTTTGAAATTTTAGCCAACAACCAAAATTAGAACGGTGACACAATAGCGTTGGAATACTTTCACAATGTAATCATGATATTAAACATTAATGCTCCATTTGACGCCCTTACTTTTTAGGTTTCTTGGGTTCTGGGGTCCGTGAAACTCGTCGGATTGGCCTGTTACTAGGAGATGGAGACATATGACGTCGTTGTGGCGGTGGCGGAGATATTGACACTCTTCGGGCTGGTGGTGGACTGATGGATCCACGCATCATCCTTGGCCGTGGGGATGGCGAGTGGCGTTTGTGTTGGGGAGGTGAGCGAACATCTCGGTTGGAACGATTAGGCGGCGATCCTCTCCTACGCCTGGAAGAGGGAGATGGGGAACTACGGCGCTTTGGTGCTGGTGATGGGGACCCCCTCCTCCTAGGTGGTGGTGATGGAGTATATCTCCTCTGAATTGGAGGCGAATAGCGCCTAGGTGAGGCTGAACGTCTACGTGGTGGTGGAGATGGAGATCTAAAAAGATAAATCAATGACAAAAATCAAATTAGTAACCTTGCATATACTTACTATGACTGGAACAGATAATCCAAATTTATATAGTTCTAATTAAACTGACTTTTTTTCTGGTAAACCTTTCCTGTTATGCGCAAACTTAATGATTAAATTTTGTTCCTTGCAATCAAATGTGTAGTGAAACAGGATTCCACAACCATAAAATTTCAAGTTGGGCTATTAACAATAATAGTTATTATTGCATTGAAAAGCTTGAAGTGCCAAAAGCATAATTAAGGAGCTCCATATGAACTAGAAAGCTGCCAGCTTTGGTCTCCAATCAGCAAGACCACAATACATTAGACAAGGCAGTTGAGGTTCTTTCAGATTACAGGGATCGCAATGCAAAGAATTCACATATGCATTAGGTGTAAATGAGCTAATACTTGGCTGTGACCCCTTCCAAAGCTGAACAATGCCCAATAAAGGCACTATACACGCACACACAAAGAATTATAACCTGAGCAAGACAGTGTAGAGCTGGTGACCACATGTCACTGCCCTTGGAAGGGTAAAAGAGGGAAAAAAACCCCAAAATCTGTACACAGGGTGTGGAAGAGTTTCAACTGGAACAAAGCACAATTAAAACATACTACACAAGCAACAATGCATGCTTACAATGGTTTACCCGTGGAATCAAAGCACAATGTAAGAAGTTATTTGTTGCAGTGTAAAAACTTTACAACCATTACAACTAGATGATTAAAATTAAAATGTACCCAGGCCTGTTATCATTCATCAATGGTGGACAATGTGGAATTATTTAACATAGCAAAGCATTCCTGGATTGGAGAGGGTGGGAGAGCAGAATAGTAAATTTCAGATCATCTAATACAGTAAAAGCCAACTGTCACTATGATACAGCTTCCAGGACTTCATTGGCTTTGGAATGGAAATTCACAATGTGAAAATAATGCAGTAATTACAGCAAAAACTTAATTTATACAGAATGTTACAGGCAAGAATGCTATGCTCAAGATTCTACAGAATTACAAGAGTAACATTTATTTTTGTGCTGCGTGATTTATACCTTGCCATAATTCAATTGAAAGGGAAGCGGGTGCTGAAATTGTAGACAAGAAGTGTTTACACCAAGTAAAATAATTTTGGGGGCATTTCTGGTGAAGTGACATCAATGTTGAAACTAAGCAAACATGCCTGTTTCAGTTTCGTGTCTCAATTTTGCCATACCATACTACCCATCATGCCACAGCACAAAATTAATTTCCACCTGCACTATTTCAAAGGCATGCAGAATTCATCCTCCATATATTTTGGAATCAGTAAGAATGAAATCATCTATGCCCATGGTTTTACGGAATCCACAAACTTGGAAATAAAAAAAGAATGCTAATTCTACCGCAGCTTCACATTTATCACTTTGGTGCCCCTAAAGAAATGATCAAGTTACTAGTTTCCCTCTAAATAGGGCAGCACTTGACAATTGGAAGGCAAACATTTACTAACCTGCGTCTCAACGGAGACGGTGATCTGCGCCTTCGAGGAGGAGGAGATGGAGTTCGCCGGCGCCTTGGAGGTGGTGATGGGCTTCTCCTTCTCCTGTTTGCCATACATCAACATGTGAACATATATTCGAGGTGTCAGCACAAAACAAATATTTCATTATAATCTCTCACTGCTCCCATTAACTCCCAGTCTCAAGAGTTAAAAACTGAGCTTTAGCCAAAGTAAATAAGCATGACCCTGATATAACCTACTTTAGGAATATTCTTGTATAGACTGCCTTTTTAAAAGGCATCTGTTTTTTTTGTTACAGTATCCAAAAATGATTTTCTGTACACATCCACAGTTGTAAAATGAAATCAGGGTTACAGGACAATTTTTCATAGTTTAATTTTTATACCTATATTTCAAAAGAGCTAATTGTTTGACGTGGGTGAGAAACAAATCTATGGTTTAGGCAGAATTGTAAAGGTATTCTCATTGCACTTATTCTTCAAAATTAGGTGCATCAACAGCCACATTAGTGGAAATGTATTGCATGGAACCAGGCTATTTGAGCTATTCTAGTGTTTATGCTTCACAAGCAGTCTGCCACCCAACTTCATCTAACCTTATCCTTACCAATACCCCTCCAAATATTGTAAAAGCAGCAAAAGTAATAATTGCATTTTATGTCAACTATGATCCCCGGTCTGACTTCAGCCAATTTGGATGCTACAACCAGCCTCAGTGCACTTAGGCAGACAAGAGTTTATTTTAAATATGCTGTTTATTGGTAAATTGCTATCTAGTCACCTAATTGATAAATCAGATCACAAATGAGCTAGGCATTGATGCCCTGCAAAGCCCAATACACTGTCTAGGTTCATACAGTTTGCACGCAGCAGAATAAGGTAACAGATTGCTGCCATTGTCCATGAATTATACCCCAAAACATTTTGGGAACACAAATGTGGAACAGGACATATTCTTTAAAACATACATAGCTTAGATGCAAATACTAAACTGTTTAAATCCCTTGGAATGCAATTGTGCAAAAGTACATGTATAAAAAAATGATTAGAATTTCTATTGTTTGGAAATGTTCTACAGCTTTCTCTAAATCAACATTCAAAAATCTCAGTTATTTCAGCGCAATTTTTAAAAATGCCACTGTTTCAAGGTGGAAAAAGGTGAATGGATCACCAATTTCAGAGAGATCTTGAATTGAGTTTTGATTTTTAAGTAATCAATTAAAGTGGTGTAATTTGTCAGCCAGCCATCAAATCTGAATGCCCATAAATGTTTAAAACTTGAGATGAAACTGAGTAATAACCGCAGAATACATAATATCGTTGCGACACTTACTCACTAGGTTATGGGTCTTTCACACCAAATAAAACTGGCTGTCACCATTATGATATCCCACATACAGTGAAAACCACTTATGCTTTTTGCACCCAATTTGAAAGCCAAACTACATGCTTCTGCAGAATGTCTTTCACCATGTCCTAAAATATTTCAAATCATGTCAAAATAAAGCACTCAGACTACCAGCTCTACTATGCACACTAGGCTCCCCTGTTCGATAAATGTGTACTGCTCCTTTTTTAAGAAATCAAGAATTCTACTGACTACAGGTATACTTCAGTTTACTGTTCAGTTTCCACAGAATCAGTTGGCCCACAGATTCAAGACAAATGGACCTGGTTGGAACATATGTGGCCCAACTCAATTAAAGAAGAAAAGGGTGACTGACAAAACTGCCTCCCAGCTAATCAACTATAATTAAAGTAAACAAGGATAATAGCTACTTTTAAATATTGATAGCGACAATCAATCAAAAACTAGAATCCAGGAGTGTCATGGCCTTGGACCAGTAGATTGGAAAATATTTTGATTTCAATGTTGGCTCTATAATTATTGCTGCACCTAATGAATCCTAATTTTCAAATTAGATCCCTTAATTTCTTTTTACAGCACATTTGCAACATATTTCTAGAATTCTTCACTTTATTTTTTGACTTCCTTTTCATTTTTGATTATTTTTGTAACCTCAAATGTCAAACTTGGCAAATTTAGTACAAGTGGGTTTCACTGTATTTATGGTAGTTGCAGATTTACTTAATCAAAAGCAGATAATCCACATTGAATTAGTTCTTTCAAGTTCAGTTTAAAGTTCCCATTTGCAAAATTTTAACAAAAATCAATTTCAAGCATACATCCTAAGAATTAAGAGCTTTAAATTTCCTGTTCAATTGAAAATTTGATGCATTAATGACTTTAGCACTCCAGTGAAACTGGATTGCATTGTCTAAAATGCAGTATAATAATTCAACTAATTAGATGGGCTGGGGTTGCTAATTAAAGGAACCTTAAACAGGCTAATGTTTTCAGTGATCAGACAGCAACTCATTTTCAAACCAACCTTTTCGCCACTGGGAAGTGCCACCTCTTTCCAAGCGGCATCCTGATAGCAAGAGAAAACAAAACCAAGCTGTGTTTTTTCACAGATCAACCTCTAACGGAAGTAACTTAAACCAATAATTCATACAGACAATACCTCTCTGGTTGATTTACATTTTAATTCATTAAAATTGTAAATAACTGTATCATAGTTAAATAACCTTCCACACTTCTTTCTATTTACTAGATCTCACGCTGAAAGCTGGCCAGGAAGAATAGCTGGCGGTGGACTTTAAATGCCCACATAAGGGCCAACCAGTAAGAAATGGTGCAATCTCATGTGGAACAGGGATGATTTATCGCTCCAACAGGCCAGCTACCCTGCCTCTGATTGGTGCTATGCCTAGTGACTCAGCCAAAAGTCCCAATTCACCCTGTTATACTGGACTAGAGTTATACACTCAATTTTAAAATATTCTTACTGGATGGTTCTGATTTTACACATTTTCTAATATCTATTCAGTTTTTCTAATGAATTATCCACCCAAGTGATTCCAGTACTTGTAAAAACGATCTTTTCTCTCTTAGTGACAAATTTTCATTTACTACCACTGTCAAATTTTAGGAAAGGAATACTTCCAATTTGTATTACTCACCCCAAAAAAAGGTTCTAATTTATCCCATTTCTTCCGATGGATAAATTTCCAAATTTTAATTACCAGTATACAGGGAGATGGAAATACCAAATGACCCAATGGTGTATCAGAGAGACCAAGATCTCCATGAATAATTTATCTGCTTGCACAAAAGCAAATGAGCTTTTTTATGTAGGAAGCACGCTTCACTGCACCTCCAGCAGGGTAACTTGTAGCATTTCAAATTTGGAATTTCATCTAGCCAGCAGGAGGGAAAACAACTTTTCTGGTTGGGGTGGGGAACACTAAAAACTAAAAGCACCATCTTCCTACAACATTGTGGATCCCCTTTAAGTGACTCAGTTTTTAATATGGTTTCCCATAACGTGATAAAGAAAATCAATACTATAAACCAAGTGAAATATCTGCAAATATGGCAAGAAATTTCAAGTTCAGAGTTGTTTAATTCAGCTCATAACTACAAGGTATTTTAATATTTTACTAATATGGTCCTTATATCTGTCCTCCAACCCAAATGCCAAAAATCTTAATTGTCGCCTTGACAGGATTTAGATTTCTCAAGTTGCAGACAACAAGGGCCAAAATTAAACAGAGACATGGAATTATCATTCATCCTACATCACACGAAAGCACCCTCCCCACGCTCCCCCAATACTGGACTTTTACCTTTACTTGGGAAAAAAAAATCCAGTCTTGTAGCAACAGTAGAGGAAGCCGATTCAGATGAAACTTTGTCACGTTCAAAATGCAAAAATCAGATTGCAGTAAATGGGAACATGCTTAAGTGATTGAAAGGGGAGGCAGAGCAAAATCTGATATACTTCGAGACGTCATTACACCAAGCCAACTTTTAAGAACCACATATCTTAGTACAAAAATACATGGTGATACAAGACAGTTTAAAATTGAGACTTCAGTCTCAAAAACATAACTACAGGTTTTCCATACTGCTGAACTCCAAAGTAATGCAACAAAAAGAAATTGTTCCGACAGTAGAAATTGTTTGCACTTTACCTTGGTGAAAAGTCCTTGTGCCGTTTTCGCATTGCAGGAGGTGGAGATATACTCCGTGACAATGAACGCTGGCGCCTTCGTCGAACTTCACCATTTTTTGCACTTGACCTTTTTGGTGCTTCATCTTCGGATGAGGAAGAAGATCCAGACTCTGCATAAGCAATATTTAACTAATTAAAATGACAAAAGTAATCAGCTCGACACAGCACATATATCAATCCTGTTAGGTTAGAACACACAAAACTGCAGAATATACGGAAATTAAGTTTGTGCTCAAAAAATGGTGCAAAAAGTGAAGCAATATTCCAGCCAATATTAGCGTTTGCACATATCTAATTACTTATCTCAGCTACTGATGGCTTCAGACTCACTATACTCAGACTCTCAATAAATACTAACAATGCTGGTTTTAGTCAAATTGCGGTTTCTGGCTTCCCCTTCTAAAAATCAAAAGCTGACACTCCAGTGCAGTACTGAGAGTGTGTTGCACTGTTGGAGTGCCATCTTTCGGATAATACATTAAGCTGAAGACCCATCTGCCCTGTGGATGCAAAAGATCCCATGGCACTATTTCAATGGGCAGGGGAATTATTCCTGGTGTTCCAGCCAATATTTGCCCCTCGGTGAACATTACAAAAAAACAGATCATCTGATCATTATCACACCGCTGTTTGTGGGAGTTTGCTGTGCGCAAATTGACTGCTGGGTTTCCTACATCACACTTCAAGAATATTTCGTTGTCCATAAAACTTTTTGTGATGTCCTGTGATGGTGAAAGGTGCTGTATAAACGCAAGTATTTTTTATAGTGCATTTTAACAGCATGTAGGTTTGACACACTCAAGTTCCTACCCATTTAGAAACTACCTAGTGGTGTAACACACTGCACAATATTTTCACTCTGGATGTGCATTTACAATATATTCAGACCACTTACTTCAACATTTGATACCTGCATGGCAGAATATTCCTAATAATTTTATGATCCCGTTAGAGACCGTTAACATTTGAAGAGAAATCTGAATACCCAGGTGATTTAACTAATAGAACTATGCCACAAGATTTTGTGTTTTTAAAAAACGATTTATTGTAAATAGAACAAATTAAACAATGTGAGTATGCTGAAGTTAATGCTATAGTTTATAATCACATATGCTACATTCACGTTTACTTTCTCCTTCCCCTAAATTCTCTTATACTTAACGACATTTTACAAGTTATTTACTTTTGTAGGGACAGACCAAAAGTATGCTGCAGTCCTCTGGAACCTATTTTAATTCTCCTCAGTTCCAGCTATTCTGAGTTAAAACTTTCATTTGCCATCTCTTTACTGTGGATTCCTCAGTTCTTTGTTCTGGTAACTTTCTCAATACTTCCAAGCAAATCTGCAGGTTGCTTTATTTTGCTACAAGACTCTGAAAGGACCCCTGTAGATTTTTTCCATTAGCTGCAAGCCAGCACAAATCTTCCAATTTCTGTTCTGTCACAAAATCCAAACTGAGATTAAGTGTCTCCTGCGTTCCAAGTGATGAATGAAGTTAGCATTTTCTCTATTAAACTACAGGCCTAACTGTCATTTACCATGGCTACCTTCTCAGATAGACTGAAACCAAAGAATCTCCCTAAGCTCCACCCATCTCCATGACGATGTGGCATACTCTGGGATGTCCTCAAACAGACCTTAAAGTATCCCTCATTTAAAATTCCTTCTTTGATCTGAAGAATTTACAATCCAATGCCTTTAAATTAATTTGACTTGAACTCCCAAAACTTAAAAACATCTCTCTGAACTGCCGTGTTTCCACCAAAAGGACCACAGATAGGTCACCTGCTGTTTTATGAAACTTACCCTCTACTGACTTTTGAAGTCAACATGGCCCAGCCTTTTGATAAACATGAGCCATTCTTTGAACTATAATCAACTCAGCCTTGTCTGAGTTGCATTCACATCCAATGTTTACCAGTGTTAAATCAGGTTTTCCCTCAGTTCTCTACAGCTATAATTTAATTCCTAAAACCACAAGTTATATTCTAAAACATATAAATTGAAGTATTCCTGACAATCTGAATGCATCACACTGTATGAAGTGCAGAGTTCCATACTTAATCCCTTGTGGCTTTGTCTCAACTTTCCAGCAACCAAAAAGGAGCCAGCATTTGTAAATGGTTTCTGGCAGACACAATTCAAGTGTACAAAACCGAATGAGGTCAAATTTCCTTGGGAAATATTGATACCTCTCTTCCTTCCTTCAGTTCCTTTCTCACCATCAGATTAGTGATAAAAACTGTAAGGAGCAACAAAACAAATATATGAGCTAAATGAATGCCAAATACTTAATTACTGCATCCAACATTTACTTGGTACTTCACAAATAACAACATTGTTGCTCTGTACAGTTTTTAGACGTAAATACGGTTAAGAATCTAATCCAGTTCTATACTTGCTTTATCTAATTAAGATTCAAAATTTACCCCCTTTTTTAATAAAAGGAAGAGTAATTGGCTGGGGAAAGCATCTGAATTGGCAGTACTGGATGCAACTGAAAATATCCTAACAGGTATCTCATTCCATACTGCCTACCTGAAATAAAACCTTGTAGGATCCCACAAAGTAGGATTATGATTGAAAACCACAACAAAAATGATAACATTACAAGTGAAGAGAGAAGAATTCTATGATTACCTATTAGTCGTGGTACTTTTTAGTGGTTGACACCCTCTTCCAAAGTATAATACTTTGCTTCAATTCTTTTATTTGGTCATTCATTCCTTTTTCAAAGATTCGCACTAAGGTCGATTTAAACCGTTATCAAATATATGGTACTGATCAAAGCTGAATACTCCCGTTAATATTCCAGTTACTACTTCTGCTCCAGTTTGTTTTCTATGATGATAGCAAGTTAACTTTGCATAATGCTTTAGAATAGCAATGCATTAATTATTCAAGAACAGAACTGCAGTGGAAATTCAATTATTTCCCGATAAGGAGGGAACCATGAGTGGCCAATGGAATTAGTAGGTAATCCCCAAATCTCTCTTCAGTAGGAAATTTAAATGAATCCTACAACTACTCCTGTAGACCTGCATTCCACGACAATTCTGGGAGATGATTAAAAAATGTCAGCAACAAGTGCAAATAGTAAATCTTCACTACTGTACTGAAGTGAATGTTGTTGTTCTTCCAGTACAAACGTGTATCTGTAGTCACATAAATTCAATTAAATCTCCAAACATTTAATGCCAGTGTTGTCATCCCTAAAAACATAAATGTGAAGTGATGTAAAACATCCATCAAGAGTCCCACCTGAAGAGGTCTGTTGGTTCTGTTTGCGATATTGGCGTCTCTGCTGTACTGATTCCACTCCTGCAACTTTGCCTCCTTTATCATCTTCTGCAACAATAAAAAATTCTAATAACTGTTTTCTAATCGACATCAATATGACTTTAATGTATTATACATGCTTTCAATGTGGCAACACATGTTGCAATTTGGCAAACTGGGCTGTGATCATTAGAACAAATATTAGGTGCACTTTGGCCCAAAGGACCACTTCACTAAGGATCATGGAGGAAAGGCACTAGTGGTTGAAGGCATATCTGACACAAAGGAGTATGGTTGTATTCAGTGAAGGCTAGGACATTGCTGCAGGAGTTCCTCTACACAGCATCCTCGACTAAAATGTCAACAGCTGCTGCATCAAGAGCCTTGCTCTGTCACAAGATCAGAAGTGGGGCTCTTCACTAATGATTGTCGTGTTCCAAGTCCACTCAATTTCTCAGATAAGGAAGAAGTCCAAGTACATATGAGTAGGCTTCACTGATGAGCAGCAAATAACATTCATGCCACACAAGTGTGAGGCAATGGCCATCTCCAACAAGAGAGTCTAACCACCTCCCCATGACATTTAAGGGCATTACAATCACTCACATATCCCACAGTAATCTCCTGGGGCCATAAATGACCAGAAATTGAAGTTGACCAGTCACATCAATGTCTTGGTTGACAGAGGTCAGAGGTTGGGTACTCAGTGCTGAATGGCTCATTTCCTGACTACCCAAAGCCTTTATACTGCCTATTAGTAGGGTCAGGATTGTGGCTGAACAGTTTTCAATTACCTGGATGGGTGCAGCTCCTATAAGACTAAAGAAATTCAACACTATCCAAGCAGTCCACTTTGTCGGTATCCTATAACGTTGACTCCATCCACCAGCAGCATACTCTGGCTGCATTATGTAATATCTACAGGATGAACTGCAGCAAATCACCATGGCTTCTTTAGCAGCATCTCCCAAACCCTCAATCTCTACCAAAAGGAGGAAGAGGGCAGCAGATGCACAAGACCACCATCACCTTCAAAGTCCCCTCCAAGTCACACAATATCCTGACTTGAATGGAGATCACTGTTCTTTCGTTGTCGCAAGGCTAAAGCCATGGTGACTTGCTGCAGTTCATCCTGTAGATATTACATAATGCAGCCAGAGTATGCTACTGGTGGAGGGAGTCAACATTATAGTAAACCGACAAAGTGGACTGCTTGGATAGTGTTGAATTTCTTTAGTCTTATAGGAGCTGCACCCATCCAGGCAATTGAAAACTGTTCAGCCACAATCCTGATCCTACTAATAGGCAGAATAAAGGCTTTGGGTAGTCAGGAAATGAGCCACTCAGCACTGAGTACCCAACCTCTGATCTCTATCAACCAAGACATTGATGTGACTTTCCTAACAGCACTGAGTGCAGCTTAACCACTTGGACTGCAGCAGTTCAAAAGAGCACACCATCATCTTCTCAAGGGCAATAAATGCAGCTTTCCAAGCACTGAGATGAATTTTTAAAAAACCTTTCAGCATAGAAATGCACCATAAGGCACAATATTTTAAAAATGGATGCCAAGCCAAAGAAAGAGTTACTTGGAAGGAGCACCAACAGCTTGGTCAAAGAAATTTTAAGGAGTCATAAAACAATGAGAGAGGGAGCTAGTGGAGGGCTAAGGCAGGGAATTTTAGAATGCAAAGCCTAAACGGCTGAAGTTATGGCTATCAACGGTTGGTGAGGTGGGCAGAAGGCAAAAGAAAAGAAGACGTTGATGAGGGTTGTGGGATTGGAGGTTGGAGGACTGGGAAGGGCAAATGATGCAGGGATTTAACTATGACAATTGGAATTTTAAATTAGAGGCACTAAAGGATAATAGGATTAATTGGTAAACTGGGCAGAATGCTGGCAACAGAGTTTTGGCTGAACTGAGGTTCGCAGGGGGCAGAGGATGGGAGGTTAACCAGATGAGCACTGGAATAGTTGAGCAGAGTTTGGAGGTGACAAACAATGTGGATGAAAGTTTCAGCAGATCTGCTGATAAAACGGCAGAAGTAGAAGATGGAAATAGGTATGTTTGCAATGGAAAAGGTATAGGTTTGGAAGTCCAGCGCATTCATGTAGGATGCCAAGGTTATAAACCATCTGGTCCAGCCCAAGAGTGACCAAAATTAGAATAGAATCACAGAGGAAAAGAGTATTTTGAACAAAAACTGAGCAATAAATAAGATCAGCAAGGTTTTTGGGGTGGGCTGATTGATATGCGTTGTGTCTTCTTTGGAGGTGACCTCGATCTGAAAGAGGAAGGGGAACCACTGCCCGAGGGTGAAACTGATGGAGATCAGCACCTGCAGGAATGAAGCTGAAACATACTATAGAACTAGTTTTAAAATACTTTCATAGGGCCTGCTTCCAACCCCACACCAAATGAGTGAAGTACTGGTTGATATTGGGATCGGAATTACAATTGCAGTTGAGGGTGGTACTTCAGGTCACACTACTTATACTTAATAAAGCACTCAATTATATTTCTTCACATACTACTTGATACAAGCCAACTGACAGCAATTTGATCTCTCCTCATCCACATTCAAAGTATGGCAACACTAACCTGAGTCTGATGGTTCTGATCTTCTTGGTTTAGGAGGGGGCGAAACAGAATCATGCTTCACACTCCCTTTCCGTTTTGGTGCTGTAACAAAACAATTCAAATAGTCTAAATAGTATATAGAGTAATCTGAGCATCTGAAAATGCTTACAACCTGTTACTCACATTTTTTTTTAAAAAGGACAATACGGATGAACTTTTCTACCAGAGTGTACTAGTGACAGAGTGAAAGTACTATCTAAAATAAAATCACCTGATTGTCAGGGCTGGATTTCAAGTTGTGCACTATAATAAAGGGTGAAAAAAACTGGTCTTTCAAATCTGGTTAACTAGTCCACCATTTCAGAGAAAGGAATTTATTTAAATCTAGGTTACAAGTGTTCTAATTTCTTAAAATCACCTCAATGCTAAATAAGAGTGCATGATTATTTGGATAAAAATGTACCTGGTCTTGCAGGAGAAACAGAAGTATAGCCTTTCCTTGAACGATTCATATGTGGAGGAGATGACAATCGTGGCCCTTTATGAACTGGACTTGTTGTAGACACAGGTGATCTATGTCGTCTCCTGGGTGGAGTCACAGGAGATGGAGAAGATCGGCGAGGTTTTCGGGGTGGGCTGATTGATATGCGTTTTGTCTTCTTTGGAGGTGATCTTGATCTGGAAGAGGAAGAGGAGCTACTGCCCGAGGAGGAAATTGAAGGAGATCGGCGCCTGCAAGAATGAAGTTGAAACATATTGTAGAATTAATTTTAAAAATACTTTAATAGTGCTTGCCTCCAACCCCACTACCGGATAGATAGAAACAGAGAATGGTCAATAAATGATTTATACCATTAGTACTTCATTTTTCAGGGCAACTTCATCCATTAAAATGAATAGATATTAACTCTAACAAATAGACAATGAGATCATCTGAAAATGGCCTGTGTGAGAACATGAGGTGTAAAGGCCCTTTTAAGGTGACAAAATTCATCATCACTTTTCTTTTTTTTCCCCAAGGAACTACAGCAATTCAGATTTGAGCCCATCCCATGAGGGCACCCTCTTCGACTAGCTGAAGGCAGAGGAACTCAAGACCTGGAAGTACCCATGGCCCTGGCTTCTTCTCCATCACTGGCCTTGTTTGAAGCAGTCAGGAGACTCCAGCCTTTACAAGGATTTGCTGGGGGTCCTGACCTAATTCAAAACAGCACTGAGCGCAACTTAACCACTTGGACTGCAGCAGTTCAATAGAGCACAGTAGCATCTGCCACTCTCCCACCAGAAGTCATGGGTGAGTGAAATGCAAATTTTTGGTAGACTTGTGCTATTTCAATTGTCAATTTCTACCAGAAATCGATGTCATGGAAATGCCCTATTTTATATGAAGTACATGACAAACAATTATACTTTTAAGTGTCAAATCAGGATGTCTTTTCTAAAATTGTTCCAATCACTAACCTTTCGGAATTTGAATGGAGAAAGGGAGAATAGCAGCTTTCGTCAAAATTAAAACTGATTTGCAGAACGTGAAGTTGTTGTGAACTTCAAAACGTAAACTGTATATTCACAGCCTCAGCATTGTGTTTTTACAGTAAGACCAAGACATTCATGACATAGGTTGCTAAGGTACTTTAGAAGAGACAATAGGATATTGAAAAGCTAAGAAATTGAGTCGGGTGGTAACTTCTATCATTAGTGTTAATAGTTTAACAGTGTTGATCTCCTACACCTTTCCAAATATTCATCTCATTTATTCTTTTTCAAAATCATTAAAAAAGTGTTAAAAGTATCTTAAACACATTAATCTGATCTGCAAGTAAATGGTTAAAATTATCTTCTATGAATGAGGAATAAATATTAATTTTTAGAAAAGTTAAGAAGATTTGAAATTAAAAGTGTACCTTCTAATGGGTGATCTACTCCTTCTATGCCTGGATGGAGGTGGAGGTGGTGGCAGGCGCCTTGGTGGACTCCTCCTTCGAGGAGGAGACCGCCGTCTTGGACTGGGTCGTCTTCGAGGTGAATAGGACCTGAAATTGTGCAATAGTAATGAGCAGCCAGAAATTATAAAATGAGGTTTTAAAATGTTAACTAACGAAGGGGAAAAAGGAAATAATTTACCTTGACCGAGACCTAGGACGCCTCCTAGGCCGTGAATGTGAGCGTGAACGAGACCTAGACTTTGATTTCGATCGTGAACGTGACCGGTGTCGATTCCTTTCTTTCCTTTCCTTCTCCTTTTTTGTAGGTTGTTCCAATAAAACTTCCTTCACCTCTGGTGTCGCAGGTTTGATTTCCTTCAGAATATCACTATAGCAGAGCAGAAAATTAGCATCCTGAATTCTTCACTGAATTTAGGGACTTACTAAGTGTAGCCACAACATGTACACCAGAATGTTTACAATAACTCTCACTATGTTTTAGTCATAAGTTTATCTTCATGACTTTTTCCTGCTTTCTCCCAAAATTGCAGAGTCCAAAGATCAAGGTTTGATGAGTATTATTCTAATTAAAAGATTCAAACGCTTGCTTAAATAGGAGTGCAACTCGAGCAGTTTATAGTCATTCAAACCTAATGAATGAGAGCTGGCACTATTTACAGCTCCACCATACTTCAAATGTAGTTTTGTCAGTCCTTTAATTTGGATGCTCTAAGTTAGAAATGCACATAAAAGCCAATGGAGAAAAATTCTCAATGACTTAAAATCCACCAAATATTATGTCTCAATACTTTTCACGGTGGCTTTTTAAAAGGGCACCTTACAAATCTGTTTTCTCTCCAAACGTAACCTTGGTTCACAATAACCACATATGCCCTTGAGTCCAACCATCAAATGCATTATAATAAATTGCAGCTTTTTAAAAAAAACTTAAATTCATCAGTAATTACTGAGGCTTAATACATAATATTTCCTGATTTCTTAACTTTTGTTAACTAATTTGAAGTCTTCACTTCTGCAAAATCTCATTAATGCAGGTAAAATATTACATGCTCTCTATTGAAGACAGGGAAGCTTAAATAAAGTCATTAATTAACCTTGTTGAAGTTGCCTCTGGAGCAGGAGATTCTTTCCTTTCTTTAAGTGAGAGATCTGGTTCAGGTGACAGCTGCTCTGGTTTCTTAACTGTAGACACTGGAGAAGCACTTCTGCTCCGGCTTCTGGTCCTACGACGAGGAGACTTGGAGAGAGAATGCTTCCGCTCCTTTCTTGCTGGGGACCGCCTCCTTGGTGATGGAGATCTTGACTTACGCCTGCAAGAGTTTATTTTCTTTTTAAATATGGATGCTATGAACTTGATGTTTAAAAGTCCAGCATTGTTTTGCTTAATTACAGTATAGATTTTGTTAAAAATGCTTCCAGCAAAGGAAAACCCTCATGAATAGTTGTGATGACTGTTTTTCTTAAAGAAAAAAGCTCAAACTATCACTGAAATCTGTCAGGCTAGGAAACCAATAATATGTTATGCAGATGGTTTAGCTTCTCTCAATGGAAGTTAGTGTTATAGTGTTTGAATTCTACAGATTTTCTGGATCAGAAATGCAGAGAAAAGCCAATGGAAAAAGATTTTCAACTTCAACTTAAAATTCATGAAATAGCTAGGATAATTCAATATTTTTCGTGACTGGTTTTTAAAAGGCCTTATACAAATGAGAAAACCCAGATCAAATCCCTCAACATTTATTTATGGTGCTCTTAACAGAAAACCAATATAAAATGCAATATGCTCTTCAGCACTGCATATATTTTTTATTACAGCTCTAACAAAGAAGCTTCACGCAGACACGAGTAACTACAATATTGAGCAGATATGCCACTAATCCAAGACATTTCACAGATGAGCCACTGAAATAATGGATGGGTTTAAGTGCCGAATTGAAATAAATATATGCATATGATCAAAATACCAGATGCTGGAAACCTGAAGTAAGAACCAAGCATGCTGGAAATACTCAGCATTTCAGGCACCATCAATGAAGGGAACAGGCAAACTAATATTCAGGTTTGGGCTTGGTTAAAACTAGAAGCTATTATCGATGTAGCAAACTGCTACAAAGTCACCAAAAAGGAATGAAACCGGGTGGACCACCCAGCATTGACGTAGGCACCAGAAAAGAAAACAGCATACTCAGCCCTCTCGACCCTGCAAAGTCCTCCTTACTAACACCTGGGGGCTAGTACTAAAGACTTGTGCTCAAGAACGTGCCACGCCCCTAGCCAAGCTGTTCCAGTACAACTGCAACACAGGCATCTACCCGGCTATGTGGAAAATTGTCCAGGCATGTCGTTTGCACAAAACGTAGGACAAATCCAACCCGGCCAATTACCACCCCGTCAGTCTGCTCTCAATCATCAGTAAAGCGATGGAAGGCGTCATCAACAGTGCTATCAAACAGCACTTGCTCAACAATAACCTGCTCACTGGCACCCAGTTTGGGTTCCACCTGAGCCACTCAGCTCCTGACCTCATTACAGCCTTGGTTCAAACATGGCAAAAGGGCTGAACTCCCGAGGTGAGTGACTGCCCTTGATATCAAGGCCGCATTTAACTGAGTGTGGCATCAAGAAGCCCTAGCAAAACTGGAGTGAATGGGAATCAAGAGGAAAACTCTCCAATTGTTGGAGTCAAACCTAGCACAAAGGAAGATGGCCGCGATTGTTGGAGGTCAATCATCCCAGCTCCAGGACATCATTGCAGGGGTTCCATAGGGTAGTGTCCTTGGCCCAACCATCTTCAGCTGCTTCATCAACAACCTTCCTTCCATCATAAGTTCAGAAGTGGGGAGGTTTGCTGACGATTGCACAATGTTCAGCATCATTCGCGACTCCTCAGATAGTGAAGCAGTCCATGTCCAAATGCAGCAAGACCTGGACAATATCCAGGCTTGGGCTGACAAGTGGCAAGTAATATTCGCGCCTCACAAGTGCCAGGGCAATGACCATCTCCATCAAGAGGGAATCTAATCATTGCGCCTTGACATTCATGGCATTACCATCACTGAATCCCCATAATCAACATCCGGGGGCGCGGGATTTAACCATTGGCCAGAAACTGAACTGGACAAACTATATAAATGATGTGGCTATAAGAGCAAGTCAGAGGCTAGGAATTCTGCGACGGGAACTCATCTGCCTACTCCCCAAAGCCTGTCCACCATCTACAAGTCAGGAACGTGATGGAATACTCCCCACTTGCCTGGACGAGTACAGCTCCAACACTCAAGAAACTTTACATCATCTAGGTCAAAGCAGCCCACTTGACTGCTACCACATCTACAAACATTCACTCCTTTGACCACCGATGTACAGTAGGAGTGTGTACCATCTACAAGATGCACCACAGGAATTCACCAAGACTCCTTCGAGAGCACCTTCCAAACCCACGATCACTACCACCTAGAAGGACAGGGGCAGCAGATAGATGGGAACACCACCACCTGGAAGTTCCCCTCCATGTCACTCACTATCCTAACTTAGAAATATATCGCTATTCCTTCACTGTCGCTGGATCAAAATCCTGGAACTCCCTCCCTAACAGTATTGTGGGTGTACCTACAGCACATGGGCTGCAGCAGTTCAAGGCGGCAGCTCACCACCACTTTCTCAAGGGCAACCAGGGGTGGCCAAAAAGTACTGGCCCAGCTAGCAAAGCCCACATCCCATGAATGAATAAAAAAAGAGCATTTATAACTGAGAAAGGAGAGGGAGAGGGGAAAATAAAGAGAAATAAAATCTGTAAAATGCTTAAATATAAAACAGGAGATGGTTAGACTGCAGAAATTATATTAACATTAGACAAAAGGAGTTACAATATATGGACTTAATAAAAACTATTGAAACTATTTTAATTTAAGAGGTTAAACTATTTCCTAAGAAAAACTAAAAACTAAAAGGCCTGAAAAAAATGCATAGTGAATGTACAATACTTATAGCAGGTGCCAGCTAGAACATTTTTCACATGCTAAACTTGGAATGCACAGCACTGTCGAACACAAATATGCAAATTATATGCAATATATACAAAAATGCCTTGGGTTATAGTAAACAATAACAACTTTTTTTGGATGGTAAGAAAAGGGGTGTGAAGAGAAGATTATCTTATCCATTTAAGTGTATCTATTTAGCATGGTGTATATATGATGCAAGAACTGAAGGCAACAAGTGATGCATTATATGCTGGACTGCCTGTGCATCATTCCATTGGAAAAACATGGATTTATCAGATAGCAATAACACTAATAAATTGAATTACCATATAATCTGAACTGGTAGACTGAATTTAGACTATACACACTTTCCAGTTACTAAACTCAACCATAACCTGACAATGTAGAATTCATTCTTAATCACCTCTTTGGACTTCTGGAACGGTCCCTCTTTTCTCTATTTTCTTTGTCTTCTTTGTCCTTTTTTTCCTTCTCTTCATCTTGCTTCTTCATGGTAGCCAGTTTTTCCTGTTCAATCTGCAATAATAAGGAATTCATAGAGCTGTGAATAAAAGGAAAAATATATAGTAATGTGATCCCTAATATTGCATTTCACTGTTCCAACTGTTGACAATCACCATGTCTTTTCAGCTATTTCCTGGATTCATAAAAATTAAGAAAACCATTTTTAAATTAAAGAATGCTTAGAACTGGGCAAAACTGAAATTATTCTGAATATTCTCCATCTACGTATGTATAAAACAAAAAGCCGTGAATTAATGCATTGCATTGCATCTGAAAGTGCTGCCTCATATCCAAGTTACAGCTCACAGCTGTTAGTTCCTGCCAGGGCTACTACCAAGCATGATCCAATGAATACCACAAACCAACCACTTAAAAGTTAGCTTATGATCTGGTCACCAAATTGGATCCAGAGTCAACTGCAAAATTGGCTCAGAAATTGAATGATTCTCAACAAAGTTAAAGCAACAGCCATCAACATCTCTACAAGCAATGACCAAAAGGGTACGCAGACATAAATTAAGAGACAAAAGTGAAACGTGAGAAATTCACTTAATGTTCCTATTCAACTTTCAAATTTCATTTTAGTAGCCTGTTCTCCTTTCAGCTTTTGTAGTTGCCTTGGCCTAACCATGCCACATTTTAAACTATTCCCAGATCAAATACTAGTACAGTGGAGTTGCAAGCAATTAGTCAGGAGAGCAAACAGAACTGCTTTTATCCATATATGCAAATTACAAAATTCCTGTCATATATGTAATTTGCAATGTCTAGAACAAAGGGAGTCAACGCATTTGATCTCAACCTAGAATACCAACTCAACCAACTCGAGATCTACAAATAGATACCTGTCTCTGTTTGATTTCTTCTTTCTTCTGTTCCAGAAAGGCAGAGGGGATTCCTGCGATGTTTTCTTGTGCACTCAGCAGCAATGGCCACAGCTCCCCCATGAACATTCTTGCATTCTTTCCATTCAAAAACCCCGTCAAGTTAATCTGCATCAGCTTTGCGTCTGGGTTCTGCAACAGACACAAGATGAAGGCAGAAAGGTTATTTGGAAAAATCCAAAAGCAGTTCACTCCACTACTTTCAATCTACCTCAGTATTCTAAAGGCAAAATTGACAGTTTCACTGCTTTAGATAATAGCAAATTACATTAATGTTTTTCTATCTATGCTGTGTACCATTTCCCTGATCTATCAGCCTAAATTGGCTGAGTGTCAGCTTTGTCTTCTTAAGATTTCTTTCAATATGAACAATACACTTAAATCCCATTTACGAGGCCAGACTGCCTCTCACTATTTCCTGACAATAGCCAATGGGCCTTCTGTAGTTTTAGTGAATGGGTACTGCACATAGGTTGCCAGAGCAACGAGGTCCAGTAAAAAAAACACACAAACGTGTCAGAACACCATAAAGCAAGTACAGAGTCCTGAGGTCTTCAATTTCTTCTGGTCGACTCCTGAACCCAAAGTTCCAAGTCCCCTGTAGAGAAAGATGTTCCCTTGGGTTGCTTCCGACTCCCTACTGCAACTCAATCACCTTGAGTATAATGTTATATCATTTATCTAAATTGTAAGAGACGAACAAGCAATAATGAGTAAACAGCCACATAAAAGAAAAATGAACAGTTTATATTAAACTTCTGCTTATATAGACTTGCCTTCATGCTCCAACTGAAAGAGCTGTTGCTACCTCTCCAAATCTGAGTTTTACATTAAACTACAATATCTAATAACATGCAAGCACCTAAACTATGTTACAAAGTATTAATTCAATGAACTTTCACATTTACATGCTGATCCTTCCACTGAATATGATCTACCGCATGGCTATTAATGCTACTTTATAATTTGAGATTTATGCTTTGACTTTTAGCAAAGTGCAGCACTGCTAAATTAATTGACCGTGCTGATATAGACCAATGTATCTAATCTGTTACTACTGGGTAGATACAAGGCTGCAAAGATGGTTCTGCTAATTTGGACTACCCTTCTCAAAGATTTTATATTTTAGAAATATTCCACCACTAATGCAATTATTTTTATCTTTACAAAAAACATCTTGGTTCAATCTCTAAATATATCTCTAAATATATGAATTAAAATGTTTTCAGAAGATCATTTTAATTTGTAAGCAAATACACAGAAATTTGGGTTGCGTTAAAATTTAACACTACTTTGAATCTTCTGGCAGTTCCGAGGGGGTTTCAGACATTCTAGCAACACTCACACTAACTCTACCAAGGCAACAGACTAACAAGGAAATCTACACTATTTCTCTTTTCCTTGCTTGCAAGCTGCTTGCATCCTCCTGCAACTGGGAGGGCAGCATGGTTTGAGCTGCAAACTTTTCCTTATTCACCATCAATGCCACTCCATGATCAGTTATTAAGAGGTACAATTCAAGCAGAGCAAACAGGATAATTTGTCTTTTTCGAAGATGTACACCTTGCTTCCATGCAGAATTCTACCTAGCAGTATAGCTGCTGTCATGTTATTCATTTATAAAATAAAAAAGCCTGAACATTTCTACTTGGACGAATTAGATCAGACACATTTAAATATGTTAAGGATACATTTCAGTCGCATAAAAATAGAACCTTAGGGCGGCACAAATTCAATATGTACCATTTGTAGTTCCACATCAAACATGACTTTCCTCCTATATATCATGTCTAAACATTCTTCCCCAAAATGAAAGATGGAGTCTCAGTATCCCTTGGGTTGCAGTGGCGAGTTGAAGTTTTGAGTATTTTTTTTAAGAAAACAATTAGCCCTCCAGAAATATTCCAGCATCCTGATTTTTAAAGATTCAAAAAACAACAGCACTTTTTTCACATTGGTTATTAATAAGCCTAAAGCTTCACTAAAAAGCCATATCCAGTTTTCAGATTACAGAAACAATTTTATCTGCAATAGTACATTTTTCCTCATCTAGACTGGCTACTGTTTTGCTTTCCACTTTTTACTTCTGAGCAGTGTAAAGTTTGTCCGAGTGCTCTTCATTGAGTGGCATGAGGATTTTCGTCTGGTCACTTTACACAACTCACCTCCAAACACACACTGCATCATCAAGGGAGGAGGGTCAGAGCGACATTGGAATTCACTTTGCTGTGACCTAACAAGGTGATGGTGCTATACTTCAGACGGAATAACATCCATTTTGGTTCAGGCCTTTTAAATCATAAATCACACGATCATTAGAAAAATGCTGTCAAAGGCGCTTATTATACAACAAAACAAGTAAGAACACATACAAGATGGATTTTCTTTTTGTTACCTGAGGGCTAACTGAGGGGGTCATTCAATATTTTCAACTACTTCACAAGAGTATATTAAGCACTCTTAAGGAAGAGCACCCAACCTTGTATATGCAAATACATTCAGCAGATTGATCAAAAACATAATTCACCAACATTCATGTTAATTTCCTTAAGGTAAGGAAAATTTCAAGAAAGTAAACTCAATTGAAACTACCCAAGTACTTTTTAAAAAGTCTGCAACATTCATAGATATCATTTTGAAGCCCAAATTAATTCGCAATGGGTATTTTCAGAAGGAAGTCAGGAGAAATTTCTCAATGTACCCTTGTGAAAATAGGTGAAAGTGCCAAATGGTCCCTAAAGAATCCTGTCTTATTTAAAGCTATCCTTGCAGCTTTTTAACCACGTTTTATACTGTCTTCAACATTAACTGCGTAGAAAACAAGCAAACCTGACACTTTACATAACTTTCTTTCACCAAAAGTCCAGGTGAAAAACCACATCACAATAACTTATTAAAAACTCTTTCGTGTTTCCAATTATTACCTTCTCTTCAAGGTGGTTGAAGATGAACTCAATCACAACGTCATCCTCGAACCCAAGCATTTCTGTCACTCTCTGTGTAATCCACGGCTTGATCACTTCCAGGTTCACTTTGTTCATGTCCACCTGGAACCCAGTTAAAACAATTACGATTAACAGGCACTCGCAACTTCCAATTCATAGCCTCAGTGGGAGATTTTGTCTTAGTCTATTGAAAAACTTTGCAATCCAATGCAGCAGAATTGAATATCAATACACAAACAATTGATGCAGAATTACATCTGATTTTTGATTCCACCCATGTTACCAGGGAAGTGCCAAACAGGATTGCAAGAGGGAAAGTTATGCCATCCCCAGCTCTTCCTGCTCATTTGATAGCTTGTTTAGCAACAGAAACCTAGCAGTAGGTCACTCGATCATCCTTTCAGCCACTGCAGAAGAAACGAAAACTGAAGGAAGAGTGTTCTTTTACAAGAAAAGCAGAGGCGTGTTAAAACATTAGTTTGCCTTACCTGACAAAATGGTCTTTTTCCTCCAACCTGGATATGATTTTATTAAATTGATTTTATTGCATTTGATGAGTATAAAGCACCTGGTAGGATATGTTAATTTGAGTTGCATTCATCTTTAAATATTTCTACCTGTTAGCTGAAATTAACTACGCGTAGGACTATTGCAGAAACTGAAGAACTGCACGACATCTATTGTTTTATAAATTATTTGAGGAACATGAAAAGAAATTCAAATCGAGTAGTTCACTACAAAAAAAAATCTCAACACACTCAATATTTCAGCACTTAATCGAGGTGGTGGGGCCAGGGTGGGCTAGTTTTGCATTCCACCAAGTGGTCACTTTTCCCTCAAATTTCTCATACATTTGTTGCTCTATGTTAAAAATCTGAGGAATAAGAGTAGACTATTTACCCCTTCGAGCTGTTCCAGCATTCAATGAGATCATGGCTGATCTGCACCCTAACTCCATATAACCTTCTTTGCTATATAATCCTCAATACCTTTGGTTAACAGTTATCAATCTCAGGTTTAATTGATCTAATATCAATTGTTGTTCGCAGAAAGTTTTAAACTTCTAACACCATTTGCAAGATGGGTCTTCCAAAAGGTCTGGCTCTAATTTTTAGGCTATGTCCCCAAATTCTACACTCCACAACCCAAGGAAATAGCTTCTATCTACCCTGTATTTCCCTTAATATCTCAAAATGCCTTCTAATGTAAAAAAAAATTGAAACCACCAGCAAAACTACTGCAAATGGCCCACAGCATGAGAAGCCTTTTTTTAAAAATGTCCCCTATCAATGCCCTCAACAGATTTTTCACACAAAGGGTGTACCTGTTGTGCAAATAACTGATGGTACCAGTTTTTCCACAGTTACACAATCAATACTTTTGCTCAGTTATTTGACCTTTAATGTTATGTTGACTTCCCTCCAAAAAACCAGCTACATCTTACACTACTCAAAGATCCAAAGATAGACATATTGTCGAAAATCTGTTAGGTGTGGGGGGAGGGGAGAGCAAATTAGGGGCAGAGTGACAAAACATGGACTGATCGGACAGAGTCAACGTGGATTTAAAAGCCAGCAGAATGGACCGAATGGCTTCCTTTCGTGTTGTATGACTCCATGATACGACGTTTGAATAGGATTCTGCCTAACCCAAAAACATTTGAACCATATGCAATCCACTCGCTGGTTGCGATATGGTCAGTATCAAGTCTAAACTCAATCTCTAAAAGGTCAAAGTATTTGGATTTTACTGAATATGTGTCACCAAACTTTCAGGTTTGGCACTGGGGAAACAGTTCAAGTGTAACATTCTGATACAGTAGCTCTTTTAGCTATTAGGTTCCACATGTACGCTGTCCACACTGAGTTCTGACTCACAACCACCTCCTTCCCTACCGTCACTGATTTGACACACTGTTGACAACCAGTACTAGATGAGCGGAAATTTGCACCAGCCGAATATTGGAAATACCAAAGGTATACCTTGCTACTAAATACATTCCCTGGCCACTGACTCGATCCTCTCCCCGGCAACAGTGTGAGAACCGTGCCACACACAACCTTGGTGTCAATTCAACATCGGGATGAGCTTCTGACCACATATCCACTCCATTACCAAGACTGCCTACACCAACCTCCATAACATTACTTGGAACTGCCCGCCTCAGTTCATCTGCTGCCAATACATCACAATTGCCTTTGTTGCCTCTCCACTTGATTATTCGAATGCTCTCATGGAGAGTCTTCCGTCTTCTACTGTACATAAACTTGAGCTTATCCAATACTCCGACACTAACTCACATCAAGTACCGTTTACACATCACACCTACGCTCACCAACCGAATCTGGGTCCCAGTTCTGCAACACTGGGATTTAAAAATTCTAATCCTTATTTTCAAATCTCTCCATGGGCTTGCCTCTCCAAATCTCTGTAGTGCCCCCCAGCCCTACAATCTTTTGAGATCTCTGCACCCCTCCAATTCTGGTCTCTTGCGCATCCCAGATTTTAATCCCTTGAACATTGTAGCTGTGCCTTCAATTGGCTTAGTATTAACAGATAGGAGCAAGGGTAGGCATTCAGCCCCTCGAGCCTCCTCTGCCACTCACTAAGATCATAGCTGATCTGATGCAGCCTTAACTCTGCCTGCCCCTCATTAACCCTTGACTCCCTTGTCAATCAAAAATCTGTCTAACTCAGCCTTGAATATATTCAATGACTCAACCTCCACTGCTCTCTGGGAAAGACAATTCCAAATATTAATGACACTCAGAGGAGAAATTTCTCATTTCCATCTTATACAGAAGACCCTTATTTTAAAACTCTGGCCCCTCATTCTAGATTCTCCACGAGGGAAGCATCTTCTCAGCATCTACCCTGTCAAGCCCCCTCAGAATCTTATATGTTTCAGTAAGATCACCACTCATTCTTCTAAACTCCAATTAAGCATTGGCCCAACCTGCTAAACCTTTCCCATAAGATAGCTTCTTCATTCCAGTAATCAACTGTGAATTTTCTCTGAACTGCCTCCAATGCAAGTATGCCCCACCTTAAGTAAGGAGACCAAAACTGCACATAGTACCCTAGGTGTGGTCTCACCAACGCCCTGTATAGTTATACCAAGACTTCCTTACTTTTATACTCCATGCTTCTTGCGATAACTGCCAACATTTTGTTTGCCTATCAATTACTTGCTGTACCTGCATGCTGATTTGAGATTCATATACAAGGACAGCCAGATCCCTCTGTACTGCAGCATTCTGCAATCTTTCCATTTAAATATTCTACTTCTCTATTCTTCCCACCAAAGTAGACAGCTTTGCACTTTACCACATTATATCTGCTCAATTTTTGCCCACTCACATAAACTATCTTGATCCCTTTGTAGATTAATCATCTTCCTTGCAACTTGCTTTCCTAACTATCTTTGTATCACAGCAGGTCCCTTTATCCAAGTCATTAATATAGATCGGAAATTGATCCCTGTGGAAACTCGGCAAGTTAGCTGCAAGCTCTGGAACACTGCGCCCCCACCACGACCCCAAACCTCTCTTCTGCTTCCATTAGGCATTCCTTAAAACCTACCTCTTCAGCCAAGCTTTGTCATCTGTCCCAGTATTGCCTTACGCAGCTTGGTGTCAAATTGTGTTTGATTACACTCCTTCCAAGCACCTTGTGATGTTTTACTATGCTAAAGGCATTATATATAAATACAAGCTGTGGTGGTTGTACTGAATACAAGCTAAAATTAGAATACATTACCTTTTTCTCAAGACATTCTGCAAATTTCAACTGCTTTAGGAGTTTCTTCTGTTTGTTGCTGAAACGGTTGTCTTGCTCTGCACTAGTTCCCTATAAGAGAGATAAAAGTTACTAAGTGGAGCACCTAACAATGTCAAATCACATTTTTAAATGGAATTAAAATACTATCCCTGCCCCAGTATCAGATCGGTGGAAATTGTGGGTGGAGTCTTGGTGGAATTACAGTACATTAACACATGCCATTTTTGTGCAAAATCAACTAACAAGTTAGCTTATGAATCACCAGAACTTGCTGAATGATTTTCAGTGCTCTACTGTTTGCTTCTCACAAAGTGCATCTTACTTTTAGACTCTTATTCTTAAGCTTCGCTTGATTTGCACATAATTGTTCACTAAAGACTCCATGGAAAGTTAGGTCTGGTAATTCAAAGTCCAAGCATCCTTTTAATGATATTAGAATTAATAAGGCATTGCCAATCAATCTTTCTGACCAAGAAAGTGAACAATTTTTGTTACACCTCATTCCTGCACTTGGTCAACTGTTGGCAAGGTTTTAAAAATGGCAAACCTGAAATTCTGTACAGTTCTTTTGCTTTCCATTTTCGCACTCCTAATCCAATCTTTCTTTCCTTCCCTATTTCATCTACTGAAACTGATTTGACTCCAATTTACCTCCTTCGCCATTGTTTCTTTGTCATTTTTTTGTCAAAGCTTTTCAACTTGCACTCATCAGAGCAATTTGCAAGAATACCACATGTAAAAAGAACAATTTATACAGTATGAGAAAAGAGTGCTGATGGGTAGAAGCATTGCCATGGAGAATACACCAGTTGATGGTGGCTGTAAGTTAACTACCAAGCATTGTTTGAAATTTAAACCAAACAGCTGGACTCTGATTGGTCATGACATTGCCCTGAGGAATGAACCAGTGAACAGCTGTCACTTATTTTGTTTAGCTGAAAACAGGCGCAATCTGTGCACATGTTCTTTCTGTCGGCAAGGAACAGGGCTGTGTATTAATATATGTAGCTTCGAGTACATGCAAGTGTGCCATGCTCTGAGCCCAATCTTAACACACTGAGGATTATTTAGCAAATGTTGTTCAATCGCAGAATCAAAACTAATGTTGGACACTGCTTCAAGTTCTGCAAGCATGGACTGTTTGGAAGACACCTAACCTCCTACCCCTTGCATATTTCTGATACATGGATATGTTTGCTATATTTAAAGCTGCAGCTACATGAAATAATTTGCTTGCATGTCTTAATGGGCTCCATCCTGCGCTCAAATTCATCTTTAAAATGGCAGTCAAATGAACTCCCTTTCCTTGATGTACTGGTTGAGAAATCTGCCACAATCTACCGCAAGCCTACCTTCACTGGTCAATTCACATGTTGGGATTCTTACAGTTCCATGCGTTCTAAGACTGGTCTTATTGGCAACTTTGTAAATAGGGCCCAATTCATTTGCTCACCATGCAAGCTTGATGAAAATAGGGTGCATCAAAGGAACCTGTGAGATAATGGCCACCCTGATCAGATCATTTTGTGTTGTATATCATGCAAATTCATGAACAGGCCTAAGGTGCCCAATCTACCTCAGATTACCTTTGAAGGGCACAGTATCTCTCAAATTTGCACAACAGGTGAAGCTAGCTGTTTCACACTTACTGTGCAGCAGCAACCCAAGTGGTATTCGCCACTAACAGGATGTTGCTGTCTAGCCAAAAAGACGTGTGGCCCATCTCACAAACGAGTAATGTGGAAACACGGTATCAAACAGCATATCCCTTTCCGCTGTTTGCAACAGGCAAAGAACATATCATATCCAATCAGCCCGTGCTCGCAAAACTCAAAAAAGTGTCCAACATTAGATGTGATTCTGCGATTGGACATCATCTGCTAAATGTGCTAAGAATTACATGACAACCAATTTAAGGTGTCAGTTGGGCTCACAGTGGGGCACAGTTGCATATACTGGGAGTTATTATATTAATACAAAGGGCTCTGTTTTTTTTGCAGACAGAAAGAACATGTATACGCATTACACTTGTTTCACAAAATAAGTGACAGCCATTCACTGGTTCACTTCTCAGGGCAATGCCTTGACCAGAATGAAGCTCACATGGTTTAAATTTCAAACAGTGCTTGGCAGTTAACAGTCGATCATGATCAACCGGTGTATTCTCCATGGCAATGCCTCTACCAGAGTCCACTTGCCAACCAATCAGCACTCTCTTCTCATAAAGTATAAGTTGTTGTTGCTTTTACATTTGGTATTCTTGTGAATTGTCCTGAGTACAAGACAGAAAGCTTTGAAAAAAAAATGTATTTTTTTCAGCAATACTCAAGTTCGCCACTACCAAACGACCATCCTTCTCAGTCCTTAAGACTCATTAGTTAAGGAAATAGACTGTTTGTCCCACCATTCGCTGAGGTCTCAGGTTCCTTTGCTACGCTGACCACCCCGCTATCAGCTCACTTGTCCAGCTATGACACAAACATTGAGTTGAAGGGTGCAGAAAAACTAAAGACATGCACGAGATGCCTCACACCAGCAAGATGTGGCCCAATATGCTTATCATACCTCCTAAGGCATCAAAATACCAGAGAACCGACTTAGTCAGCAGACCAATAAAACAAACTAATGCAGCCATCCACTTTTACACCACAGTTCAGGCAAGCTAGCAGGAATGTCAGCTGCCTTTTTATTAAACTATAAGATAAAAAATTTTAGCGCATGATTTAAACCTTCATGCAGATTTTATAATCCAAAAATCTTGAGAATGAAAAGTGAATGGACACAGCAAGTCACCAAACAAACTAAGTTGGATGGCATCATGAAAGGAAGTGAAATCCTTGGGAGTTATTTTGTTTATTCATGTATGGGATTTGGGCATCACTGGCTGGGCCAGCATTTATTGCCCATCCTGAATTGCCCTTGCTGTTGAGCCGCCTTCTTGAACCACTGCAGTCCCTGTAATGTAGGCACAGTTATCTGAACACCAAGATAAAATTACAACCATCTCCACGTAAATATCACTTCTAACACAATGTAACCCATGGGTCAACATTCTTCTGCAAGCAAATGGTAGCTTACAGACAGCAATAGGCTATAAACTTGCAATGCATAAATGCAACACTTTTTCCTTTTAATGACATCCATTGTGGTAGAAAAGCAACTGTGACTTGTAATCAATGTAAACATGCTAAGTGATAACCCACAATTGAGAACATAAAAGTGACAAAATTTCTAAATTATCGGTAGAAATCACAAATTTAGAAATTCTACTTCCAATGTAATTTAGTAAACTCAACATAGTTATATTTCTCTAGGCTGATTAAGCAATGGTCTGATCAACCATGATACTTCTTTATCTGTTTATGTCTATTTGCAATCACTTTGAGACAAATTTAACACACAAATGTTAATTTTCAATGCTGTCACAGAAGTGTGTTTATCTAACTCCAAATGTGAACACAGATGCTTCAACTGCCTGAAATAATGCTTTAAAACTGATATAATAGTGAGGTTCTTACTCTAGATGCTAGTTTTCATATTCTGAGCATTTTAAATGGAAAAGGAAGAAGATTGGAGGAAGAGAATGTCCAAGTGTATTAGATTCTCTTCAAACTCAATCCAAGGAGCCCAGCTGTTGCCATGGCAATTTTAAATGTATAATTTTGCAAGTTACGTACGTGTTATAAGGCTGCAAGGCAACCAATACAACTACAGACCAATTACTGCAGATACAGTGGAACCTATAACCATCGTACAGCAATGGTAGATTAAATGATTTAGCTCATAGAATCAAAACACAGAAGGAAGCCTTTGAAAGAACTATCAATTAGTCCCATGCTTCCACCCCCCTCACACCACATTTTTCCCTTAGCTCTGCATCATTCTCTCCTTCACGCATTTATCCAATTCCCTTCTGAAAATTATTACAGGATCTTTCACAACCCTTTCAAGCAGTGCCATCCAGGTCATAACTTGCTGTGTAAAATAATTTCTCATCCCACCCCTGATTCTTCTGGCAAATTACATTAAATTTGCATTTACATTGCTTGTTGGTGCCAATGTGCTCAAACCTTTCAATGGGATTTGAAGGAACATAATCAGCAAGGTGCTTACCTGGGAAATATTGCAATTAGACTGCTACTAGTTGAAGCAGTTGTATTCTTTTATATGAAATGCATCCTATAGATTTAAAACAGAAAAAGCACAATAGCTATCTGTACTTCATTGGATGAATTAAAAAGGTCATACCATAACCTTCGGCATTGATAACAGAGATGCTACACTAAGTTAAACCTAGCTGAGAACGGATAGTCCTGAACTACAACAAAAAACTTATACCGAATTATTCAAAGTACAATACTAAGCTATTCTGTTTGTGATAATTTGATATTTGTTTTGCCTTTGATTGTAATATAGTGTAATAAAAGTAATTGCTGGCTGCACAAATTGTATTTTGTTCAGCCCATACTCGATATCTTCTTGGTAAGCAGGAATTAAGTGAATCCTTGCAAGTCATGTTTATGTACAACAGGGTTCAAATTAGCCTTCACACACTGAAATGGAACTAAATCTCAATTAATTATCAACACATCAATTAATTGCAGCTTTTTTTAATTAATGCTCCCCAGTCCAATTTTCCTCTTGCTTTCCCAGAGGTACTGGTTCTTGCTCAAATACGATTCCAAGAGGTATTGGCTGTGCTCTGGTATCTGAACCAAATGTACATTCATTAGTTGTGAGCCGAGACAACATCAGCAGACCATTGAATTATAAAATGGAACACAACCATGCTGAATCCTTTCCTCACTCAACATGACCACACACAAGCTTTCCAGCACTGGTTCACTGGACATTGATCAGGAATGAGAACCAACCCCCACCCATACCAAGCTAATTATGATACCTTAAATGCTGCCCTTGATGAGATCAGACAGCATAACAGAAGAGGCCCGTCTGTATTTGCTAATATCACAACACTCAGCTGTAATTGAACAATTTTTTTTTTAAAAAAGTCAATATTTTTGGATGGCACTTTTTCTAAACTGATTTTCATTTTCTAGTTTCCGAGTTTATTTCAAATGTGTGGTTTAGAAAAGACACACTTGTAAATATTAAGAACTCTAGATTTATATTCCTGATCCCCTAGATTTGGGAACATGGTAGTTTTTTTGTCAAAGCAAGCAGCAGTACTGGCTGGTTGCACTCTACAGAATCTGGCATCCTATCTTGGCATTTAGCATTCCCAAGTCAAGTGCTCCATTAGATGGATACGGCTAAGTTCCATCGACACTTGGGTGCATCCATCCAAATTATCAGTTTTTTTTCCCATCTACAGATTTCTATAAGCTTGCAAATTCAATGTGTATGCTGCAGAAGGCCTCACACCATATTCAAATCTGTGAAACTACCTAACTACCAAGTCCTCCAGAGTTCCTAATGTTGTCATCCACAACTATGCTTCCACGCCAAAGATCAACCTTCAGTTCTCCCCTTTCAAAAGGTTCCATCTAGCACTCAATCCACAACAGTTGACTGGACATCATGGGGACTCAAACTCATGATCTTCAGATTGAAGATATGCTCACTCCCAATTAATTATAAAATAGTAATAAAATTAAAACAAGTAAGAGTTCACACCACTTAATCTTGGAATATTTTTAGCCAAGACCAACTGCAATGTCCTTTCTGCCACTATATCAAAGACAAATTAGACCATCAGTTCTATGTGGTTTCATTCCACACGGCCTTTATCAATGTAGTCGTTGATGAGCTCCAATGTGGAATTCGTACTGAAATATTAGTATGCAATTTTTGAAGCACACTAAGTTGAAAATGCAAGAATTCCTTCTCTTCTCTCTTTATCCAGCTGGGATAGAGTTGCAGACACCTTACCCAACAGTCTATTAATTTCTATACAAGCCTAGACAGCAATTGCCAGCAGACAATTCATCCATAGGAGGCTTCACATAGAAAACCAACAAAACATCCATACACAACCTAGGAAAACTGAGGCCAATTATAACACCACCAAAAATCATTAAAGAAAATGGGATCAAACCGGAGACAATTTTGGCCTGTATTATTCACTTATTTCAGTGGACCAATTTGTTGAGCCATCAGGGAAGCTTTTTAATTGAAATAGTTTTATATTTTTTTAAACATGCTGCAGTTTAGAAGATTAAAACAATGGGTTGTTTTGATCCGATGATATGATAAAAATGTGCAAAATAAGCTATTCACTTAAACCCGTCACCCTGTTATGGCAGGTTAACAAGAATACAACGGATGCAGAAAATGTTTGACAATTTCCAATAAATTGAGGCAGCACAATGTCTGCAAAAAGTAGCCTTAAATTAAAATCAGCAGTGAAAACTGAAAGAAGTTCTGCAGCATGACTTACTTAGTGCAAACTAAACTTCTACATGGTAACAGTGCTAGCCAGTTTCAAATAACTTTATATCTCTGCAATGTGGATGTGATGAACAAGGTGATGGGATAAAACAATCTCCTCTCTAAGATGCCTTTAATAAATAAACCCGTTGCTTGTGACATTTCGTAACAATTGGCAAACCTAACCAGCAAAATTCCAAAGGCAGCTAGAATAGGAAATGGAAATATCGACACTGCGGCAAAGACTAGAATTAGGTAGAGAGCTCTACTGTTTCTTGCCTGGGCTATACTCGAGTTAAGAGCACTTCAAGCAGAGTGTTAAAAAAAAGGTGCTCCATTTATTGATATGCAATAAAATATATTTCCTTCTCCAAAAATAAGATTTCTACTATTGACATTCTAATGATTTGACATTCTAATGATTTATCAATTCCCAGGTTTGCCAAATTTTTCTGAATCCTGAACAACATTCATCAGATTCTAAGAGCCTAAAGAATATTTCAAACACGCATTATTCACTATCTCTTCACATTGAATAGGAACTGCCATAGATGCAAAATCAGGCTACTACTCCCACCCCATAAATAGAGATGTCATCTATGATTGATGACCAGCTGGGTTAGAATGTAATTTTTCTGCTAAAAATTATTGGCAAGAGATTCTGTAATTCATAAACACATCTATCATATATAAGATTCTAATTTAAGCCATGAACCAGATGTCCCAAGAGGCAAGGTTTGCACAGAAATAATTAAACTTTTACAAAAAATACACTAAGAACTTGCAATATCATAGCAATAAGCAAGAGAGCACTAAGTTTTCACTAAAGAAATACCTGCATTAGAAACTAATTTACTACCAAAACAAAAATAATTACAATACCATGCACTTTTACATATAACAATCTACTGTATTATCCTTTCATTTCACACTACCTTAACTGCTCACTGTTACAGTAAGGACATTTAAAAATATATATATTCAGTATATAAATTATAGAGGATACCTTATGGTTAATGCTGTCTTGTAATCTGATCAGTGGAAGAGAAAGGAATTCAGATTAATTAGAACCCAGATGAAAAGACCTCAAATTATCCTCTGAACTTTGATTCACAATACTGAAATTAAAAATTAAGTGGATTTCCACTTTTTACTGAGAGCAGTTTGAAGTGAACACCAATGACTTGAGAAAAATTGCCAGAAAGTCATTGAAATTTAAAAATTGCAATTACTATACAGAAAATATTCTAGTATACATTATATATAGGACATGGGAGTTAAAGGCTGCAAGTCTTGTCTTAACATTTCTGTTAATGTTCAAAAACTTCTCAAAATTCACTCTTGCAGTTCACGACATTGGGCATTTACTATAGGTAACAAGTGAGTGAATGACTAAGTAAATGCAGTGGATGGTAACACACCAGCCCACAAAGGCCAAGGGAGTTATAAACGCAATCCCAGGTCTAGTCTAATTTCAGCCTAAACAGTGATGTGCACGAAAAACATGTTGAGGTTCACAGAAGCTGGTGGGGAAGTGAGATTTTAAAAAAATCCTGCTCATGACTGCGATCCACAAACCTCTGCTGAAAGAGGTTCAGTGTATTTGGCAATGACAAAATAGTTTGGTCGATGCCCTGATAATATTTCAGAGACATATCGACTTGTATATGAAGACATTCATCCAAGGATTTGCACCATGGCATTGCTCACTAACTTAAGGGTGGGAGTGGGGAAAAGGACTTTGCGATTATCAGCATATAATGAATGAAACCGAATCAGCACAAGATTTGGAACAAGTCTCAGATGTAAGTGTTACATGCCACTTTCAATATGCAATGTTGCAAAGCAATTAAAATTACTAACAACGCTAAGAGAGAATGCAAATCCATAACAGATATGCTATGGCTTTATAATGCACTGGCCAGACCGCACTTGGAATGCTACGTTATTCACAAAAAAGATACAGTTGCATTAGACACAAGCAACATGATCAATGTTAATGGGATAATACAAGAGATTAGAGAAGCTCAACACTTACAGGCTAAAAAGGTAGCAGTGAGTGAACTGTTGATTCCCAGTTCTACCTTTCTGGACTATTTCAATACCAGAGCTGTCAGACTCAATCAGTTCCACTGTCCTCCAGTTAAATATTGAGGGGCCAAAGCCAACATCTATGGTTCCTGCCACAAACTGCGCCTTCATCAACAATTCCATCCTCTCCCTCATTTCAGACTGAACTACTGTGACAATTTCAGCATTCTGGTCAACCCTGAGCAAAATCTCCTACCCCAATTCCTATCCATCAAAAAGATCACCCGATCCCATAAGAACAGGAGTAGGCTGTTCAGTCTCTCGTGCCCATACCAATTAGATCACAGAATTGTTACAGTGCAGGAGGCCATTCAGCCCATCTGATCTATAACCAGCTCCATTTTAGCCATCTTTGCTCCATATCACTGATACTTAAATATTTACCTCAATCTTGAAAGTTTCAACTTATCCAATCTCCATGACCCTTTGGGCAGCAAGCTCCAGATTTGCACTACATTGTGTGAAAAAGTACTGATTTCACTCCTAAAAGGCCCAACTCTAATTTTAAGATTGCACTCTCATTCTAGATTCCTTAATTAGAGATACTTTCCCTGTATCTATCCTTCAGAATTCCTTAACCATTTTAGACACACTAATTAGATAAGCCCTCATCCTAAACTCAAAGTAGTAACTCACATAACATATTTCACAACCTCAGGACATCCTGAAGCCAATGAAGTATTTTTGAAACTTAGCAATTTGCACACAGCAAAGTCTCACAAATAGTAATGACAGAAAAACTAGATAATTTGTTTTAGTCATGTTGATTGAGGGACACATAATAGCCTGGATAATTTACATCCACTTGAAAGGCCAAGTGACGCCTCACTTTAATGTTTCATCCAGAAGACGGCATGTCCAACGATATAGCAATCCCTCAGTACTGCACTGAAGTGTCAGCCTAGGCCACGTACTCAATCTTTGGAGTAGCACTTGAAACACAAAGCCCTTTAACACAGCTGAGAATGCTATCAACTGAGATACGGCAAACTCAAGGGAATACAAACCATATTCATGCAACCTATTCACAATTTAACCAGTTAAGCCCTGGTAACATTCTGGTGAATCTGCACCGTATCCAAAACAAGGCAAATATATCCTTCCTGAGACATGATGTCCATAAGGTAGCAGTACTCCAGATGGGGTCTGACCATGGCCGTGTACAACTGAAACATCACGCCCTTGCTTTTGAATTGCAATTCCCTTGAGATGAATACCACCATTCCAATAGCTATTTTGATTGTGTTCTGTACCTGTGCACAGGCTTTGAGAGATGTGCATACATGTTTACCTTTGCTTCGCCAGTTGTGTGTCTCAGGATTAAGAAAATATTCCAATTCTTATTCTCAGATCCAAAGCAGATGACCTCACATTGAAGTCCATTTGCCAGTTTTGCCCACTGACTGGGAAACCCCTGTAACATTGCCCACTGCCAGCTATGCCTTTTTCACCCCCAGACTCAACTACTACCATAATTCTCATGGTGAGCATCCTCCCGTCTTCCACCCACCGTAAACTTCAATGCCCATATCTTCAGTTCTAAAAGGTTAACTCTGTTACCCTCCACAGATGCTGCCATAACTGGCTATTTCCAGCATTTTCTGTTTTTATTTCAGATTTCCAGCACCCACAGCATTTTGCATTTGTATTACCAGGTAACACTCACTCATAAATCCTGACCTGATGAACCCACATTGGCTCCAACAACTCAAAAGTAAAATTCTCGCTGTTATGCTTAAACCCCTTGATTACCTCTCCACTTCCTAACTCTAAACTCTTCGAGCCCGACAATCATCCCTAAAACTCAGCTCTGCAACCAAAATTTTTTGGTCAAACGTCTTAATGCTGCTTTATTTGATCTAGCATTTACTTTTTCCTTACACCTCTAAATTACCTTGGGGTATTTTTTCTTTCCACATTCTACTGTTGCAGGTTGGTGATTTTGATGAAATATGCCAAATATTAAATATCAGCAAAGATTTAGCTGCATAATTCATGGGTCAGGGAAGGAGGCAATTGTACTATTGACTAACTCAGACTGTGGCTGTAGCCAAGACAGCACCATCAAGGGAAAGTCTTGCAATTTTAATAGAGGTCAAAGGAAAAGCTTAGCTGCCTGTAAATTTCAGGTATTAGTCAAAAATGGTTCCTCCTTTTTAAAAACAAAAGGAAAATGGTACAGGTGCTGGAAATGAAAAATAAAAGCAGAAAATGCTGGAAATACTCAGGTCTCAGCATCTGTGGAGAGAGAAAAACAGGGTTGATGTTCCAAGCCTGCGTCCTTTCATGGGAACTGGAAAATTAGAGAAGTTATCGGTTTTGAGTAAGTAAAAGTGGGGCGGGTGGTTAAAAGAACATGAGGGAAGGTCTGTAATAGGGTAGAGGTCAGGAGAGATTAAATGACAGAAATGTTCATGGTGCAAGGCCAAAGACAGTCGGTAATGGGACAAGTGAAGAAAGTAAAACATATTGGGGGATATGTGAATTGTAGGATCATAAATAACTGCCATCCAAAAACAAAGAAAAGGGAGGAATAAAGAAAAAAAATCAAATCAGCACAAAAGAAACATTGCGAGCAAAGAGTATTATGTAAAATTGTTGAACTCAGTATTCTAGGTGGTTGCAAAGTGCCCAGTGTTACTTTGGGTACTCGCATGGGTTCTAGCTATGCCTGCCATTTTGTGGGGTATGTAGAACATTCTTTCTTCCAGTCCTATGCAGCCTTCCTCCCTCACTGCAGTCATTATGAAAGAATCAATGTAGTTTCTTGCTAAATTGAAAAAGTTCACTTTCTTTCCAATTTCTATCCTTCTCTCATCTTTAAATGGCCAATATATCAGACTCTGCCCCTCCTCGATTTCTCTATTTCCATTTTTAGGGATTGGCTATAAACCAATTTTCACCAAAAGCCCACTGACTCACAGCCCAATTCCTGTCAGAACTCTATTCCATTCTCCCAGTTTCTCAACGAGGCAATCTTCCATGCTAGCACTACCAATATGTTTTCCCTTTCCCTTGACCAAGGATTCCCCTCCACCATGGCTAATAAGGCCCTCTGCCTTTTGTGCTCCATTCCATGCACTCCAGCTCTCACGCGTTACCCTCCATCCCAGAGCCATGATAGTCCTCAGCTTCCACTAGCCTGTGTTCAACAGATCACCTTCCTCCTTCTGCACCACCTCCAAACATATCTCCCATTCACTCCCCTTTCAGCATTCCAAAAGGACTGCTCCCTTTGCAATATCCTGGTCCACCACCCAAAATACCTCCAATACAGCCCTCCCATTCCTATGCAAGAGAAAATGCAACACCTGTCCTTTTACCAAACCCCTTCTCACCATCTGAGGCCCCAAATGCACCTTCCAGGTGAAATATCAATTCACTTGTACTTCTTTCAATTTAGTGTACTCAATGTGGTCTCTTCTGCAAGATGACCAAATGCAGAATGGGTAACCCCTTTGCGGAACCTCTACAATCAGTCCACAAGCGTGACCCCTTTTGACCGGGCACTTAACTTTCAAGACTCAAAGACTGTATCTTTTACCTCCATTTTGTTTCCTTTTTCTTTGCTGGTTTGTTTTTTATTCCTCTGCATTGTCTCTTTCTTCTTTTGCTTTTGGATTTCCCTGCCATTCATATCTCCCCAGACACATTTTATTTCTTTACTTGCCCCATTATCAATCCCTTTTGCCTTGAACCTTGATTACTTTTGTCATTTACTCTCTATCATCCACCCTACCACAGACCTTACCTATTGTCCTTTTCTCACCATCCCTCCTTTCACTTGCCAAAAACCTATAACATTTCTAACTTTTTCCAGTTCTGATGAAAGGCCACAGACCTGAAATGTTTCTCTTCCCACAGCTGCTGCCAGACTTTCTGAATGCTTGGATAATTTTCTGTTTTTATTTCTCCTTTTTTAGAATATTATTTTGTAGCAAATTGATGACACATTGAGCAAAAGATTTTGTGGAAGAGGCTAACTTTTACAACTTGCCAAGCTAAAAAACAAAAATTTTAGTCATCCAAAACGCAAGATACCATGCTCAGAGAATTAATGAATAGGTTTTTGGGTCTCAACTGGTTCAATAAAGTATTGCCATGTGCTCAGTTTCCATTACACACAATTTGTATTTAACTTTTGGACCTATTTTGAACTCCACAAAAAAAAGCTAGAATGGAAATAAAGACTCCAGTATAAATTGTAACTGTGTAACTCACTCCCGATTATCTGTGTTCTACCAATAAAGCAATGTTATCTCCGAGTTCAGTGAAAATATTAAAAATGTTCTTTTGGGTTATATCTACTTTGAAACTAATCATGGATCTGGTTGAATGTGCATAATTTATGTAAATTAAGTTTCAAAGTAATTTTCAAGAGTTATTTTCCCAAGCGAGTGTATAAGGTAGCTTGGGCCCACTTTTGAGTCGTTGACCACACCGCGCTCTATTTGCAGCCATGCTGTTACTACTGAATCAGGCCCCAGAGGAGACATTTAATTGCACTTCAAGAACAAAAAATAACGTTTGAAACATTCGGGACAAAACCCGGAAGAGTTCAAACGGCGCGAAGGAAGAGGGTTAAGATTCCAGTTAGGCCGTTAAAACAATTTGCTCGGAATCGGATGGCCACTTCGTCAGCCTTCGCCTCCACCGCCTGCCGCAGTGGAGCCAAATCCTCAAGAAAATTAAAACCGCCCCGGGTTTCGTCCAGAACTAAAATTCGATACGGCGCTCCCTAGTTATGCTCAAGGTTAGGTAGATCAAATTAGACTGAACAGATGAGCTGGGGAGACAAAAACAAATCTTACAGCACGGTTCCCCCCAAACGCCTGCCTGCCACCCGCCGCCATTTTCATTCCCGCTCGGTTGCTAAGGCCAAATCCGCAGCTTTGTGTGTTCGGGGGAAAAAACCCGAGTTTTTTGCGTTCAAAACACCGGAGCAGATCCGCCGGTCCCTTGAAGTGTTTCGGCCGTCACTACAACGGAGGAACTTTTTAGTCGTGCTCGACATGTAGGCTCCGCTTGGCCGCTGCTTTACTTACGCGGAAAAACCCCGCGTCCATCTTGTCTGTCTGTGGAGGGGCTGCCGGATCGCTCACTTCCGGTTTGACGACCGTTCCTCACGAAACTTCCGGTGGACGCAGACAGCCGAAGCCCCCTCTACACGAGTGGCGGAAATAGTCGAGGTCGCGCTACCCGAGCGGCGGAAACAGTCGAGGTGGCGCCACCCGTTTGACGGAAAGAGCCGAGGCCGCGCCGCCTGAGTGACGGAAAGAGCCGAGGCCGCGCTCTCTGTGTGTCTTAAACAACCGGACGGCTGACATGCTCACCCACGCTCACACATGGCGCCCATTTCACAAGAGCTACAACTTTACAATAACTGGTTATATGCAAAGAAGTGCTGCTCGCTTCACATACCTTTCATTTAAAAATATTTTTCATTATAGTCCTGAGAAACGCAATTGCACGGGTTTAAATAGGCTTGACATCAACCTCACTATCTGAAGCATCTTCATTTCTTGTAAATGCCTTGCATTTATGTGGCACCTTTCAACGTCACCAGGCATCTCAAACGCTTTACAGCCAACTAAGTACTTTTGAAGTGTAGTCACTGTTATAATGTAGGAAACACAGCAGCCAATTTGCGCACAGCAAACTCCTACAAACAGTAATGCCACCAGAAAATCTGCTTTTGTGATGTTGATTGCGGCATAAATATTGGTCAGGACACTGGGGCTAACTTCCCTATTCTTTATATTTTATATATTTTTAAAATTCATTCATGGAATGTGGGTGTCGCTGGCCAGGCCAGCATTTATTACCCATCCCTAGTTCAGAGGGTATTTAAGAGTCAACCACATTGCTGTGGGTCTGGAGTCACATGTAGGCCAGACCAGGTAAGGACAGCAGATTTCCTTCCCTGAAGGACAATAGTGAGCCAGGAGAGTTTTTACAACAAGCGACAATGAATTCGAACCTGTGTCCCCAGAGCATTACCCTGGGTCTCTGGATTACTAGACCAGCGACAATACCAGTACATCATCACCTCTCCATCTCCAAATGAGAGGGCAGACAGGGCCTCAATTTAACATCTCATGTGAAGGACAGCACTTCCAACAGAGCTGCACTCCTGCAATACCATACTGGAACACCAGCCTTGGTTTTGTGCTCAACCCCTGGTCTGAGACTTAAACCCACAACCTTCTGATTCAGGAGATGAGAGTGCTGAGCCACAGCGGACACAATTGCAGGGATTTTACATGGAGGCCTCTGCCAACCATGACTCAATTTAGGTTGTTCAGGAAAAACATGAAGTAGCAACCAACATCAACAACTTGCATTATATAAGCACGTTAAATGTAGTAAAACATCCCAAAGTTCTTCACAGGAGTATTATGAAACAAAATTTGACATCACTTCAGATGGTATTAGGACAATTGACCAACATCTTGTAAGTTTTAAGGAGCATTTTGAAAGAGGGCAGAAAGGTCAAGTGCCCTTTGGGATTGTTAAAATTAGAAATGAATATGTGTTAAAAGTGAATAAATTCATTGAAACTGTCAAGATATTTAAATCTCCTATCCTTTAAATTTAAAAAAGTCCTCATTTTTTTTAAAATCCATGCTCGCTATTTGACTCTGTCTGCAATCATAGGCCTGATAGTTATCATTATAGGATTTGTGCTGCATGACTGATTTCACAACCTATCATTAATTATCACCTTGGGATACCTGTCAATTCACAGTTTGATTATAAAATCTTTAATATGGGGCTATGAATACAAATGCTTGTTTTTATGAGGGATTAAGTATCTGAATGAAATGTTTGCTTTTATAAGGGATTATGTCATTGAAGGAATTTAAAGGTAGTGAATGGGCTTTTATCAATGAGAGGTTTATTTTTTAAAGAGTGAAATCATCAATAGACTCTCTTTTATTTCATCTTAGCATGGCTCCTTGAGGTTTGCCCATAGTGGATATGTGGTGAGTTGGCATGGAGAGTGTAAGAGTAAAGGGTGGTGGGTTGGTGTTCATGGTTTGGCATGAATTGGCAATAAGTTAGCATGGGGCTATAAAGGGCCATGGAGGTGGATAGAGGGACTTAGGTTGGCATGGGTGTATGGGGTAGGCCATGAGTGTGAGTGGGGGCATGAGGTAGCATGAGCTGGTATGGATGGGGCATGGGAGTGTGTAGGGGGTGAGACAGTGTGAGTGATGAGACCTAGAAGGCCGTTTTTTGTTTTATTATCTTTCTTACAAGTCCCGACGCACCGAGACCAACCTTTTAAACAGCCTACCTCTGCACCAGGCAGCCCCTGTGGCATTTTTTCCCAACTCGGGTTTGTGAAGTCGGGGATCTTCCCGACTCTGCACTCTCAAATTGGAGCTGAGAGTCCAGGCCTTAATCTGTGTACCAGTTTTGCACAAATCTGCCACAATTGATTAGCATATTCCCAATCAACCCACCAGAGGGAACTACAGAACAGATATAACAAACAATATTGGATTTTCATACCGGCATGCCAGCTCTTCCATCTTTGTGTTGTGTCAGCCATGGGCAATTAAATGGGAGGTGCCTATGACCAACTGAAGAGGGGAATGTAAAACAGTGAGGCATGGAGAAATGAACAGAGGACCTGCTCTTAGGCAGATCAATTATATATAGCAGCTCGCTCCCAACACTAATGCTTATTAATAACACATTGAGTTTACACTGTTGTTTTAATTGTACAATTCATGGAGATAGAAGGGAGAGAGCTATCATTTTTCTATGTCTCTGGTAGTAACACACCTTAGCTTTATCTCTATAATCTTGCAAATTAGTTTTCCTCAAGTACATGTTCAATTGTCTTTTGAAAGTTCCCATGAACTCTGCTTCTGCCATCCTTTCAGGTATTGTGAATCAGACCTAGCAAAGCTCTGTATGAAAACAATTCTCCTCACTTCCCCTCTAGTTCATTTATCTGTTATTTTAAATCTATGACTGGCCCACTTACCAAAGGAAGCAATTTCTCCCTATTTGCTCTATCAAAACCCCTCATTATTTGAATGTCTCTGATAGATTTCCAATTAACCTTCTCCATTCTAAGGAGAACAATTCCAGCTTCCTCATCCTGGTATCATCCTGGTAAATCTCCTCTGTACTCTTTCAAAAGTCTTGACATCCTTCCTGAAGTGTGATGTCCATAACTGGACACAATGCTCCAGCTAAGGATGAGCCATTGATGTGTAAAGGTTAAGCATGATTTTCTTGTTTTGTATTTGATATCCCTATTTATGAAGCCAGCTATCCCATGTACTTTCTTAACCACCTCACCAAATTGCCTTGCCACCTTCAAAGATTTGTGAACATGCACCCCAAGTCCCTGTGTTCTTGCAACCTCCAACAAAATAGTACCAACACGACCCCTCAAACCTTTTCCGCCATTTAATAAGATCATGCCCAATCTTTGACTTAACCCCACTTTCCTGCCTGATCCCCAAATTCCTTGATCCCTTAGAGCCCAAAAATCTATCAATCTCAGTGACTAAGCATCCACAGCCCTCTAAAGGGACAGAATTCCAAAGATTCATTATGCTGCCTCTCCATTTTGTTCCTCCTAAAATGTACCACCTCGCACTTATCTGCATTAAATTGCATCTTTTTAATCGCTCCAGCATTAGTGGTCACACTTTCCATCGACTAGATACTAAGCTCTGGAATACCCTTCCCACATCTCTGCCTCTCTACCTCCTTTGTTAAGATACTCATTAAATCCTACCTCTTTGACCAAGCTTTTGGTCATCTGACCTAGTATTTCCTTATCTGGCTGTGTCATTTTTTTTCAGTGCTCCTCTGATAGACTTTGGGACTTTTTAATGGAAAAGTCATTATATAAATGTAAATTGTTGTTGTTGCATCCTCCATGTATCTGGCTATTTCACCAGCCTGCCTATGTCTTCCTGCACGCTGCTACTATCCTCTTCACTATTTATTATGTTGACATGTTTTGTATCATTCACAAACTTCAATACTATGCTCCCTATACCAAAATCCAGGCCGTTTACAATTAAAAACAAAGTAATGGACCTAATATTGATCCCTGGAGACTCCACTGCACATTTCTCTCCGGATAAACATCTGTTCACCACTACAGTCTGCCTCTTATTCCTTAGCTAATTATGTACCAAAGTTACCACCAGCCCATTAATGACATTTGCTTCGCCTTTCCAAACAAGTCTGTTATGTGGGACTTTATCAAGTGCCTTTTGCAAGTCCATATAGACAACATCAACCTTCATCAGCCCTTTTAGTTACTTTGTCAAATAACTTAATCAGGTTACTCAGACAAGATTTGTCTTCCATACTAGTTGTCCCTTATTAACCCATGGTTTTCCATGTGGAAATTCATTTTGTCTTTGAAAATAGTCTCTAGTAGTTTTCCCACCACTGGTGTTAGACTGACTGGTCTGTATTTACTAGATTTCACTTTCCACCTTCTTGAATAGAGGTATTACATTTGCAATCCTCCAGTCCTCTGGCATCGCTCCCATGTTGCCCTTATAGATCATTAAGTCATGGAAGTTGCATTTACCATATATTGAGCAGAATCTTCTGGTCCTGGCAGCAATGGGAAGTGTGGCAGGCGGGGAAACCTAATTTGGCATGAGGTCCAAAATCAGTTTTACTGGGGCGGAATGAATTTTAGGAATTAAGTTCTCGGGACTTCAAAGTCAGGTTAAAGGGGGATCGAGCTTCCCGATGGACAACGTCGGGAAGCCCTTTTGCATGCATTAGCATGTTATGCATGCTCCTTAAAAGGCCATCATGCCAGAATTATGTTCGCCCTTGAAATTAAGTTCCCCACCAGCGAGAAATTAGAATGTTCACATTTACAACTATATATAAGTGGCGTGCACTTGGTGAGCTTGACTTCTTCCATGACTATACAGTGAGTAGCTTTCTTGGGGACTGCTCACAAATCTCAGCCTCTTGACTCAAATTGGGTGCCAGTTGACCAAGCTGTGTGAAGTTGTCAAAGTCATTTGGCATAATCTTTCAGTGCCAGAAATTTCCAACAAGCACCAAGATTTAGCTTGACTGGTGGTGAGAGAGGCTGTCCCTATCAGATCCTTCCTACGCACCACGAGTCTCACCTCCTCCACACGTTGCCCTCAAGGTGGTTGTGATGAGGAAGAGACCGTTGTCCACTGTTTTGGGATTCTCAGTTATGCAACGCTGTCGCTCTGAAACTACAACCCCTTGAAGTGAGAGGAAGGTCTTTTCGGGTGAGTGAAGTTCAAGGTCAGCACAACTGACTGACTAAAGGGACATCCTACTAATCATGAGGCAACTGGATGTGAACCATGCTCAGTTGTGTTCTCCTCTTTTTAGTGGAGCCCACATGGCAGCAAGTTTGTTCCTGACTCATGGGTCTCATAAAATCGAGATCCCAGCATGGTGTGAAGCTGCCGTTCATTCTGTGTGATTTGCCGTTGTCAGAGGCAGTGATGAAGGGAGGGAGGGAATTGGATTCCTCCAAGGGGTGCAACTGGTGGACAGCAGCAAACCCCCGACTCCAAACCTCCATCCTCCTGGGTGAATGGTCATGGCTGACAAAGGCTCATGCGATAAGTCTTTCTATGTTGCCAAGGCAATGGTCTCTCGATAGAGGTAAAGGAGGCAAGCTGAATATTGTCTGAGGGAGGGTTCTTGCACATGCATGTCATCATCCCAGTCAATGCACAATGTTTCCAATGCACAGTCATGTATGAATAGGAGGATCACTCATCTCTGGTCCTCCAGGATGTCCTTCACCTGGAAGGGGTGTGGTAAGGTTGTCATGTCTAGCCAGAAGCCAAGCACAGGGCTTAGCACTGGCTTGGTGTCGTCAGATGGAGACAAACCTGAAAAGAATATGCTCACTAGAATGATTTCTGCAATTCATTCACAGCCACTCAGGCCCAGATGATGCAGGCTCCAGGTAAATCCTGCTTTTCTACTGGCTCCGATCCAGGTGAGGAGGAGGAGGTACTGGTGCAGTTTCGCACAGGGCCATGAGGAGAAATGCTCTGAGCAGCAAAAGGCAGCAAGGCCTCAAGGAGGTCAGAATGCTGGTAATCAGGGGCCAGTGCAATGGCAAGGATCGGCCTGACCAGGGGAATATCGCAGGTGCTGCACTTAGCTACAAATGAGTGAAAGACAATGCTGAAGGCACCTTAGAATGCTCCAGAATGTGGTTGCTCATATCTGCCAGCTTCTTCATGATGACCTGCTACTGCAAAGGCTTGGAGGTAATCCCAGTGGCATTTAAGGTCACCACCACCTTAAACTTCTTTGTCAGTGGCTCCTTCCAAGGCTCCACTGGGGACCTATGTGGCATCTCCCAGTCACAAGTGCATCAGGGACGTGACAGATGCCCTATTCAGGGGAGCGCGCCAATTTGTCCAATTCCACCTGGATCCCGAAAACCTGGATCCTGCAAGAGTGTTGGATTTTTCAGCAGTTGCAGGTTTCCCACAAGTACAAAGGGCTATTGACTGCACATATGTGGCCTTGAGAGCTCCCTGGCAACATCCTGTCACATTCCTCAATAGGAAAGGTTTCCATTCTTTGAATGTGCAGCTGATGTGTGATCACAGAAGGCAAATCATCCATGTTTGTGCTTTGTTCCCAGAGAGCTCTCACTGCGCTGACATGCCCAGTTCCATAAGTTTTTGAAGGACTTGGCAATTGCAGGGCAATTGGGGATAAGGCAAAGCCCCACTTTGCATCCACAGAGTGCTGCTGAAGAAAGCTACAATGCTGCATAAGCCTCCACCTGGTCCATGACTGAGCAGACGATAGACCTCCTAAAGATGAGGTTCAGATGGTTGGACCCTTCAAGCAGGTCTCTCCAATACTCACCACAGACAATGTGCCCGGTCATTGTTGTCTGCTGCGCCCTGCGCAACCTCAGGCAACAAAGGGGGGCTGTTTTGGCTGAGGGAGACATGGAGGGCTGAGATGTCTCCTCTGACAATGAGGAAAATTAAGGGGATGGCGATGACGAGGGCCAGGATGTTGCAAAGGAACATGCAGAGGCCACTGCAAGGGTACAACACAGCAATTAGGCCCGTGACAATCTGACAGCTACCAGATTCCAGGCTGAGTAAGCTACCAAGGCATTTCCTTTACTATTTGGTTTTCTCTCCTCTGCTGGCTGACAGCCCCAGATCCTTTTGGTAACAGATATTATACTTTGCTCTAATGTATCTTGATTTATGGTAGCTGAATTAAATTGTACCACTTAAGGTCTGCCCTGCTGGTGGTTTGATCCTTTGCATGTGCCAAACTGGGCTGACATACAGATCTCTTCACTAAATATGCTCATTAGAACCTGTGTGCACTCCGTTCTCCTGTGACCGCAGCCACCTGTAAGTAGAATAAGATTTTTCCCTTGCCTTCACAAATGTGCAAGGAAGCTTGTGAACATTATAACCTTGGCAGGGAAGCACTCGTGTCACACTCAGACCTGCTCCCAATGGCGGGGGGGCGGGGGCGGCAAACCTCACAGACAGCTCTTTCAGGCAGAACCACGTAGATGAGTCCACAGGGAGGATCAGCATGAGAACACCATTTGGCCCCTCAAGATCACTCATCTATGCAGATTGGTCAAGGGAGTCCATGTTCCTGAGCCCCGATCACCACTCATAGTAAACCCATATCCCTTGACATCTTTATCATACTGAGAAGTTTTGAGGTTATCTTCGTGTCACTGAGCGTGCTTTATCTGCACCATGAGTTGTTGAATCACCACCTCTTCGGGTCCTCCAATTGCAGAAAGTCCTATCAGTCTCAGTCCTAGATGGCCTTGGTATTAGTGTGAGACTGATCCATCATTGTGGATACCCCAGCCAAGGTAAACATCTTTCCTGCATGGCCCTGCGGAGTCCTGTTAGAGCTGCTAATGCTTCACATGGATAACCTCACTGTCCTCAGCATGGTCCAGCACACAGGTCCATTCTACTCCCTCACACCTCATGGACAAATACTTTGGTCCTTCAAGGGGTCCAGTGCACTTTGGTCGCAAACCCTTTATGTGAGGTCTACTGCATCACTTGATAAGAAGACTAGCAGGCCAAACAAATCTCCTTGTGAGGTCTCACAAAGGCTTCAGCTAACTGCACACCTCTTTAATCCTACACTCAATTCCTCTTACAGTCAAGGCTAACTTGCTCGTTGCCTCCCTACTTGCAGACTTCACCTGGATGTTAGCTCAAAACGATAAATCACCAAGAAACAATTAGACATGCCCACCACAGCTTTCTTCAAAATGTTGAGAAGCCTCTGGTTTTCTACTGTTAAGGAGATAGTGTAGAGCTTCAACCCTGAAACTGCATCTCCAATGTTCCTTGGCACTCACATAGCACGTTTAACATCTCTTGAGCACTCCTTGCATCCAACTGGATCTCACATTAGGGCAACAGGAGCAGGAGATGCAATAACCTCGCTGAACACTCTGCGCAGACATCTTTTGCAGTGGTCAGAATATGGTGAGCTGCAATAACGGCTTGAATGATGCGTGCCAAGGCCCCACACTCACAAATGATGGTCAGTGCTTAGTCATGCATGTTTGGGATTATTGTGTAATCACTATGTTGATAACGTGAGACAACTGAATGTATAAGTGTTCATTATCAGATCCAATTTTCACACCCTTAAATGCCCACAACCATTGAAGCAACGAGCAGCTAGATGGAATCCAGGATGTTCCAAATTATGCAAGTGAACATATATTTATAAGTGCCAAAATTATGTACAATGGTTGTACACCCATGCCATCTGTGTGACTTCAAATTTTTTATCCTTCTTTTTGTATTACTATGTCTAAGTCCAGCCCCAACATCCACAGCTGAGGTGGAAGCAGCCTGCTGACTGCTATTCTCTGTTGACTGATGACTTTGGCAGGCATCCTCTGGTGGCCAGAGACCTAGAGGGCCCCAGCCTGTCAAGAGTCCTATCCCAACTTCATCCCAGCACCAGAGGTTCAGGTCTTCCTAGGCTAGCTCAGTGGCCTCTTCCTCCTTGGGTGAGGATTCGAATGTCCTGAATGCCGCCTCTGTTCTTGGTCCGCTCCCTCTTATTGTAGGTGTTTTTGTCCTGCAAGCAGACAGGATTGATTGTCATCCCAATGAGTACATGAGCAGTTTAGGAGCAGCCCCTGATCCCTGCCCTGTAAGCAATTGATAAGCAGGATATCCTGCAGCTGATGTTAAGATTGAGAGCATGAAGTGGCTGCCACACATTCAGTGCAGATGTCCCGCAGCTCAACCCTGCAACCCAAACTCCTGTCTCAGATCACTGGCACTCGCACACTTAAACCACCCGATGCCCTTATCAGTGTTACTTTGCAGTGGTTAGACAGCGCCACTTACCCATTGGAAGGCAGCAGAATGGTCATCCACTTTCTGCACTGCTGTGTGGTTCATCAGTGGGCCCACAGGCGCTAACCTCCACTGCCACATCTGCCCAGGCCACCCTGGTCAGACAAAAGGGCCTCCTGCTGCCATGCCTGGGAAACAGCATCTCCCACATTTCCTGGACAGCCAGGAGAAGAACCAGCAGCGAGGCTTCGATGAACTGCGGGGAGCCACATGTTGTCTGGTCTGTGATATCCTGGTCCCAGCAGAATCTGGAGCGCCTGGCTTGCAGTGAGTAAATGGCTGTCCTAGTGCCCTTTAAATGGGGCGCCTGTACCATGAGGTAACGGCCAGGACAGTGGCTTCCTGCCTGTCCCCGCCCTGAGGTTTGGCAAGCTCCTCACAGATGTATATGTAAGGAGCTGAACACCACAAGATCGTGCATTGTCATCTTTCCCTCCCCGCAGTGGAAATAACTCCCACTTCCACACCCACCACTGAACTTAGACTCCAGAATGGAAGATTCTGGCCATTGACTCATTAGTGAGATTAAAGGGCAGCAAACACTGTGTTTGGGGAGGAGTCAGAAGAATGCTTGTTTCTTCATCAAAATACAGTGAATGCAAGTGACATGATGACATGTTTTAGTATGGTAGATCATAGTTATGTTACAGTCACAGTGTTTATAAGCTCATAGCGAGCTTTTCTTTTAATGAAGGCTGTATCCCTTTAAAGCTGTATGTTTGTGGCAACTTGAGTCTACTTCAGAAGAAGTCAATACTAGAATCTGATAAGTACAATTTATTGGTCTCTGTGCAGTTTGGACCACATTTAACTGGAAACGGGAATAGTGCTCTGCATTGAACTTTTGGAGTATACATGCACTGAGTGGGAAGTTGTGTTCTGGAGTCAGTATAATTAGCTTGATTTTTCACAATCAAGTTCTGCAGATTATAGAAGTGCTTGGTGCTTCCATAGCTCTTTAAATTTTCTAAAATCTAGAGGGAGTGGTGTGGAGTATGCTGAAACTTTGTCCTGACATCAAAGATTCTATACAAACCACTGGCTTCCAGATATGGGTTCAGTGGTAAGCCCTCACCTTAAGCTAAAGCATGACAGGGAAAATGAACAGAGGTGGTGCAGAACAGGACCAAACTGCTGGAAGAGGGAGGAGGAGGCATGAGTCTTATCAAACAAGTTAAGCTGACAAATTAACCAGTGTTCAAAAGAGAAATAATCTGTGAATAAGATGCAATGACTAGAGTCACAGTTACAAATTCTGGGTCTGCTTTAGATCTTTTCTTGGGTTTAGCTGGGCTGGTCACTCCCATACGTAGTCCATGTCTTATGTTCAGGAGTGTGCCCAATGCCTAAGCATAATATGCCATAACCCAGGAGTGGAACACGAGTTCTCTCTTTGTGATCTAATAGACCGAATACCCGAGTGAGACAGGGTCAGATACGATCATTTAGTTATTTTATTTTACAGACAAGTAAACATACAGAGTGGCAGTTATAATGAAGGCCTACTTCACTTATTTTAAACACCTCCTTATGAATAAAAATAATAATAAACGAGGGCACATCACCCCAAATTAATGGGCTAACTTAACATTTTCTGGTTAAGCTCTGATTCTGTTTGATTTTGAACCCAAAGGTGACTGAGTTTTCCCTAAGTCAGCATGGCTCCCTTCCTGGACCTAACTTGACTGATTTAGTATAGGCATGGATCTTTTGCTTTCAGGAATTGGCTCAGCTGTCCTCCTGTAAATCAATTTTTCTCCTCTCAAGGATGGATTGTCTGCAGACTCAGCATTCTGGTCTCAAATGATTAGGTACCCCAATGATAATAGTAATATCAGCCTCATTCATCCATACAAAGCGAGATCCTACAATGCACAAAGGACCCCAAGTGCATGTTAATGGGCTATTTGATGAAGAGCCTGCTGTGGATGATTCATTCATGTAATCTGGTGGCAGACCAAAGTCAAAGTAAGCGCTAAACTTAGGAGGAAGAGGAGAACACTTCCAGGCTCCCGAAGAATAATGTAGTTACAGCTGCCCTAGGCTAACCCCATTTCAATGCTCGTAAACCCCACCATCCCGCCCCCAACCTCCCTAGGACATGACTTTTTCCCAGCTGTGTCAGTCTCCAGGCAGTGTTGCAGCACTCCGGAGCTAGAAAGTTGCATTGGGATAGTAATATGTGTCAACGTATAAATAATTACACTGCATGGCGATCACCTTATTAAAGGGAGAAGGAGGCATGAGTCTTATCAAACAAGTTAAGCTGACAAATTGCTCCTAATTGCTAGTTAAACAGGTGATGGGCATTGATTAATCCCATCTAAATAGAATAAAAAGATTCCGCTGGAACACTTTGTGTGGAAGCTAATTGGAAGTCAGTAGCACTGAGGAGTTGTCTTGAAAATAAACCAGCTGTAACCAAGAGACCTGCCAGAATTAATTCTTCCACCACAACCTCTGAGTGTGAGTAACATGGTAGCAGAGGATAAGTTTTAAGCTTTGCTGACGGTGCAAAATCGCAAGTTTTGACTATCCACCAATTTTTTCTGATTCTGAACCTTATCAGCAATGGAAGGCTAAAGTTGAAATGTGGACCTGGGTTACTGCTATACCCCAGAAGAAGCAAGGTATGGCTTTGGCGTTATTATTACCAGCCAAAAGTAAGATAAGGAGTAAGGTATTTTCAGAGTGGAAATTTCGATCATGAAGTGGGGTTGAACCTTCCGTTATAATATTTGGATAGGTTTTACAAAAAAGGATGTGTTATTGGAAGCGTATGAAGCTTGGACAAGCTTTGATAGGTTTAGGAAATCAGATGATCAGTCCATGGAAGAATATATCATGGATTTTGATAAATGGAACAGGAGGCTACAGAGATTTGAATTTGAAATCCCAGAATCGGTATTGGCATTTAAATTACTGGACTGTGCTGGCATTTCCCATGTTGATCGTCTTTTTAGAATTTTCTGCTCCAGTTAGCGGCAGTTTTTGTGGCAAACGAGAGTGGAAAGTTCGGAAAGAGGGCAACATTCAGATTCCCGTCAGCAGGAAATCAGTTTGGAATTTTCCCTTCACCACTTTCAGGCCATCAGACATGGTGGGTCAGGTTTCCAGCTGATCCATTTCGGGAACGCCATTTCCATGCATTACCATGTCATGAATGCTCATGAAAAACGCTACTCGTCAGAATCACTGTTCCCCCTGACAATTTGGCGCCATGCCAGTGGGGAAATTAGACCAGTCTAAGTCACACTTGGAAATGAGTGGCTTGCAGCTGTCCACTACCACTTCGCTCTTGACTTCCAGGTGAGCGCAACATTCAAAGCCTACCTGCAACAGCGCTGCTCTGGGTTCACACCAAAGCCAGTGAGATGCCACACTAGCAGGGGTGTAGGGTTGGTCTGCTTACAGGCTGCTTCCATAGTCCGGGAAGGTCTGCACTCTGAAACAGAGACTGGCATTGCAATTGGGGGGCGGGGGGGTTTTGGGGGAAAGGAGGACAGAGACATAAGGGAGAATAGGCTATGGTGGGGTTGGGGGACGGGGAAGGAGGACAGAGACACAGGGGAGAATGGGCTATGGTGGGGTTGCGGTGGGGGGAGGGAAATGATAGCAGGCAGAGGGGAGACCAAGGGTAGGGAAGCTGGAGCCCAATATGGAAGACCAGAACACAGACACAGAAGGGGGTGAATGGGAATCGAACTGTGTGAATGGGAGGGGATGCACGCAAATTCTGGAATATGAGGTGGGGGTGGGCGGGTGGGGTTATGTTAGTGCGGCACCTGAGGGATGGGTCGCACAGACCCTCATTGGGAGATGGAGGGAGAGAGACTGTGCTGTTATCAGTAAAGAAGGAATGGGAAAGCTCATTGAAAGACAGCCATAGTCCTTGGTTTGGGGCCAAGAGGTTAGGGTGAGAGATTAAAGGCAGACCTGGGGCTTTGTGGATCTCATAATCAGGGTGAGAGATTAGAGGTAATCCTGGCGTTTTGCAGGCCATGCTACAAGGCTGTGCATGGCATACATTGTAGTCCTGCTCCAGGGAGGGACAAGGCCTGTGTGCTCAACTGGAATAAGGCACAGCTTGGTGTGCAGGTGTGATCATGGTCTTACAGGATTGTCTGGCTGGACTGCAGATGGGATGGTCATGGTTAGGGGAGGCATCTGCAGCCTGTAAATGGGGAAAACGCAATAAAAAGGGCAGGTAAGCAAAGGTCTCCTGGGGGGCTCTCCTCTTTGTGTGACCATGCACACAGCCTTGAGATGGAGAGGGGTGAGGTCCACATGGGACATGGGGGCATGAACTGTGATGGGTTTGGGGGGTATAAATGTCAACCACAATGGGATCCAGGGTTACTGGGGGAGGCTGGAGAATAACCAGACAGAGGTCCACCTGCACTTGGTGAGGTTCCAGGCAGATTGGAGGGACCTGAACACTGACAGGGGGAGGGCCAAAGCAGGTCTCAAAATAAAAATGTAGCAACACCATCTTGAAAGCCTAAAGTCGTTGTGCAGTTTGAAATCAAAACTGGAAAAGAATCTGCATGGGAGGTGTCTGAGGCAGTGTGGGAGGAGCCCATGGCTGGACTGAGCAGCCCTTTCAGAGAGCACCCAACGTCACAACAATGAAATAGAGTCAGAGCTGAGAAAAGAGGAAGACTTCCTTGAGAAAATGCAATTGGAGGTGTGCTTTAACAAGAGACTGCAGGAGTCATTAGCTTCACAATACAATTACTCCATTTGAGCTTTAACAGAGAGGTATGTGAGAATGGAAAATGCAAGCAACTGTAAAGGAAGCACAGCAAAGGTTAATCAGGGGATCACTCAGGAGAAAATCGACCAAACCTGTATAGCAGTAGAGCAGCAAATGATATGTTGCTGCATATCTGCCAAATCATCAATGAAAGTTTCTAATGTGCTTTCTCCAATTGGAATGGATAATGGGCCAAAGGGAAGCCAGTCATTGCTAAAGTGCAAGTTGAGCTTGATCAGTATACAAGATCATAGATTGCAGGATTGCCTTTCGTAAGGTGGCACATTTCATGAATGTGTCCAAAACTCTTGCAATACCTGTGAGACTGAGATGTCAAGTATCAGGGTTAGCATCGTGGTCACCCACACCTGTGAGTGTGCGCCTCAGCTATAAGGCTGTATCAGCAACAAGGCTAGTAGTGCAGGTGCAGCTCTAGGACATGACAGTGGCTTTCTGTTGTGAGCGGGAGCTTTACTATATTTGCCAAGTATTCATTAATCTGCTGCACCTATCAGTCCACAGGAAGGAGGGTGAATAATGGAGCCTGTGCTCGATGCTGCCTTCTTGATGGCAGTGATCCGATTGAGGAGGGGGGGGGCCCGGCGCCACCTGGCACAGCTTCGAGAGAAGGCCCAGCCTGAGGTCTTGGTCCAGGGGAGCCCCAGCAACACCTAGAGGATGAGGAGATTAGATCCATGCCATGGAGGTGACTTGCACGACTAAGGGTCTACTGAAGAAGACTTTCCTATCTGGAGGTGAGCGACAGACAATGCCATGCACATTTGCGCTTTGTCAATGGATCTGCTGAATCATATTCGCCACATTCTGCAGGAAGATCTAATGCTTTGTGCACTTGGAGGACAGCCCCTGCCACTGTCCCTGAAGGTCACTGCCGCACACACTTTTTTTGCCTGCAGATCGTTCCAGGAATCCACAGGTTATCTATTCGGCATCTCACAGTCTTCAACACACAAATATCTCAAGGAGGTGACAGATGCTCTACAGTAAGGTTCATCATTATGTGAAGTTCACGCTCGATGAAGCTAACCAGGCTGCTAGATTTCTGGGGTTTGCAGCTATCTCAGGCTTCACTAGAGTACAGGGTGCAATCGATTGCACACATGTGGCTTTGAGAGCTCCATGGCAGCAGCCCCTAATGTTCATTAACAGAAAAGGGTTCCACTCCCTGAACGTTCAACTGGTGTGTGATCATCAGAAGCACATCATGCACGTTTGTGCCAGGTGCCCTGGGAGTTCCCATGACTCATATAACCTTAGTCACTCCCAGGTGCCTCACGTATTCGGATGGCCTCAGCAATTACAGGGCTGGCCGCTTGGGGATAACAGCTACCCAATAAATGATAGCTCATGACACGCACGCGTTATCCTCTGAGTACCTTGAAGAAGAGATACAACTTGAGCAGACCATTTTATCCTGAAGATGCGCTTCCGATGTTTGGACCGCTCAGGTGGGGCTCTGCAATATTCTCCCCAGAGGGTGTCCAGCATAATCATGGTCTGTTGTGCCCTTCACAAGCTGGTGCTTCAAAGGGGGGAACCCTTGCCAGAGGAAGGCATGGAGGAGGCTGAGAGCTCCTTGGACATGAGGAGCAGGAAGGGCAGGAATCTGAAGTGGGAGATAAGGGTCAGCTTCCATATGAGGATGCCATCGAAGAAACATGATGTGGAAGACATGTCTGTGCCTCACTGATAGCCACAAGATTCCAGGAAGGGTAAGGTGCAGGCAATAGAACATGGCCACATTCCTTCAGTCCCTTAGTGCCAGGCCAGTGCACTGAAAGGCCTTTACAGCCAGTAACATCGAGAGTAGGTTCAGCATTCAGACTTGCCTCTTCAACCCTCACGGTTCACCAGGCCCTAATCTTTGGTGAACCCTGTATCTGTGCCTCTGGGAAGTGAAAGTCGACACAACTTCACAAATGCTGTGTCAAAGGACTTGACACAGTCATCACCACCTTAATCAGAAACTTTTAGCGGACACTGTGATGCATGCATGGCTGGCAAGACCATCATGGCTGCAGGTCTTGTGCTTTGCCACTACCAATGAAGACAGCCATTTCATTTTGAGAGACAATTACAGCTAACCCTCCAGGGCTATTGAGCACGACTAACTTCATGTTGTCTTGTAAAAAGTAGAGGTTATTAACACATTTTGCAAACGCTTCCAGTAAAGAGTTTGACACAACTCCCTGACAAGGGTCGAGTAATTATCATGACTACATAAGCCCCAGCCAAATGAATGTGAGGTTCACAAAGAGAGACGATCACTGAGTGGGAACACGGCTCACCCTCGCAATAAGAGGGCACATAGATGCAAAGACACAATGCTTTCAAATGATAAGACTGTTCTCATGGATGGGAAATGTATTTACAAGTCTGATATGTACGCTGATTGAACATCCGTAACCTAGAAGTGAAGTCAAAGTTTCTTAATTTTTCTAACCCTACACCTATGTCTTGGTGAATCCCCGATATCCACAATTGATGTGGAGGCAGACTGCTGACTGCTATACCCAGATGTCTTTGATGACTTTGGCGGGCACCTTCTATAGGGCCAAGGACTGGAGGGCCCGGGCCTGCTTTGGGTCTCCTGCTGTGGGGCAGTTGTACATTCCTTGACCTGTACAGCTGGAGGGGATGGGGTCACAGGCAGAGGGGATTGGGATCAGCTGGACACTCTCAGAGTCACCTGGATGGCCCCGGGGTCTCTAGCTGCTGATCCTCCTCCATGTGGATGCCCGAGGGCCCTGCCCAACTCCCTGAGGAGAAGGCGCTCCTGGATGGAAGTCAAGGTGCTCGCCGTCCTCTCGCCTAGACACTGATGGATCTCACCAATGCCTATTACGATAGAATGCAGGTCTGAGCGCAAGTCCGGCAGCATCTGCTGCACCAAGGTCCCCAAGATGGCCACCACCCTTCCCATGGGGACTTTGCATGTTGGAGCCACGACATCAGACAAAACATGAACGGACTGCTCCACCGTTTGCTCTACTCTGTTCACAACTCTACCTGATTTTCTGCTGCCTGCTGTCGCATCTCCAGCATGTTAGTGATGGTTATTTCCAGAGGCTCATCATCTGACTTGGACTCAGCAATTGCCTGATCTCCAGCAGTCCTCCGGGTGCCAGGGACCTGGGCTATCACTGCCCCTGACTGCTGTTGAGATGTGTCCATAAAGGGCTTCCCAGAAAGTGAACCTGAGCTTAATCTAGAACTATGACCCATTGAGATGTGTGCCTTTGAGCTGGTGGAGGTGCAGGTGAACACAGTGATGGGTGTTCTTTAAATGGATCCTCATCATCCTTCTCTGAGGTGGGCTGGGGGCTGAGACTTATGTTTGCTCTGCTGGTCTGTCTGGATCTGCTGCTGCTTGTAAGAGAGAGTAGATTTAATTCATGAACATTGTGTGACACCCACTGTGAATGTCAGGATGTGATCAACTCATGAAGAGCTCATCATACTGGTTTGCCGGGAGATGCTGATCGCGCCTTTCCCACAGGAGCGATCCCTGTCCTCCCCCACCAACATAACAGCTTTCTCCTCAAATTTGGAGAGCTCCTGTATGTCGGCCACCCCTCCTCCCGTCTGGGATCTCCTCCTCTGGTTTCAGGTAAGCTTGGCCTGCGTGGAGCCAAATGGATGGAAAGTGATGAGAAGGGTTGGAGCAGAGGTTGGGAAGCGTGCATGCCTGTTCTGTGTGTGCTGAGTCCTCCCCAGTAAGGGCTGAGGATGCAGTTTGTGCAGCATGATAGATGAGATGCTGATGATATTAAAGTGTCCACGAGACAATCAGTGCTGATGTGCCTCCTGCTCATGTTGTGTGAGATCCCCGAGCAGTGTTACCCTTTGAGTGCATGTTGCCAATATGAGAGTATGAGTTTGAAGTGAGCTGAAGGTTGACTTACCCTGGCAGAGTGGATGAGATCATTCATCCTCTTGCTGCACTGGATGGCATTTCTTGGTTGTGTGCCTGACAAGCTGCCCTCCCTTTCAATTGCTTCCCAGGCCAGCAAGATGAGTTTGGCGGGCCTCACGGAGCCATTCCTTGGGTGAAGGACATCTCGGTGCTGGTGGATTACACAGATGAGGACCTCAAGGGCATCATTGCTGAACCTTGGTTCAGCTTTTTTCTTGGGTGCAGCCATCTCGAAATGTTTCCTCACACAGCTGGGCTGGAGAGAGTGAATGTGTGTGTTCAGGTGGCATTTAAATATGGTGCCTGGATCTTCGACCCCATTAGGTAACGTTGAGGGCGAACAAATCGGTGCCTGCTCCGCCATACAATTTGGAGAGCTACTCCCCAATGCATAATTAATTAGCTTCCGAGCGTGAAATCAAGCACGAGTTCCTGCCAAACAGCCCAGCAGAAACGCATTGCGCCGTTGCACTTAAGTCTCCAAAATGGAAAATTCCATCCTAAATTGCAAAACAGCCAAATGTACATAATGACTATCAAAATAGCATTTCCCAATGGGGTGTAGTTTCCTTTATCAGATTAGCACTGCACTGTGGTATAAATATTATCAACTAACGTGTGTGAAGGCAGATTTAAAATTATTGGTGAACAGGAAATTTTATGAAAGGAAGATGCCCATATTTCAGATTCAGCAGTTTTATAATAATAAAATCTGTTGTGCAACAATAAAATCAGTTTCACTTACTGCCAAAATTGATCCTTTCACATGTCACTTTGAATGTAAACAATGACCATTCTCTTCATAACTTCATAATGTTTTTAAAGTCAATTTTATATAACAAAACATTCTTACACCTTATGAACAAGTTAGACATTTATTTAAATTGATAACCTTACAGTTCCGTCTCCACATTTTTGGGATTCTTTTTCCTCAGTCAAGAAGCTGTCCTTGGGGGCTTTGCCAGTGTTGCATTCAACCCAAGAATGCCCTGGGTTGTTTCTGCCTTTGCATGACTCATCTTCCTTAATGGTACCGCACATGTCGAGTGATCTTCTGATGGCAGGTGGAGATCAGGAAAACTCTATAATCAATGATACTGGTCTGCTAATTCCAGACTGCTCTAATTTTAACATATGCATTTACACAAAACAATAAATAAAAAAAAAACTATTCAATACAGATTAGTCTGCCCAAGTATCATCTACAAGATTGCACAGTGACTGCTTTAATTTCCTTCGGCTGTAACTTCTCTGCTAGTATCTGTCAATACCAAAATACATGGCCGACTCTCAGAAACATCTCGTCACAAGAATGAACAAAAGAAATTACAAAGTAATTAGCAATAGTACAACTGCAAAACTAAATGTAACCAACACTGAAAAGTTAAAACTTGAAAACAAAATGTCAGCGGTTCCATGGGATACAGATATTGCATTGCCTTTGTTTATGAAACCTGCAAATGTAAATGGTTTTAATTTACTTTATTATATGTTTTAATAGAACATATTTTAATGGCAGGGGTGCATCTGAGGGGGAGGGGGATGGGCTAGGGGGGAAATGAAGACTCTTACTGTAAATAAATCTGCTAAAAGAAAAAAGGCAGCAAATCTGATTTAGGCATCTGCCTGTCCATTAACAGGTAGATGCCTAAATCAGATTTAGCATCCTAACCTAGCTTTAATAATAAGTAAAATGATAAAACTTATTCCAAGCAATATATTAGAAGTGCACCCATAAAACAATAACTTAAAAATCGGGCAACATGGATTTAAAAGGAAAACATCCTGCCAGACTAACATCTTCATTTCTTTGAGGGCATTACAGATAAAGTAGATATTGGAACACCCTTGATACAGTTTACCTACATTTTCAGAAAGTATTTGGAAAAGTTCCACTTAAAAGGCTTCTAATTAAATAAAGAAGTTACACCAAGGCAGGTATAACATTGAACCATTTAGGAATGTGGTTAAAAATAGAAAACCAAGGTCATGAGTGTCAGACTGGATTCAATACTTGGGCTCATGTTGTTTCATAGATACTGAAATGACCCAAGGAAAATAAAGAGAACATTAAAAGCATTGAAAATTTTTCAAAAGTCTACGTCAGTTACATGTTTGGGTAGAAAAACTGCAAATTAAATTTAACACTGATAAATGTAAAGTATTGCACATAGTCAAACAACAAAGGTCACAGGTACATACGAATGGAACTAAGCTAGCATAGATAAACTTAGGATGGAACTTGCAATGTGCAGATATTGCGGTGAAAGAATTAAAAAGAAAGGAAATCAAGCCAGAAGAATCAAATACTTTGGAAGCGGTGTGTCCACTATTATGTTTGGATTTCTTTCTCAGTTTTTTTATGCTTCCAATTCCATTCACATATACCTTTTTATCACAGTGATAAACAATTAGGATAATTTACAAAGCAAGTTAATAAAGGCAAAATCATTGTATTTTTCAAAATACAGTTGTTAAAATGAGAGTTAGAATATAAAAAAGATTAGTATTGATGGGCTTTTCTTGTCTCTGATTTTCTTATTCTATATTCTAATCAGTGAAAAAGATCAATTATTTCCACTACTTAAAGAAAACTATTAAGCTTTTTTTGAAGTATTAGTCAACAAAATGTAAAGGTTTTTTGAGGGGCTGTGACCTCAAGCATTTATCAGGAAATTACCATCGTTGATAAAACTGCTTTCACTCCCACATTTCTGCAGTCTGAAAAAGCAAAGTGCAGCTCAGAAAGTTAGTGAACTCTGAGATAATCGTTCCCCCAGAGATTGGATAAAGATGGCAATTTTAACAATACATTTCTTTCACACTTCTGTGGCCCAAATAGTCCAGATTCACAATCTGTGAAAGCATGCTTCTGTTCCAATGCCATTAGCAGTTCAGTTAACATTTCCTTTCCAACTGAATATTTGATGAACTAGAAACCTGCGATGTTGGTCTGCTCGTGGTTATACTGGCCTTTGCATGTGGACTCGAGGGATGTTTTGACGATTTTGGTGCCAGTTCCCTTTTCAATCTGTTTTGTCTATAGAATAACATCAACTGTTAGTGTTGGTACATATGTGCAATATCTATATCCAAACTATTTATTGTTTTGTGTCTGTGAGAATATAATAAAATGTAGGTAAATATGATTATAGTCCATACATTTCTAGATACTCACAAACACAATGATCTATGCTGAACCGTAACATCATAAAATATTAACCACAAACACACAAGGCAACCATGTTGGTTTTTGGTCCTACTTCATATCATTTTAAAAACTCATTTGTTCTTGCCTGTTCACCAAATTTTCCCTTTCTTTCACTTTAAAATATTGTTTTCTTTCTTCCTGCACTATTCCAAGTCTTCTCCCCTCCAGCTTCCACCTCACTCTACCTATTCCATTCACTGGGGCCCTGCCTCAGCCTTATCTCAACCTCGGCCTATAGTCCATGACCCATCTTCTTCCCCCAAATCCACATTGATTGCTTTCTTTCATATTCATTCTAGCCTACAATTTGCTTGCTTTTGAAAGAAAAATGATTGTGTTGAAATATTATGAAATTAACATGAATAAACTTCTAATAATTCTCCCCAGTATTCCACACAGGTGGGTTTGGATATTTTTGATGATTACCACTGACCCAATTGAACCTAAACCATGGCTGACACCAAGTTAAAATTTTTATACAAAACCTGCAACCTATTAGACCTGCAAAACATTTGTGGTGAAATGAGCACCTTAATTGCAACAGTACTTCTTAAAATCCCCTTCTCATGCCATTCCATCTTTCCCATGTCATCCCTCTCATGCCATATCCATCCCATTCCTTTCACTCCTCTTATATCATTCCCATCCCATCCTTCCCCTTCTTCCAATGCCATCCCCATTCCATCCCTCAGATGCATTTCCCCATCCCATGCCTCCCCTGCCCCCCATGCTGACACCCTCCTCCCATGCCATACCCCAACACCCACTCCCCTTCACCAATCCCTCCAGCTGGAGTCAGTGTTGTTGGGATCCTCCTACCTCCACTGTTTTATTTTCTCCACCAACCTTTTGCTCCACTCACCACTGCCACCAACTGTTCCTCCCATGCCATTCACTCCAACTCTCCTCAATCCCAGCTAGGGTAATTTTTTTGTTGGGCTCCACTTAACTTCCAGGGTTTTCTTCCTCCACCATCATCCCACCACCCAATCCAAACACCCCACCGCTGCAAGGCACAAATATTATTTATTTATTTTTAATTCATTCATGGTATGTGGGCATCGATGGCTAGGCCAACATTTATTGCCCATCCCTAATTGCCCTTGAGAAGGTGATGATGAACTGCCTTCTTGAATCGCTGCAGTCCTTGTGATGTAGATACACCCACAGTGCTGTTAGGAAGGGAGTTGTGCTTCCTCAAGTATTTACCTACCACCTTCAAAATTGTTTATGATTCAAATAACTATGTATTCTTTTCTCTCAGAAAACTTATATTTCTTTTCTTTACATTCAAGAAATTCCTTCTACTTCCCACTGTGAACTTGCAGTATTTGCTGAGAAGCAAGTCTTCCCTCCTCGATTTCCAAAATCTTCAGAAATTTACATGATTATAAAGAAATATCATGTTCTTTCTTCTCAAAATGCATTTGTAGTTCTAGTTGAAGCTGTTACAGCACTGTAACAACAGTTATCCCCACTGTCATGTATGCAATAGCCAGACAAATTTTATTTAGAATTTTCTGTTTTGTTGCCACTTGTATCTCATAGTTGTTATTTGTGTATTTTCTGCCTTTTTTTTCCAGTGACTTGGACTGTTGTGGAAAGCGTTTGGTGTTGTATTTCCACAGGGGTACAATGTAAATTACAGGACCACTCCCATCATATAGGTTGTTCTTTCACATACAAAATTTGTCAACAAAATCTAGAACACAACCAAACCCAATGTCCAGATCTAATTTACAGATCCCCAGATCTAATCTGGGGCTGAAGCAGAACCTAGGCCCGGACCTAGTGATGATGATCTAGGGCATGTGCATGGAAAATCTTTTGCAGGCATTTGTAACATGATTATTTTTAAAGGTAACTTTAGTGGGTTTTTTTTGCTGAATTGTGTAATCTTTATGTTAAAAAAATGTTCTTCAAGGTGAGGGAAGGATTTATTCCCATTTTGGGAACCAAGTCTGAACATCAAACATGCTCATATCAGGAATATCACAATCATAACAAAATAAAATGCCCTCTATTTGGCTTCAAATAGTCCTCAGTCTTAGTCTTAACCTCAGAAGTGTAACGTAACCCTACTGCATCAGTTTGCCATTTGTCCATGCCAGCCATCCTGTAACCCAATGATTTTCAGCCTTTTCTTGGTTAAGGAACCCTGTTATATATTGTGAAACTCTGTGGAACCCCAATCCTTTCCCCCCTCCTCCCCTCCCACTGTATATATATATTATAAAACAAAAACTAAAATAAAGTAAAATATTATTGAACGAATGATTATTTTTCATAAAATGTAAGAACAATATATCTTGAAAAATTGGTACAATTTTCAAATGATCTGAAAATTGTGCAGACAGAAACTTTTAGGGATTCTCGGGGAAAGCTTGGGTGCTGGGGATCCTTAGCTGGAAAACACTGCTGCAACCTCTCTGGGTGAGCTTGTAAGATTTAGTTCTATGTTTGTTCAGTAGAAATTGGATCAAGACTTTTCAAACTTATCTCACATGTGACCCTTCCAGTCAGTAGGAAGAAAAGACTTTTATCTCTTCGTTCTCAGATGGATTTGAACCTAGGTCCCAGAACAATGGCTAAGTCATTGCACCGCCTAGTGTTATTTTGTGAAGAAGAGTCATATGGACTCGAAACGTTAACTCTGTCTTTCTCTCCAAAGATGCTTTTAGGCCTGCTGAGTTTTTCCAGCATTTTCTGTTTTTGTTATTTTCTGTATGCTTGGTATGTTGTCATATGATTTTGAGTTGTATATTCTGTCCTGAGAGAAGAAGGAAAATGGTCATCAAAAGAAATTTGAAAAAATTGTTTTGAATGATTTGATTGGTCCAATTTGTGGCAGTTGCCTTAAGAAAAAGTATCTAATGATTGGCTTTGTGGGTTCCTTGTTTTTGTTTAGTAGATTATGCTACGTATTTATACCTGAGCAAATCCCCATGGTTACCTTAAAAGTTGGAGGTTATTTAAATTAATGATGGAAACTAGGGTTAGCCACTTCACATGTCTTACACTCAAGTAAGAATTTTCCCTTGCATGTTTGTGTCAGTTTGGTGTAACTAACTACTTTTACATTTGAGGCTGTTAATTGAATGAATGAATGGATAGATCAGTATTGCAAATAATATTTCCCAATTCCTTCATTACCTGTTGCAGTGCTTTAAAGTGACCAATACCAGGGTGAATATGATTATTACTCCGATTACAATGACAGCTACAATCGCACCAGAACCTGGAACACAAAGGAGAACTCAGTTAGTGTGGAACTTGCATTTCTACCAACATCATCTGTTCTTATCAGAAGACTAGGGAGCGAGGAAGTTTGTGTTGTTGGGGTCAGTTTCCTTCACCCAGCTGACATCGAATTGTTAATATGTTACTTTGCTCACAAAACTACTACTCCAATTAAGGGTCATTGCAGCCAATTTATTTAATTTTGATTCAAAGCCAACAATATGAAGATTCCAATATTTATCTTTGCAGGTGAGTCGAGACAGGGAATGTTGGCAGATTATTTGACTGAATTAACACACATTCCAGCAGGAAGCCCTTGATAGCAATAAGCAGAAAAAACCTTTCTTTTCCTAATCCGATCAGATTATTTTTACTTATTTTATACTAGGGAGCATTTATTGGCCTAGTAGTGGGTACAGTGCCGAATCACCAGAATTATACCCGAGCTAAAAGGGTTAAATTGTTAAGACAGGTTGCATCGACTAATCTTGTATTTTTTTGAGTTTGGAAGATTAAGTGGTGACCTAATTATGGCGTTCAAGATGATTAAAGGACTTGAGAGTGTAGAAGTTGATAAATTATTTTCCCTGGTGGGCAAATCCAGAATAAGGAGACATAACCTCAGAATTAGAGCACGAATATTCAGGGGTGATGCCAGAAAATACTTCTTCACAAAAAGAGTCAAGGAAATTGGGAACTCTCCTCTCCAAAAAGCTGTTGAAGCTGGAGTTGGGGGGGGGGGGGGGGCGTGGATGCATCAATTGAAAATTTCAGAACTGAGACTGAAAAGGTTTTGCAGTGTAACGTGCTAAGGGATATTGAACAGGGCAGATAAATAACTTGAGATTCAGATCAGCAATGATCTAATTGAATGGTACAGCAGGCTGGAGGGGCTGAATGGCCTACTCCTGTTTCCATGACCCCAGTTGCCATCTTTGGTTGGGATGAGGTCATGCAGAATATGATAAAAGCTGGGAACATCTGGTCCGCTTGATTCGGCTCCGTGCTGGCAGGAGATTGAACCATGAGGTAAACCTCTTCTCGCTCCTCTCCTCCATCCCACCATAATATATTAACAAGCACTGAAGTCACAAATTATTCTATAAAGTTTAAAATGGAAGCTCATTGGTTAATAGCCTGCACTGTTTCATCACATAAACTGGTTTACGATGGGAAAAAGGAAATAAAAAGCAGCAAGAAACATGCTTACTCTGGTACAGAATTTCTTGGGGGGATTTTGTAGTCATCGTTGTGTTGATATTTCCTTCTGTTGTATTGAAAGCCATGCTGAGGGTCACTGACAAGGAGAAAAACACAAAAACAAGTATCAGAGAAGGAGTCTGTGTTCTAAACCTGAACATAATCCAGTTGGAATTGCCAAATACAAAACTACAATTTTATCACAGGATTGAAACGGCATTTTTGGGCATAAGAATGAAATGGTTTGTCGAAATCATTTGCACCCATTGATCAGGACACTATCCTCCCACACCTGTTCTGCTTTTGGTCAGTTTCTCCAATAGACAATAAAGACAAACTCCATATAGAGTCCTGCATCTGACAACTCTTGCCATGTTAGTTCAGAGAGAATCATAGATATTTACAGCACGAAAGGTGGCCAGTCGACCCATTGCATCCATGCTGGCTGACAAGGAGCCACCCAGCCTAATCCCACTTTCTAGCCTTGTAGGACATGGCACTTCAAATGTATATCCAGAATCCAAAGGAAAAATTGCAAATCCTGACCAACTGTAACAATTTGGGCTTTGGATCACTTTGGAAAATTAAAATAAACAATTAAAGTTACCGATGTTACAGCTTTTTCTGTGTCATTACTTTCCATTATACGCTTGTGCCAGAAGCTTGAGCCTTGAGTTCATGTAAGTTGCAGGCCCATCAACATTAGCTGCAGATATTCAAGTTTGCAGGGTACAGCTTCTAACATGCACCTATGCATCCAATGTCTAGAAATTTCTATGTTTGCCAGGATTGCTGATTGCAAATCCTCTGATGCAAAGTTAGTGAACCAAACCTCCAGGGAAATAATTCTTAGAGCATTTGGAATGTGTTTATTTTTGTATATGAACCAACAGAGTCAGAGCATAAATCCTTCAGCTTTTTGTGGGGTAACTTTGAACATAAAGGAAAGTTATAGCTCCCTCTTATCAGAAAATAAGGATAAATTCCTTTTCTCAGAGAGTGGTTACAATGTGGAACTCACTACCACAGGAAGTGGATGAGGCAAATGGCTTAGATGCTTTCAAAAAGAAACTAGAGAAGTGAGAGAAAAGCAAACAGAAAGATAAGCTGAATGACTGTGATGAGGCAGACAGAATGAAACTCATGTGGTGTATAAACATCAGCACAGGCTAATTGGGTTGAGTGACTTATTTCAGTTCTGTATATCCTCCTTAGAACGAAAGAGGTTAAGAGAAGATTTGACTGAAGTATTCAAAATTATGAAGAATTATGTGAAGGAAAAACTTTTCAGTAACAGAAAGGTCAGTAACCAGAGGAAACTATTTTGTGGTGTATCTCATGGCCTAATCTATAATGGGAAGGTTTCTCTCTACTCATGAGTGACTTTGATCTGACTTTATTTATACTATAAACACGATGAACTACTAGGTAAGTACATCTCTTGAGTACAGAATATTCCATCTTCTCTACAGAGTCTCTAGCACATGACTGTTGATGTCACTGTTACATCATGATACACATCACTATGTCATTACCATGGCTATTAACCCATTGTGCTAAATCTTCTCCCCAAGTATAAAGTCAACTTTTTAAATAACAATGTTAAACTATTTCTTAAACTATTTACATTTCATTTGTCCTACCACTACCTGCCCCCAAAGTCACAGGTTAAACCTTTGCAGTGTCTTCACAGCTCTCCCTGATCTTGTTCTCGTCACCAGTGAACAAGGGTGATGGTCTTGAACTGGTTCATTGACTGGGCTGCCTTTCTGCGAGGTGATTGATGCAGTTTTCAGATAATCCAGCCCAGATCATGTGATAATCAAACTCATTTGTTCTTGCAGCCTCTAATAAGATTAGAGTTTTTCTGTTTCTCCACATGCCAAACAGAGTTTGGATGAGATTGGAACGCGGTTGTTCTGTTCATTTAAGGACTGTGCCTTCAAGTTTTCAATCCTGAATCCAGACTGGTACTAATGGAGCTAAAGGCTTCACTCTATGCCTGGACTTATACCAGTTCTTCCGTTTATCACGTTAGGTGTTCTCCATATTCCTCACTCTTTTATGGTCAATTGATGTAACATTCAGTTGTAAGTTCTACTGCAACAAAGGAATTTGTGTTTTCAAGCCATCGACCCATGAGCAGCTCTGCCAGTGAAAAATTGTTACTAAAGGCATAGATCTGTAATTCAGCAAGACTCAATTCCAATCCCTATGCTTAGTCATTAGCATTTCAATGGTTTTCACTGCTCTTTCAGCCCCTCCATTGGCCTGTAGATGAAGAGAACTAGTAATGTGAGTGATTCCATAGTCTTCTGTAAATTTCTGTAAGGATTCGTTCATGAACTGTGGTCCATTGTTCAAAACAATTTTTCCTGGAAACCAAGGAATGGAGAAGATATTCTAAAACACCCTTATCACAGTTTCAGCTATCAAAGTGTGGAGCCTGGTAGCCTCTAACCGCCTTGAATAATAATCCACTGTCACAAAGTACAGTTTTCATCTTATGTCAAAGAGATCCAGTCCCAATCTTTTCCAAGGCTTATCTGGAAAAATAGATGGTAATAAAGGTTCTGTGGGTGGCTGGCTAGTAATCGTACAAATATGGCATGACAAGTCAAAGTCTTGAATTGCCTTTGAAACGCCTGGCCACCAGACAAATTGATGTTCACGACTTCTACACTTCACTATTCCAAAGGGACGCCCATGGATTCCATGAAGAATCTTCACCCTCATAGCCTTGAATATTACCAGTTGATGGTTAAATACTAGACGATCATCCACTATCACTGATGTTTCCTCTGTTCATGGTACTTCCATAAAAGCTGGTCTTTTGGACAATATTTAGAGCAAACCATTGGCAAAATGTCCTAACATGGGTACACTCCACATCTTCCTTTTGTGTTTTCTGCTTTCTTGCAGTTTTTTCTCAGAAGCTTGTAGAGAATTTGTTATGACTGATGAGAATACTTCCACTTCTGAAATAAGCAATAAGTCTTGGGCTATGGCATGATCAACCTATAGAGCTGCAGCATGACTTTCCAGCTTTTACACTCAATACCCCTGCCGATGAAGGCAAGCATGCCATATGCCTTCCTGGCTACCTTATCCACCTGCATTACCACTTTCAGTGGCCTGTGGACCTGTGCACCCAGATCCCTCTGCCCGTCGATGCACTTAAGGGTTCTGCCATTTACTGTATAATTCCTACCTGTATTAGACCTTCCATAATGCACTACCTCGCATTTGTCCGGATTAAATTCCATCTGCCATTTCTCCGCCCAAGTCTCCAACCGATCTATATCCCATTGTATCCTTTGACAATCCTCTTCACTATCTGCAACTCCTCTAATCTTAGTGTCGTCTGCAAACTTACTAATTAGCCCAGTTACATTTTCCTTCAAATCATTTATGTATATTACAAACAACAAAGGTCCCACCACTGATCCCTGCAGAACACCACTAGCCACAGCTCTCCATTCAGAAAAGCACCCTTCCACTGCTACCCTGTCTTCTATGACCAAGCCAATTCTGTATCTATCCTTCCAGCTCACCTCTGATCCTGTGCGACTTTACCTTCTGTACCAGTATGCCATGAGGGACCTTGTCAAAGGCCTTACTGAAATCCATGTAGATAACATCCACTGCCCTTCCATCATCGATCATCTTTGTCGCTTCCTCGAAAAACTCGATCAAGTTAGTGAGACATGACATCCCCTTCACAAAACCATGCTGCCTCTCACTAATATGCCCATTTACTTCTGAATGGTAGTAAATCCTGTCATGAAGAATCTTCTCCAATAAATTCCCTACTGCTGACGTAAGGCTCACTGACCTGTAATTTCCTGGACTATTCCAGCTACCCTTCTTAAACAATGGAACAACATTGGCCATTCTCCAGTCCTCTGGGACCTCACCTGTAGCCAGTGAGGACACAAAGATTTCTGTCAAGGCCCAAGCAATCTCCTCTCTTGCCTCCCTCAGTACTCTGGGGTAGATCCCATCTGGACCTGGGGACTTATCCACCTTAATATTCTTCAAGACGCCTAACACCACCTCTTTTTTGATCTCAACATGATCCAGGCTATCGACACACTCTTCTCTCGACAAATTGACTGCTAAACCCTTCTCTTTGGTGAATACTGGTGAGAAGTATTCATTTAGTATCTCTCCCATTTCTTCTGGCTCCACACACAGATTCCCACCTCTGTCCCTGAGTGGGCCTACCCTTTCCCTGGCTATCCTCTTGCTTTTTACATATGTATAAAAGGCCTTGGGATTTTCCTTAATCCTGATTGCCAAGGACTTTACATGACCCCTTTTAGCCCTCCTGACTCCTTGCTTAAACTTCTTTCTACTTTCTTTATAAGGTGAGGCCTGCCAATTGTAGCGCGTTGAGAACTTCACAAACTCATAATCATGCTCCTGTCTTGTGGCTTCATGAATAAGTATGTTATCCAGATGACAAATTACCCCCAGTTTTCTTTCCAGAATGTTTGACATGGTTCGCCGGAACATCTCCGGAGCTGATGTTATTCTGAAGGGAAGGCGGTTAATATAGAATCAACTAAATGGCGGAATAAATGTTGTTGACAGCCAGGATTCCTGGTCGAGGGGTGTTTGCCAAAACCTGCTAATAGCGTCAAGTTTGGAGAGCATGCTATTGGCAGATTTTGCTAAGCTGTCATCCACTGAGGACATAGTATGGACTTCCCTCTGGTCGGCTTTGTTTAATTACGTAGGGTCTACGCGAAGCCTGACCTGACCGTTCAGCTTGGGAATGGCCAAGCTTTGAACACCACCTGATTGGCTCTGTGATGGGTGACATGACATCTCTATGTAATATTCTGTTGAGTTCCTCTTTAACTTTTGTCAGCGTTGGATGTGGTACCCTCCTGGGAGTGGATAGACATACAGGCTTATCGTCTTGAAGCAGCAAAGCTTATTCATGCTTGAGCTTACCAAGCCGCTGAAAGAGTTGTGGGAATTCTTGACAGGATTCTGTCCTGTTGTTTTGTTGTTGGACTTTGTCCACTTTTTCCAGAATGCCTCTGTAATCTGTCGCCCCTTGTGGTGAAGAGTGGCAATTATCTGACCTTTTACTTGAAGATTTGTACCAGCTGGACCTTGCAATTTAATGTTTGATGGCTGGATGCTTATTGTTTTGAGCCATTCCAAATTATCAGCCAGCTTTGTAAGGCCAGCTCCGGTGTCAAGTTTGAAATCAGTTTTAAAGCCTTTGACTTCCAAAGTGACTGACCAAAAGTCTTGTTTGTGATCTTTTACTTCTCCTAGAAAATCTGTAACCTTGGCCGGAATTTTACAGCCCCGTCGCGGTGGGGACAGGGCCGTAAAATGCAGCGAGCCATTCTAAACTCCATTGACTTTGGTGGGAATGTAAAACCCCACTGCCATGAAATTCCGCCCCTCATTTCTTTCCTTATTCCCAATTTCTTGAATTGTCCGCATTTCATAGCCATTGTCTTGCTTTCTTCCTTTAATGAAACTTGTAGATTTACAGAATTGCTTGAAGTGTCCTGTCTTTCGGCATTGGAAATAATCTGCACCCTCTGTTGGGTAATCTTGCCCTCTGTGCTGCTTCTTAGCGCTGCAACGTAAGCACCCCAAGATGATTGTTATAGGGTTTACCACCCTTTTGCCTCTTTCAGCAGGCTTTTGAATGGATGCAGCTGCCGCCTTTGGGCCTACCCAGCTAACAGTCTCATCTTAAGCCTCAATATCTCAACGGATTATAGTCTTATTTTGCTCCTTAATTTCGACCTGCCTAACACATTAAACCACTTGAACTTGTGTTAGGTCGTATTTTTGTCTATAAAAAATCTGACAGCTTTTCGTCATGAACTCCAATGACAATGCAGTTGTGAATGAGTTCATCTTTCAATGCACCATATCACAACAACTGGCTAGCCTCTACAGGTCTGTAAGAAACAATTCGACGGATTCCCCAGCCCTTTGGGATCTCTGACTGAATTGCATTCACTTGATTTTCAGGTTTTGTTTGGGGCTGAAATAGGCATTGAATGTTTTTAGGCCAGTTTCAAAGTCTGCAGAGCTCCTTCCCACTTTTTCAGGCAGACATCGTTGGTGACAGGCTCCACTGCATTGAGGAACGAACTAATCTGGTACTTCTGCTCTTTGGCAGGCAAACTCGATGCTGCTCGATATCTCAGGAAGTGTTTTTTTCACAGCTCCCAACGCCAGTCTCTCTGTGGACCTTCGAGGCTTTCGAATGGCTGTGGAAGGGCAGTGACTGCTCGACTGGTGCTGATATCACTACCAATTCTCAGTGTGCCTCTCACGAAGGTATGTCTTCTGATTCTTCCTTTGAAGAAGACTTCTTCTGATATTCCCAATGGATGTTCTGTCGATAGCACCAAATCGTTGTTACCATGTTTTGTGGTGTATCTCATGGCCTAATCTATATTGGGAAAGTTTTCCTCTACTCATGGGTGACTTAGGTCTGACTCAGGTGGGTTTCTTCAAAGCTACTTTATTTACACTATATACGTGATAAGCTACAAGGTAAGTACATCTCTCTAGTGTATGGACGTTACTTCTACTAGATCATTACTGCTGATGCCACTGTTACATCATGATACACATCACATCTCATTACCATAACTATTAACTCTTTATGCTACAGGGACAAATTTAAGATACTCGGCAAAAGAACCAGAGATGGCATAAGGAATCTTTTTTTTGTGCAGCGAGCTGTGATCTGGAATGCACTGCCTTAAAAAGTTATGGAAACAGATTCAATAGTAACATTCAAAAGGGAATTGGATAAACACTCAAAGGGGAAAAAATTACAGGGATATAGAGAAAGACCAGGGATGAGGCTAATTTGATAGCTACAACAAAGAGCTGGCACAGGCCTGGTGGGGTTAAATAGTCACCTCCTGTGCTATATTATTCTATGATTTCCCTTGATACAGTGAAGTATCTTGTTATTGATTTTGATTTCTCAGAAAATAAATATTTAGCATTTTTATCACAGCAGCAGGCAAATTAATAAATCTATTCCCTCACATAAACACATTATATTCTGCATGTCATATTGTACATCTGTTTAGGATGTGAATTTTTACAGTGAAAACCATAAAGTAAATAAGAGTTTCTTCCTTTGCCAATTATCTTTCCAAATCTTTTGACTTAAATGAACATTTAAATTCAGGACTTTGATTGAAAACTTCCCTCTGAGCTTGAGTAAATAGGCAGTCAAGAGCAGCAGATACATGGGAACACCCCCACCTGGAAGTTCCCTGCCAAGCCAATCACCATCCTGATTTGGAAATATATCGCCGTTCCCTCATTGTCGCTAGGTCAAAATCCTGGAACTCGTTCCCTAACAGCTCCGTGGGTGTACCTACACCACATGGACTACAGCGATTCAAGAAAGTGGCTCACCACCACCTTCTCAAGGGCAATTAGGGATGGGCAATAAATGTTGGCTGAGTCAGTGGTGCCTACATCCCGTGAATGAACAAAAATTCCAGATTTGTGACTTGGAAAACACATCCTTCTAAAAATAAAGTCTATAAAAAGTGCACAAAAACAAATCAGAAAAGTGCAGATATAAATATATATATAGATGTAAAAATGCAGAATAATTCTTTCACTTTTAAAGCCAGAAACACATATTTCACATTATATTGTGATAAATTATTCAATATTTATGTTGTCTGTATTTTAAATCGTTGGGATTAGATGGAGTAGGGACAGGTTGCAGAGCTTTACATACCATGTACAAGCATTCTAACTAAGCTTGCCTGTATTTTCTCAGCAAACCTTACTAAACAAACATTATAATAATGAGCAACTAGCTCATCACTGCACCAGATAGTACACACACCTTTGATTTAATTGTACTGCTATGTTCCCACACAGTTCTGACAATTAAACAACAGCAACAATTTGCTATGCATTGCTGAAATCTGTGTCAGATTTTAAGAGCCTTATGTTTGTCAGCTCAGTGTCTAATCACTCAGGCAACATGTGCAATTCAGCACATACAATTGCATCATTAAGAATGAAACAGTTTAGCCTTGGGGCAATGTCATATCGAAAAATTATTACTCCTCACTTCCAACCATTTTCCACTTTTCCTTGACCAAGATTTTCAGGGGTTTAAATCTTTTCTCTTTATTTTTCTCCTCTATTTTCCTCCTCCTCACCTGAAGATTGCTTTTTATATTGGGAGCTTTGGTTGCAAGGGAACAGGGAGTCCTTCACAATCAGGCCCAAGTGACCTTTCCTCACGTATGAGGCTAGTCATGAACAAAGGAAGACCATTCAAAATAGCACAGAGGGAGGTAAAGGAGAAAAGGGAATGAAGTTCCTACTATGAGTACAGGAGTCCTTTCTAACCCAACATGTAAGAAAACCCAACAAGAGAAGATTTGTTATTAGATCCAGTAATGGGGAATGAACCAGAGCAGATAAGTGAAGGTAGGGGAGCAGCTAGACAATAGTGACCATAACAAAATATACTTTAAGTTGATGAAAGAGAAGGATATAAGTCTGATGAAAACAAAGTTTATAGATTGGAGAAAAGCTGATTTTGAGGGGCTGAGAATAGAAGTTAGGAAAATAAAATGAGCAACTATATTAGTAAACAACGTAGTAGAACAACGCGAAATATTTAAAACTGTGTTCAACAGATTTCAGGAAAAATATATTGTATGAAAAAACATGAACTAAAAACCATGGATGAATATAGGCATAAGGAAACAACTGAGGGTTAGGAAAAAGGTAAACCTTAAAGACAACAGAGGACTGCATGATGAGAAAAATATGAAGAAAGTAGAAGAGAAGTCAGAAAAACAATTAGGAAGGCAAAGAAGAACAATGAAATTAAATTAGCAAGGAACATAAAACAAAACATGAAAATACTTCGCAGGTACATCAATAAACAAGAAAGGCTGGTGATGGGAATAGGACCGTTAAGGGATAGAGAGGATAAAACCACAGGTAACCATGGAGAAATATTAAATAATTATCTCAATTTGGTATTTACCAGGGAGACAAACAGATAGACATGACATTGAATGATGAGATGGGGTAAATGCATTAAAAATAAAAAAGGGAATATATTGAACAAAATAAACAAACTCAAAGAGGACAAAGCCCATGGGCCAGATGAATTGCAAACAAATAGTTTACAATAATTTAAAGAACAGATAAAAGAGGCACTGCTACTCAAATTAGCAATTTGTTAGGAAAAAAAAGTGCAGTTGCAGAGGACTGGTGGTTGGGTAATGTAATTTCAACAGCATTCAGGATCGTCTGGATGGGAACCTCCTCACCCTTGGTCACTTCGGGCAAAAACAAAATTTATCACCATGGACATCCACGATCTTCAGTTTGCAGATGACTGCTGCGTGATGGCTCACTCTGTATGGGTCATGCAAAGGACGCTTGACCTCTTGAACACCATGTATAAGAGGCTTGGCCTGTCCTTAAACATCGCCAAGATGAAGGCCCTTCACCAACCTTCCCCGGGCCAGTTGAACATCCTCCCTGCCATCCACGTTTATGGGGCGGCTCTGGAGCATGTGCAGCACTTTCTTTATCTCGGCTGCCATCTCTCCCAAGGGACTATCATTGATGAGGAAGTCCACCACCGAGTCAACTGTGCCAGTGCTGCCTTCTTCAATCTGCGCCAATGTGTCTTTGACAATAGGGACCTTTGGAAGTCAACAAAGGTTCTGGTTTATAAGGCTGTAGTTTTGACCACACCCCTCTACTGCAGCGAAACATGGACTGTCTACCCATGCCACATTAAGATCTTTGACAGCTTCCATTAGTGGTGCTAGCATTGAATCCTGGGGATCAAGTGGGAGGACCGCCAGACTAATGCGAGCATCCTCCATGAAGCTGCGTCTACCAGCATTGAAGCCCTGCTCCTGCGGAACCAGCTCTGATGGATGGACCATTGCATCTGGATGCCCGAAAACCGCCTCTCTCTGCAGGTTCTCTTCTCACAGTTCTCCATTGGCCAACACTGAAAGGGTGGCCAAAGGAAAGGGTATCAGGATACGCTCAAGGTTGCCTAAAGCATGGAGGCATTAATACCACTGATTGGGAGGAGAATGCTGCCAATCGCTTGGCAATGCACCACCACAATGCACCATCAAGGCACAAGCCACTGTGAGGCTCAGCGACTCCACAGCGAGGCAGAACGGTGATGGCAGAGGAAGGAGAAGGAAGCCATCGCGGGGCTGTGGTTTCCATTCACCTGTGCAACAATGTGCCCCCATTGCAGAAGAACACGTGGATCCAGAATCGGGCTCCTCAGTCATCTGCAGTCTCACCAAGCCTGACGGACATCATCCCCAATTCCAAGGGACTGCCGGCTATGATGAATTTAATTCCAATATTTAAGATAGGGGGCAGAAATGTCCTGAGAATTATAGACCAGCTTAATACTGATGGTAGGAAAAATATTGGAATCTTCATTAAAGGAGAGAATATAATGGAAGAACTTCTAGAAATGAGAACGGTAATAATGAATAGACAGCATGTATTTCAAAAGGGAAAATCCTGCTTAGCCATTCTTACTGGCCAGAAACTTCCTCCAATCGGGGGAGGGTTGTGTGGGGGCAGGGGGTCGGGCACCCCCGATCAGGTCCGCGCCGCCATTTTACGTAGGCAGGCTAATTAAGGCCCGCCCATCGTGAAGCGCAACCAGAAGTGCTGTGCGCTCCCTGTTGGCCAATGGAGAATTGTGAGAAGAGAACCTGCAGAGAGAGGAGGTGCCTCAGGGAGACTTGTTTCAGTATTAAAGTTTTAAATTAAGGTTTTTAAAACTTTTAAAATGTCCCCTCCTGTGACACTATCACATGGGCTAGGACATGTCAAAGAATAAATGTATAAATTTTTATTAGATCTTAAAACACTTTATGAAACCTCATCCTGCCTGTGGATGAGGTTTCATGAAAAATGCGAAGGCTGCCTGGGCTCTTCGCCTGCCCGACAACCTTAAGGTTGGACGGGCAGCTCATTAAATTGAGCTAATTAAGTTTCAAATGGCCTTTGACAACTCAGCTGCGTGCCCGCCGAACTGAAAATCTAAATGATGTGCAATGATGTGCATCATTTTACACGTTGGCAAGCAGCCCCCCGTTCACCAATGGGAAAATGCTGCCCACTGAATTTTTTGAGGATGTAACAGAAAGTGTAGACATTGGTAATGCAGTAGATGTAATTTATCTGGATTTTCAAAAAGCCTTGAACAAAGTGCCCCATAATAGACTAAAGAATGAGGTTAGAAAATGTGGAGTCAATGAATAAGGGGCAGAATGAATTGCTACTTGGCTTCAAGTTAATCAGAGTAGCAGGAGGCGGGAAGTGGATCAGTGCTGGGATGACTGCTGTTCACAATCTGTTTTAATGGTCTGGACTTTGGAATCAAAAGTACAATTTCTAAATTTTGGCGATGATGCTAATGGGGGGATAGTCAATACTAAGGAGGACTGCAACAAGTTCATAAACTTGTAGAATGGGCAAATAATCAGCAAATGAAGTTTATAACATAGATAGAAGTGAGGTAGTACATTTTGGTAGGAAGAATGGGGATGTCGCTCATTACTTGGAAGGTGCAGTGGGAGAAACAAATGATTTGAGTAAAAATACAGCAATCATTAAACATTGTGCCACAGGTTAGCAATGTCAGGAAAAAGCATACCAAACACTAGGCTTTATTTCTAAAGGGATAGAATTGAAGAGTAGGGAAATTATGCTAACCTGTATCAAACCTTGGTTTGGCTATATTCATTAGAATCCTACACAATATTGTAAAAAGGATATAGAGACACTCGAGAGCGTGCAGAAGATTTACAAGGATGATACCAGAAATGCATGAATATACATATTAGAAAAGGATTGGCAGGCTGGGTCTCTTCTCTCTTGAAAAAAGAATGCTAGGGGGGCTGACCTAGTTGAGGTCTTTAAAATTATGAAAGGTTTTGATAGAGTGGGCACAGAGAGAATGTTTCTTCTTGTGGGGAAGAGCATAACTAGAGGTGACCAATATAAGATAATCACCAATAATTCAAATAGGGGATTCAGAAGAAACTTCTTTACCGAAGAGTGGCAAGAATGTGGAACTTGGTAGCACAGGGAGTGGTTGAAACGAATAATCTATATACATTTAAGGGGAAGCTGGACAAGAATAAGAGTTGGAAGGGAATAGATGGTTATGATGGTAGATTTAGATGAATAAAAATGGGAGGAGTCTCGAGTGGAACATAAACATCTGTGTGGGCTAGTTGGACCGAATGCCTTGTTTCTGTGCCATATATCCTATGTAATCCTGTGTAATAACAGGCATCACAACCGAGCTCAATCAAATAAACTGACGTCTCTCCCTGTAACTAAGCTACCGAATGTCAGCTATCAGTTTAATTGCCATTTGCTGCACACTATGCAGTGGCAAAACACCTTTTATCCATATGATGATCAGAATTGTATATAGTGCTCCAGCTGAGGCTGGACAAGTTATATGGACAAGGAATTTTATAGTCCCCCGCAATCATTGGATTTCTTGGTGACTATCTTATATTGATGGCTTCTACTTATGCTCTCTCCTGCAAGAAGAATCATTCTCTCTATCAAAACCTTTCATAATTTTGAAAGTGGGGGAGGGGAGCTCGTAACATATAGTGCGTGGCCTGCCTGCCACCTACCAACCTGCCCTGACCCTGCTCCCTTTTTATGGGGGGCCATGAAGGCTTTGGGCAGCCCACCTGCCCTTGGGCCTATTGAGGCCCTTAAGTAGCCAATTAATAGCCACTTACGTGTCTCATCCCACTCCTGCCATCATTTTACCGACTGCAGGGGGAGGCTGATACCAGGTGGGTAGCCTGGCAGCTTTTACTGGGCAAGCTGGTGTCAGACAAGAAGGAGGGAGAGCCTCCTTTTGGAGTCCCTTATGCCCATTGGAGGCACCCCTCCCCCAAGGTCAACAGCCCCTTCTGGCCTCCCAAAACTGGTCCCCGACCTCCCCACACTGAGGCCTGCCAGCCAAGCCCCACCAATACTCCAGATTTATCTGAAGTCTGGCCTCCATTAGCTTCTCTTCTTTGGGGACTGCCTGTAGTCCCAGCATAGCCGTTGCTGGAACTACAGAAGTGTGAGTCAACTGGACTGGCCAGCAGCTCTTAAGATAGGACTTTCTTCACAGATGGGGGCAGAAGGCTCACCCTTAGCCAATTAATGCCCCGCTGAGTGTAAAATGGCTGTGGGGTAGCTGGTATTGGCAGGGATGCATTCCCTTTTGACTCTTTGGGTGGTGAGGAGGGAAACCCCACCATCCGAAAAATCCTGCCCATAGGGTCAGGCCACACAGACCACTTATTCCTCAGTGGTCTCTGGTGTTGTCTGGCCAAGATAATATTTCTCTTGCCATTCTCCTCCTCAAGACCCACACTAAGGTGAGGTGGACAAAGGAGGTTGCTACAATGCCCTTGCAGAACACCATTACTATGGAATTGCAATCACCCAGTTACTGCAGACCTAAAAGGTGTCATCGTTTTAATGTACATAAAATGAGTTGCATGTGTGTGTTCTACTTCTGAGATTGAGGGTGGGGAAATAAGATGGGACTTGAGTATTCTACAAGTCTGCCCTCTGGTATCTTTGAATTGACAGAAGGCTGCTTGGTCTATTAGCTTACCCCTTCCAAGAAACAGTTTATAATCTGTACCATCAGTGACTCTCCATAAACCAAATGGCCACAGGGAAAGCTGGCAAGGAAATCACTTTTCCATGGAAATAATCGGGACATCAATCTTATATTAGCATTGCAATGTTCTTACAAAGGCCATTAGCCTGAGATGCTAACTGTTTTTATTTAACAGTATAATCTATACTGTTCAACAATGATGAATCACATTCCACAGAGGGCCTTGCGGATCCAGCAAGACTGGAACTACATGTCATAAAGTCTTTGATCATATTATAATCTTCAATCGTTATCTGACCCAAATGACTATTCTTTAACTTCTGGAACTGAATTCAAATCCACCCTGAACTGGTGGACAAGAATCCTCTTATTCTCTCTCTCTGTTGGCTGGGAAAGTTTTATATGAAATCACTGTGAGAAGACTCAACCCAGTTTATGGTAGGCACAAGCTCATTTAATAAAATTACCCTCGCTCCAGCCTAAACTGGCAATCTCACTCAAAGGTCATCCTACCCCATTTAAATATTCAGGAAGGAGGGTGGACAGCGCAATCAGCTGTCCGCCCACCGACTTATCAACTGCCAATTGAGGCCATTGACAGGATAATTAAGGTAATTAAAGGCCCTGCCCGTCCAACCTTAAGGCTGGCGGGCAGGCCAGGAGCCCCAGCGGGCTTCTGAAGAAACATGAAACCTCATCCGCTGATGGGATGAGGTTTCATGTCGGTTTTTAAAAAGTTTAATAAAGTTTTAGTCATATTTATTAACATGTCCCATCTTGTGTGACATTGTCACATGAGGGGGGCATTTTAATAACTTTTTTATTTTTCTATTTTGATGTTTATAAGGCTTTCACCAATCTCCCTGAGAGAGCACTTAGTCTCAGGGAGATGTGCGCGAAAGCGCACTTTGACAGTTAGGGAATCCCTCCCACCCCCGGCACAGGGAGTGCATCGCACTTCCTGTCAGGCGTCACGCTGGACAGGCCTTAATCGGCCTGCCCACTCAAAAGGGCGGCAGGGCCCATTTCAGTGGCGGCGATCAGCTGTCCGCCCACCGCCGAGCCGGTTGGGCCCATCCACCCATCAAGGGCAAAATTCTGCCCAAAGGCTGGGATTTTCCAGTCCCACCCACGACGGGAAAACTTGGAGAGGCAGTCAAAAGTCCACTGACTTTCAACAGGACTGGAAAATCATGCCCAAAGTTGATAAGAATTACTGGATTGGGTAAAAAAATATTCACAATGATGCACTTTGGAGAGCCCTTCTGTGGATGGGTTAACACTCTGCACGTGGCCAAGCCACAACTGATCTGAGAGCACTCAACATGGATGTTGCAAATTTGACCAGCCCCAGCTAAATTGTCCATCAGATAGAATGATGGAGGAGGCCATTTGGCCCATTGTGCTGTAACAGTTCCTTGGTAGAGCTATCCAATTAATCCAGCTCCCCCTGCTCTTTTCCCATAGCCTTGCTTTTTTTTTCCCCATTCATGCCCTTATCCAGTTTCCTTTTCAAAGTTATTATTGAATCTGCTTCCACTGCCCTTTCAGGTAATGCATTCCAGATCACAACAATTTGTGTGAAAAAATTCTCATTTCCTCTCAGTTCTTTTACCAATAAATCCACAGTAACTGCTTGACTTTTCATGTTAAAGGTCTTTGCACCCCTTTCATTTGATGAACCTCTTGTATTGGAATGGTGAAAATGTGAACTTGTTATTACAAGGAATAGTTGAGACAAATAGTGTAGATAACATAAGCTATTGATAAACACACGAGGGAGAAAGGAATAAAAGGATATGCTTGTGGGGTGAGAGGAGGCTAGTGTGGAACAGAACCACCGGTATGGACCAGTTGTGTTGAATGGCTTGTTTCTGTTGTTATATTTCGTAGTATTCAGTCTGCACCTCTCCTGCCCCTCTCCCAGTGTTTGGCACCCCTATTGCTGCTCTCCTAGCGACTGGCACTCCTACTGCCCTTCCCACAGTGGTTGGCACATTTACTAACCCTTTCCCAGTGGCTGGCACCCATGCTGTCTCTCTCAATATAGATGACATACATTGCTTTACATTTAGTTCTCTCACCTTCAATCAGTTCATTTATGTATCTGGAGTAATTCTATTTGTGATTCATGGACAATTGCACGCTAATGTGCTGAAAGATGGAGAAGCCAAATATCAGCAATCTCAATCTACTGCCTAAACTATGGTGGTGTGAGAGTTGTGCTCCACTAGTGACAAATGACTCTAAACCCACCAGAGTTCCTGGGTACATCATACCAATATGAAAATATCACAGGTACCGATTAGATGGAGGAATATTGGGATTGTAGTGCTGCACAGCCTGCAAAGCGCAGGTAAACCTCTTGTAGGTTCAGTAACAGCTTCAACAACACTAAGAATTGGCTCTTTCTAGGGAAGCAATTTCCCAGGGATAGAAATTCCTTTTTAGGTGCTCACCAGGCTAAGAATCCAGCCTGGTACACTTCTATGGGCCCCACTTATGTCACTACATCACACCAAATGGAGGTATCCAGTATCATTTGAGCATGGGAGATGGGAACAATGGGAATTCTTGCAGAGGATATCATCTACCAGGACGGATCTGTATCTTATGTTCGGTTCCACAGGAGCAGAGCCAACTACTGCCCATTCTCCCACCTAGGGATGCAGAGATCATTTTAAAAACAAGGGCTGTATTCACAGTACATAGTAGGTTAAACAGAGATCTCATAGAAACATTCAAAAATTGTGAAAAGTTTTGAGAAACTACATAGTATAAGTTTATATATACTGGTTAGTGAATCAACTGACCCAGAATTTATGCAATCACAAGATCTATGACTTATAGCCTGAAGCTCGCAATCTTGAGGGAATTTCGCTGTTGCTGAAGTGCTCCTAAGTTTCCTGGTTTTCTACTTAGAATACGCTGCTGTGAGCAAAACACAGAATCAGGCACTCGTCACCAATCTAACAACTGGACTGATGGCGTAGACAACTATCTGGAGCAATTGGAAGGTTTTATGTGAATGAAGTGTAGCCTCCTAAATAACATTTAACTTACAAATAAACTTTTGTATTTAACACTGACATCCTGCTAAAATAATCGGAGCCCACCACTGATTTATTCCAAATAACAAATGACTTGATGAAGTAAACAAGGTCAAGCTGTTTTGATTCCTTTGTGTTTTGTGGCAGATGAGAAGTTCCCAGCACAGTCACTATCACAAAATTATAGCAACAATCATTAACCAAGGGAAAAATATCGCTGTAGACCGCATTTGATTTTGGCTCTCCGTTTCCACACTGATGTAGGATTAATAAACCTGGCTGGGTTACTACTGCCAATGCGAGTAGCAGCAACATGAAAACTGGCTTAAATGCAGGAAAATTGCAATTACCATTGATTTCAGTAGGGGCAGAGCAACAAAAAATACGTTCTGACTGTTTTTGGGTAACGAGGAGCAACAAAAAAAAGACCCCAGAAAATATGGAGATCATAAAGAATAATACCAGTCACTTACTCTTGAATTCCATTAATTTCCTTGTTCTTTTGCACTGTTCAAAAGTCCCTACAGCACAAGTCCCCAGGAAAACCTGGGGCAATAACAAGAGGGGCATAAACTCAAGATTCATCCTGGAAACAAAAGTAGAAAGGGTAAGGGCTTTTCACACAGAGCTAATAGGAAAAAGAAGTAAAAATGACAACTGAAATGCAGTCAACCTTCATTTAAGAGGGAGCTAAATAAATTCTTGAAGATGAAAGACTATAAAGGGCAGGGGGCAAGGGAACCATGTTAAAAAACTTTGATAGGAATGTACTGTAGTCCCAAGAAGCCTCTTTCAGCACCGAAGTTTCAATACACTATTTAATTCATGCAGCTTCAGATATTAAAACCTCAATTTTTCATTACTCATGATATTACGTTCTGCCCCTGAGCAAGTCGATGATCTTTTCCCTCTTTCCAAAACAGATCACATTTCACTGCCCTATATTTTACTGATGGGAGGATTGTCCCATGAGGAATTTAAGTAGGATGGGTCTACATTCTCTAGGGTTTAGAAAACGAGAGGTGATTTAATTGAAACATACATAGTTCTGAATGGACTTGACAAGATGCTGAGAGGCTGTTTTCCCTGGCTGGAGAGTCCAAAACTAGGAGTCATTGGGCAGCATTTTACTGACCTGACCCTCAGAGAGTGGGTCAATCAAAAAGTCAGGGGGAAACCACTATTTGGACTTCCACTGCGCACTGTGCAGTTCTAACTCCACAGCATTGGCAGAATTTTGCCGTCGGCGAGCAGGGGGCGGGGCCCGCTCGCCGATGTATGAAGTGACCCGGGTTGACGTCGGGCGGAACCCCTAACGTCATCCCACCTCATTTAAATTTCCAGGAAGGTGGGGGGCACAGCAAAATCAGCTGCGGGCCCGCCAACCCGTCAATGGCCAATTAAGGCCATTGACAGGATCAATTATACAATTAAAGGACCTGCCTGTCCAATCTTAAGGTTGGCGGGTAGGCCAGGAGCCCAGGCGGCAACTAGAGAAAACATGAAACCTCATCCACCGGCGAGATGAGGTTTCATGCAGGGTTCTAAAAAGTTTAATTAAGTTTTACTGTAATTTATGAACATGTCCCATCTCATGTGACATTGTCACATGAGGAGGGCATGTTAAGGATCTTTTTAATTCCTAATTTTAATCTTTTTAAAAGTGTAAGCGATCTCCCTGAGGCTGCACTTTGCACACTCTCGCTTTTGGGGAATCTCCCCCCGCAGCCCGCACAGGAAGTGCAAAGCGCTTCCCGCCGGACATCACGCTGGGCGGGCCTTAATTGGCAAAGTGGCAGCGGGGCCGGCTTCTCCGGCGGGGATCAGCTCCCCGCCCGCCGGAGATTGGGTTGTAGGCGGCCAATTAGGAGGTCCCGAAGCTTGTGATAAAACCCTGCCATATGTGAGGCCTGTTCCATGACTTCTTACTCCACAACACACCAGAGCTCTCATTTACCTTATGCATATTTTTGATTTGATATAAGTGCTGTTCCTTCGGCAGGAAGGCACCTCTGGAGAGCTGTCCTCCCCTTTCGGCAGGTTTTAACCCCGTTTCCTTCGGACCTGATGTTAAGCACATATTGGGGGACAATCTGCAAAGGCTGCAGCAATTTTGCTGAAGTGTGTTACTTTAAGCATCTTGGAACATTTTTATTCTGCTAAAGGTGCTACATAAATGTAAGTTGTCGTTGCTGTTGTTTAATTGTAATTTCATTTAAGTTGAATTATCTTCCTTATCAGGAACTCAGAAAGCTGATTCAGCTAACAAACCTATGTAAATGGAACAAAAGTTTGAACTCTGGACTCATTCCAGAGTAAATCACAGCACAGCAGCAGAAATTACAAACTGGAACACATCCAAATGCATGGCTCTATAAACACAGCTGAGAGTCTGCAGCAAGATGTTCTTTCGGGCACTGTAACAAGCCAATGAGATTTCACTCTGCAGTTCATGGTTTCCTGACATTCCAATAACTTCATGAAATAATGTCCTTGCTTAGCCCAGTGTTCGTCCCGAATTACCACTGGGGCCTTGTCCGAACTGGAAGGCCAACAGAATGTCTGCTGATCCCACTCAACCTCATTAAAATATTGCGGGGAAGCTCCCTTTGGGAACGCCACTGATTGGGACCCCATCATTGGGAAGTGGGATTAACCTGTATGCTGCTGCAGGATTAAAAGGTTTGCAGCAGCATAATGAACCTGCTGTTGTCATTTTGTTACACCCAGACAAATTGTCTACCTACCATTGTCTGTGAAGCCGGATGTTGAAGTTGCTGGTACAGACAACTAGGTAAAGGATGGAGCTCCCCACTACCCCGGTCCCATCTCCCCTACCTATACACCCAACCCTTAGCCCCACCACCTCACCATTTTTGTTCGATACCAAGGGACCACATTCAGTGTAATCTATGATTCCATGAGCCTTTGGGATTACTGCTACTTGGTAACATAGCTGTTCCCTTTCCTGATCTCACCAATTGTCCATGGGGAAGAACACAAGGTACTTGCTTTAGCACAATATCACGACCCCCTGCACAATGAATCTGATTGCCTAATATTAGTGATATCTTCATTAACAACCCGCAGTGGTCGCCTTAGCATATAGGTTCAGGGCATTTGTGTACTTCACAGCAGCAATTTTGTGGTGGAGTTGCACTGCAAGTCAGCTTGATGCTTGTGGCGCAATTCACGCGTGCTTTCCTTTGTAAAGTGAAGCCTCCTTAACATTTGTCGTGGGACTATAGGAAGCAGCCATGCCTTTGCCTATATATTCTGGTAAGGTAGGCATTGGGAGGTGATGCTGCTGGCACAGTCCGACATCTCCCCTTTGTTCTTGCTCTTCCTCCAAAGATCAAAGATAGAGAAGAATGTCAAATGTGAAATCTAGTGAAACCTGCAGGAGAAGGGAGGAATGACACACACAAAATGATGGGGAAGTTGCCAACAGCAAAAGTACAAAACAGCCACGCTAAATTGTTCTAAATTGAGTCAGGGGTTCTGAAAATACTAGAAAATGGCTGAGTTCTTTAAGTTATTTTCCATATTTTTGACTGTGGCTAACCACCCTTAGCACCACAGTCCAAATGGAACACTTAGGCACAAATAACTCCAAAGGGCTGATTTAGCAGTGGGGTTACCTCGTGAAATATATTGCATAAAACTACATAAACTGAGTCGAAAGAGAGGAGAAGTGAAACCAGCAGCAGTAACCCTGCCCGGAAACCCACAACTAAAGCAGTATATTTTTGTGCGAGTGATGTACTACAATGAGGGACCTATATCACAAACTCTATGGAGCAAAGTGATGGGATTTATTTTCACATGACTGCGTAACATAAAACGCGGTCACAGGTGTTTCTGGCAACAGGTTATACCTCACCACATAAGTAAAACATAATTTGCTTGGGCCACTTCTAACTCACTGCTAACAAAAACATCATTGAAGCAGTTGCATGAATTCAAGTGTATTCAAGGAACACAGGTGCTAAACTTCCTCAATTGCAGCTCTCTCAGTGGTTTTGTGTGAATGTATTGCATGGAGTCACATTAAATCAAGCATGCCAGGAAAGTTCCAAGTTCAATTCCATGCTGAGTTAGCTGATCTTAGCCAAGGCAGTTACAGGAACTATAACTAGAGAGGAAGGGTGGGGAGAAATCAACCAAGATTCTCACTCTTGACTACTTCTTTGTCCGCAAAGCCCTAGGAATTCGTCAAAGATAGTTCTTTGTTCAGTGAGAATCGCAGAAATCTTCTCAAACAAATACTATTGTTAATTCTCAGGTTGCGTGCTTCACAGCAAAGCTGCCAATTATTTCCTATTCCTAGATGAAGGTCATAATAGGCCTTCTTAAATCACTGCGGGCAGTTAAGTATCAATTTCGTGAGTGTGGGACGAGAGACCCATACAGCTCGGGCAGAGTCAGGATGGGTGGTTCTCTATCTGGGGCAACATGTGTGAGCCAATGTGTTTTTTCCGACAGCTTCAGCTCTACTTTTAACAATAGTAGTGTTTTATTTCAGATTTTCTAAGCTGAGTCCAAAATTTCAAATTGTCATGCTGCAATTTGAATTTGCGTTCTCTGAACTATTAGTCCAAACTTTTGAATGACTAATCCACTATGCTACCGTTCACCTCTATGTAAAGATTTCAGGGGCTGGATTTTGTGCTCTCTTGCCAGCAGGTTTGAAGGCTTGTAAATCCAGCATGTGGCCTTCCAGCCTCTGACAGGCCCTCCCCAAACCCAAATGAAATTTTATGAGGGCGCGTTGAAAGCTAATTAATGGACACTTAAGGACCTCATCCCACGGCAGCGGGAGACCCACACCAAGCTGGTAGCCCGGCAGCTTCAGCTGTGTGGGCTGGTGTCAGGCAGGAGTTAAGACGGGGAATCTCCTTTGCAATTCCTCTGTGCCTGTTGCAGACACCACCCCTCCTCCACCACCCTTCAGCGATCACACTTCCCCCTTTACCCTCCATTCCTGGCCTCTCATTACCCAGTCCCCATCCCCTCACTCACCTCACCGGTGTCTACCAACCCGACCCATCAAAATCCCTCCCTTCATGCCTTGGTGCCCGGCTTCAGCGGCGATCTCTACTGGGGACTGTCTGTGGTCCCAGCAGCGATAACCACTTGAACCTGATGCTGCTGGGACCACAGAGCTGCTGGCCATTCGGATGGCCAGCTGCTGAGGCACAACTTCCTACCCTGAGGGGCAGAAATCCTGCCTCCAGCCTATTAACAGCCAATTGACAGTGGGGCGGCTGATCTGCCCTGAGAGGTCTTCCCCTGGGAGGGGCAGGGGCCATGGTGTCCCGTAAAAACCAATCCCAGGCGAGATCATTTTCTGACTTCATGCTTCCAGCAGGCTGCACGTATTGGAAATTCAAGCGTGTGGAATATAGAATTTCACAACCATTAATTACTCTGTAACCTTCTTCAGGCCTACAAATGCTCAATTTTTCCAACTCTAGCCTGCTGTCATGGGCTGCTGGTATGTGTCTGATTGACAAATCCTGGGGATAGTGTATTTAGAATAAAAAGGGGCTGACGTCATTTATGTTATACAGTGGGTTGGCACCAGAGATGGCAGAATAGTAAGGTTGTATTAGCTACAGAGTTGAATTGTTTTGTAAATGTACTGATTCCTTTGTAGCCACTTTTCTAACATCAGTTGATTGCTCTGTCATTAATTATCCTTAGAGAATTAGCATTGGGCCTCCATTTTCACCATTGCTACAGTCACTCTGCCTACTGAGTGCAGGTGTAATGAAAGAAAGACAAAACCTACATTTATACAGCACCTTTCACAATGCCCCAAATTGCTTTTTAACCAATTAAGTTCTTTTGAGTTGTAGTCACTGGTATAATGGGCCAGTAATCATTGATGATATGGGGAAAAAGGTTAGTACATTTAAGCAAACAAAAGTGAACGAAAGCATCGTAATCTGAATGGCTCATGACCCTTTTCATCTTACATTTTTACTGACAGAATGTCACACAGAGGAGACACAAGGGGAGAGATGGGTCCAGCTGCACCAGGATTTTCTGACAGGAACTTCACGTTTTGATGGAAGGAATCCAGAGGAGGAGACCAATTACCCTGCTGGCTATTGTAATGCCCCTGCAACGAACAAGAAGGTCAGGATTCAAATTATGGCTGCAGTGAACACAGCAGGAGACCATCAGTACTCATAGATTCAGTGCAGGAAAAGCTTCAATGACCTGGTGAGTAGCTTGGTTCATTCATACAGAGCTCCAAGGGAAGGGTCGCACCTGCATGCTGCAGCTAAGGTGCGAGTCATGGAGGATACATCTGCTTCAGCATTGATGCTTTTATGTGTACACAGCTCACGTAGGTGTGCACAGAACAGATGTGAATGATCTGTGATGCACAGACAGAGTGAACAACAATATCCCTCCATGCACTATATCAGGCTAACATGGAATCTTGTTGTCATTGGAGAGCAAAAGGGTGAAAAATGCCACAGTGATGGCCCGGACTGGGAGAAAGTCAGCCTGTCTGATAACAATTTGCTCGGTTGTACAGATGGCCATGGAGATTGCCAGGAAGCCTGATAGCTGCTGGTGATGATGAATCGCCATTAGGTAGTGATAAAGGTGGTGCTGAAATCACAGTGGAACATGGTATTAATGGTGGAAGTCAGGATGTCACTGAGCACAATGAGACTTCGGCATGAGAGGGGGTGCAAGCTGGGTTTGTATCATAAGGGCAGCACGAGCATGGTTAAGGCCGTGGCATGCATCAGAGCTTGCTTTCACAATGTAAAGAACTATACCTAACTAACTCATTTTGTGTCGCACACAGGTCCCAGCTCTGCTCCCTCACCACCTCAGGCCAGATCATCTCTTGGGCATCAAGAGGTGGAAGAGGTGTTTGAGGAGGCAGCCTAACACCTGGCTAGCCCATACTCCGAAAGATCAGATACATGCACTTCAGAGGGATGTAGCACACGCATACAGCAAGTAGCAAAGGATGAAAATCACTGCAACAGAATACAGGAGGAAGAGTCAGGATCACAGAAATCTGTGCACAATCCCCTTTAGAGGAGGGAGGAAAGTCACGATGATGCTCCATTGGGTAGGAATGTGGCGACTCAGGAGTCATATTTTGGGACACAGTATTTAGATAATCAGCAACAGACGTATGGACATCTGGCAGAGTTCCCTGAGGAAGTGGGAGCTCTTGGAATGCGAATGGAGGAATCCACCACAGTCATGAACTCTACATTGTCCCAGGAGCTGAACCACATGAGCTCTGACCATCAGAGATTGGCCACTCTCATGGAGACACATGCAGCAGCACTCGGAGTGGATGCAAGGGCAGCATCTCGGTCAGGAAAGAGTATAAGCCTCCCTCAGTAGCCTGGATCAGTCTGCTCAACTATGAGCTCTGACATCCATGTAATACATGAGGAGCTGCATTTCCTTAACAGGACAGTCTCACCATTGATACAGTGGCTGCTGGAATGGACAATTGCTGCACACCAGCAGCCGGCCCCATCAACCCCATCTGAAAGTCAACCCAGCTGTGGAAGTCACTATGGAGGGTGAAGCTACCGAGAGCTCCTCAGCACCCTCATTTTCCTCCAACTCCCAGCCCCTCTGCCAAAGCCCTTGTCTGCTTCATACATGCCAGGGACCAGGGCTGCCCATGCAGGGATGCAGAGGCCACAGTATGAAGGAGGTCCCTAATGGGTGCCTGCATGACAAGGCAGGCCATCGTGCTCCTCATTGTCATTTGACAAAGAAATGAACAACCTGCTTCCACCTCCTCTGCAACAACATGGGGAGCACTTGTAGGAGTGTGCAAGAGTGAAGGGCGCCGTTTCACCTAATGGGTTCACCACGGTTACACTTTTAACATTGTATATAGCACATTTGAAAACTTATTTGATATATTTACTTACATTTGCACATGACTTGGTTTGTGTTTGTACATTAAGAGCTGAAAGAGAATGGTAACATTATGAAGGCGATTTTTACCAGTAATAAGAAGTCGGCATGCTGAGGTCCATCTCGACATGCCATCAGCAGGATCAAGATTGTCGGCTGATTTGTGATGCTTTGGAGGCTTCTTCCTTCTCTCCTGTATCACATAAGATTCCAGTGTTCAAAGACTCAAGCACCGAGACGCTCCTTGTGTCTTTCATTGTCCATCCAAACTTAAGGGATGCTCAATGGTCAGAATTCACGAACAGATGCTGGGCAGTAGGTGCTTGTCAAGTATGGGTGCTGGGTGCAAAGCATTCATCTGCAGTGTTATAACATTGCCTACACCTAGGCCATCGGAGCTTGAGGGGCCAAGTATGGTAAAGTTAATATTGGTCGTCTGCTGTGTCCACTACTTTGGTTGCATTTGCATTCCAGGTGTCACAGGATGTGCTTTGTGCGGTAAGCAGAGGTATATGGATACCAGGAATGTTTCATATGGCACCTACATCTGAAACTGGACCATTGGCCAGGATGGATGGAGCACAGGTTCTTCCAGAGAGCTGTTGTTGCACAGTTCTGGGCTCGTCATGTGTGAGGTGCTTATCTAGATGCATTCTATAACATACAATCCTATCAGTATGTATACCTTTTGAATTCTGATGTTGTTTCACTTTCAGCATTGTGAGCATAGTTTGTTAATCGAAAATTTTGCATCATGGATCCCTCATTTACAGTTCCACCTGAGTGATTGAGGCACCTGAAGTGTATCCTTAAAATGCCAGTTGCCTGCTCAATGATGGTGCTCATGGTGACAACATGGCTGCTGTTGTAGTTGTGCTCTGCCTCTGTTTCTAGGCTCCTAAAGGAGTTCATTATCGAAGGTTTTAAGGGGCAGCCCTTGTCCCCTAGAAGCCAACCATGGATCTGTGTTGGTGGGTGAAACAGCTGAGGGAGTTGGGAACTCCTTAGTATGAAGGAGTCGTGGCAGCTGCACCTTGTAGCCATATGAAGGAAGGTCCCTAATGGGTGCCTGCAAGCCATATGAAGGAAGACCTCTTTATGATCACAAACCACCTGTCCATTGATTGAATGGAAGGACTTCCAGTTGAGGAAGGTGTCCACATGCTGTTTTGGGGTCTTTATGGCAAGATGGGTGCAATCAATAACACCCTGCACCTGAGGGGAGCCTGTTAATTGGGGAAAGGCCATGGCTTTGTGTCTGAGACGCCAAATCCATAGGGAAATGAATGTGATCTCCCACACATGCAAACAGGGCATTAGTTACAGCCTTAAATTACAAACTGGGCTATACCAGACATGTCTCCTGATGATACCTGGAAAGATCCTGACACACAGAAGTTGAGAGTGATGGTTACATTCACAGCCATTGGCAGGGAATAGGGTCGATTGATTGTGGCTCAAGTTGCTGCTGGACCATGCAACTTTTCTCCGTTACCACCTCATAGCTTAGCCTCAATCGCCTTTGACCCTGGTTCTCTGTCATATTGATGTAGGATGCCGCAGATCTGTACTGGACAATATCTGCTTGTCCTGCCTCCCCTCCACCTTCCTAGTACATGGGCAGCTGCCTCTTCCACCTGACATTCTGCCCTCCCTCTGGCCTTTGGTTGCTCATGTTGACTGACTTCTATGGCATCGGTGTGCGAGGGTTCCATGCCCATCTTCTACATTCTTTTGCACAAAGCTCTATGCATCCTTCTCCAGCACAAAGTTCTTCCTGCCACCTGGATGCACGAGTCAGTAGGGGCAAAAAAAATTGCCCTGCGAGACCAGGAGCTCCACCTTCCTCCTCCCTTTTGTTAAAGGAAGACAGTTGGAATTTGTTTTGTGCGCTCTTGGGGGCAGTGAATATAATTTTAACGCATATTCCACAGGGGTCCTCTACCTCTCCAAAGGGGTCCCAATTGGCTATCCACAGAAATATGCCAAGTTCAGACCTGCTCTTACCAGGTCTACTTTGCACACTTTGGTATCCACACCCTTAGGCTGCCAAAATAAGACTAGAATGGAGGCAGCTGCTGGTTTAAGGGGGCCAGCTGTCTCCGTAAAACGTGCCCCAGCTCCACTGTCAGCCCCGCAAAAATGCCGCATGCGGGATCTGGGACTTACAATTTTTGAGCAGTTCCTCTATTTTCACCAGGATGGAGAGGTTTTCCATAGTAGCGAAAATCCAGGCCCATATCTTTGACTATCCCCTAATTATCCGAACATTGTTTATGCCTCAGTGAAGCTACGAGCAGTGTTCAGTGCATTAAGAGTTGTCATATAACATGCATGTTGGTTTTTGTTTCACTGTCTACTTTTCCCTGATTTTGCCAACTTTCTTTCAGATTCAACATGGTCCCTGTAACTATATTGTACTACCATTTATCAGTGCCACCTTAGTTCAGCAAATGTCCTGTTTTACTTATGTCCCTGCAGGTTGTTTTGAGTTCCCTTAACAAGCAGGATTGTGTAATGCAGTTTGCTCCATACTGAAAACATTGCTGGGGCAAGAGGGGTATTTTAACTGACAGTGGATTTCTGACAGGAAGTCGCAGGTTTAAGTTAGTTTGTCAAACACCAGTGGCAGTATGAGACCAGAGCCATTTTAATTGTTGGGCCCCATTAGCATGCCACCAGCTGACTTCCCACTTGGGATAGGCAGAAAGTGGTGGAAAACGACTGCAGGCCAACGGAAAATTAGGCAGCCCTTGGCTGTCCCAACAATTCAGTTAAGTGTGGAGGCCAGGATTCTGAGGGATATGGCAGTGAGGTGGGGTGGGGAACGGCAGAGAGGGATGTGAAGGGCCAGAGTCCAGGGCAGGGGAGACCTCCTGCTTCTCCCAGTCCCATAATGGAAAGTAAAAAAGTATTCCTTAGAATGCCTTCTTCAGCTCCCAATTCACTTCTGACCTGACTTCACCTGGCAGGAAGGTTGCAGCTGCTTCCTCACCCAGGTCAGAGTTAAAATCGCAGTCCGGGCCCAATGACATCATCAGACCTTGATCTGCATGTTTAAAGCGGACCCTGCCACTTTTACAGCAGGTTAAAATTGAAGATGACTGATCAAGGCAGGACACTGGTGGGTAAGCCACCAGGTCAATTTTAACTCTGCTTGTCTGGTTGACTGGGGTGGAAACTATTTAAAACAAAATAAAAACTCTCGTTTCACAATATTTTTTAATCTACCTTATATCTTTTAATGTTTTGAGATCTGCTGTTTTGATTGCTAATTCTTTGAGCTCATTGATGTCAGAGACACAATCACCTGTAATCTTATTGAAACGTACAAGATTCTGAGGGGGCTTGACAGAGTAGATGTTGAGAAGATGTTTCCACTAGTGGGGTACTCTCGAACTAGGGGACATAATTCCAGAATAAGGGGACACTCATTTAAAACTGAGATGCAAAGGAATTTCTTCTCTCAGAGGATAGTGAATGTCTGGAGTTCTCCACCCCAGAGAGTTGCGGAGGCTAGATTACTGAAAGTCTTTAAAGAGGAGGTAGATAGATTTTTGAAATATCGGAGAGTTGAGGGCTATAAGGAGCTGGCATGAAAGAGGATTTGGGGCCTGGAACAGATCAGCCATGATCTTATTGAATGACGGGGCAGGCTTGAGGAGCTGAATGGCCTACTCTTGCTCCTATTGCTTATGTTCTTATGTAATGTTTCCTCCAGATGGATGATGTGCGATTAACTATTGAGAAACGACATCCAATATAACACAACAATTAAGCTTTGGACAGATAAATTGATCACCCAATAAAATAAACCATCACATTTCTAGGCTACTGTACATCTCAATATGATTAGACCACAATGAACTTTAAATTGCAATAGAAATAGTTACATGAAATAATTCAACCTTGATTAAACTAAGAAGAGTTAATTTTACTTTAACAAAAAAGTTCTTTTCAAAGCAGTCATGAATTAATGGACACAGTGGGGAAAAGGTGACTAGACACTGTAACGTCTTACACTCCACCAGTGTTTACCAAGGATCAAAATGCATAAATAAATCTACTTTGGTCTTCTTTGTGGAGGTTTTATAGGGAAGTGGAGCAACACTTCACTGGGAATCTACAGCACTGTTGTCAAGGTTACCATTACATTTATCAGGAATTTGTGGATGTAGGTGCGGGGATCTGTCAAACTCACGCATTTTACCTTTGAGTACAATTGGAATGACTAAATAGCTTCGTGAGTTAACATGGTGGACGATACCATCCTGCGCCTCCCAGTGATGGCCAACTGAAGGGAATTCAATCTTTAGGGGGTTACTTGATGTGGCTCATTCTGTTGAATCTGTGCTGTGCCCGTTCCAATATATTCTTCCTGAGGTGGAATGCCCAGATGGGGTCCAACCAGAGCTTTACACAACTATGGTATAGCTACCACACCTTTATATTGCAGCCTCCATGACATAATTTCCTTCTTCTCATATTAACAGCAATACAAGCAAATGCAATCCTGTCGGCAAGCCAGGAGTTCCAAGTCACGGGATATCAATCAATATTCTCCTTCTTAAACTATGACTGATACCTTGCTGAGAGCAACCAGCTCACAATGGACGAAGAATTGAGTCCTCCTGGGCCCTTCTTGAGCAATGTGACTCAGCTATTCACTGGATAAAATTGCTGAACCATTAACAAAACGTTTAATCAGGCTTTGCAGGAAGGTAGTTAATTATTGGGTAGGCATATGAGCCTGTAATAATACGGCAGCAGAAATACATCTATTTTCTTTGGTTCTGTAGGTGAGGCTTAAAAAGACAAGGGCCTGAAATTTACTGTTGCTGGGCGTGCGCAGGGTCTGGGGCTGGTGCGGAAACAGGCGATTTCGTGCTGGCTGGCCAAATAAGGCCCGCCCAGCAAGAAACGTGTCTTCCCAATGGTCAGGAAGGACCGGGCGGGGGCCTGTCGGGCGCTGGGTCCAATGGAGCCATAACCACATTGAGAGGTCATGGACAAGCGGAGGCCCCCCAAACCTCCTAATCCTGACCAGATTTGAGCAGGGTGCCTTGGAGCTGGAGAGGCACCATGCACCCCTCATTCAGCTGGTCACAGAGAGGCTGGGGTGTCAAACAAAGGTAAGGGTGCAGTGCACAGAGGTTGAGAGTTTCGGATGGTGCAAACGTTCTTGTGTAGTCTCTTCATTGATGGGAGCCTCAAAACTGGATTTCCCCGTTGATCATTGAAAGATGATGGCACCATGCTGCAGGCCTCCATTGTCTCACCAGGGTGCCTGGCATGCACAGTGACAGTGTGATGACGTAAACTAATGACATGTTGTTGTTCTCCCTTAGATTCGCCAGCAGGCACTCACTCACAGGACCCCGAAGAGCCACCCCTGATGCCAGAGGTCCACTGGGCTTCAGCTGCACCTGCGTCATACCTGCTCTCTGAACCAGGCACCAGCACAGATACCAGCATCTCGGTGGGTGTTAGGTCTTCGGCTCAAATGCTGGTGCACAGCGGTGAGGGCAATTCACACTCGATTGAGGTGCAGATGGTGGCAGAGAGTGCCCAGGGCGCTGGCAGTTGGAGGACTGCTGGAGACCAGGACAATGCAGAGTCGAAGGCAGATGGTAAGCCTCTGGAGTCGTCCATTAGGTGGCAGATGTTGGATGTCCAGCGGGATGTGTGGGAGGATCTGGTGAAGATCCATGAGGCCATGCGTGTCATGGTCTCTGTTGTGGAGGAGGTAGTGTGCACAGCCATGAGGGTCAACACTGTGCTTATACTCAGCAGGGAGCATGCTCTCTCTATTGAGAGGGCGGTGACTCTCATGGAGAGGCAGCTCCAAGGACAGAATCAGGGGTTCTTGGGGTTGTGCTTGGACCTGCAAGCCCTCAGACAGGCAATGACCAATGTGGGAGATGGATGAGGCACTCAGTATCCCAGCCAGGTGCCCGTCCATCAATGGTGAGCAGGGGGGTCCAGAGGGACCTCACGTTGGCGCACGAGCTGCTTGTTGTCTCTGCGGGCTCCTCTCAGGGCACTCTGGATAACAGCAGCATCTCCTCCGCCCCTCTGCCAGTGACTATGGCATCTGATGAGACTGTGATGACTGGAGAGATGCCAACTGTGGAACTGGCTGCTTCCTCCCAGGCAGCAGCACAGGCTCCACTGGCCAGAGGATGAACATCAAGGTCATCAAGGCCAACAAGATGGCAGAGTCAGCGGTCCGCCTACAATGCCGCTGCCTGCGAGGGGCAGCCACCAAGATGTAGCACTCAGAAATGCAAGTTAAAGGCACCATGAGCACAAGAGGGACAGTTCACAGGTGATTTTCTGTTCATTTATGTTTGTTTTATACGCCTGCTGGTGTGGACATCAACGCCAGTAATGACAATGTCATTTTGCGTTTGATGTGACAATAACATTAAATTTGCTTTTGTTCTGATGGCCTGAGTAGGCTTCACCTATTTTTTGCCTGGTGCAGTGTATGCCAATATGCAATGCTGGACCTGAGTGGCTCGATACCTTATTGCACAGGCATTGAGTGGATTTCGGGTTCAAATGACAGGGGCATTTTGGACATCCAGGATGAAGGTGGCAGCCCTGGCATGAGGTGGGAGCAATTCTTTGGCAGCCTAGCTGAAGGAGATTCGGACATAGGTGTGCCTAGTGTCTCTGCCTCCCTGAAGGATACAGAGGTCTGCCTCCACGCCCTCAGCATTCTCCTCTTCTGACTCACTACTGGATTCATCCACTGTGGCCTGTGCAGCTGCGTCAAGATCCTCTTCCTCCAGTGGGTCCCACCTTGCCAGTGCCAGATTGTGGAGAGTGCAGCATTCAACCACTATCACTAACACCCACTCTGGAGGGTATTGTAGTGCAGCCCCTGAACGGTCCAACATTGAAAGCACATCTTCAGAAGACCTGTGGTCCTCTCTACCACCACCCTTGTGGAGGCATGACTACTATTGTAACGCTGCTCTGCCTCTGTTTTTGGGTGGCGGTGAGGCATCATATGCCACCTTTTCAACGGATGGCCCTTGTCACCCAGCAGCCATCCATCCAGTCGGGCTGGAGCACTGAAGCGCCCCGGCACCTGGGAGTGGCTCAGGGTGTAAGTGTCACGGGAGCTGCCAGGGTAACTTACACAGACTTGTAGAATCAGCATCCTGCGGTCACAGACTATCTGGGCGTTCATGGAGTGGAATCCCTTCCTGTTGTCGAAGGCACCTGGCTGACCCAATGGCACCTTGATGGCCACATGTGTGCAGTCAATGGCACCCTGGATGCAGGGGAATGCAGCAATCGCTGCAAAGCCTCAGCCTGGCTGGCCTCGCCTGTATGGTAAAGAATAAAGGTTAGTACCCGTCTGATCAGAGCTTCTGTCAATAGCTTGACGCAACTACGGACAGCTAATTGGGAGTTCTACACAGATTCCCCCACTGAACCCTGAGAAGAGCTGGAGGCATAGAAGTTGAGGGCCACTGTGACCTTCGGAGCCACGATCATGGGGTGTCCACCCACACTGTCAGAGGTGATCTCAGGCCCACTCATCTGACAAATGGAGGTCACTGTCTCTCTTGAGAGGAGGGGCCTCCTTTAGCATTGCACCTCAGGCATATTGAGGTAGCAGCATAGCCGCAGCAGTATAGTGGCGTCTTCTGCGGCCCCTTCCGCCTTGGACTTCCTGCTGGCCCTGCGGTCCCTGTGCCTGTGCCTCTCCTTCCACCGGTTGCTTCCCTGGAAGCTGCATTGGGACACCTGGCCTCCTCCCCCTTCTGCCTCTCTCTTTCTTCTCAGGGGAGGTGTCACCAGCGGAGACCACAATCCCCATTACCAGGGTAACAGAAGGCAGTCTGATTCCTGGAAGGGTCCACATGATTGGAATCCTCCTGGAGACACCAGTAATTCCTGAAATGAGGCCTGGAAATGCTAACAATGAAGCCCAAACAGAGATGAAGCTGCCAAGTACCAATAAGCAGCCAGCAGCAAACTATCTCCAAAACTCCTCACTACTCACACTGCAATGCTGCTGACCATTTTTATCCCACCCTTGGATGAGGTTTTGCAAAATGTCGGCTGCCCGCCTGCCCATTTTGCCTGTGCGACGAGCACAAAACCACAAGGGCAATGTAAAATCTACCGTACCTGCCTTTTTAATGGCCTTAAGTGGCCTCTAAATTGATGGCAGGCTTGGCTCCAACTTCTGCGTGGGCCCACCGACCGAAATATCACACGAGTGTGTAATGACATTGGGACACTTGCCTGACGTCATCTTGCGCTATTTTACGCTGGAGCAGGTTGGGCGTGCACCCACCCACTAAGCGAAAAATTCTGCCCTATGATTCTGCATGTGTTTGATGTTTCCTATAGTTGTTTCAAGTTGCAATAGTCTACAGGAAGTGATGTGAAGGAGCTTTTGCTGACTTCAAGGCTTCTGTATGAACCAATTGCTCCTAGACATGGATACACTAGTAGCCATTTCCTTGGAATACAGCATGAAATGGGGAATGGAAGGAGTCCATGCAGAGTAAGACAAACTGCTGGAAGAGAGAGGAGGTGGAGGAATGAGAGAAAGGCTTTCGGGGGAGGTCAAATCCACCCAGGATGCTCATTAAGCAATTCTCCTCTCTAATCCTCAGCGAGGAACAATGTGAGAGATGTTTGTGCTTCAGAAAGGATGTCCTCATTAAAATCTGCCACCTATTACAGCCATAACTGCAACCTCAGAGCATGGCAAGTCGCTGTGAAGATGACCGTGGTCAAGAACTTTAATGTCTTTGCCTCCTTCCAGATTGGAGATATTTTCAACCCCTCAGTTTGCTGTCTACTGTAGCAGCAGTGCTACGTGTGCGAGAGTGAGGTGAAGCATATGAATGCTAGATATGAGTCCTGATTGAAGGTGAATGTTGTTGGTAGGTGAATGATGGGGGTGTGGTGCATTGAACAGTGTCTGAGGCTACTGGTAGGATATGACATATGTATTTGCATTCACTGACCTTGAACATTCACGTGAGGTCATTGAACTTCTTGCAGCACTGCATCCAGGTCATCAGGGCTTAATTTCCATCTATGACATCCATAGCTATCTGTTCCCATCAACTTTTCATAGTGTGCCTGGCCCTCTGGGGATTCAGAATATCCCTCTTCCTTTCCACCTCTGCCACCAAGACCACCAATACAGTGTCTGAAAATCCTCAAACCCACACTTTCCCCTGTTGTGTCATTCTTCACTTTCCTCCAGTTGGATTCTCTTCAGTCATGACTCCCAGCATCTGCTCCAACCACAATACACCTCCCTTTTAAGAGGTGCAGGCTAGCTGCATGTGGTGCTAATCATTCACAGTATTAGCTGCCTGCTGATACATCTAGCTAAGCTTGGCCTAAATAGCCAAGTGGTTATGGTACTGGGCTCGTAACCCCAAGATCAAGAGTTCAAATCTCACAATGGCAAACTATGAAACAATGTAACTTCATCTGAAAACAGATGGAAATGTGTTTGAGCTTGGCCTAAATAGCCAAGTGGTTATGGTACTGGGTTTGTAACCCCAAGATCAAGAGTTCAAATCTCACAATGGCAAACTATGAAACAATGTAACTTCATCTGAAACAGATGGAAACGTGTTTGTACTCGAAAGAGTTACAAAGATACGTTAATTATTAATGCTTGGCTTAAATAGCCAAGTGGTTATGGTACTGGGTTTGAAACCCCAAGACTCAAGAGTTCAAATCTCACAATGGCAAACTATGAAACAATGTAACTTCATCTGAAAACAGATGGAAACATGTTTGGTGGCAGTTTCTGTAGTGTAGTGGTTATCACGTTCGCCTCACACGTGAAAGGTCCCCGGTTTGAAACCGGGCAGTAACATTATGAAAGGGCTTGGCTTAAATAGCCAAGTGGTTATGGTACTGGGTTTGTAACCCCCAGATCAAGAGTTCAAATCTCACAATGGCAAACTATGAAACAATGTAACTTCATCTGAAACAGATGGAAACAGGTTTACTCAAAAAGAGTATCAAGAGTTCAAATCTCACAATGGCAAACAATGTAACTTCATCTGAATAGGAACAGATGGAAATGTGTTTGTGCTCAAAAGAGTTACATCTAGCTAATTGGGTGGATAGTTCTGATTGGATACAGTGATCAATCAAATGAGCAGGCAGCATGAAGTTGGCTGCCTGGCTGCCTTGTAAACAAGGGTGGGTTAATCGCACATTGTAATCCCTGCACCTACTTTTGGGGGCTTAGCTTGGCCTAAATAGCCAAGTGGTTATGGTACTGGGTTTGTAACCTTAAGATCAAGAGTTCAAGTCTCACAATGGCAAACTATGAAACATGTAACTTCATCTGAAATAGATGGAAATGGGTTTGTACTCAAAAGAGTTACAGCCAAATATCCTTATTTTAGCTTGGCCGAAACAGCCAAGTGGTTATGGTACTGGGTTTGTAACCCCAAGATCAAGAGTTCAAATCTCACAATGGCAAACTATGAAACAATGTAACTTCATCTGAAACAGATGGAAACGTGTTTGTACTCGAAAGAGTTACAAAGATACGTTAATTATTAATGCTTGGCTTAAATAGCCAAGTGGTTATGGTACTGGGTTTGAAACCCCAAGACTCAAGAGTTCAAATCTCACAATGGCAAACTATGAAACAATGTAACTTCATCTGAAAACAGATGGAAACATGTTTGGTGGCAGTTTCTGTAGTGTAGTGGTTATCACGTTCGCCTCACACGTGAAAGGTCCCCGGTTTGAAACCGGGCAGTAACATTATGAAAGGGCTTGGCTTAAATAGCCAAGTGGTTATGGTACTGGGTTTGTAACCCCCAGATCAAGAGTTCAAATCTCACAATGGCAAACTATGAAACAATGTAACTTCATCTGAAACAGATGGAAACAGGTTTACTCAAAAAGAGTATCAAGAGTTCAAATCTCACAATGGCAAACAATGTAACTTCATCTGAATAGGAACAGATGGAAATGTGTTTGTGCTCAAAAGAGTTACATCTAGCTAATTGGGTGGATAGTTCTGATTGGATACAGTGATCAATCAAATGAGCAGGCAGCATGAAGTTGGCTGCCTGGCTGCCTTGTAATCAAGGGTGGGTTAATCGCACATTGTAATCCCTGCACCTACTTTTGGGGGCTTAGCTTGGCCTAAATAGCCAAGTGGTTATGGTACTGGGTTTGTAACCCCAAGATCAAGAGTTCAAATCTCACAATGGCAAACTATGAAACAATGTAACTTCATCTGAATAGGAACAGATGGAAACGGGTTTGTACTCGAAAGAGTTACTTTCGGGGGCTTAGCTTGGCCTAAATAGCCAAGTGGTTATGGTACTGGGTTTGTAACCTTAAGATCAAGAGTTCAAGTCTCACAATGGCAAACTATAAAACAATGTAACTTCATCTGAAACAGATGGAAACGGGTTTGTACTCAAAAGAGTTACTTTCGGGGGCTTAGCTTGGCCTAAATAGCCAAGTGGTTATGGTACTGGGTTTGTAACCCCAAGTTTAAAAGATTATCAAGTTTAAAAGATTATCAAGAGTTCAAATCTCACAATGGCAAACTATGAAACAATGTAACTTCATCTGAAACAGATGGAAACATGGTTGTACTCGAAAGAGTTACATTGAACATGGTGATATTTTGCTTGGCCTAAATAGCCAAGTGGTTATGGTACTGGGTTTGTAACCCCAAGATCAAGAGTTCAAATCTCACAATGGCAAACTATGAAACAATGTAACTTCATCTGAAACAGATGGAAACGGGTTTGTACTCGAAAGAGTTACTTTCAGGGGCTAAGGCTTGGCCTAAATGGCCAAGTGGTTATGGTACTGGGTTTGTAACCCCAAGATCAAGAGTTCAAATCTCACAATGGCAAAACTATGAAACAATGTAACTTCATCTGAAACAGATGGAAACGGGTTTGTACTCGAAAGAGTTACTTTCGGGGGCTATCCAATTCAGCCCCCTTAGTATCCCAGGTTTACCTAAAAATAATTTCACAGACACAGAAGAACAGCTGGTGCTTGGTTTCCCAGCAACAAGGGCAGCAAAAAAAAAAAATGGAAGTCCAGCAGGGGTTCAAGTCTCCGGATAAGGAGGGAAGGGAAAAATGGCACAAAATATATCAGCTGATATAGCATGAGCCACAAGTGCTGTGAGACTACCTCCTCCAGCCGAGTGCCCTCAAACCACAATTGGAGTGTAAGTTAATGTGAAAACCATGTCATGCCATTGGTGAAATTTACTATAACTGACCCATTTGCTCACACAGCATCAAGCTGTTTGTCCTGTGCTGTGAAGGGTCTCCATTTAACTCCACAAGATCTTTGCGACTTTACAGTGATACAGATGCAACGAGTCATAGGGGCAGCAAGAAAGGATTTTCCACATATATCGGCTGGAATTTTACAGCCTGGTTGCAGCAGGGACAGGGCCGTAGAATGCAATGAGCCATTCTAAACTCCATTGATTTCAGTGGGAATATAAAATCCCACGGCCCATAATTCTGTTGTGAAATATCCATGGTAAGTATAATCTGAGTAACAGAGACGCAATCTGAATTAGTTAAACTTTGTTCTGTGATTGTGAATGAAATCTATATTTGCTTATTCTTCAATCCACACAAGAAAATAAAATTAATGTCCCCCACTGCACTCTGAACACAAACCAGCCATCCAAAGTTTGTCTAATTAACAAAAGTGAAACCTATGTTTCTCCAGTTACCTAAACTTACCAGTTAGTTTAGCAACTAAAAGTTGGCAACAATCTTATTGACCAATCTTGAAAAATATTCTGACCCAATATTATCACTTTCTAAAACCGCAAAAGGTGTTCTTCCATAAATAACATTATTATCTGTATGAGATTATACAAATTCATAGATTGCCTAGTTTTTCCACTAGACAGATGCACTATTTACTTAAGACAAATTATTCAGCAAACCTCGCTGTATAAAGTCATATTGCAAAATCTGATCACTTCGAGGACTTTGAAGTTCAAATTCACCGATGCCAGAGACAATCAGAATTCTGGTTGTTACTTCAAGGACAGGAACTCAAGACAAAATAGCTTCAATTTTGAAATGTTTCAGAAGTCAATGAACCAGTTCTCTAAATGGCAAAACAAAATCAGTATTTTTGACCCTTATTTAGCTCTCATTGCACAAAACAGAACTACCTTCAGATTGTGACTGATTTTCTAGAAACAGCAGAATGCAACCCCTTTTCATTCTTACACTTTGATCAGGCTTTTAATTTATTTGATAGAGTATAGGACTGATCAGATATTAACATATCCTTCCAAGCACATGACATACAGAGCGCTACAATCAGCCTGCTCATTGACCTGCAGTACAAGTGTCAAATCTCTACCTTGGTTAATCTTTCAATACTGCCTCAGACCAGAATAGAAGTATTTTCAGTTTGAAGCAATATGGGCAGTTGCTAGGCTGATGAGCTAGGTCTTGCTGTCCATTTTTCAAATGCAAATCAGCCAGTAAATTCAGGGGGTTAAGGGAAGCACCATAAATCGCAAATCTCCAGAACTTTAAGGTTGATTTACTCAGCTCCATTCAGCCCAGACTGAAATGGAATGACATTCCCTTGAAGACAGAGTTTCCCCATTCCATGTTGGGTTTAAACTTTGGGCTAACATCATACAATTTCAGCACCATGCTAAACATGACTGTTAATGGAAGATTAATCACACAAAGACTCATTTTGTCTCTGTGGTAAAGCAGATTGTAAAGTAGATATGAGTAGCTATGTAGGCACATAGAAAGTGGTAAGAAGTACTGCTACTCTAAGTCATGTTCTCACCTTAAAGCAAATTAGCAAGAAAAAAAACCTTCCTGCTTTTTAAAGACTATTAGTGCATTAATAGGCAATCAATAGCATCTAATTGGCAAAAATTTCATGCAGAAATATGTGGTGGAATATGCAATAAAATGAATCCTGACCTCCACCTTATTTAAGTTAGAATGGAAAGAATTATAGGCATCATTATGTCGTTTGGAAAATAGGGTCATGCTAAGTAAAAGTATAAGTTGCACAACACAATAACATTATAAAACTGAATGTTTTAATCACTGTTATCTTTTCATGATAGTCAGTTCTGCACAAACGTCATCTCATGCTTAGCCTCCATTATTTTTAAGAACGCATTGGACCTTTGTGTATTTACAGAACTAACCAAAATGCACAGCTTTTTGGCTAGACTAAACCTATGGTTCTCATTTGCCTTATGCCAGAGCTGTTGCTTCTCCTTCAGTAATTTAAACATTCAAGAGATAGCATGTCAGGAAGATATAATAATTTTCATAATGTTATTGGAGTTTATTTTAAAGTCAAGTAATAGTGGGGTCTGTGTCTATAGGTGTGTGTGTGTGTGTGAATTAATTGAATTAAACGCAGCTGCTCTGAAGGCGTTGATCTAACAAAAGGTAAGCTACATTTGAAATGTTAAGTAGGTAAACATAGGTGTAAAGGGAATATTTGCATTTTTAAATAAACCAGACTAGCTTGAATTCAAAACCGGGGGTGGCACGGGGATGTGAAGCCTGACACATAAAATGATGCGTGGTGATATTGGGCAGGCGTCCTGATGTCACTGCATGTCATGTAGGTTTTCAGTTTGGATTAAGGTTGGCGGGCAGGCAAATACCCCAGGCAGCCTTCACATTTTTCATGAAACCTCATCCACGGGCGGGACGGGGTTTCATGAAGTGTTTTAAAATCTAATAAAAATTTTTACATTACTTTGACATGTCCCAGCTCATGTGACACATCAGGGGACATGTTTTAAAAGTTTTTTTTCTCCTTTAAGTTATACGTGTCAAACTAACCTCCCTGAGGTACCTCCGTGCCTCAGGGAGATTTCTGCGCTCTTCCACATGCACATGCACGAAAGTGCGCAGGAAATGACTCAGGGAATCCCCCCACCGCACAGGGAGCACTCAGCGCTTCCGGGCGAGCGTCACAATGGGCGGGCCTTGATTGGCCCGCCCACGTAAAACAGCGGCGTGGCCCCAATCAGGGGTGCCGATTGGGTTTGCACCCACCCCCGCACAACCCCCCCCGACAGGGAGAAAATTTTTCCCAGTGTGTTTATTTTTCCCAAAGATTACTGGTAAAATTGGTGCTTTGATGGATTTTTATTATTAGAGAGGTAAAGTTCAAAGACACAGTGAAACAATGGGAATTTGCATTCAAAGGGGAAAATACGTATGAAGAAGAGAAGGCATTCCTTGATCCAACTAGTGTGAAAAGCCTCCAGCATCCGAGTCTCAAGCTGTTGTCTACAAGGAAGCTGAGGAAAACTCACTTTGAATTTGACAGTTCAGAGTATTCTGTGTTACTTTGCCTGGGTCTTTTAAAAAACTATGGCCAGGATTTTCCTTTGGAGAGGGGGTGGAGGGGGGTTAGCAGGAGCGGATTCCGCCCCGCCATTTTAGGCGGGTGGGCCAATTAAGGGCTGCCCAGCACATTTTCCAACTCCCGTGGATATAGCAGGAGTGTGGGGGTGGCGGCGAGCATGCACAGACCCGCCGAGTCCAATGGCGGCCCGGCAGTCTGTTTAAAAGAAGACCTGGCAGCCTCCTGTAGGCTGCTGACAATGGCCAGTTCCAGGCCGCAGCAGAAGGGTTCGGGTGAGCAGGCCAGGCTGCAGGGTTAGGCCAGCAGGGGGCCAATGCGCCCCTCGTTTTTCTGATGGCTGCCTTGCTGCCCTCCTCGAGGAAGTGGCAGCACGACGGGAGGTGTTGGTCCCCTAGCATGGGAGGAGGAGGCCCCCCTCCAAAATGTGACTAAACGTGCCTGGGAGGAGGTGGCGGAGGTGGTGAGCTCCAGTGACATGGTGTGGTGCACCTGGATCCAGTGCCGCAAGCACTTCAAAGATTTGTTGCGCTCTGGCAGGGTGAGTACCATGTTGGCATTGGGCATTTAACCCAGCAGGTAGCCTTAGCCTCTGAGGGACAACCCCCCCCCCACCAAGTCTCAGTGTTGTGACTACATTGAATCATTGATGGCATTTTTCCTTTGCTGAGTGGGCAAGCAGATAGTGTCCATGCTGAGGTCAGCCTGAGTGGGTTATGAGGAGATGAGTTTTCCCCCGCACCATGTGTTGATCTTAGTCCCATGTGACTGGTTTGAGGGTAACCTGGGGGAGCTGCACCTAGGCACAGACTCAGAACTCCAGGACATGTCTTATTCAGGGTGATGAGATGGTGGAAGGGGAGCCTCAAAGTGTCATGGTAACGAACCTTCTGCTGCCTTCTTCACTGCACGTGGTTGTGCCTCCTTGCTATGGGAGGAAATACAGTGTGGTTCCTAATGTGATGTAGGCAGCATGTGTCCAAGGGGGGTGGGGAGCAGGCCTATCATCTTTGCCTGAGTGATCAGCAGCAGTGGGGAGAGGAGGCACTGGAAGCCTGATATGTCCCACTCTGGTTGGGGTGGGCCGTGCGCGAGCAAGGTTCATGTGCAATTTGCCCTAATCAATGCTCTTCTCTCTTTTTCAGGAGAAGAATGCTCATAACGTGGCCGAGCGTGTGAGGACTGGAGGTGGCCAGGCACAGCTCTCCATATTAAGCCACTTCGAGCAGGAGGCCCTTGAGCTGGAGAGACACCACGCACCGAGGCCTACTGGTGTCAGTGAGGCTGGGCGGCACGGCCAGGTATTTATGCCCACAGTGAGGTCCGCATTGTCCTCCCAACAGCCATTGCACTGATGGTTGTTAAATTAGTTATTGTTGCAACATTGCTGGGCCATTGGTTATGTAAGGTTGAGCACATAATGAGCCAGGGGGACAGGGATGAACTTTGTCAGTGTCTGCACGTTAAGTGATCCAAAGTCCTTACTCTTCCTTTCAGTATCATCAAAGCACGGCCGGGAGGAGGAGCAGCAAATGACCCCTCTCACACTTGAGGGCCCTGAAGTCTCACCAGTGTCACACCATTTCTGCGAGGCAGGCAATAGCACAGATACTAGCACCTCAGGGGGAATTAGATCATTGGCTAATGGCGGGCAAACTCATCCAACATCACCGCGTGTCACTTTACACGCGGATGTGCGGGGGGCCCGCCCAACCCACACGTCAAACGGAAAATTTTGTCCTATCTGCCTTGCTGTTGCCTTAACAGAGCTGTAACTGGGGTCTAGATTAATTAGGGGATTTAGAAGATATCATAGTAGTAATTTGTAGATCTATGCATGTGCCTAAAATTATTTCTTCTATTAATAAAGGTTTAATTTAGTTTTGTAAGAAACTTATAAGACTCAGTGGCCTTCTTTTACTGAATTCAAAGCCTGCATCTCAAAATAAATACAAATTGCAAACAGTTGTGGCAGCTGCTTCAAGTTTCTCTCTGGGAATTGGGCAGCTTGGCATTTACCATCTGCCTGCCATAACATGACACTTCCAGTATCTATGACAACATAGCAGATGATTTATTACAATCAACTTCATTCACCACAAACCTGTTTTTCATTTGAAAGGATACTCCATCTTTAGCTCCATGTTTAATTTCCTGTATGCGAGTAAAAGGTTAAGGTACACAATATGCTGACTGCTTCTATGGTACCTGCCGCCACTCAGTCTACCTCACTAAGATATTGCAAAATGGCCATCAAACGATATATTACCAATTTGCAGCTGCTTCCTTTGTCTTTGAATGCAAGTACAAAAGGTGCTGACAGCATCATACTTTTATTATTAAGTATAATATTTCAGGCAAGGCAGATCTAATGACAGTATCCACTATAGACATGATTTACGCACAGTGTGATGAAGGCTTTTTATGGCAGAAAATTGTAAAGAGAGTCACTTTAGCATTTAACCATCTAGTACCAGCCTGGTGTTTTCTGTGCAATGTTTTCAACCTTCACTGTTGATTAGATAAGAATTCTATACCGATAAGGCTGTAGCTGAAAGAGCCTTGACTACTGGAATAGATGGAGAAGCTATACAGTTCAAATGATAAAACTAACAATTTAAGGGGTAGCGTTAATCCTGCTGAATAAAGTGCAAGTTCATACTGTTTGTTCAGCAAACACAGCTCCTCTTTACACAAAATTGTCATTGTAACAGAATGTACAGTTGCTTGATGTCTATTACATTATCCATGAATGATCCTGTTTGCACACATTGCTTTTTCCCAAGTAGGACCTTGATTGTCAAAATAAATTCATGTTACTGGGAAATGCCAGATAATTCTAAGTAAGGCAAGAGAATCAAAGCTATTTCTATTTGGATTTTGAAATTTTGGCTGAAAAATGTTAGTAACATATATAATTGAATGTTTATGCTATTTCTACGGTGAACCTTTTTCTAATTTCCATGTTTAGCATCCTAGCACATTTATTTCAGGATTTGGAGTTCATCTAAATAAATTATAAATCATCCGATTATAGAAGCTGACTTACTACAAATGTGCCAATTTAAGTGCACCTACACAATTGGAGCATCAGGTACTGAGTCATTTCATACCGCATTGGTGTTGTTGTTAAAGCGTGAATACAGCCTAAATCTGGATTCAGGGCCCAGACTAATGTGAAATGACATTCCCTTGAAAACAGAGTTTCCCCATTTCACGTTGGGTCTGAACTCTGGACTAGCATATACAATTTCAGCACTATGCTGAACATGGCTGTTAATGCAAGATTAATCACCCAAAGACTCATTTTGTCTCTGTGGTAAAGTGGATGGAAAAGTAGGTGTGAGTAGCTTGTGCTGTAGGCCCACAAAAAGTGGTAAGAAGTACTGCTATTCTAAATCGTGTTCTCATCTTAAAATAAATTAGCAAGAGAAAAAACCTTTCTGCTTCTTAAAGACTATTAGTGTATTAATAAGCAATTAATAGCAACAATAGCAGCTAATCGGCAACAATTGCATGCAGAATTATCTGGTGGAATATGCAATAAAATGATTCCTTGCCTCCATTTTATTTAAGTTAGAATGTAAAGAATTATAGGCAGCATCATATCATTTGGAAAATAGGGTCTTAATAATTAAAAGTAAAAGTTGCATAACGTAATAATGGTGAATGCTCTCATCGTTGTTATCTTTTAATAATGGTCAGTTCTGTAGGAAGGCTCAGAAAAGCTATACAATTCCAAGCCTTTCAAAAGCTTGTGTCAGTGCTGGCATTTCAAAAGCATGCTCACTTTTTATAGATTTTCCAATCCCGCCCATCCATATGTTTAACCACCAAGTTAAAACTTGGGATTAATGGTAGTCACTTGGTTTGAGCCTGACAAACAAAGGATGGTTAGGCAATTGACGACAATGGAATAGAATTTCAAGCACTGGGTATAACAGGCAGCCAATCTGTTATCACCTATTTTGTGCCACTGCCCGAGATGAATTTCTGCCCCTCTATCCCTGCGGGGCACATGAGCTGGAGCAACTTGGGTCACAGATAAAGAGTTACAATGCAAAACTTCAAATTTGAGGAATGCACACACTGTAGATATTGGCATGTGAGTGGACGTTTGAAGCTATGAAAAATCCCTCCAAAAGAAGGGTGAAATATATGCTAAGTATAAAAGTGAACCGTGGGCATGGATTTGGTGGTCACCATCTTTGTTGTTTGCCACGCAGGGCCTGCTCTGTGTGGGCATGTATTAAATTTCTGTGCATCTTCGCAACACAGTCCGCATGACCTGCTTGATCCCTTGCACCCAGTTATAAGGTACCGGTAAGTAAAACATGCATTTGTGGGTGAAAAATGGAGGCTGGCTACTAACACAAGTGTAGTATATTGTGGCTGAAGAGGGGTCAACTTATACGCTGAGTATGTGCATAAACATGATTTCTGGGGGCAACAACATGGTGCCAACTTATATGCCATATCGATTTACATGCTGTGACCTACGGTAGAACACTCCTCCCACCCTAAATCTAAGTTGCAGATTTAAATTTGAAGTAAATTTTGTGCATATAAAAAAAACAAAGAAGTGTTTCCCTTTCATCTGCGTGGGGTAAATTGCAAACTAACTATTTGAACTTGTTGTTCGGTTCAGGAATTGCGTACAGGAAATGAGCCACCAGGCTTTGTGGGGTTGGATAAGCCATCCTCAGGCCCATGGTTTGGAAACTTCTGATGGAAGACATGCTTGCCTATGACTCAGACATTCACAAATTCAGTAGTAGCGAACCTATCATGAAGCATAGCAACTAGACAAAGATGAATTAAGTCCCATTGAAGAGCAAATTGTCTTCATCCACCATTTTTATTGCATCGGTATCACAGAGTAACATCTTTGATCCATCAACATTTACAAATGTACTTAACAATGGAATAAAAACCAGAAAATCTGTTTGGTGATGATGTTGATTGAGGGACAGATATTGGCAGGACACCATTTTCGACCCTGAAAAGTGCCCAGTCTCCCTCAGATGACCCTGGAAGGGCAAGGTATCTCAAAAAATTGAGCAATAGGTGAAGTAATGATATATATGTGTATATAATATATATGTGTATATATATATATATATATATATGTATATGGTACGGACTGTACCCCAGCCGGTGCTTGCAAAACTCAAAACACAATGTTCAACATAAGATGTGATTCCCACAATTGTTAAATAATCTTCAGTGTGCTAAGAATTACACTGAGAACCAATTTAAGATTGTCAGTCAGTCTCGCAATGTGGCATATTTGTATGTACGGAAGCTACATATATTAATACACAGTGCCCTGTTCTTTGCTGACAGAAAGAACATATATATGCATTGCGTCTGTTTCAGCTAAACAAAATAAGTGATAGCCATTTGCTGACTCATTCCTCAGGGTAATGCCTTTACCAATCAGGGTCAAGCCATCTGGTTTAAATTTCTAACAATGTTTGGCAGTTAACTATCAGTCACCATCACTGGTGCATTCTCCATGAGAATGCCATTTGCCAACCAATCAGCACTCTCTTCATACATTATAAATTGTTGTTTTCCCCTTATATTGGTACTCTCGTGAGTGTCCTGATGAGTGCAAGACAAAAAGCTTAGACGTATCTCTTTTTCCAGCAATAACCAATTATATGTGTAAAGGAGGGTGGAGCACCATGTAAGAGATTGAAGCTTGCAAAATGCCACATTCAGCAAATTCCAGCAACAGAGGCATTTGTGTTTAGATAACAACATAAATTCTGAGCAATTATTTTCAGTCACAAAACATCTGTTGTTCTCAGTTGTTTTCTGCATTCTTCTGCTCAACCATCGGGCGGTTTGTGTTACAAACACAACAGAGGACTGAAAATATAATTGTTGACATTCCAGTGAATAGTGGAAGAAAAATAACACTGTCAAGCAGGGCACAATTTTTTACAGCCACAGTACCAACATTTGTTGAAACCTTTGTACTGTTTCGGACAGGAGGGGGGTTAATTTAAACAGCATTAATTTCTCCTCTCACCACCCATCCATAAACAGAAAGGTGTTTTAATTTGTTTCCCTCTTTATAAGCGGTGGCATATTTCCCAACCCCTCGGCTTTGGTGCAATCCAATTTTCTATTAATAACCCCACAGCAAACTCAAAGGGTTAGTTTATTTGCACACACTCAAAATGCCAAAAGATGGTTTACAGTGTCCCCCTCAACTTCAGATAGTAAAGAAAGGTATAGAGAAAAGAAAGATCTGCAGTACAGAGACCACAGAGGAAAGAAATATTATTTCACATGGGTTCCAGAGTCCAGAATCAAAGACCAATGAGGTGTCCTTTCATGGAAGTCAGAAGGCTGGAAACCGATGCTGGATATTTCAATTTTCCAGCAATGTTGACTTCACACGATGAGATAGGCAGTGATGAATCAGTGTTATAGATGAAGATACAGACTTCCAGCAGAAGCAGGGTAAATGGAGCCAGGTGTCCAAATTGGGCCACAGTTTCTTTGGTGTGGGCTGCTAGTCAGATGTTAAACAGCAGACTGAGCTATTCAACTCAACAAGGCAATATTATTTGTTCAACAAGCCAGAGGCCTAGGTCAGGTCACTTTACCTCTCCATGATGTCTTCAGCAAAGGATGTTTATCCAGTGTTTGAAAATTGGCTTTATGGTCCAAGCTGATACTATCTTATTCATTATGGGCTAAAAGGAATGCTTGGGAGGCCATTTTCCACTGGCCAGCCTGGGTCATCAAATACAAATCGCCTTCTTGTAGCTCCCTTTGAAGTTGAACTGTGCAGTCCTCAGGTGATCATTAGGATCTGTGCGAGATTTCCAAAACTGCAAAGTGGCTTCTTTTGTTCTGGAGTCACAGGCAGACACAATTTCAGTCATTTTAAGGATCTTCGTTCAGTTTTTGTAATTTTAGAAATAGCCATGAGGATATCTATATATGTTTTATAAAAAAATACCGTGTGAAGTCTTAGTTCGTCACAGTACCTGTTGGGGGTGGTAAACTGGCAATAGCAGATTGGCTGTCTCTTACACACACTGCACGATTTTATACACTATCAACACTGAAAACTGGCCTGAAACTTTTCTAATTTTAGATTGTGTTCTTTGGTCAGAATAATGAATAATTTGCTGACATTGTTTTGTCAACTCCTTCCATTATTTTACCAATTTCATTTATTTTCCTATAAAGTCTCTTCCAAAGAAAAAAGAAAATCAGCTTCCTTAACTTTTTCCTTTAACTACAACTCCCAATAACTGTGTTGCTCAATTCTGTGCCTTTAGAGTTTTCTGATTACATAATTTTAGGTGTTATATTCAAAGTACTCCACATGGGGACCAATTGATGCCTTAGGTAACATCAACTCTCCTCTTCTAATTTATATTCAAACATTGGCCTGGATTTTTGCTGCATTGTGAAGACTCTGGGTGCTTTCCAAAATGGCAGGAGGCACCTGGACTCAGAAGTCCCACCTCCTATGAACAGCACTAGGGGTTGAGAACAGGGGCAGGAAGTGACTCTCACATCTGTGAACCTCGAGCTCATAAGGGCTATTTGAACTCAGTGCTGAGTTCAAACAGACCCCAGTTTCACTGGAGCAAGGGCCTTAAAAATCATAAGAAGTCATAAATCCTCTTGCAGGGTGGATAAGGTCTGTAGAACCATCAAATTATCTGAATGGCCAGCCCTTTGAAAATTGAAAAAAAAACTCCCTGCCTGTGTCTGTGAGAGTTAGAAAAAAAAAACCTGTGCTAGCAGGTTCAAAGCTATTTGTTTACATAACCCTAAGTGCTATTGGGCTGAATTTTATGGCGGTGGTGGGGTTGGCGCATTGTATTCCTCAGCAGAACCACCCCCCCCCCGCCCCCCCGGAAGAGAAAAACTGCCCCCGCAGCAATAACACACCTGCAGCCTAAACTAGCTGAGAATCCCACCCCATTCAGTTGAAAGGAAGCCCTGCTCTTGAGATATGTTTTGGAGGCCACGCTGGGAGGCACAAAGGTGAGAATGGGGGATAAGGCTTGGGAGGGGGGTGCCCCTGCTGCACACAGGGCACCCCCCCCACCAAAGGACATAACCCTCTTCCTTCCTGCCTTTTCACCACATTTATTTTTAAAAATGGCCTTCTCACTCTCGCCTGCCTGTCTGCCACCCCCTGTGTATTATGGCAATGGAGGTGGATTGAAAACTTAAAGTGGGCAATAATTGGCCACTTAAGGGCCTCAATAGGCCTAAGGATGGGCAGGCTAGTGGGCACCTTGCCTACCCACCCCCACTTTATTTTTTTGTTCATTCATGGGATGTGGGCTTCGCTGGCTCAGTCAACATTTATTGCCCATCCCTAACTGCCCTTGTTCAGAGGGCATTTAAGAGTCAACCATATTGCTCTGGGTCTGGAGTCACATGTAGGCCAGACCAAGTAAGGACAGCAGATTTCCTTTCCTGAAGGACATTAGTAAACCAGATGGGTTTTTACAACAATTGACAATGGTTTCATGGTCATCATTAGACTGTTAATTCCAGATTTTTTATTGAATTCAAATTCCACCATCTGCCACCTGGGATTTGAACTCAGGTCCCCAGATCATTACCCTGGGTCTCTGGATTACTAGTCCAGTGACAATACCACTATGCCATCGCCTCTCCTCAAAGGAGCACTGATAATTGATAAAGCCGTGAAAGGCAAGAAAGGTAAAGAGAGACAGATCCAAGTGGTTAAAAATGTTAATGTGGAGAAAAACAACCTGTTGCATACAGATCCGCTACCAATTTGATGGTGGCAGGTCATATGAGAGTCATGGCTCTCCAAGGCAGAACATATTATCAACATACTTAAGTTGAGCTTTGAATTAGGTTGCGATACTAATGCACAAATATTTAATGGGTTCATCTAAAATTCCTTTCTTCATTATTTTAGCTAAGGTTATTAACCCATTTATTTTAAGGAGAATAACATCCCAACTAATACAGTAGAGAGAGGGGTTCCAGACAAATGTGCTGTGAATTTATATGTTCACATCTCGAGCCTAATCTCAGGGTCAATCAATTTAAAGAAAGTAAGAATTTATATTTAGACAGCACCAACGCACTTTGCTAGCTGAAGAATGGCAATGACAAAAGAGCAATTGTAATTTACCATATATGGAGCTATCCAAAAATCTTAGTGGGTCATTGAACCGTGGGATGTACTGGCAGACTATGCAGGCTGGAAGAGCATTGAGCTAGCTCAGCTGTTAGCGTGTTACAATGGGTCTAGTAATCCCAAGTGAAGGAGAAGTCAGTTCCACTGTTATTCCCACTGTTGATCAGTATCCACTAATAATAATGAATTCTGGATGAGATTTTAACTGAATCAAACCCCATCCACTTACACAGAGTTAAAACTGGACCCTATGTATATGGACTTAGTGTGACTTCATATTTTAAGTTAGTCTACTTAAAATAAATGGGTTAATACCTTAGTAGCTAAAATCATGAAGAAAGGAATTTTAGATGAACCCATTAAATATTTCTACATTAGTCCATGGTTCACTGTCCTGCATACCATCTGGGCTTCTACATTAAGGATGGCTGCAGCATTTGAAGCATTACAATGAGGTTTCCTTTGATGGCTGCATGGAGCACAGAAGATTTGGAGTAGATCTTACTACTTTTTCTACTCCCTGATGCAAATTTCTCATGGCTCTAAATTTGAGATTTTTTTTATTCTGGGTGACAACATTGTTTGGGAGAGCTCCTCAGGCAGAACATATAAAAGGTATGCAGACATTCCTTGCTGATTTTATTACAGTATATGAATTGATTTTGGATGTATCTGATAAGCTCTGTTATGTTGGGCATTGTCAATGCTTACTGAGGATGGTACTTTGTCGTTTGAAATGTAGGACAGGCATTGAATGCATTGAGACCAGTAATCCTTCTGTTTCATCTAGCCGGATAATAGTCCATGGCACCTTTGGATTAAGTTTGTGCTGCTCAGTTGTATTAGCAATAGTTAAGGGAATTAATTATGCATTTCTACTTTGATGGTTGTAGTCTTCTGGGTAATTATGTCTTTGCATGTAAATCTAGTGTTCAGGTTGGGAAGGTGGTTTGTTAGAATGTTGATAAGCAGCATCTAGAAAAGGTGCAAGTATCTCGACATGGATGTTCATTTTGAGGACATTAATTGCAAGGTTTGGAGATCAACCATTGGAACGTACTGTCCACATCAAAAGCAGTCATAAATCTAAATCAGCACAGAAACAAACCCCTCGATATTTGTTAAAGATATTTAATTCCCTTTAGCAATGATGTTGACAATTCTTGGATCTTGCGTCCTCCCACCTCAACCAAAGCAGCCAAATCAGAAATCATTAGTGTCCCTGTCAGAAGCTGACCACTTCATATCATTATTAATTTTAATTTTAAAATGGACAAGGCTTTACCCTAACTAGCCATGACTCACACCAGAGGGATTTCTAACCTTCCGAAACCAGCAGCGAGCTCATTATCTTTAAAGAGGTGCTAATTCCCTCTGTGACTGCCGACAACTAAATTAGAAAGAAATGCACCATTCTCCTTTGCATTGCTAAGGCAGAACTCGAGCCAATGGAGATGGTGTGTCTGCAAAGGACAAAAGGGACCCTGACCCCTGACTCCTCTATTAAACACCTCAAGATTCCAGACCTGGGAAAATACACCTTTTGTCCAACACCCAAGAAAAGTAGGAGGTACATGACACAGCCTCCCCCAAATTTCTGGAACCTGTAATACTTGTGTATGGCCATAAGACCATAAGACATAGGAGCAGAAATTAGGCCATTTGGCCCATCGAGTCTGCTCCGCCATTCAATCATGGCTGATAAATTTCTCAACTCCATTCTCCCGCCTTTTCCCCGTAACCTTTGATCCCCTTACCAATCAAGAACCTATCTATCTCAGTCTTAAATACACTCAATGACCTGGCCTCCACAGCCTTCTGTGGCAATGAATTCCATAGACTCACCACTCTCTGGCTAAAGAAGTTTCTCCTCATCTCTGTTCTAAAAGGTCTTCCCTTTACTCTGAGGCTGTGCCCTTGGGTCCTAGTTTCTCCTACTAATGGAAACATCTTTCCCACGTCCACTCTACCCAGGCCTTTCAGTATTCTGTAAGTTTCAATCAGATCCCCCTTCATCCTTCTAAACTCCATCGAGTATAGACCCAGAGTCCTCAAACATTCCTCATATGTTAAGCCTTTCATTCCCGGGATTGTTCTCGTGAACCTCCTCTGGACCCTCTCCAGGGCCAGAACATCCTTCCTGAGATATGGGGCCCAAAATTGCTCACAATATTCTAAACCCAGGCAGTCTACCATTTTATCATCTAACAGGTAGCAGCAGAAAAAGCTCTATCCAGGTAAATTGTCTGGCCCTTATCTACACTGTGAACTACTGGAACATTGGAACTTCTGCATCTGTGACTTCAAGACAAATTCATCTTTACGTGCCTTCTCCCTTCGTGGAAGTCCGCGCTTCTGGAAAGTTGGATCATCCTGCAACAGTTTCAGCCTGCTAACCTCCGAGGAATACGCCACTGGATTTTTGATTCTAGAATCTGGACTCACATGAAACCATAACTCTTATTTTTATTGTGGTCTTGCCCTGTACCCCTTTCTTTCCCTTATCCCTCTTTTATTGTATGAGTGCAAAAAGGGACTGACATTGCGAAACCCCTTTCCCACGTTTTGTGTGTGTGCAAAATAAGCCAACCCTCTTATTTTGCCTTATCTCAAGTTTGCTGTGGGGTTATTAATAGAGGATTGGATCACTCCAAATTGAAGGGTTGGAAAAAACAAGCCACCACCTATAAAGGGGGAAAATCAGAAATTAAAAACACCTTTCTGTTTATGGACGGGTGATAAGAAGAGAAATCAGGGCTGTTTAAATTAATCCCCCTCCGCCATAATATCGGAAAGAAAAAGAAAGACTTGGGCCTGACTTTTACCATGGCAGGCGTGGGGCCAGTTGAGAAACCACCCACGATTGGCCCACGACCGCAATTTCACACTCGCTGGCCAATTTAGGCAAGCCTAGCGTGAAGCGCATCTTCCCAATGGCCTGTCGGATACTGGGTCCAATGGCAACCGAGCGGGCAGTTTAAAAATGGCAGAGGCAGCTCCTTGAAGGCAGCCAGGGCAGAATCATATCTTTTGCATTCTGGAGAGTGAAGCTATGGCCTCAACAGTGGCTGGAGACACCAGGCGGGGGGGGCAGGGTCAGGCGGGCACTTGGCCCCCTGTTTTTCGGATGGTGTGCCTCACGGTGCTCTTGGCTGCCAGGAGGGACACCCTCATTCCCAGAGATGGAAGGAGGAGGCCACTGCACCTGACAATAAGAAGCTTGGGAGAATGTTGTAGCCAAGGTCGGCAGCCATGAGGTTGTGCGGCGCACATGGGTGCAGTGCCACAAAAGGTTCAACGACCTGCTGCGCTCGGGATGGCAGAGTACCGTGTTGGCACGGATCGGTGTGGAGAAGTGTTAAGGGCTGGCCATTCCCCTGTGGAGCTCAGGGGTGTCAGAGTCTGAGTGCCAACTGTCAATGACGCCGGAGCTGGCCAACGGAGTGAGCCCTGGCTGCTAGGACTGAGTGCCTTGCAGCTCGAGGCCCATGGCTTAGATGTGCCCTGCAGGGTGTTCCTCAGGTGTTTACATGTTTAATGTGTGAAAATGAACACCAGAGATGGTAATGTTAATTTGTTTTGATTGTGAAAATTGAATCAATTTGTTTTTGTCGTAATGGCCTGAGTATGCTCCACCATTTTCTTTGGTGCAGGGTACGGCAGTATGTAATGCTGGACGTAATTGGCTCTAAACTTTATTGCACAGGCACTAAGTGGACTGGGTTCAACTGAAAGGGTCATTTCAGACATCTTGGATGGAAGCGGCAGCCCTGGTATGAGGCGGGAGTAGATCTCTGGCAGCTGAGCTGAAGGAGCGTTGGATCATGGCATTCCTGGTGTCCCTGCCTCCTTGAAGGATACAAGGATTTGCCTCCACGCCCTCTGCATTCTCCTCTTTTGACTCACTACTGCATTCAGCACCTGCGGCCTGTGGAGCTGGTGGGCGGATGAAAGATCAAGGGGGCAAATCCGAAAACAAACAGAGTTCAATCAGAAGCCCCCTTCTGACTGGGGGCCACCTCCCCTTAGGGCCCGGTGATCTCCGGACCTCTGTCATTTCCCCCCCCCACCCCCCGACCGACCTACCCCCCCAAGACCCCGATCATGACCCCCCCCCCCCCGACCGACCTACCCCCCAAGACCCCCAAAATGACCCCCCCCCCCCCCCCCCTCCCCGGCCTTCCCTACCCCATCCTCCCGCCCCCTGATCCCTGCCACTTACCTCTCTTCTGGTTCCCGGCACTTTTTTTCCATGCAGCTAGCTGCAGTGCTTCTTCTGGCCACTGCAGCACTGTCCCTAGAATGACCGGAGAGCTGCTGGCCAATCTGATTGGCCGGCAGTTCTCCAAGGCAGACTCCCTCCCGGTGATGGGCAGAGGTCCCGCCTTCTGCTAATAAACGCTAGTTAGAGCTAGAATCGGTGGGGATGTGTTCCCGCCGACTCTTCAGGTGGCAGGGGCTGAACCCCCTGGAGAGCTTTGGCAGCCACTGTGATAATTTGACATAGAAATGGCCACCCATGGAAACTTATCCCATATCCACATGGAGGTCAAGAATTTCTGCAGAAAATGGGAATTCCTGTATTGATGGAAATACAGTATTCATAGAATCACAGAAATTTACAGCTCAGAGGGAGGCCAGTCTGTCCTACTAGTGCTGGCCCTTAAGAACAGCCATGCTTCGTCCCACACCCCCACCTTTTGTCTGTAACCCTACCAGTTCCTCATCCTCACACACTGATGTCACAAGAGCAAAGGAATACATAGAATGCAGCTGAAATGGAACCCTCATCACTATGGGAACCATGGTTAGAGTTATGAATGCAAAAAAATGTTTAATAAAATGTGGTCACTTAAAAATGAAAATTCTGACCACCTTTTCTGTAACATCGACTGATGTATATCAAGTGAACAGAATACTGCAGCACTATATTACTGGATTTATCCGATAACTCACTCATGCCTGTGATCCTGTGGTGCTGGTTTGATAACTGAATAAAATTAGAGTAAATTTAACAATGTTTAGGAAACATTACCATCTGTGTTTTGAGCATCAAATAAATGTCACAGATCTGTGTTTTATTTCAATACAGTCAAATGCCAAGGAAACAAAAGAAAGCAATAAATTAGAGTTGCTTTTTTTAAGAGTATGTTTAATACTGACATCAGTGGAAAATCAAGTGCTTTTCCCACTTTCTAGTCAGTAATAGCATTAAGCAGTACTGGGCTTATACCTGCCATTAACAAGATTATATGGAGGTACTCCCTCACATTGCCAATGCATCTTCATGTTAAGACACAAGTATTCTGTGCTCGATTAACTTGCTAAAGGTTGTTGCAGCAAGTTAAAAATTCACACCAGCTAAAAGCAACATGCTTTGGATGATGTAACTGTACAATCATTTTGAAAAGAAAACCTCTTTTGAGGGTAACATTCACACGATACCCAAGAAATTGTTTAAATCTGGACTCAGGATTGACCTTCAGGCAATGTACTAGGGAGAAGCCTGGGATCACGGAGGGATCCAGGCCACAGGGTCAGGATGGGGATCGTGGGGGTGGAGATCCCGAAGTAGCTCCCTTCAATCAAGCAACTGAGGGCTTTTGAACGAGGGATTCTCCCAGAAGCCCATAAGGAAACCCAACACTGTTTTGCTTTTCAGGCTCCCCACATGGTGAGTTCCCCACCTCCTCTGTGGTATTCAGTCCACTTTGCTGAGATGTACCCTTGATTTAGACAATAACTGAATTATTCATTTGAAGTGAAATCAATTCAAACTAATGAAACAATTGCATTGTAAATACAGCCTTAATGCTTCACAGTTTAAACTATCGAACACGTTGAAGATACCAATGTATCACTAATTCTATCTTAGTTGCACCCAGGTTATCCTATTGTACTAAATATTTTGAAAGCATAAAAATGGGAGCCATTGCACTATTTAAAGTTTCTTTTTAAAAAAGTAAAACTTAATTACATAACCTTAATACTCAGCTATTGGTCATAATGTTGTTATATTGTTCCATGAAAACAGGGTGATGAATGTCTCTTTTTGACAGCACCCAAACAAATTCTCCATGATACAATAAGCAGTTGTTGTGACCAATGGGATTCAGTGGAAAGCAGCGTGTAACTAGTCTGTGGGCACTAGCTGAATGTTAATAAATGTTTTGACAAGCGATTACCCCAATTACAACTAAACACCATGATCAGAAAAGAAACGTTAGGCTCTGAGACACAGAGACTACAATCAATGTGTCTATACCAAATTACCATTAAACGGAGAAGCTCATTACAGGAAATCAAGAACATAAATAGAAAATTGACCCATCAAGCCTGTCCTTTTTATTTACCATGTATAGTCTCCCCTATTTTAATCTCTATTGCACTTACTTCATTTCCTGAAGGAGTGTTTAAACATCCACTCCCTGTACTAACGGTATTCTGTAACTGTGTGCACTGCCTGCAGGGTGCACTGCAGCAAGTCATCAAGGATTCTTCATCAGCACCTCCCACATAGCTTCTGAAAACAAGGATATGAGGTGCATGGAAGCACCAGCACCTTAATGTTCTCTTCCAAGGGCGGGATTTTAATGCCCTCCCACAAGTTGAGTTAGAAGGCGAGGGAGGGGGCATTTAATCAGGCAGGCGGGGGCCCCACCACTTTCCCTTCTCTGCACTGTTAAGTCTGGGGTGGGAAGGTTTGTGGACACCCTTCCCGCCCTGCTACCAATCGAGGCCCATTATGGCCTCATCCTGCTGCCAAAGGCTGAATACCACAGGGGAGGCGGGGAACTCACGACGTGGAGAGCCCGAAAAGCAAAACCGTGCTGGGTTTCCTTGTGGGCTTCCGGGAGAATCCTCGTTCAAAGGCACTCAGTTGCCTGATTGAAGGACCCCGCTTCGGGACCCCCGACCCTACTCTCCCCATCCTGACCCTGTGGCCTGGGTCCCTCAGTGATCCCAGGCTTCTCCCTGGTACATTGCTGGCAACTGACATTTCTCCCACTGGCACAGTCTGAAATGGACACCTGCCAGTCTTTGATTGGCCAGCAGCACTCAGGGGGTGGAATTTCTGCCCCTTGAGCCCAGGGAAAGCCCACTGCTGGCCACTTAAGTGCCTCTTTGGTACGTAATTCCAGCATCCTTCTTCAAAGGAGACGATGCAGGGCTCCAGCATAAAATCCCCACCGCCTTGATTAAATCCTGCCCAAGTCAAACATCATCCCAGCTTGGACATGTATCACATTCCTTCATCATCATTGGGTTAAAACCCTGCAACTCCCTACCTTACTGAAAGAATATCTTCATCTCAGAGACTGCAGTGGTTAACATTAAGGTAAAAAAATTGATGCAATATCCCAAATGTAAATTCATCAGTGCATGACTGGAAACATGTTTTGAGATACAATCAAAATGTTGTCGAGGTGGAGCTAAGCGTTTGAAAATTTTGTTATCTGGTTTCCAATTTCAGTAACCACACAAATAACTGTCCTTATCTAGCCATACCAACAGGCAATCAATCATTGTTTTAATTCATGATTGCCATTCCAAAATAGTAAAGCTATATTCATCTACACTAAAATCCAACTCCCATTTGCTAGCCCATTAACTTAATTAGACTAATCTGTTTCCTTTTGTTATTGTCATCACATTGGCCATATATTTGCTGATGATAACAAACTAATAGGAATTAATTGACATTATCAGTATAAGTACAGGCCTCTAAATCATTCATGAATAAAGTGAACTGTGGGAGATTTGAAACAACTAAAATTAGGCCCATCACTGCTGCTCAGAGATTTTAAATTCACCTTTTACTTTCAATCACCGAGCAAGTTTTTAACACAGCTCTCATATTTATTATTACTTTCATAAATGTCAGCTTTTTTTAAAAAGGTACTTCGATGCATAGTTGACCCTCTTTGTGTTCCCTATCTGGTAGGAAAAATTATAATTTATCATTGCTGCATTGTATTAACTTTCACTTGCAGGAGACAAAACATTTCAAATTGCACAGGGGCCATGATTCAAACTAAATTGATACCAACCATGGGTTCAGTCAGCATGCACCTTAACTGAAGCACAGGGGACTGATATCCTTTGTAGGAACAATGCAACATATAAGCACCAAAGGTTTGCCTTCAAGTTTCATAACATTGCCAATAAACAGCCTCAGGATACCCACACAATATGGTGCTCGGAGATTGAACTGAGACCTGGGTAGTAAACAGTAAATGCAGGCTTTTAAGGAATGAAGTCAAAAAGTCATCATATCCTAACTGGAGTTCAAAGAAGTAGCACTCTTGTGTTGAAAACAGGTCAGAGTCTCTCATATCTGTGAGGATCCCTTGGTTAGGATAAAGGCTGTAAGTTGTGGGGTGGGTTCATAAAATAGGAGCTGACCTGTCTGGAAATCCAGGCTTCATTAATGACTTGTTGCGCATGATAGACACACATGAGCCTTCTGATTCCTGCATCATTCAGGAGCAGAGTTGTTTTCCATCTTTGTTAGAGTTAGCAGTCTTTCTTGGTCTCACTGGCTAATAAAAGGACATTTATTTCCTCTCTTCATTTTCTGTAAGACAAAGTAGGTCTAAGAGGTATTCTTAGCAGTACAAAATACCTTTAAGGACAGGGTATCAGGGGTTATAGTTAAACTGTGGCTCCGCCAGCCATTCAGGCAGAGTTAAGAACATCACTTAATTTACTTTAGCCTAAGATCAAGAAAGGTGACAAGGAAACCAGCTCAGATATTAGCTCTCGTGTGTGGGTGGGTTCAGTCAGAAATGAAGGCCTAATTGAAACAGATAGTAATTGACTCAGCCATGTTGCTTATGAGGATCAGGTCAAGTAAGCTCTGAACATTGTTACATCACACACGTATACTTGAACATTTTGATAGACTGGCTATTCAAAATGTTAACTCATCAAAGTAATTACCTGAGTATAGCTGAAAAAAGAGATGTCAAAGCTTTTTGTCTTACATTGATCAGGACACTTCACAGGAATACCAATATAAGGGGAAAACAACAATTTATGCTGTATGTGAAGAGAGTGCTGATTGGGTCGCAGGTTGGTAGAGTGTCATGGCAGCCAGATGGTAAATGCCAAGCTGCCCAAATCCCAGAGGGAAACTTGAAGCAGCTGCCACAACTATTTGCAACTTGCACTTATTTTGAGGTGCGGGCTTTGAATTCAGTAAAAAGAAAGCCACCAATTCTTATAGGTTTTTTACAAAACTAAATTAAACCTTCATTAATAGAATAAATGATTTCAAACACATATGTAGATCTACAATTTACTACCATAATAACTTCTAAATCCCCAAATTAATCTAAAGCCCAGTTACACCTCTGTTAAGGCAACAGTAAGACACATAGATTTTAAAGGACCCAGGTAAAGTAACACAGAATACCCTAAACAGTCGAATTCAAAGTGAGTTTTCCTCAGCTTCAGTTCCTTGTAGACAGCAGCTTGAGGCTTAGCTGTTGGAGGCTTTTCACACTTGTTGATCTTAGAATGCCTGCCCTTACACATAGCCTTTTCTCAATTATACATATTTTCCCCTTTGAATGCAAATTCCCAAAATTCCAAATGTCTTTGGACTTTATCTCTCTAATAATAAAAATCTATCAAAGTACCAATTTTACCAGTAAATTTTGGGGAAAATAAATGTACTGTTTCTTAACTTCTCCTGGCTCGGTGTAACATTTCACCCTCTTCTTTGAATTCAAACTAGCCTGGCTTATTTAAAAATGCAAATGCTCTCTTTACACCTTTGTTTACCTAATTAACATTTCAAACCTAGCTTATCTTCTGTTATATCAAAGCCTTCAGACCAGCTGCCTTTAATTCAATTAAGACACACACACACACACACACACACACTAAGTCTCACACAAACACACTAAGTCACACACATACACACGCACACTATTACTTTACTTTACAATAAATTCCAATAACATTATGAAAATTATTATAACTTCCTGACAAGAGGCATTGCTGTGGAGAATACACAACTGATGGTGACTGACATTAACTGCTAAACATTTTTTGCAATTTAAACCAGGCAACTTGACCCCGATTGGTCAAGGCATTGCCCTGAGGAATGAGTCAGTGAATGGTTGTCACTTGTTTTGTTTAGCTAAAACAGATACAATGTGTGTATATGTTCTTTCCGTTAGCAAAGAACAGGACACTGTGTATTAATCTATGTAGCTTCCGGTACACAGAAATGTACCACATTCTGAGCCTGAATGATAATCTCAAATTGGTTGTCAGCTTAAATTTTAGCACAATGAGGATTATTTAGCAAATGTTGTCCTATCGCGGAATCACATCTAATGTTGAACACTATTTTGAGTTTTGCAACCACGGGCTGGTTGGGTATGGTCTGTACCTTGCTCTTTGCGAACAGCAACTGGGACATGCTGTTTGATACGATCTACCAGTCTTCGGGATGTCCGGCCTACTTACCTAGCATCACATGGGCACCGAAATTCAGATACCACATTACTCATTTGTGTGATAGGCAGAACATCTTTTTGGCTTGACTGCAGCATCCTGTTAGTGGCGAATACCACTCATGTTGCTACTTATCTGCCTTCACTTTCATTACTTGCTGTGATATCTTTAAACGTCCCCTCGCCGACTCACAAGCTTTGTTCAATCTTTCCCTGAAATTTGATACGTAATCCAGGAGAATAGTTTCTGAATTTTGACCCACCAATTTCTCATGAATCAATTTCAGTGGTCCCCTTACCTCATGACCATAAACTAGTTCAAAAGGGCCAAAATCAGTAGATGCATTAGGAGCGTCTCTAATAGCAAATAATAAAAATGGAATTCCTGTATTCCAATGCTGTGGATAATCCTGACAGTACGCTCTCACTATAGTTTTTAAAGTTTGATGCCATCTTTCCAAAGCTCCTTGTGACTCTGGATGGTAAGCTGTTGACTTAAACTGTTTTATCACCAAACTGTTCATTACTTCCTTAAAAGGCTGTAACATAAACTTTGAACCCTGATCTGATTGTATTTCTTTAGGTAAACCATATCTTGTAAAAAAAATTAGTTAACTCTTCCACAATCTTCTTAGTTGTAATATTCCTTAAAGGTATTGCTTCAGGAATTCTGAAACCATCCATTACTGTCAGTAAGTACTGATTTCCACTTTTAGTCTTATGGAGAGGTCCTAAACAATCAATCATGACCCTGGTAAAAGGTTCTTAAAATGCTGGTATTGGGATTAAAAGCACCGACTTAATCAGTGCTTATGGTTGCTTTGTTACTTGAAATGTGTGACAGGTTCTACAGAATTTGACTACATCCCGATGTAATCTTGGTTACAAAACAAACCTGTGTCTTTCCTGTGTTTTCCTAATTCTTAATGACCCCCAATTGGAATTTCATGAGCAATTCTCAAAATCTCATTTCTATACCCTAATGGGATAACAATCTGATGCACCTCCCTCCAGCTTTCATTTGCTGAGACATGATCCATCCTCCATTTTCTCATTAAAATATCTCCCTTAAGGTAATAACATACTGGAATACATTTTGCTTCTGTTTCTGAGTAAGCTTTCCGTTATAACTGTTTTAATTGCAAATTATTTTTCTGTAACTCCACTAACCTCGAGTTAAACACTTCAGCTGAATTGTCCTGTAGTCTTTCCTCTTGAACAAACATAGTGCCAGCTAATTGGATTTCAGCCTTCTTCTTGCCTTTGAACTGCCTGCCCGGCTTGTTTTTCTTGTTTCAATCTGTGTACCTATGATCTCATTATCGCACAATCTGTAAACAATCCAGGATACTCCTTCTGTAACACCTCTGTTGAAAACACTTCTACAGGTTGCTCAACTACCATAGACATCATGCAAATCTGTAAGCTATATCATTATCCAGAACATCTGAACACCTGCAATGGGCAATTTTTCCACTACTTCAACAATAACTTCACCTATCTCCCATTTTCTCTTTAAATTTATCTTCCACAAGAGAGATAGGTTTAGCATCTCCATGAACCCCACTTGTTATCACCTGCTCCTGCAATACTCCCTCTGAAGAACAAAAGAACATTAAGGATTGACTAGCCCTTGTTTCTCTTAAAATGTTAACGTCTTTACCTGTTTCACCCTGTACACATGGAAAGACTTTCCCTTAACACACAAAGTCTTTAAACATGTCTGCAACCTGCTCCTCAGAATTCTCTTGGGTAAATTGTGAACATATTCCAACTTCTTAACCTTTCACTGATTCTTCCCAGTTTCCTATCACTGGTTTCTCCTGTGCCTGAACCTCAGAACCCACAGTACTTTAACTTCCAGAACTTTTCTACACCCCAATAATTCCAACAAATTTTCCCTATAATTTCCAACACACTGACTTTATGTGCCTCACTTTATTACAATGAAAAACACCTCAATTTTCGAATGTCACTCCTACCCTCAGCACCTTCCTTTTTATTCTGAGAAAAGCTTCCTGGGAATTTCCAGCTATCCTTCTCTTCCCTGACTACCTACCTTTCTATCACCTTCCCACTTTCTATCCTTTTCTGATTTGAAAGGGTGACAAAAAAAAGTTTAGCTCTATGAACTAACTCATAATTATCAGCTATCTCTGCTGCTTGTCTTACTCATAATCATCAGCTATCTCTGCTGCTTGCCTTACAGTTTGAACCCTCTGTTCCTCCACATGAGTTCTCACAACCGAAGGATTTGAAATTTTAAGTTCTTCCAAAAGAATGACTTCCCTAAGAGCTGCATATGCTGTCTCTATTTTTAATGCCCATATCCACTGGTCAAAATTACTTTGTTTTACTCTCTCAAATTCAATATAAATTTGCCCAAGCTGTTTTCTCATATTCCTAAATTTCTGCCTGTATGCTTCAGGAACCAACTCATTCACTCAAAATTGCCTTTTTCACCACATCATAATTCACCGATACTTCTTCAAACAGCGAAGCATGCACCTCATGTGGTCTATCCACCAACTTAGACTGTAACAATAACGTCCAGTACTCCTGTGGCCATTTCATCTGTTTAGATAGCTTCTCAAATGGAATAAAGAATGCTTCGACATCTTTTTCCACAAACTTTGGAAGAGCTTGTACAAATTTAAACATCTCCCCAAAGTGTTTTTAGGTTAAAAGCTTTGTCATCATCAGAGCTCTCCTCAGAATCTGAGATCTCTTTTTAACTTCCAACCTTCAAACCAAGTATTCCCTTTTCCTTTCTTTCTCTCTTTCCCTGGCCTCTCTTTCTTTATCCTTCTGCCTTGCCTGAAATTCCAGTTCCAGCTTCCTTTCTTCCTCCTGCCTTTCTGCTTGCTCCCTTTGAAATGCCCTTTCTCTTTCCTTTGCTTCTTATTCAAGTTTTTTTCAGTTCCTTTGCTTGTTCAAGTTCCAGCGTCTTCATTGGTAACTGAAGTCTCACTACCTCCAGCTGCGATTCACTAGTGTCAGGTATCATTTCCAAGTGTAGATGTTGTGCTATACCTCTAATTTTTTGTGATTTCCTAGCCCTTGCAGGTAACCCCAATTGCAATTTATCCGCCAACTCTTTAACTTACTCTTGGTTACCCAAACCAGAGTTATATCTTATACTCCAAGACAAGTCTTAGAAATTGCCTAAGCCATCTTGCTGTCTTAACACATAAAAAATCTCACCAACTCCTGGGTTCAAAGTGCTTCTTGCACTTATAACCTTAGGATTCACCAATTTCAAACCAATCAAGGAATTACAAATATTTTCCCACCAAGAGCCCCCAACTGTTATGATACAGTAGTTTGTAAAGGCTAAGTTGTTTAAATCCTAGGGGGAAACTTGAACAGTTGTCATAACCTATATTTTCAATTGGTGTGTTTGAGATGCAGCTCTGAATTCAAAAGTAAAACCACCAAGCCTCGAGATTTTTTATATAAAAACAAATTAAACATTTATTAATTTAGCAACTAATTAAACACATACACGTTAACAAATTACTACCATAATAACTTTTAAACAAATTCCCAAGTTAAACACTCCCAGGTAAAGCTGACCGCCGCCTGCGATTGACACCACACTGCGATCTCACACTGGCGGGCCAGTTAAGGCTGAGCGCTGCCCTGTGGGGATAGGGGGAGGACGGTGAGTGGGCCGAGTGCGAGCTTCGCACATGCACGCGAATGAGTGCTTCGTTATCTCCCGGAGGCACAGAGCTGCCTCATGGAGATGACGAGATATTAAAAAAAAATAAAAATGTAATAAAACATCTCCCCTCATGTGACTCTGTCACATGAGCAGGGACATGTTATTAATTCAATTTTAGAACTTTTATTTTATTTTTATTTGCTTTTGGCAACCTCCACCCGCCCTTGGATGAGGTTTCCAAAAAATGCAAAGGCCACTTGGCCTTTTCGTTTGCCCGCCAACCGTTAGGGTGGACGGGCAGCAAAAAAATTTAGCTTAATTGCTTATTTAATGGCCCTAACAGGCCTTTTAATTGTTAGCGGGCATGCTGCTGACTTTGGCACGTGCCCACTGACCGAACTATTGCGCGACTGTGCGTTGACGTCGGCACTCTCGGCTAATATTAACGTGCGTCATTTCACGTTCGAGTAGGTCATCAAGCAAAACTTTCTGCCCATAGACTTTAAACAGACACCAGGCAAAGCACATTTGACTGTACAAATTCAGAATGAGGTCCCTTGCAATTTGGTTCCTTTGCAGACACAACTGGAGGGCTGACAGACTGCTTAGATCTTATATGCCTCTGACATGCACATACAAAACTCCTCTCTGTTTATACCTAGCCTTCCCTTTGAATGTAAACTCTCATTGTATCACTAGGTCTTTGAACTCCACCTCTTCTAACAATAAAACCCCTTCCATATCACCAATTTTATTAATAATATAAACACATTGCTTGATGTTTCCTAGCTAGGTGCAAGATCTTACTCCCCTCTTTTGAATGGCTTATTCAACAAATGCAACTGTACTCTTTACCTCCTCCTTCCTACATTTATCTAAGTAATGTCTCAAAACTACATTACATCAAAGCACCCAGGCCAACTGGCTTTAATCCAATTAAGCCTCACATAAACAGACACACCCTACTACAAGTCCAATTTAAAAATAATTTCCAATAACATTATACACACTTATATATTTTCATGACAGTGAGGTCATCCATGACAGCCCTGGGCTCCGCACTTTGGAAGGATGTGAAGGGATTGGAGAAAGTGCAGAAAACATTCACGAGAATGGTTCCAGGGCTGAGGAACTTCAGTTATGAAGATAGATTGGAAAATTTAGGACTGTTTCCTTGGAGAAAAGCAGGCTGAGAGGAGATTTGATAGACATATTCAAAATCATGACAGGTCTGGGTAGAGTAGATAGGGAGAAACTGTTCCCACTCATGAAAGGGTCGAGAATGAGAAGGCACAGATTTGAAGTAATTGGTGAAAGAAGCAAAAACGATATGAGAAAAAAATTTCAGTGAATGGTTAAGGCCTGGAATGCACTACCTGAGAGTGTGGTGGCCAGATCAGTACTCAGACAGGGCTTCCAAGCTCCTAGCAAACATGGCAAAGTTGGAAGCAAAGAACTGTGAAAAAAGCTATCACTTTGATACAGTCAAATGATAGAAACTGGACTTTAAAGATCTACACATATTGCTTATGGTACATCACTGATGGTTTATTCAAATTCACATTTTCACTTTATTGAGAAATTCCACAAGGATGCCAGTTTTTGCATATTGCTTCAATATCAGATTAACATCTTGAGCTGCATCTTTCAGGCAGTAAAATATAAAAGCTGCTTGTTTACAAAGAACCATCAGAATTTTAGTAAGGAACTTCACTGTAGCTGCAAACCTATGTCTGTACGATAACTTTGTCTTCAAATTAGTCAGAAATGAAACCAACATAGTACAATTCATACGAGGAAAGCTTTTTTTTTAATATTTTGAAAAGATTTCTGAAGGCTTAAATGCTGTGTTTGTTTTATTACTGATCAAAGTTGTCCCTGAAGATCAATGTTTCTTCCAATCAAGCCCTGACATTCTTAATGTCCCCAATGATGATAGATTATGGTTATTGCACTACAATTGTGGCAGGCCAACTTCACAGTCATGTTGTGGGTTTACGAGTCACAAAGATCATTATGTTATCATGAAGCAAGACAATGTATTCCACATATGTGGTATGCTGCTTGTGTGTAATAATGACAGATGAATAGCTGATGTGGCATAAATAAACTATATGTGAATACACCATTTTAATTTATGCTTATAAGGACTATTGCCAAAACACTGGCCTGGATTTTGTTCTCAGTGGCAAAGGAATGGCTTTTGCCGTTCACCTCACACACAGTTACTCATAGATCAGGATTTAATGTGGGTGACTTGGGTCTTGTTGGAGAACTGGTGGGAGACCCACATTGCTTTACTCTGGGAGGCCCAATGCTATTAAATTTCAAACAGGCACCCACCTGGGCAGCATCAGGCCGCCCAACTGATTAAGCCATCCAGTAGGGCAAAAATCCCGCCCCTAAGAGCTGCCGGTGAATCAGAGGCCACTAGCTATGCATAATTGGCAGTGCCACTGGCCACTGCCAGTGGGGCCAGATAGATTGCTGGAGAAAGGTGAGTACGGGCAGGGTGGGATGGCAGGGTGGGGCTCAGCGGCACGAGGGTTGGGGGGGGGGGGGGGGGGGGGTGGGTTTGGAAGCAAGGGCAGGGAGTGGCTTCCTGCAAGCTTCCCCCTTCCCGGTGCTGAATGCCAGCAGCAGCAGGTTGGGGCCCTTAAGTGGCCACTGTGGACAAAAAAAAAGTCTTTTAAACAAATTCAGGGATGTGATTGACAATGCTGTCCATCACACTTTGCACACACCTGGACTGAGAAGGTAGCTTTTGTGCAGTTATTTTTCAAAAATAAGCCTCACCAAGCAGAGCAACAAAGCCAAATGCCATCAAGGAAAACAACATAACTTATAGAGAAACGGTTCCTGGATCTGCCATCCATGGAATATGGCTATGTATAGTAGCATAGTAGTTATGTTACTGGACTAATAATCCAGAAACCGTGACTAATAATCTGGAGGTGCGAGTTCAAATTTCACCCCAGCAGTAGGGGACTTTTTAAGTTCAGTTAATTAAATAAATCTGGAACAAAAGCTAGTTACAGTGACACTAAAATGCCCAAATTGTTGTCAAAACCCATCTGGGTTCATTAATGTCCTTTACTGGAGGAAATATGCCATCTTTATGTCTCCACAGCAATGTGGTTGACTCTTAATTGCAATTTGGAATGGCATTGCAAGACATTCAGTTCTATCAAAACTGCTATGAAAATCTACAATCCACATGAACTGCTGTGGTTCAAAATGGCAGGTCCCCACCAACTTCTCAGGAGCAATTAGAAGCGGACAATAAATGCTGGCCTTGCTAATGATGCCCACATCCTGTGAATGAATGTGTTTTTTTTATAAATTTCACCAGACCTAGTACACATGTTATGCCAAAATGGTGATCCTAGTACAAAAACAGCTTGTGCTACTTTAATAATTGATTTTTTAAAAATAGGTGTGTGTTGCCTGTCAAGCCAATCCTAATCTCACCCAACATCCACATTTCTGCCCTTCTAATGGGGACACAATGAGAACAGGAACCCTGGTTGATTCTTCCTCCCTAACCAAGAGAGGAAGTAGGTCACTGGTGTCAATTATTACATCTTTTATACTGCCCTTGCTTACCTCATCTAACTTAGCACAGAGGCAGGGATCTGGTCAGATTCATATGTGAGTAAAGTCACATGTGTTGTGCAAAGGGACCATGGGGCGTACATGGAAACTAATGCAGCAAGAATCAACACTTTTGTCTAGAAGGGGAGAAAATTGGCAAAGAAAGTTGGTGAGCAAAATGTTAAAATAAACTAAGGAAGCTTTCCTAAAATCTGGGCTACATTTCCTGTTAAGTGATAACATTAGTGAATCATAAAAGTCATAAATCTTCACAGGTGACACCTTTCAGGAATATTCACTCAGTCTTCTGGTCTGCCTCTAGCCCATGCAGGGGTATTATTTCTAATATAAAAATAATTTTAGAAATGTGTTTACCAATTAGTGTACCATTCATGGTGGCACCATACCTAATGCTGAATCAAATCTGACTCCTAACTTTAACAAGCTTTCCATGCTCAAATAAGCAGTCACTGAATATGCTTTAATTTGAAATTTAAGGGAAGAAAACAGGATGGCGTAATAACATTAATTCTTATAGCAGATAATGTTCTTCCATTCTCAGTTCTTCCAAACTCACAGACTTTACTAACAAAATTATTTAGTCACTGCCATACAGAGTTCCCATGTACATCCTTAGCATTCACTGTCATTATATAGAGTTCCTATGTGCAATATCATCTGGTTATTCTCTGCCATTGTGCAGAATTCCCATGTATGTGCCATAGCATTCTCTGCCATTGTATAGAGGTCCTCTAAATGATATCAATGCATTCACTATTGATACAATTTCCACACATCTAACAAGTTTGTCTTTCTGATCACTGTCATTGAAACAACCCCAAGTGCTGAACTAATTTGTGAGCACAATTACTACAGAAGATTTCTGATTCAAGGTTAAAATATTCAAGATTTGATTGAGCAGACTATCAGTCTGATACTCCTCAGTAACACTGCATACATTATTATGCAACATACAAAAAGCAGTAACCAGAGTTTAAAAGCCCCTATTATCTCACTGGCTGGCTGAAGAATTAACATCAACAGCTTGAAATAACTGGGGACAGTATCATGTCAGCACCTGTTGAATGATTTCACACAGCACTGATGGTGCACATTTGGACAGTCTACTCATCCAGAATATCAAGGAGCAACAGAAACTCTATTGTATGTTTCAGTACAGTACTCATCTACACGTGTTAAGCCAATCCAACATGAAGTTGATATCTTTCAAGTAATAAAACAAGTTAACATTTGAACCACAGAACTGGCCTTATGAGTCATGACATGTAATGGATATAAGCTTTTCAGCTCACAAAATGGATAATGATTTAAAGAGTAGCTTATATTTGCGGGATCAAAATGTTAAATCAGAGGCATTTACAGTTCAAAAGGTAGCCAATCAATCCATTTTGTCTGTGTTGGCTCTTTGTTACAGCAATCTAAAACTGATCCCACTGCTCTCTATTCTTCTCAGTCTTGCATCTTCCTCTGCTTATAAAGAGTTCCTCCACTATTCCGTTAAAAGATGCAATGGTCTTTACCTCAAATACTCCCTGTGGCAAAGCAACTTCTGCTTCAAAAGACCTGTGTAAGTAAATTTCACCTCATCTTTCTCACTTCCTTAGTGACTAATTTAAGTTGATTTCATTGATTCTTAAGCAGAGTAATGAAGCTTTCCCCATACACCTATCAAAATTGTTCACAATTTTAAAAATCTCAAATCTCATTTTAGCCTTTCACAATGCTCTTTCTATAATAGGACACTGAAAACTGCATAATGCACTCTGACTGTGCCCTCACCATTGCCATGTACAAATTAATTCTTTCCTCTTTAGTCTTCTAGTCTATGGCCTGGTTTATAAAACCCAGAATATTATGGCTTTTTGCACATTCAAGGAAGTATATCTTTGAACTCCTAGGTCTCTATGTTCATTCACAACCTGCAATGCCTTTTTATTGAATATGCATTCCAAAGCATGTTCCTGTCCTAAATTACATCTTCACATTTCTCTATATTAAGTTGCATTTAAGAGTATTATGTGCAGTTCTGGTTGCCATATTATATAAAAAGATAGAGGCATAGGTAAGGTTGCAGGAAGGACTTAATAGGATGATATCAGAACTGCAAGTTCTATCAGGAAAGAATGAATAGGTTGACTTCTTTTCTCTGGCTGACCAAATAGGGGCCTTTAAACTTGTAAAAAATTTTGACAGAGAAGGTACAGAAGGTATGCTTCCACTAGTGAGGAAGAACAAAACCAGAGGCCATCAATATAAGGTAGTCACCAAGAAATCAAATAGGGAATTCAAAAGAAACTGCTTTACATGGAGACTGGTGAGAATGTGGTTCTCGCTGTCACAGAGTACAGTAGTTGAGGTGAATAGTACAGATACAGTTAAAGCGAATCTAGATAAGCATATGAGGGAAAAGGGAACAGAAGGCTACGTTGTTAGAGTTAGTTGAGGAAGGATTGGAGGAGGCGCGAGTGGAGCATAAAAATGGGCTTAAATTGGGCTGAATGGCCTTTATCTGTGCTGTATAATCTGTGTAATTCTATGCACATCTGCCACCTATTTAGGCATTCCACTAACCTGTCTATTGCTTACCAAATCCCCTTTTGTGTTATCAGCAAATTTAGACTTAATATTTCCTATGGCCAAATCCAAAACATTGATATGTATCGAGAACAAATGTAGACCCAGCATCCAACCCTGGAAGACATTCTTTACTCCAACTCCATTAGAATGTTCGTTAACTCCGGACCTTGGTTTCCAGACCACTATTAAACTCCTTCATAATAATCAAGACCCTACCACCAATGTATTTACCCATGTTCTAAAAGTCATACATCTCTATGTACGCTGCTACATTTCCCTTTATAAACTCAAATTGTTGCAATAATTCTCCTGCGAGACATTCATTGAAAGACTTCTGAACTTGAGTAAACACTACTTCTGCATTCCATTTATACATCTGCCTTTATTATCACTTCTTCAAAGAGATCTATTAAACTTGTTATCACAACATGTCTATAAGAAATCCATCGATTATCCCCTGCATTTCACAATGCTCAATAATTTTTATCTCAAATTATGGACTTAAATACATTGTCCACTGTTGACACTGGATTAACTGGTTCATCCTTCCTAAAGGTGTTATACATGTTACCCTCCAGCAATATTTGCATATCTCAGGGGAACTGAAAAATTGTAGTCCATTATTTCCTCTTTCAAGACCTTAGGCTGCATGCCATACATGCCCATTGATTTATCCACTGTTTCTCTGGTTATTTCTAACAATTATTCACCATCCCCCACTGGCACCCCTACATTCACATCATCACCCTCATTTGTAAGTGCTGACACATCCAACATTTCATCCTTTGGTTCTATTCTCTGCTAAACTATCATTTTACTTTTAATATTCTTATAACACCCTTAATTATGCTCTTTTTCATATGCCCTTATAGCTCTTTAAATGTGGTTTACCACCTCTCCACTTCATTCTAGGAGCCTCATATTTTCTTTAATATTATTAACCTTAGTTTTATGAAATGCCTTCCTTTTGAATTTGAGTTTAGTTTTAATCCCTACTTGTCCACAGGTATTCCTCATTTGATATGTTTTATTTTTGTCTTGCAGGAACGTAACTATTTTATACTCTATTATATATTTGAAGACAACCCACTCCTGATTTGCTGTCTTGCTTGCTAACTTAAAAGTTAACACCTGTCATACATGAGTATTACATAACAATATGAACTGCTTCATAATAATCGTGACTCTGCCACCAATATTTTTACCCATGTTCTAAAAGTCATATCACGCAGCGGGTAGTTTTCTATTCTAACATAAAATACTGCGGTTGCTGGAAATCTGAAACAAAAACAGAAAATGCTGGAAAAACTCAGCAGGTCTGACAGCATCTGTGGAGAGAGAGAGAAACAGAGTTAACGTTTGGAGTCCTTCTCGAAGAGACGTGGAAGAAATTGAAGGAGGGTCATAAGGACTCAGGACGTCAACCCTGTTTCTCGCTTCACAGATGCTGTCAGACCTGCTAAGTTTTCCCCGCATTTCCTTTGTTGCAGTTATCTATTCTATTCGTCTTCCACAGCACATCACCAAGGCATGATTTAACGGCCCCTCCCGCCCGGGGGGTGGGGGGGTAATTTTGGTCCCGCCGAACTGAACGTTGATTTAAATGGTTCGCCGCATCCGCCGGGCGGAGGGAGCCGCCAAATGCTGGCTCGGGTTTTTCTTGCGAGGTAGCACACTGCCTAGCAGGTGAAGAGGTGCCTGATCCAACGTGACAGTAATGAAAAGTTTTTAATTGTCATCACTTAGTATCATCTGACCCTCTCGATGAGATCGCTGCCGTGTCAACACTTAGCAAACCTGTACATTATTCGTTACTGCAGGAGGAACTCCAGGACTTTTGTCAGCGTGGAGCCGCTTCAGCTGCAAAAAAAAACCCATCTCCAGCAGCTCGCACAGCGCGTCAAAAGAGACAAGTCCGATCTCCTCACTCCAGGGGAACTTTTCTTCCCCCAAATGATCCTTAAAAACACCGACTGATCTTTTTCTTTTGTTGTTAGATCCCAACAACGTCCCTCCCAGCAGCTCCAAGGCCACTTTTGACGATTAGTGAACAGCACTGACAATGAAGTCACGAAGTCGTTACCTGTCTCGATCCCGGACGGGCCAAGGTTGTCTCCAAGCGCTGCCGCCCCGGCGACCTCTCCTGTCCACCCCCCCGCCAGGTAAAGACCCCCGTCACCTCGGTGGACTCTTTTTACGCTCCCTCTTCCCGCTGTCCGAATGCCGACCGCGAAGGACTTTCTGATGGGGTTAGAAGCTGCTGCCGCCCTTCCCCATGACGATGTCGCAATGATCCTGAGCCAGCTGGGCAGGTTCAGCAGCTTTTCCCGCCTCGACAGGTGATCACAAGCAAAGCGCTCGTAACGCAGGCCGCACTACCGGATCCCTCCAGTAACTTCTTCAGTTGCTCTCTAATGTGTAATTTTTTTTTCCCAAAAAAAAAGTCCAAGACGCTGCACACTGTCAAGAGAAGGGGGAAAGTGACTTGAGTTAGTGCCCTCTCCTGTTTGCCCTTACTTGTGGCGCCTGTATTTCATCTACCCAAACCACCACCTCAGGACGTCCCAAAGCGCTTCACAGCCAATGACCTATCTCTGGGAACACGCTGTGGCTTCCTCAATTTCCCTCATTCTACACCATACCGACAGCACGAGTCTAAAAATAATCTATTTTTAATGTGGTCTCCCAAGTGGATGTAGCGACAAAGGTTAACTCCAGTTCCACAGCGCAGGAATGTTAAAATATTCGCATTTTGCAATTGCGCTGAATAGACCATTGTGTTCGGATAACCAAACAATGAGTGTCCCAGTTTGTGTGTTGTCATACTGGAGGGGCAATATTCCCTTTGAGTTCTAAAAGACCGTTTATGAAACAAATATTTATTTATTGGTACAATCTTTTTAATAATGTGTTAAAGTATCACCTTTAACAGGTTTGGAAGGCTTATTGCATTATGCGATCACCACCGCTGCTTACTGTCTCACGATCCAGTGAGGAATTGAATGCAGACTGGATGAATGCATCCATTCATTAAACAGGGAGGTAACCGAACATTTGTTATTTGTCTCCTGCAGTATTCACCTATCCTAAATAGTGCTGGAATGTGGTTTCACGGAGTGCACCAGCAGTTCTTCCACCCCCCCCCCCCCCCCCCCCCTCCACTACCTCAAGGAACCATTTTTCACCTGTGAGCTTAATGTGAGGCATTAAAGCCAAAACATTCTTCTCCGCCGATGCTGCCAGACCTGCTGAGTTTTTCCAGGTAATTCTGTTTTTGTTTTGGATTTCCAGCATCCGCAGTTTTTTGTTTTTATATTTTTATGACTTTTCAGAAACCTAGTGTGAACCACTAGGTCACAATCAACAAAGCCACTACATTGTCGTTTCCATGTAAGATGGGCAGAGTTGTGCATGATGACCCCAAAACACTTGAGAAATCCTGTAAAGCCATGCAATGAAAGCAGAATTTGATTTAAACACTTACACTGGCCAGCTGTAGCAGCAGTCCTGTCTCCGTAGTCCTCAGCTTGGGTGGCAACAGGGATACTAAAAATAGCTTTAGTTTCCCTGGGTAAGGAAGAGGAAAGAAACAATCTCTGCTGTAAAGAAGGGAAAAACTTGCATTTACATAGCATCTTTCACAGTATCAGGACATCCAGTTTAGTACTTCTTGAAATGTAGTTACTGTTAGTATTGTAGGAAGTGCAGGAGTCAATTTGCACACAGCAAGCTCCTCCAAACTGTAATGAGATAATGACCAGATAATTTTTTTTGTGGTGTTGGTTGAAGGATGGTTAGTCAGGGGAGAATTTCCCTGCTTTTCTTCAAAATAGTGCCATCTTTCAAAAACGTTTTATGTCCACCTGAGAAGATTGACAGGGCCTTGGTTTAATGTCTCATCTGCAAAACAGCATATCCAACAGTGTAGCACTGCACTGAGATATCAGCCTCAAATATGTGTTCAAGCCTCTGGAGTGAGGCTTGAATCCACAACTTTCAGACTTATAGATGCGAATGCTACCACTGAGCCAAAATGACACTTAGGACCAGATTTTCAATTTTGAGTTGGGCCCCCATGTGACATTGGAGTGACACGCACACTGTGATTTTTGAATTAAAGGCCAATCACTGGCCAGGGGACATGCTCCCCATCAATTTAAAGATAGCAGATCGGCTCCTAATGCTGGAGGGCCAATAGGAGGCCCTCCAGCACCGAGAGAGCCACAGCTTGCCAATGCAGGTAAGGAACAGAGAGGATGCCTTAAGATGAGGTCTCTCTAAGCACTTTCAAATTTGTTGAAATTTAAGTAGTGACAGCCTGCCAGACCGCCCGTGGCCACAGCTGTAAGTGTTTATAAATTGGCTAGGGGTTATGGGGGTGTTATGAACGTGACATGTTTGCTGGCCTTGCTCAGTCTGCCGCTGGGAGGCTGTCTCCTTTGGGTGGTTGTGTCTTGGTCACTGTGGGGAGCTGACTGGAAAATTCCATTCAGTGTGGGAGGTGGCCCTAAACAGGGTCTTTAATTGGCTCAAGTAGCTACACATAGTGCAGGCAGGGAGCCACTGTGCCTCCAACCCAGCCTCTTTGAAAATGGCCCAGAGGCAGGAAGATGCCAACAAACCTATGGCAATTTTTCTGCCCGCCTGCCTCCAGCCCTGCCACCATTCAGCACTTAAGTTCAAATTTTCTTGTCAGGTATGGAAATTCCTTAGGCATGAACGAGGACACTGAAATATTATAAATAGGGAATTTGATCAATGACATCATATCAATATCAATGTTAGAACCACTGCAACACATTGGGTTGGATTTTCAGTGGGGTCTGTTGTGAGAGTGGGTGGAGTGGTGCGGGAACACCGGCGGTGTGACAGTGAACTGTCAGCATGTGTCCTCACTTTGCTGCTGACCACATAATCCAGCCCATAGGGTTTTTCTTCACATTGATGACTGCTTTCCCATCAAATAATGGTGAAGTCAACACTTTTTCCTGTAACTATGTGTGCTCCAATTTTGGAGAGAATTGCATCTTCATTTCATGGACACAAGGTACCATCTGGTTCTATACCCAGGAAAGCATTATTCATTTCTGAGCTTTGACAATGGTTTGCAATTCATTTTGCCGTTCATACCTCCTTTGACTGCTCCCTTTGACCTTGGACCACCAACACTTTTGCCATTTAATTTCTCCTGTCTCCCACCCGATCACAGATTTGTTCTTTTTTTCCCAGAAAAAAGCTCCCACTGTTCACTTGCTTAAAATCTAATACATTTCTAACTTTCCCCAGTTTTTAAAATCTTTCATGGGATGTGAGCGCCGCTGGCAAGGCCAGTAATTGTTACACATCACCTTGAGAAGATGGTGGTGAGTTCTGATGAAAGTTAATTGACCTGAAACATTTACTCTGCTTCTCTCTCCACAGATGTTGCCTGACCTGCTGAGTCTTTCCCGTTTTATTATGTTAATAGAAGATAGTTGCTTAACGTGAGCTGACTGGATACTGGCTGTAATCCAAAACATTCTGCTAAACAAGATAACAATCCTGAAGTTTTGATTGGCTGCATTCCATAAGTACAATATCTCCTCAAGAATATAACCAAATCAAATGTTACATTGACATTCAGGGTGTGGAAACTAGAAAATTATAGGGTTAGGAGGAAACTGGAGCCTATTAAACGTTCTAATTTGGTTAAACCTTTCACATGAATTTCAGGAAGCAAAAACCTTCACATAAATTCTCGTGTTTGGCCATCGTCGCCATCCTTCCATCTACAGAAGGTGATGAGCATGCAGCAAATCAAATACATCGGGGATGGGGTTGTTTCATATGGTGCACTTTTACTGATGGCTGAAGAGACTACACCAAACATTAAACACAGTTCCGATTTTTTTTTTGCTGTTGCTCCTCATTTCCTGAGGGATATTTCACGAGAGCCAGCATCCTTCAGTACCTTATCCTAGTGACCATTCTTCATGCATAGTTTGGATAGTGAGGGGCAGATTTCATGAAGGAGGCAGAAAGGTATCTGGGAACAGTGCATCTCTGGCTACTAACTGGTCTGTTTTTCCTCTACTTCTTGAAACTTTCTGGAGGCAAAAAAGTTAATTGCAGTCAGAACTTTCACAGCAGCAGGGAGAGCAATGCCAGCACTACAATAATGCTGCAAATTGTTTTCTAGGAGGTCATAGATTTCTCTCACTACCTTCCTTAGACACCTGAAGTGTCCACATTGGGCAGTATCTCCATGCAGCTGGGCAGTAATGTATAGACGTTATTGGGTTTCTTGAGCATCCAACATGGCTTCTTGTTTATCCCACTCCTCCTTCAAGCAGCATCGATAAAGGGGCAGGTAAAAGGCAAATCATGGGCCTAATGAGATCCAAGGCAGGAAAGTTTATTCTTGGGATTCGCTTAATGCATTGTAGGTTGAATTTATTGCTCATCCTTAGGTGTCCTGAGAAGATGATGATGGGCCTTCCCCCTGAACCAATGTAGTGCTTGTGGCAAGGGTGTTAGGTGGGCAATTCCAGAATTATGACTCTGTGAACAAGAAAGAACAGCAATGGATATTCAAGTCAGGATGGTGTGCGACTTGGAGAGTAACTTGGAGGCAATGGGGCTTCTCATAGCAATGCTGTAATTAGCCAAAATTTCTAAATATTTGCTGCTGTGTAATGCTGGTCAAAGTTCATCAAGAAGGAAGCTATAATAGTTCCTGTTTCAGTAACTAATATGTTGACTTCCCTATCTAACAAGGCAAGTACTGGTGATCGATGAAGTACAGAAATAAGGTCACAGGTTAAAATGGCATTACTAGGAATGCATTTACATGAATTTCAATATTAACACTTCTTTAAAGTATCTTGTCCTGAAATTTTGAATGACCAAAATGTGGGCTGAGTTCCTGGTCCAATTTTATGATTTGTCACACCCCAGAAATGGAAGCTATAACAGAGAACACTTACCTTGCCATATGCAGCTAAGGAACAAGATGTCAGAATATTACATTAAACCATTCGTAACTTGTAGTGGCCATCCCTCGCAAAAGTACAGAATCAGACCTGCTCAAACTCTCAACAAGCGAGTATAATTTAGAGGAACCTTGGATAATTCTCCAGAACAGGGGCAAAAAATGAAGAATGAATGAACTACACAACAGTGAAATGTACAAACTGACTGTTTCCATTCAGTGGGCATACCAACCAGATTGTGAAAACATCTCTGAACTTCAGCCTGGTTTACCCTGCAGCTGCAAATTTCCAGCTAATTTGTAATAAAACCCCAATGTTAACAGCGTGGCATTATTTCCTCTCCAGCCAGAGTTAAGCCAAACTACACAGCAGAATTAGGAGCAATAGAAATACCTAACAGAAACTTCATGTTCTTTTTCTTTTTTGAGGTGAGTAAATATTTAACGGGGAGGCTGGTAATTTAATATCACCTTGTACATGAAATGAATTGGGGCATGGTGCTGTGCAAACACTGAGATCTCATTCAGTTCAAATCACACTCATCCAAAATAAATGTAATCATTAACTTTAAATGTTACTGGCATGAACCTGGACACAGTGACCGTTTGTCTTCAAGGGTCAGTTCTTAGAGTTGTCTTCTTGACAGTGAGCTTTATGTGAACCGGTCTGACAAGATATATTAAATAGAATTTGATACTTACATTTTCTCTTTAGGCTACATGGTTCACTGAAGGAGCTAGTAAGCATATGAAAGGTGATATTATGTAAGGTTGATTTTTGACAGAAATTTTGCACAATTTATTTCCTAAGGCATGAAAAACAACTAAGTGGGAGTTGAAACAATTCAGTTCTTAATCCATACTCCTTTATTATCAGTATCAGCTGAGGTAGTAATCTCACCTCTGAATCAGAAGGTTGTAGGTTTAAGTCCCACTCCAGAATGTTGAGCACAAAATCTAGGCTAACGTTCCAGTGCAGTACTGAGGGAATGCTGCGCTGTTGAATGTGGCATCTGTCCAATGCCACGTTAAACTAAGTCTGTCCTCTCAGCTGGATACAAAAGATCCATGGTACTACTCAAAAAAGAATAAAGGCTTTCTCCCAGTGTACTGGCCATACATTTATTCCTTGACCCACCTGACTAAAAAAAGAGTATCTGGTCATTAATATATTGGTGAATGTGGGACTTTACTGTGTGCAACTTGGCTGCTGTTTTTCCTACATTACAACAATGACTTCATTACAGAAGTGTAAAGCACATTGGGACATCCTGAGATTGTAAACGACACAATATAAATCTATACAAGTAAAAAGAATTGCTTTTTTGTTTGTCCTGTTTTGTCCAAATTCGTCAGCTTGTGGTAATCGTATGACACCTAAGGTTGAGAAACACTTGCATTCATGTAACTCTTCATATCACTCAGAAAAATCCAATGGATTGTTTTCAAATACAGTGACTGATATCTCCTGGACCAGTTTTGATTGCCCCGAGGCATGGGGACTTGGAGAGAAAATTTCCAGACTTTTCCCCCAATTGATTCTGGGTTTTTATCTGTTTCTTTGCATCTTCCAGTAGGTTACATGGCATAAGTGTGGACACAACGTCTCAATTGTGAAGCATTAAGGTATCACTACTGTTCCCAAAGAGAGCAATACGATGAATTACCAGTTAATCTGATTTCTATGGATTTGATTCAGAGAAGAATATTGGTCAGGACATAAGGCGACCTCCTATTCCTCAAATTGTGTCTCAGACCACTGTAGCTGGAGTATATTGGATTTACAATGACATCTAGGCAACTATATGAACATTTTATTCAGAACTGGTTTTAGTTTGCTAGTTTCTTATGTGCTAAATGTTTATTTTTACCAGCTGGCAAAAAATTCAAATGTCTGTTTTTGATGTGACTTAACTTTTGCTATTTGTTCTGGATTGGTATATTTCACTATTTAGCAATTGTATCAAACTGTTTTTGATTCATTCACAATTACTCAATAGAATGTTTAATTGTTGATTAAACAGCTAGGTCTGCACTACAGCCAAACACTGTTTTTTGTCATATTAGTATGTGACCTCATGAAGGGCATTCTTTTAGATGCGGTGATATTGGAGGATAAAATATGACAAATGCACAACAGAAACAATATTTAAAAAAGATAAATACATTTTTAGAAGTCAGTTATAGGAAGGAAACAGGGTATAGAAGTTAAAGACAGTTTTTCAGAATGGAAGTTTATCGGTGCTCCACACGGTTCTGTTCAGGGACCAAATCTGTTCACTATTTAGATGAATGATTTGGATGTGGGGCTAGAGGGAGTGGTATCGAATTTGCATATGACACTAAAGTAGAGGATATCATAATTAATTCTGAGGGCCAGTGGAAGCTCCTGGGGGTAGTGATAAGATAGAGTTAATGGGAAAAAAAGTGGCAAATAGAATTCAATATCGGTAAGTACGAGGTGATACATTTTGATTGAAAGGGTTAATCACACTTTTTGGGAAAACTGGTTGTGGTGAAGGATCAGAAGAATTTGTAGTTCTGGTGGATATGGCCTAAAAAAAACCTAATGGGTTTTACAGCACAAGGTGTAGGATATAAAATTCAAGGTATACTAGTAAATTGAAAATCTTAAAAAGACCACAGTTTGAATACTGTGTATAATTTTCAGCTCCACACCATAAGAAGCATGTTTAGGCAAGAAAGAGGGTACAATGCAGGTACAGCAATTAACCAGAGGCAAAGACAATATAACTTCATCTGCAATTTATTATTGGTCTGCGTAGCTTGTATGTGTTTTCCAGTGGCTATCAGCATTTGTAATCTAATAGCCTGGATATTATTTAAAAATTGCAATGATGCAACAATTTAATAAGATGCTCATTTATTTAATTCTTGTTCTAACTTGTTTGCAGTAGAGTTTGGTATCATTATAACTCAAGGGGACCTGAACAAGCATTTATGTTGCAGAAAACGGAACCTTTTGAAAACATGCTGCAGGTTTATTGCCAAGTGCAAAATGTCAATTTTCATCATAGTTTAAAATATATATATTTTAATACCATTCACATTTATATACTCCAAGTCAAAATTTGAAACTGCCACATGCTTTCTAATGGTATGAATCAATAGCACTACAATTATACTTCTGGCTCCATGGCCCTGTCTGGTTTGGTAATTGATTGCAGTTAGACTGAAGCAGGTGCAGAGCCAAGCTGGTATCATATCAACTGGATGACATGGAATGTGGGCTTCAGTCACATTGCAGGTAGCCCAAGAGCAACAACTGCTGGCTGTAATGGACACTTGGTAAATCCAAATTAAAGTGTACCCAGTGACCTGAGTCAGACCAGCATCAACAAAGTTCTGTGAATGTGGGTTCAAAGCTCTTTCACCCATTAGCAAGGTTTAATGTTAGGAGTGAATTAGCCAGGTCCTTTGTTACCCCAGTACATTAAAAACACTCCATTCAAAGTTTTAAGAAATCCAACAGAAACCTAGGAAGTTTTGAACTGCAGTTTAACACATGATTGCAGTTATATGGTGGGGGGGGGGCTCAAGAGGGTAGATGCTGAATGTTTCTTCTTCTGGAGGAGTCTAGGACTAGGGGACACAGTTTGAGAATAAGGGGTCTACTATTTAAGATGGAGATGAGGAGGAAGTTCCTTTCTCAGAGGCTTGTTAATCTTTGAATTTCTCTTCCACAGACAGCAATGAAGCCTGGGACACTGAATATATTCAAGGCTGAGTTAGACAGATTTTTGAGTGACAAGGGAGTCAAGTATTATGGGGGACAGGCAGGAAAGTGGAAGTAGGGCCACAATCAGATCAACCATGATCATATTGAATGACAAAGCAGGTTCATGGGCTGAACGGCCTATTACTGCTCCTATTTCTTATGACCTTATGAGCTGGTGTAAACTGGAAGCGATACAATGGTATATATACCCTACAAGGGGAGATGGTGGTGCAGTGGTAATGTCATTGGCCTAGTAACCCAGAGACCCAGGCTAACATTCTGGAGCCATGGGTTCAAATTTCATCACAGCAGTTGGTGGAATTTAAATTCAATTAATAAATCTGGAACTGAAAGCTAGTCTCAATAACGGTAACCATAAAACTATCATTGATTGTTGTAAAAACCCATCAGGTTCACTAATGCTCTATAGGGAAAGAAATCTGCCACCTTTACCTGGTCTGGCTGACATGTGACTCCAGACCCACAGCAATGTGGTTGACCCCTAACTGCCCTCTGAAATGACTTGGCAAGCCACTCAGTTCAGGCGCAATTGGGGATGAGCAACAAATGCTGGCCCCTGCCAGCATGCCCACATCCCTTGAAAGAATAAAGAAAATTAACAAAATTGACTATTTTTTATTAGAATCATTTTTTAATGGGATGGGGGCATCACTGGCTAGGCCAGCATTTATTGCCCATCCCTAATTGTCCTTGAGAGAAATTTCAGAGGGCAGTTAAGAGTCAACCACATTGCTGTGGGTCTGGAGACATATGTAGGCCAGACCAGGTAAGGACAGCAGATTTCCTTCCCTAAAAGGACATTAGTGAACCAGATGGGTTTTTACAACAATCAACAATGGTTTCATGGTCATCATTAGACTTCTAATTCCAGATTTTTTTTTAACTGAATTCAAATTCCATCATCTGCTGTGGTGGGATTCAAACCCAGGTCCCCAGGGCATTACCATAGGTCTCTGGATTACTAGCCAGTGACAATACTACTACCTCACAGCCTCCCCAATCACAGGCAAAGGGGTGCGTGCACAGGATTCTTCTTGTAAAATCAGTGTCAGAATGTTCATTTCCTTCTGTTAACATTATTTTACAACCAGGAAAAACTTTGATCTTGTTTTTGACACCTGCTATTGCTATATAGATGAAATTCATAGGGCTAAAATTGATTATCTTTATTGTCCAGAGTTCATGAACAATGCCTCACTACAGAAGTCATGAATTGAACCAATATTTTGCATCGGTCTTCGCTATAAAGGATACAAGTAACATCCCAGTAATAGCTGTAAATCAGGAATTGGAGGGGAGGGAGGAACTCTAGAAAATTACAATCATCAGGGAAGTGGTGCTTAACAAATTGTTGGAACTGCAAGTTGAAAAGTCCCCGGGTCCTGATAGATTTCATCCTAGGTCTTAAAAGAAGTGGCTAGTGAGATATTCAATGCATTGGTTTTAATTTTCCAAACTTCACTAGGTTCAGGGAAGGACCTATTAGATCGGAAAATAGCTATTAGCTAACTCCTTTATTCAAAAAGGGAGGGAGACAGAAAGCAGGAAACTATAGGCCAGTTCCCCATCTGTCATGGGGAAAATGGTAGAAGCTATTATTGAAGACATTACATCAGGGCACTTAGATAAATTCAAGGTAATTAGGCAAATTCAACATGGTTTTGTGAAAGGGAAATCACGTTTAACCAATTTATTGGAGCTCTTTGAAGAAATAACATGTACTGCAGATAAAGGGGAACCGGTGGATGTAGTGTACTTAAATTTTCAGAAGGCATTTCATAAGGTGTCACATCAAAGGTTATTGTGGAAAATAAAAGCAGGGGTAACACATTGGCATGGCAAGAAGATTGGCTAGCCAACAGGAAACAGAGTAGGCATAAATGGGTCATTTTCTGGTGGGCAGAATGTTTGTGATATGCTACGGGGATATGCTGGGACTTCAACTCTTTGCAATTTATATAAATGATTTGGATGAAGGGACCAATGGTATGGTTGCTAAATATGCTTATGACATAAAGATAGGTAGGAAAGTAAGTTGTGCAGAGGGCCTCTAGGCTACAAAAGGATATAGAAAGGTTCGGTGAGTGGGCAAAGGTCTAGCAAATGGAGTATATGTAGGAAAATGTGAGGTTGTCCATTTTGGCATAAAGAATAAAATTGAAGCATATTATCTAAATGGTGAGAGATTGCAGAACTCAGAGATGCAGAGAAATCTGGGTTTCCTAGTGCATGAATTTCAAAAGGTTAGTATGCAGGTACAGCAAATAATTAACAAAGCTATTGTTATTGTTTATTGCGAGGGGAATTGAATACAAAAGTAGGGAGGTTATACAGGGCATTGGAGAGACCACTCATTGGTAAGGTGTACTGTGTACAGTTTTGGCCCCCTAATTTAAAGAAATCTGTAAATGTGTTGGAAGCAGTTCAGAGTTAGTTTACTAGATTAATACCTGGAATGGGTGGGTTGTTTTTTGAGGAAAGGCTGGTCAGGTTAGGCTTATATCCACTGGAATTTAGAAGAGTAAGAGGCAACTTGATTGAAACACAAGATCCTGAGGGATATTGACAGGGTCGATGTGAAAAGGATGATTCCTCATTTGTGAGAATCTAGAACTAGGGGTCACTGTTTAAAAATGATGGGTCGCCCAGTTAAGACAGAGATGAGGAGAAATTTTTCTCTCAGACGATCATGAGACTTTGGAGCTCTCTTCCTTGAAAGGTGTTGGAAGCAGTCTTTGAATATTTTTAAGGCAGACCTAGATAGATTCTTGATAAGCAAGGGGGTGAAAGTATATCAGGATAGGTAAGAATGTGGAGTTGAGGTTAAAATTAGATTAGCCATGATCTTATTGAATGGCGGAGCATGCTCGAGGGGTCGAGTGGCCTACTCCTGCTCCTAGTTCGTATGACAGCGAATACGTCTTCAACAGTTCCAAATGGAACATAAATTTCTACTTGAAGCTCAACAACCAAGCCTAATTTCATTTAATCATGCGGAATAAGAGTATAGAGTAGGGAATGTGCAGATTAAAGTAACAGATTCTAGATGCACATATTCTGGGAAATAAAACAAATAATGGAAATAAGGGGTAATACTTAACATATCACATTTCATTCCCTTGAATATGGTTGAGAGCACAAATATAAGAGACTTATATTTCACTTGAATAAAACTTGGCCATGTTAAGAAGGTGTTTGTTCAGAAACAATTGAGTTTAGCTGGGACCAGGAAATTAAACATCTAAGTTATCAGGCAATTATACAATGACAGGGTTGTTGTTAAGTGATATATAATACTGGCATACACATCTGAATAAAAAAACTGAAGATCAGATTGAGAACTTAACATTTTTCATTTTGGTATTTAATCTTCTGTAAGGTGCAATTTTGTGAAATAGCTATTTCAGGGATATACATTTTTGACTTGTTTGACCTGCAGCTGATAGGTACATAAAATTTGCAAATAAAAAGCTGAAAACCAGCTTCACTAATTTAATCTTTCTGTAACTATGACAAAAATGAGGCACTGTTGTCTGCGGTGGATTATTTATTAGCTTTTTCCTTGTTGGTCCCAGTATACTTAACCTTAAGAGTGGTTGCTGCTAACTCTTTCTGCAAGCTGCAGAGAATATTAGGAACAAGGCAGAAATGTAACATAACCCAGGTAAGACCTCAATATTTGTCATTCATTGTCCATGGGTTTACAATTTCTATAAATGACTTGGATGAAGGACCGAAGATATGATTGCTAAATTTGCTTATGACACAAAGACAGGTAGTAAAGTAAATTGTGAAGAGGATGTACAGAGGCTACAAAGAGACGTGGATAGGTTAAGTGAGTGGGCAAAGATCTGGCAAATGGAGTATAATGTGGAATTGTCCATTTTGGCAGGAAGGATAAAAAAGCAGGAAGGATAAATGGAGAGAGATTGCAGAGCTGTGAGATTCAGAGGGATCTGGGTGTCCTAGTGCATGAACCACAAAAGGCTAATATGCAGGTACAGAAAGTAATTTGGAAAGCAAATAGAATGTTATTGTTTATTGCAAGGGGAATTGAATACAAAAGTAGGGAGGTTGTTTCAGTTGTACAATGCAGTGGTGAGACCACATCTGGAGTATTGTGCATATTATAAGTCTCTTTATTTAAGGAGGGATGTAAATGCATCAGAAGCAGTTCAGAGAAGGTTTAGTGGACTAATACCAAGAATGGATGGTTGTCTTATGATGAAAGGTTGGACAGGCTAGGCTTGTATCCAATGGAGTTTAAAAGAGTAAGTGGCGACCTGATTGAAACCTTTAAAATCCTGAGGGGTCTTGACAGGGTGGATGTGAAGAGGATGTTTCTGCTTGTGGGGAAATCTAGAACTAGGGGTCACTGTTTAAAAATAAGGGGTCGCTCATTTAAGATAGAGATGAGGATAATTTTTTTCTCTCAGAGGGTTGTGAGTCTTTGGAACTCCCTTCCACAAAAGGAAGTGAAAGCAGGGGTAGGTGGAAATGTGTAGCTGAGGTTGCAACCAGATCAGACATGATCTTATTGAATGGCGGAGCAGGCTTGAGGGGCTGAGTGACCTACCCCTGCTCCTAATTTGTACGTTTGTATTTATGTATGTTGGATTCTCAACAGGCTATTCACTATGTTTGGAACCGGGTCTGGGTCAAGCCACTCAACTCAAATTAAGGATCTTAAAAGGATAGAAAAGATTATAAAAAGGAAATGTGATTCTGTGTTTTATACAATCAAACTTTAAATATAAGAATATTGAAAATGCTAGTTAAGCTACAGTTAGAGGATTGGATACAGTTCTGATCAATCATTATAGGATGAATGTTAGAGCTATGGAAAGAATGCATTGGAGATTCATTAGGTTTATATCAGGAATGAGGAGCTCTAATTATGAAAATGGCTTCAAAAGTAGGGCATTTCTTACAGGAACATTCAAGGTTAAAGTGGGGAAGAGATAAGAAGGAGCAGAGGATTGTTAGATTCAGCAGTAATGGAGCAAATTGGAAGCCATGGAAGTCTGATGTGTGTAATATATGTCAATATGTGCCAAGAGTCCCAAGTGTAAAGAAGACTCATTAAGACCCTCACAGTTTTACTTAAATGTTGGTAAAGCCCCATAATGCACCCACTCCAGGTGTCCAGTGCAAAGGAGATTGGCTCAAAAATATGGTCAGATAGGAACATAATCTGTTGCAGAATTTTGGGCAGCATGACTCCTACTGCTCAAACTGCAATACTACAACTGTGACATTAGCCAAATAGTTATCTGTATGAGGAATGTCTCTCAGCAATGTTAGCAATGATAAAAATAACTAGGACTGGTTAAGGACAAGACCAGATTCCAGGCTGACTTGGCAGCTTGGGGAGGATCAATGAATCAAATCAGATGTGTGGTAGAAGGACAGTACTAACACACCTCTCTTAATGGCTGTCTCAGAAAAAAATGGTATTGAGGAGGAATACAGGTAAGCAAATCTATTGTTTTAAAAAAGGTTTCATATATCATTGATGAAATTTATTGGATTTATTCAGTGCTGATTTTCTTTAGTAATACTTCTGTACTATCATTCAAAGTGACTGGATGATTATATAAACTCTTTCCTATAATAATTCTTCTCAATCCCCTGCTTGTATCTTTACTGTGCTGAGTGTATAAATGCTCAACATGGATCAGTCCTGAAACTAATACTGCCGTACAGAAACACACTGGGTTGGACTTTTGCCAATTACGCAGGAAGCTCGAGTTAGGAAATTTCCCGACTCGGAGACCCCTCTCCATGTAAATGGTCCCCGGCACAGTATTTTCTCTCTGGGGAGGCAGGCACGGGTTGAGTTGGGTCCTTTGACCCTGGAAGAAGTTTGGAGGCAGCCATGACAGAGTGTGAGTTCTAAGGCCCGCCTTAGTTCTCTGGGATTTAGGCCCAGTTTCATTAATTATAAGCAATCATAAGAAATAGGAGTAGGCCATTCAGCCCATTAAGTCTGCTCCACCATTCCATAATTCATGGCTGATTTAATTGTGGCCTTAACTCCGCCTTCCTGTCTGTCCCCCCTAACTGTTGACTTCATCAAAGGTCGGTCTAACTCAGCCTTGAATATATCGAATGATCTAGAAATTCCAAAGACTAATGATTCTCTAAGAGTAGAAATCCCACCTCATCTCTGGGCAGAATAATATGGTAGTGGTGGTTGGGGGGAGGGGGTGGCAGACAGCATGCCCCCCAGGAACAAAGTTGGCATGGAGCCAACATGTTCCACACCAACCTGCAAAAAGTGCTGCAGGGAGGATTAAAAAGGGCCGAGTAGGACTTCTGCCCCTCACAGGGGAGGAGGTCCTGTCCTTTGATCGGATCCAATCGGATTGGCCAGCAGCTCTATCAGCCCCACTAGTGCCAGGACGGCCTCAGTGGCCAGTGCCAGGACTGCAGAAGATGACAACCAAGGCCCATGGATTCCTGGAGCAGATAAGTCTGAGGTCCTGGACTGGGATTGTTTGGGTAGGTTAGGGAGAGGGGCAGGTGGTGGGTTTAAGGCAGCGAGTGGGTAGGAAGAAAGGAGGGGTTTAGACATTGGGGGTGGGCGGGGTGCCCCACAATCGACAAAGGGCAGTCCCTTCCTTCCTGTCCTTGAAACATGTAAGTGAAAAATAAAAATCGGACCGCCCATTCCCGCCCGGCTGCCCACGGCAAACATCTTATGGTGTGGGCAGCATCTTATCAGAGTCAATTGGCTTGATAAGAAGCCTAATTGATCCTTGATTATTCATTTAAATATGGCTGCTGATTTTGATGTCCGCTCAATTGCATATTATTGGGGTGAGCTTGGAGGTGGGCTGGATCATTAACGGTGATCACAGTACAGTATTGATAGAATTTATTTCCTTGGTAATGTTTCTGTACTAAAATTTAAAGTGGCTGTTCAGCCGAATTGAGTTTTGACTCACCAGGAATAAACATTTTATAATAATAATTCTTAAAACTTTAATGGTGTAAGTTCCTTGCTGTGCACAAACACACCATGTCAGGTAATATTGAGCCATGCAGACCAAGGTGGTCTTGGTCTTGACTTTTGACCCATGCTTTGCATTAACCAATCAGATGGGATGGCAGTCATGGTGCAAAAATGGCTTTTCCACCTCTAGGTGAGGGAGCTAAAAAAAAACAGGCAATGGTTTCTACTCCTGATTGCTACCCTAATTACTGAATATTCCATTGACTCATACTGTCAACACACAATGAGAACTGTTACTTGCCTTAGGTACTAGGCGCTTACCCAAGTACCTGTTTTCCAGCAACAAGATGAAGCGTAGAAAGAGAAAAGTCAGAGGCCAATTTGGAAGGAGATATCAAGGTGACCTATTAGTGCAGCATTAGTACACTGCATGGATCAATGGGTTGCAGGATCTTCCCTATAATTCCTTACCTAATGAAAGAAAACATAAGGGGAGGAATTTTTTGCTTGGTGGGCCTGCACACGACCACTCGAGCATGAAATGACACTCAACTGTGCTGATGTCAACATGCACTCTTGTGATATTTGACTAGGTGGGCACACGATGGAGTCAGACGTGGGCCCGCTATTAATTAAGAGGCCAGTTAGGGTCCTTGACACACCAATTGTCTCCAAGCTTACGGATCATGTGTGATTTTTCGGCCGTCGCAAAACGGGCAGGCCACAATTAGGAAAAGCTCATCCATGGGTGGGATAAGAAGGGTCAGTGGCATTGTCAATGCGAGAAGTGAGGAGTTTTGGATATAACTTGCTGTTGGTTCCTTCTGAGAACTGGACAGCTTCATCTCACTTCAGAGCTGCATTCTGAGCATTTCTAGGCCTCATTTCAGGATTCATTGGCATCTTCCAGGCCCCCTGAGGATTCACACTGTGTGGGCCTTTCTAGGTATCAGACAGCCTTCCATAATCCTGGTAATAGGGATTGGGGTCTCCGCTGGAGGCACCTCCTCTGAGGAGGGAGGGGCAGAAGGGAGTAAAGGCCAGATATCCCAATGCAGCCTCCAGGGGAGCAACCTGTGGGAGGAGCGGTGCAGGCACAAGGCGGGGGGGGGGTGCAGGGCCAATAGGAAGTCCAAGGCGGAAGGGGCCGCAGAAGACACCACTATCCTGCTGCCAGGGTTTGCAGACAGCGATGCAGCTACCTCAATATATCTGGGGTGCAGTGCCGAAGGAGGCTCCATCTCTCAAGGGAGACAGTGACCTCGATCTGTCGGAGGATTGGGCCTGAGATCAGCTCCAACTGTGTGGGTGGACACCCCATGCCTGTGGTGCTGAAGGTCACAGTGGCCCTCAACTTCTATGCCTCCAGGACTTTCCAGGGCTCAGTGGGAGATCTGTGTGGAGTCTCCCTATCAGCTGTCCACAGTTGCATCAAACTGTTGACAGAAGCTCTGTTCAGGTGGGTATTGACTTTCATTCATTACCGTATGGACGAGGCCAGCCAGACTGAGCGAGCCAGAGGCTTTACAGGATTGCTGGGTTCCCAACAGGTGCTATAAACTGCACGCATGTGGCCATTAAGGTGCCAGCGAGTAAGCCAGGTGCCTTTATCAATAGGAAGGGATTCCACTTCAGGAACGGCAGATATTGTGTGATTACAAGATGCAGATTCTGCAAGTGTGTTAGGTACCCTGGCAGCTCTGATGACGCTTACATCCTGAGACACTCTCAGGTGCCAGGGCTCTTCAGTGCTCCATCCCGGCTTGATGGATGTCTGCTGGGTGACAAGGGCTACCCCCTCAAAAGGTGCCTCATAACGCCTCTCTGCCACTCAAGAACAGAGGCCGAGCAGTGGTACAATAGGAGCCACACCTCCACAAGGGCGGTGGTAGAGAGAACCACAGACCTTCTCAAGATATGCTTCCGATGCCTGGACCGTTCAGGGGGCGCACTCCAATACCCCCCAGACCGTATGTCACTGATGGTGGTTGCATGCTGCCCTCTACACAAGCTGGCACTGGCAAGGGGGGACCCATTGGAGGAAAAGGATCTTGATGCAACTGCACAGGCTACAGATGATGAGTCCAGTAGTGAGTCTGAGGATGAGCACAGTGAGGACCATGCTGAGGGCATGGACGCTGACCTGGGTAACCTCCAGGGAGGCAGGGTCACCTGGGACGCTTTGATCGAATGCTCCTTCAGCTAGTCTACCAAATAAGAACCACCACCACGTGCCAGGGCTGCAGGCTCCATACTCGATCACTGACAGGACCATTTCCTTGACCAGCAACATACACACTATGCCTGTGCAATAAAGTTCCAAGAGACACACATCCATCATAACATAATGGCCTACCCTGCACCTAAAGAACAAATGAAGCATACAGAGGCCAAAACACAGTTATAGCATTAATAGCACATTAATCTCATTTAATTGTGAATGTGAAGCATAGCTGAAATAAATGTTAGCCGGTGTTTTTAATCACACCATGTAAAAATGTAAAGCAAAATGGGGGGACAAAATATAACCCGTGATAAGGCCGTCTTGTGCTTAAAGTGCTTTACATTTACATTTGCGGGTGCTATGTTAGGGTACACCTACCTTGCTGGGACTGGCATCTGAGACAGCCTGTTGACTCTGCTGTCTTATTGACCTTGATGACCTTGGCGACCATCCTCTGGCCCATGGAGCCTGTGAAGGCCCAGCCTCAGAGGGAGCAGCCAGTGTCACAGCTGATACCTCTCCATCACTGCTGCCTCATCAGATGCCACGGTTACTGGCAGAGGGGTGGAGGAGCTGCTGCCGTCATCTGGAGTGCCCTGAGAGGAGCCCTCAGCGATGACAGGCAACTCATGCGCCAAGTTGAGGTCGCATTGCACCTCCCTGCCCACCATTGATGGACGGGCACCTAGCTGGGATACTGGGTGCCCAATCCATCTCTCACACTGAAACTGACCAGCTGAGGTCATTGCCGGTGTGAGGGCTTGCAGGTCCGAGCGCATCCCCAGGGACCCCTGATTGTGTCCCAGGAGCAACCTCTCCATGAGTCACCACTGTCTCCATGGAGGAGGCATTGCGCTTGGCCATGAGGATCAACACAGTGGTCATACTCTGCAAGGACTCCTCCACAATGGAGCCCATGGCACGCATTCCCTCATATATCTCTGTCAGATCCTCTTGCACACCCCGCTGGACTTCTAGCATCTGCTGCCTAATGGACGACTCCAGAGGCCCATCATCAGCCATCAACTGAGCATTGTCCTAGTCCCTAGCAGTCCTCCGACTGCCAGCACTCTGGGCACTCCCAGCCTCCGCCGCACCACAAGTGAGTGTGAAGTGCCCTCACCAATGTGCACCGAGATACTAGAAGGCGATCTTATGCCCAACCAAGATGCTGGTATCTGCGCTGGTGCCTGCTTGACAGAGAGGGTGTGACGCAGGTGCGTGCTCAGCATGCGGATCCTCCAGGATCAGGGGTGGGCCTTTAGTCTCCTCATAACAAATTGTTGGTGTGCCTAAAAGGTACAAGAAGGACATGGACATGTCATTAGTTTAAGTCATGACACTGTCACTGTGCATGCCAGGCACTCTAGTGAGACAGATATGCATTAAGGTACCCTCGTCTTTCGGTTACATCAATACAGAGACTACACTAGAATAGTTTCAACAACCCACATTCTCAGCTCTTACCTTCGTCCGGCACCTCAACCTCACTGTGGCCGGTTGACCGGGGTGCACGTTGCCTCTCCAGCTCCAGAGCCTCCTGCTCATAATGCATGAGGACTAGGGGTCCCCTGCCAGTCCGCAACCTCTCGGCATTGTTATGGGATGCCTTCTGAGAGGATAGAGGAGTGTTGCTTAGTCAAATCTCGACCTGCAGCGCCATTGCACCATGGCCAACTCCACCTGAGGAACAGGCTCAGCCGATTTGGGATCCTAGAGCCGTAAGACACTCAGTCCAAGCAGCCAGGGCTCACCCACTTGGCCAGCTCCTGCCTTATTGACATTTGCCACTCACACTCTAACACCTTTGAGGTCCACGGTGGGGGGATGACCAGTTCTTAACTGTTCTGCACACTGACTCATGCCAACACAGTATTCACCCTTCCCGATTGCAGCAGATCATTGAAGCACTGTGGGGGCCTCTTCCTCCCGTCTCTGGGGACAAGGGTTTCCCTCCTGGTTGCAACCTCCTCCAGGATGGCTGCGAGGCACTCGTCCGAGAAACGCGGCACCGACAGCCCGCCAACTTGCCCTCCCGCCTGCAGTGTCCAACCGCAACAGGACCCAAAGAGACTTCAGTGTCCTTCCGTGGCAGCCTTCCAGGGCCTACCTGAGCCGGTTTTGAATCAGTCGCCAGGTTGCCATTGGGCCCGGCGGACATCATGCCCCTGCCCACCCCTTCTCGCAGATTCCCCAGCCACCTTTCATGCTGGGTGGGCCCTAATTGGCCCGCCAGTGTGAAATTGTGGTGCACTGCCAATCATGGGTGGCAGTTGGCTTCCCAACCGCCCTCGCATGCCCAGGGCAAAATTCTGCCCAAGGAGTTACTTGGTTTCATTCCCAATGCAGGGTGAACAGTTTCACATAGGAGATCAAGTTAAGTTGCATTTCTCTTCTGAATCTCTGAATAAACAATTTACTGTGACTAAAAAGTGATTGTCTATTTGGCTCCTCAATTTGTGATTGGTATGTAGCACCTAAAACCTAATGGGCAATAAGATAACTTATTAAAAGGGAGGAGAATAAAAAAACTTTGACACGTTGACCTTTCAACATATTACATGGGATCATGCCCTGGGCCCTGGCACCATTTGCACCCACCTCTCCCAGGCCTTAGGATCACCACAATGCTCGTTGATCATTCCTTTATACCAATCATCATTTTTGGATTTGGCAGGTGGTTTTACAGCCAGACACGCTTCTGGCTTCTAACTCTTCCCATTTATCCAGACTAAGGAGCAGAATTGATACATGCTGGCTTGCTTGCACCAGTGGCTGGATTCTTTCATGGCCAGCAAGTCTCTGGAGTGAGACTTGAACCCAGGGCCTTCCATCTCAGAGGCACAAGATCTACGCACTAAACCACTTCAGCTCACATAGAGCCACATGGACATCAATGATAATTGTAATTGTAAATCAATTCAGGCTAGCTTGGGAGTTCATCCCCTATTCTCCGTTAGCAGACTTTTTTTTAAGCAGATGTGGGGAAAATCCTGCAATAATAATGAACAAGAAAGTATGTATTTATCTGCATTTCAGCATTCCATTTGTTTTCAACTACTCCTCATGCCAAACAATCCGCTTGTTAATCTCCCCAATAAGCCCACAGCTTTTCATTCATCAATCACAAAACTTTGTCCTCATATAAATTATACATTTTATGCTTTCTTGGTTTCCAATCAATTTTGAAAGAAATTGCATCAGTGATATGTTTGTTTTTGAAGAGCAATATTAGGGTATTCTTGAGTTACTGAAGAAATCCAAAAGAGCAATATTGTGCTATTTCTCTTTATAGTTGGCTATAGATTTGTGCCTTTCCACCATAAACATCCTATAGTTTTAGTTTCCAGGCTTGTCGTGAGACGGTCTTTTGATTTGAGGGATTATAGACAACATGCATAAGATTATTGCCTAACAATCACACTTGAATTCTTATGTACCTCAGCTTTATAAAGAACAATAGTATACTACCTGCTACAAACAGAAAATTTCATAATAAGGGAATGCTGATAGGAGACATCCAATTAAGATAATAAAACCTTTCAATGATCTTGCTTCCAGGAATGCAAATCGTGAACAGTCTAAGCCAATTCCTCTCGTGATGACTTTTGTCATATTTGCCATTTCTTAACATAAGACAAAATAACCATAAATTCCCCATCTTTGCTGCAATAAAATAAAATGATAGTGTCTCTAATTATGAAGTGGTTTAATGATAAGAATTTTTTTCAGTTTTTTCCATCTCCCTCCGATTTCACTCTTGCTGGTATGTTCGCTGGTGGAAACAGCACACAAAATGCAACTCAGAAAAGTGTGAGGTGCTATATTTTGGTAGAAAAAAATGAAGCAGTACATGCTAAATGGTATGATTTTAAAGGCAGTGGGGTGCAACTAGATATTAGGGGGGTGTTTGTGTACAAATCTCAGAAGGTAGAAGGGCAGCTTAACAAAGCAGTTAATAAGCATATGGGATCCTTGGCTTTGTAAATAGAGGCATAGAGTATAAAAGCCAGGAAATTATGCTAACCCTACATAAAACAAGTTTGGCTCCAACCAGAGTATTGCGTTCAGTTCTGGACATAACACTTTAAGGACAGGAGATTTTGGAGAGGGTACAGAAGAGAGTTACCGGAATGGTTTCAGGGATGAGATTCAGTAGAGAAGCTGGGGTTGTTCTCCTTGAAGTAAAGAAGGCTAAGAAGATTAGGTTTAGATAAAGAGAAACAATTTCCAATGACAGAAGAGTCAATAACAAGAGGGCACATATTCTAGGTGATTGGCAAAATGACCAGAGGTGACATGAGTAAAAACTTTTAATGCCATGAGTGGATAGGATTTGGATTATACTGTATGTTAGGTTGGTGTACACAGATTCAATAGTAGCCTTCAAGGATAAGTCCTTGAAAGAGAAAAAAAATGCAGGGATATGGAAAAAAAACAGCAGTGAGACTAAGTGGATTGCTCTTTGAAAGGTAGCTCAGTTGATGGGTGGAATGGCCTCCTATTGTGCTGAGCTACTTTATGATGATTCTAGGCACTGGCGGACCCTGATTCACGACCTAATTGGCCATTTCTCGTGTGAAGCAAGACAGTTTTGGCAGGGTACAAGCCTGCTGAGAGCATCCTGATCTTTTCTCTCAATATCCACACACACATCATCAAGCGTCAATGTAATTGAATCAGAAACAGGAATGTGGTCTCTTTTTGTCCAAGTCTTCCTGGAGCCCAAGTGTGCCTATTTGTACGCTACTCTGGTAGAGATCAACCAACTTGATGCAAATTGTAGTTTGAATCTGGGATTTTCATGGCAAGTTGATTGTTTATTTTACTATGGGGCTGGGTAGCTGTGGAAGCTTAGAAAAAAAGGCTTTATTTAAAGCTAGCCTTTTGAAAATGTTTTTTTGTGGCTTGTCTAAGGAGAGAACCGATTTGATCCTGAAAGCCAGTGCCTGCACCTAGAAATTTAGGTCAATCCTAAAGAAACATTTTATTATCTTACCACTGTGCTGACTTTGGCTGGTCAAACTTGTACTGTTTTCAACATGACAGGTTTGAGTTCCTCTTCCATCTTTTCGGTCATATGTCTAAATTTTCACTGAGAAATGTTTTCTTTGTGTACAAGTTTAAATGTCAACAGCTACTTTCATGAAAGCGAAGTAAAAACATTGCTGCAACAAGGAATCAACATCTCTTTGATAGGAATAGGCTAGCTTTTGTACGAAGACATGTATTGCTGAAATGAAAAGTTTTTTTTTAAACAATGAATACATACTGATAACATTAGTGATAATTTATTGATCTACAGCAGCATGCTGATCAGATTTATTTGATGAGAAGTCTGTAATCAGTGCACAAACAGATTAGTGTTGACAAGACAGGCTTTATAGTCTTACTGTGGAACATGTAGGCATATCACAATACCAATTGTTTTCTTTATTACACGATAATCTCTTGAACAAAATATCACAGAAATAGCAATGAATAGCAGTGGAGATTGACCGGTACCAAAATGTACCAGTTCAGTTATACCAGTCTATGTTTTACACAATACCCGACAGCACAGGTCTTGTCAAAAGGGCAAGTCCAAACTTGAACAATAATGATTATGTTACAATCTCAAGATCACATTTGGAATAGCTATACTGGATCTGCACCTGTGTTTTCTGTGTAGCTTGTTCAAATCCAATACAGATACCTACTGTACTTACAATTACTTCTAGTCTGTTAATAATTCGCAACTATTGGCCTCACCTCGGCCCAGTTTTACCTCCTTCCTGGTGGGATATATATGGAAAAACTAAGTTGGAATTGGTGCGCATATAAGATTGTCCATTTCATACAGAATTGTGCTAAATCCAAAGTATGCACAGTATGTCCCAAAATGCCTACAACTTAATAACAGTGATCAAGGTGCACTTTATATATTATTTTAAAAGGTACAAGAAATACCTAATATCTATTAAACGTGTGTGTGTGTGTGTGTGTGTGTGTGTGACCTGTATAGGAAAAAAAAGTTACCTAAAGTAAAAGGAGGAACTCACGGCAGTGATGGCAAGTTTGTGGTGTTGGTGAAAGATCAAAGAACTTATGAGCACTGCAATTTTAATAGACATGACTATTTTATCTACTCATACCAGGAACTCTCTCATCTGAGATTTTCCCTTTATTCATGCATTCCATATATGACATACACAATTAATTATAAAGCTAAACTACAATGTCAATTCGGCTAAATGGCTCCTGCTTTCGAGAACACTGGAGGACACATGAAAGAATGATTCCTAATTCCAGGCAAACTATAGATGATTATATAATTCACATACATGTATTGTGTTTTTCACCAATACAGCCAGGAATATACTGCAGCAAATGACCGATTATTCCAAAGATTATGGAAGTGGCTTAAGCATCAAAATACTCAAAAGTAAGATGGCATAATTACACACTTGCATGCACTTCTGAAAAAAATAAGCAGTACTTTGCCAGTTACAGCCATAAAATTGCATCAATATTTATTATAGCTTCATTAATTTGTTTAGATTTTCTTCCTTAAATGTATTGCATCCATTTGGTTAGACAGTCTGCTTAGCGACAGCACTAATGATTACTTCCAAACACTTAATTTTATTTAACAGACATGCACTCATGCGTGAAAAATACAACTTATTATAAATCTAAAACTGTGCCATCTATCAGCTTAATTGGCTGACAATTGGAAACAACAGAGAATGCATGGAATTATTGAGCAGAATTAAAGGTAGATCATAATGATAAAAATCCATGCATTACAATCAATTATGGTCATAATAATTGTGAATTTATCTTTTATAACAATGGAGAAAGGATTCAGAAAAATTAAGTATTTTTGTCATTATATCAAGGTGTACTTTATAAAATTTATATAATGGCAATCTCGAGGAGATATTTTAACTTATTAAACTGATTAACTAATGAAACAGTGACATTTCTAAACATGATTGGTATAAGTGGAATTTATAATCAATATTTTATATCTGCTGCTTAACAATTATATTCACAGCATGCTTTTACATGATTAAACATTTTATTTCAAGTTAGGACAGGATTTGGGAAATGGTAGTTCACACATCAAAAACTGCCAAGTCATTTAATATTTTAAGGCCTGTTATCAGTTAGTACCCCTCTCTCTATGCTCCGGTTTTGCTCAGATTTCTAAGAATTTGTTCTACCTAATACGTGTTTTAGTACATCCAATCCATATTTTATGACTGAGGTTATATTTTGAAAAATGCATGGTAATCACATGGTACAACATCAGAGAAGTCATATAGAAACAGATAAGGAGGTTGGCTCTGAATTTGATATGATGAAATTAATGACATTTTTCTCATTCTCTTCCTCCTTCACATTTTTGTTTTCTCATAGTACTCTGTATTGGAACTCCATTCTATTTGAAAATTTGAGCCAGAATGTAGATTCCAAGACAGAAAATAAAACTGAGGCTGAGGACCAAACATAATTTGGTCCATGAAATTCCAAACCACTCTATTAGTACAATAATTACAAGGTTATGTGAAAAATAGAGAGGTAATTTAAAGATATTTGTGGTTTACAGAAAATTTGGTGAATTAGATTTACCTACCATGTAGCAGGTGTTTTTTTTTTGTTCTTCCTCAAAATAGGGCAGTAATTACACATATGGGCCTGAATTATTTTTTCATTGGGTGGGCTCGGTGGGAGTGGTCGGGAAGCCGCCTGCGACCGGCTCCGCTCTGCGATTTCATATGGGTGGGCCAATTAAGGCCCCACGAATGGATTGCGAGCGGCAGAGCGACCTGTGCAGGCGAGGGGAGGGGGGGGGGGAGAGAAGGGAGAGCGGGACTGGCGCGCAGTTCACACACGTGCGCAGAAGAGCGCTTCAATCTCCCCGAGGCAGCACCGTGCCTCATGGGAGATTGAAGCACTTTTTAAAAAAAATTAATGCAGTAAAAATTAAAAAAAAAACATGTCCCCTCATATGACTGTCACATGAGCTGGGACATGTTTTTAATAAAAATAAAGTTTTTAGTTAATGTTTATTTGCTTTAGGAAACCTCATCCTGCTCATGGATGAGGTTTCCTAAAAAAATGTAAAGGCTGCTTGGCCTTTTCGCCTGCCCACCAACTGTAAGGTTGGACGGGCAGTGTTAATTTGATTTTAATTAGCTTGTTAATGGCCTTAATAGGCCTTTCAATTATTGGTGGGCACGCAGCTGCCTCCGGCATGTGCCTGACTCCGGACACATGCCCGATGTCATATTACGCTCTGGCATGTCAGGCATGCGCCCACATGCCAAATGTAAAATTCCAACCATGAAAGTTTACTTAGATGCATTAATACATTGCCCTCTACTGTTACAGAAGTATATCAATTCCCATTACTGCATTTTCTATGGAACAGTTAATTAAAATAAAATTTTTGGTGTATTAAGTAGTGCCTGATAATTTTTATAATTTATTCTCCCCTCCCCTAGTTTTATACCTAACATAAATGATCACATATTCTCCTCCTTCCTGCCATCTCCATGCGGTCAGCCAACGTGGCACATGTCTGAAAATAAATCTTGTCATTACAGCAGTACTGAAAAAAAAATGCTCTACTTGCCTAGTTTGGGAAGAAAGTAAGATTACATCGATTTTCTGAGAACCCAATTAATGTTATGGACTTATAAACAGTGGGATTATGTTTGACATACCTTTATTCTGAAAATTGTCACCTTGGTCAGATACTGTCTTGTACCTTTTGCTTTTGCTCTGATGCAAATAAATAAACGTGTAGGATGTGTTCTTCTGATTTTACATTGCAATATCCAGGATCTCACAACGGTGCGATTTGTGACAATCCTTACGATTTTCCATTATTGTCAAGTCTGTAAATGGGATGAGTTCCATCCTGCACCACTTAAGGATGACTCCTGGCACCCTCCGGTATACATTGTCACATTCTTTCAAACAGGATAAAATCCTGTAGGAAAGAACCAAGAGAAAAACAAAATACTAAAGTTTTTACAATAGCGTTTAACATTTTTAGTTGCCAATTATTCCCTAGAATTTCATTTCAGGGTATGCCACTTTCCAAGCTGCAAAGGACATTAACCTTTCCCAGTTTCAGAGATAAATCAGTACACATCATGTAATTTGTCCTTGTAATCTGCTGCAAATTACATCATATTTAGTTATTTGGAAATTTGTGGTAAATCAGTAGCACAATGTATTGCAGTTCATTGGCCTGTAATAATCCACATCTTAAGCTGCTGATCTTAGCCTTGTTCTTTGAGAGGTAAAGGCAAAGCACGTGCCAATATCACTCCAAGTTGCTGATGCGCAACTCCTCATAGCCAGCGCCAAAGCAGCATCTCTCTGACAGCTGGTCACCCAATGACTTAGGGCAAGGCCAAGGCATGGAAAGATGCAATGCATTATTTAAGTTGCATGAGGTTTGCTCCCCAGTTTGTTCAGATATTTACTTTGAACAATTCTTTGGATGGAATTTAATTCCCTCCCGTGATGAGTTTGGTGGCGGGGTTATTTAATCAGATGGGAGGGTGGCAGTTGGGGACTCCGCCACCTTCCTGCCTCTGCCCCGATCAAGTCCGAGGTGGGAAGGTTTGTTGACAGCCTTCCTGCCCCGCTGCCAGTGGATGCCCCTAAGTAGGTAATTAATGCCTACTTAAGGGTCTCATCTATCATCGCTAGGATTCACTCTCCATGCTGCTGTGTATTTTTCTTCTTTCATGGGATGTGCTGACAAGGCCAACATTTGTTGCCAATTCCTAACTGTCCTCGAACCAAGTGGCTTGGTAGGCTATTTCACAGGGCAGCTAAGAGTCAGCCGAATTGCTAAGAGTCTGGAATTGCTCACCCAAATAGGAGGGCTTTCAGAAGGGTTCCCCTTTCAAAGGCACTCAGTGCCTGATTGAGGGAGCTGGCATCAGGGAGGGCCGCTGAGAGTCACCTATGTCCTTGCTGCCAACCACCTCCCACTATCACTCACCTGTGGCCTGGGTCCCTTGGTGATTTTGGGCCTCAGGTGAGTACATTACTGGCAAGTCAACGCCTCCCAGGTCCGCTGTCAAACAAACAATGAAGAGCTACGTGCCTCTGATTGGTTAGAAGCTATTGGCGGATGGGACTTTTCCCAGGTAAGTGCTTGATTGGCACCCAATTTGGCTGGCTTTCTTGAAAAGATGCGGGGTGCGGCTCTCGCTGGCTGGAGCACTGTCGTTTACACTAAATACCACCCTGAATCTGCATTTTTCCCAGCAATATTGTTTTTTAATGGCAATCTATTTAGGTAAAGTAACTGGCCGAAATGGAGATCTGCTGGCCAACGTACTTAACTGATAACTGCAGATCACATTATCTCATTTCACTTTTAAAATTCAAATAATTTATTTATAGGTGATCAGTTCTGGTGCCAAGCCAATTTTCCTGATGGTAAAGGCAGATTTTCTGGGGATGCAAGGTAGATTTGCTGCAAAACCTAGGAACACAGAAAAATATTTTATATTCCACAAAAGAATGGCACTTTTCTAAAATAATTTTAGACAAGAGAATAGTAAACTTACTTTTTGTTAATAGAATTGGAGTTGTTAATAGCAACAGTTCAACTACTTGATCATGTTTGGGTGGTGGGGGGGGGGTTTGTTGGAGGGGAAGCTGCCACAGTGAACTGTGATGTGCTCAGCTGCCACTATGCTCTCTTTTCAGGGAAAAGTACTGTTCCTTCCCTGTGCTGTGTGCCACACTATCAAGCAAACATTCCACGCAAGACCACTGGAATGACACGGTCCTTTAAAAAAATTTCTTTCTTCAAACAGAAAATGGCTGGTCCTTCAAATGTGTGTTATCTTCAAGTTTTTCTTTAGTGCTGGCATTTCCTTTATTGCTGCTGTGCTGCCCTGATTGGTTGAGTTGAAACCACTCTGATCCTCTTATGATGAATTTTCTGCACACACATGCTCCCTACTGGTGAGGTGACAGAGGCATGAAGAAAGCAAATGCAACCAAGAACGAAGCACTTCTCTTCTGCCAGAGCCAGACCCTTAATTAAAGTCATGAGATTGCAACTGTTGGGCAGAAAATTCCTATGAACAGTGGGGCAAGTTAGCAGTACTGACTGAACAAATAAGGAGCTTCAGAGAAAACTGGAGGCTGCTTTACATGCCCTTATGGGCCTGGTACTGAACATCTAACAATGTAACTTGTGTAGGTTTGTGCAAACTGGCTCTGAATGGTTTAAATATTCATTCATTGTCACCATCAAACCCAAGAGCTTTAACAGTGGTTTAAAATTCAGAACAGCTGTTTAATCCTCTGCACTTGCAGGTTAGAGCATTACTGGATCTTTTTCTGATCTCGCCCCTTCAGGCATACCTTGCTGGGGTGCCCGGTTTTCTTGGGCAGCAGCGCAGCCTGGGCAGGACTCCACCCTGGGCTATGGTGACCCTCCCAGCAGCTTGTTGAGCTCTTTTTTATTGCAGATGGCGAACTACAGGTGGTGGGGGATGAGGCGGGTCTTCTTGTTGTCCCAGGCCACGTTGCCGGCCAACTTGAGGATCTCGGCCGTCAAGTTCTCGAGGACAGCGGCAGCTAGATGGGGGCTTTGGCCCTAACATGCTCGGCCTAATGACCCTTGCACAACAGCCAGTGGATACGGCCGACAGGGAACTGGAGACCAGCTCTAGAGGAGCATGTCTTGGCCTTGGTGCGCCCTTTGCCTCCGGTTTTACCATGACCAGACATTTTTCAGGGTTACTGGATGTGGTACAAGAATTTGGTCTAGATATTCCAGTAACCTTTAGACAAACAATGATAATTTAAAAATTGCTGTTGCAATTAGTTTTAAGGCATAAACCTGCTATCTATCTAAATCAACTCAATTCAGTAACAAAGGGGTTTACTTAAATCTTATTGGTTATGATAAAAAGGACTTGCATTTGTAGAAATCCTAATATTACAGCTACACAAATACTGTAACAGACTGTAATTTATCAGTCTTTGTTCTATAGATCGCATTCTCCTAATTTCAAATCAAAATATTTTTGCCTCAAAGTCTGCAGAATGCAAGTTTTGTAAACTGTATAGGGAGCTTGAATGTTACTAAGCAAATATGCTATAGTCTACCCTTAATTCAAAATTGCTTAATACAAATTTTATCTACTAATTCCAATTTTTAAGAATAAATTTACCTTGCTGTGTTATTTATGTTACTTAATTCAAATTAATGATTAATTCATTTTAATGCAATATCTATCAGACATAATTGAAGATAATTCAGTAGAAACTACCCAGCAGCAAGCATATGCTTCTCTTTATTTAAATCATTGCTAGAGCATGTGTTTTGTTTTGGCAAATAATTTATCATCCAGGTTTGTTCATTAGCTCAAGAATTTCTATGAAAAATTGCAAATCAAGTCTCATGGAGAACTGCAGATATGGTGGAACTTGCAGTAGGATGGCACACCATGAGAAAGTACTTGGCTTAAATCTTTACTGGTCAGCAATCATGATTGAATTGGATGAAAATTCACTGGTCCCCCCTCATTTACAGAGTGGCACTAACTTAGTTCACCAAAACTTAGCAGGAAGAAGAGTTTTAAAATAAGTTTTGAAGAAGGGTACAGACCCGAAACAATGAATATTCTCTGCTCAGATGCCGAATGACTTGCTGCTGGGCCTTTCTAGATCCTTCAGTTTCGTTTCAGCCAATGAACTGACTTTATAATAGATCAAGACAAAAGACATCAAGCACAAACAGCAGTGTCTGGAACTTTTTCAGTTGCAAAAATATGCTGCATTAATTACTGCATCATATATTTCAGCTCACCACTGCTCAGGGTTGGGGGGAAGGGAATGTGGGAGGAGATCGAGAATGGGGAGGTGTGGGGAAAAATGTTGATGAAAAATACTTCATAACTGCTCGGTCTCGCTCTCTCTCTCGGAACATAGTTAGAAGTGTCATAAGCATATACATGCCAGAGTTTTCGCTTCGTTCTTATGTGGTCAATATTTGCTCAGAACGACATTCAAAACAGGTAAACACACAACTGCGATAACATTGCAAAAGAGACAATAGCGACATTTACATATCACACATCTGAAAAGGGCTGAAATAAAGCTTTGATTGAACACTGAAGCTGCATAACAATTTTATGGATTTGAAGCTTTTGGAGAAGGGGACAGCAATACACAAACCATCCTGTTATATTGTTCATCTGTCAGCCAATGTCACTTAGTGCCTGGTGAGGTCTGAACAATCTGAGTGAAGATGGAATAAAGCTTCAAAACCACAAAAAAGGAGTCCTTACAGTTGTTCTTTTATTAGGCAATCACCTAAATTACTACTTTTTTTATATAACGATGAATAAACAGTCCTTAAGAAAAGAAGAGACAGCTGTTGAATTGTTGCTGCAGTAAATGATATGGTTACAGGAGGCAGGTAGACAGAAGCTTCATTTGTTCATTGTTGGTGCATTATCTGGTCGTTTTGTTTGAACGATTTTTTGTTTTGGCAGTTTAACTGCACCTTCTTCTTCACTTTCGCTCTCACAGATATGAACCACAACACTTGGAGTGCCTTCTGTTCCTGTATGAACTTCGTATTTGTCACCTACAGCACAAAGAAGGAAATGCAGCAATGGCTTCACATTTTGGCAAATAACAGCAAATCACTACAAATTAGATGAGGGAATTGTCCCTTCTCTTTCTGAAATAAATGAATGCATTTTGCACTTCGTATAATTGAGTGTTAAAAAGTGTAACATGGCAATGCCTTTCACATTCTGGGTACATGAACATGCATGCACTAACATGTCTATAAAGGAGACAGAACGGCTGTAACGAGTCACCAACAAAACCTGAGATCGTCTGTTATACAATTCACAACATTTACTTCAAACTATTCCTACATTTGAAAAAATTTAGCATTTTTGAATATATTGATTTCTGTGTTGGGATTGTAAGTTTTAAGACCCTAGATACCTGTTGTATTCCAAAATTGGGAACTTATCACCCCCACTCTGGTTGATAGATCCCTCAACTGTGTCTGACCCATCTCTTGCACTTCTGCCCTCACCCCTTCCCCTCCCTCCCAGAACCATGATAGGGTTCCCCTTGTCATCACTTTTCACCCCACCAGCTTCCGCCTTCAAAGAATCATCCTCTGCCAATTCCAGAATGATGCCATCACCAAACCCCCTCACCTCCCCTGTCGGCATTCCGTAGGGACTGTTCTTTGGTGACACCCGGACCCACTCCTCTAACACTCGCAACATGTCATCCCCTTCCCATGCAATCACAGGAGGTATAACACCTGCCCCTTTACATTCTCCCTCCTCACTGTCCAAGGCACCAAACACTCCTTCCAGGTGAAGCAGTGATTCTTTCACTTGCACTTCTTTCAATTTAGTCTATTGTATTCGCTGTTCACAATGCTGCCTCCGCTACATGGGGGAGACTAAACACAGACTGGGGGACCGCTTTGCAGAACTCATTCGCTCACCACACAAGCATGACCCAAAACTTCCTGTTGCTTGCCATTTCAATTCACCATCTTGCTATTATGTTCACCTTTCTGTCCTCAGCCTGCTGCAATGTTCCAGTGAAGCCCAATGCAAGCTGGAGGAACAGCACCTCATTTTCTGATTAGATACATTACAGCCTTCTGGACTTAACATTGAGTTCAACAATTTAAAAACATGAACTCTGTCCTTCATTTTTATATTTATTTTTCCCCAAACCCTCTGCCACCCCCCCCACCCCCACCCCCACCCCCACCCCACCGGGTCAGTCTGTAACTTATGTTTTGCTTTCAGAGAGCACTGACCCTTGTTCTGCTATTAACACATTCTGCAATCTGATCTTCATGCTGCTATTAGCACCTGTTTTAGTCTTTAGCACTATCATTAACACTCCCTTTGTCTTGTGTCTATGACATCTTTGTCAAATCTCCCCCGAGCTCCCATCTACCACTGACCTTCTATTTGGCTCCACCACTTCCACCCCCTCTCTCCAACAGTATAAAACCTATCACATTTCTACCTCTCTTCAGTCTTGAAGAAGTAATATGGATTCAAAATGTTAACTGTTTCTCTCTCCACAGAAGCTGCCAGATCTGTTGAGTTTTTCAGCTTTTTCTGTTTTTTATTTTATATTATAACAGGGATAATTATTTGCCTTAAGGAACTATTTTCAGGATCCACTAATACTTGGCAATAAATAGACAATCAAAGGCTTTAAGATGGATCACACTTTTAAACTGAATATTATAGAAAATGGCATCATGATATCTGTGTGGCCAGCTGTGTGTGACTTGCTTCAGCTGACATAATTCAGACTCAGCACATCCTAAAATAACTAGGCTCAGATTAACCATACAAACTTGTCACACTGTAGTTACACTTTTCCAGTCAAACCAGAGGATTCAAATGTTAGAAATGTTGCTCGATGGGGCTATGTTCTCAATGTTCCTTATTGCGGTGGGAATAATGTGGGAGGGGAACCTTAATCCCAAAAATGTTGTCAGAAAAGTTTTCCTTTTCCACTTTTACGTTTAGGTTTTAGCACTCTTGGAGGAAACTGGGGCCAGAAATAATGTTCATCAGGAAAATGCTAGAAACTTTTTTTAAATTTAACCTAGCACTTCAGATAAGAAGTTACTAGTTGAAAACACAATGGCAGATACAGGCTCTGTAAATTTTCAGTTTTGTGAAGCTATTCACAGATTGGGCAGATAATGTAATTCCAGAATAAGAGGTTTACATAGGTAAAAGTCAATTTAAATGTGGACACAGGAATTTATAATGGGAAGTTGATATGAAAAATGTGACAACAAGCAGTCAAATTGTGCAGGCAGAAGATGCACCCAGATGCAAAATTTTTAATTTGTTATTTGGCTCCACCTCCTCCAACCCCTCTCTTCAACAGTATAAAACCCATCGCAATACTTCAGAGAGAGAGAGACAAAGAGGGTAAACAGCTTCAGCTGCCTGTTTCAATACAGCATTGTCTTGATCTCTCTGCAGCTTGATAAAAAGTCTCTTAATGTACCCCACTTGCTTTATATTCCAGCGAAATTCTATTAGTCCATGTCTGCTGCAGTCATTGTTTTAGAACAGGTAACTGCATTTTGATCTCATCTCAGAAACATTTGCAAAATTTCAGGATAGTGTGAAGCCAACAGGAGATGGGATCTTTCACATTCCCCAGGGGGTTGATTGTCTTTTTTTTACATCCTACATTATGGAATGCAAGCTGTATATTATAGCCGTCTGGACAGTCTCCATTGTCTTTAGAAGGTTTCAGTTTTTTTAAATCCAGCCAGAAAAGGAAAAATTAGAAATTGTATCTTTATAACAAGCACACTCTTGTAAGGCTGTAGTGGCTGACATAAAAGCAAAAAACTGCAGATGCTGGAAATCCAAAACAAAAATAAAAATACCTGGAAAAACCAGAACAGTTCTGTTGAAGAGTCATATGGACTCGAAACGTTAACTGTGTTCCTCTCCGCAGATGCTGCCCGACCTGCTGAGTTTTTCCAGGAATTTTTATTTTTGTAGTGGCTGACTGTCATGTTGCTTGCTTAAAGGCACCCACTCCTTTTTCTAGTGCATCAGACATTTCGAGGGGCCTCAGTCTCTGTCTGCCTTCTCTCTAAGAAGTTTACAGATAAGACTGGTAGTTCCTGGCCAGTTAAGTTGTTTATATCCCATTCATTAACATCCAAATCTATGACAACTTGGCTAGCGATCAGCTACCTTGTTTTCACAGTGCTATTTCATGTGCTTGCTAGCTCCTGATTATAGGTCATGGTCAATTAGAGGATTCCAGTGCTGCTTTCTTCTCACTGGCATGTCCAGTGTGGGAGAAAATTCCTACAATTTTGCCTGCGGACTGAAAGCAGTAAGGTGTGAGTAAACTCTACCACAAACGTTCAATAACCCAGGGTTTACCAATGAATGTTCACCAACAACAAATCATCACCTGCAGCTTTTGTTTAACTAGGTGATGGGTGCAGTAACTGCTGATGTTGTCACAGTCAGTTGCATTCAGAGTCGCACTGAAAGTCTTTTTCATCAACAGCTCCACCAACAAAACGCATTTTCATGATAGCAGTTGCTTGGATTACAAAAATATCATCAGCATAACAAACAACTGCTTTCTGGAGATACTGCAGTCGACTATTTTTAATGATTGAAGCAAGAGCTTGCCAACAGGAAGATTCAGGGCATTCAACTGACTAATCAGAAACCTTGGCTGATGCCAACTCCTCAAGATGAGGGTCAGGGTTTTACGGCCCTGCCACAGCGTGTCTCACCCCCCGGTGGACGCGGTGAGCCACTTAAATCTCCATTCAGTTTGGAGGGACCGTACCATCGTATCGGGTGGATGCAGCTATTCTGCAATTCTCAGAAGAACCATGCTGAAAAGCATTTTTAATCTGTAATACTGTTCAGAATGGAGATCTTTAGAACCGGATTGCATACCAGCACGGAATGAAGGCTGCCCCGCTGCACTGGTTAATCCAGAATTCTACTTTATTCTTGTTCGTACAGTATTCCTCTCTGGCGTATTTGTAAAATTGATTTTTCCAAAGGAGAAAATAAAACCAATCAAGATTTCTAACCAATATCCTGACCTCAGCGCATTCAGTTTTCTAGCCAATATCACTATCAAATTGGGTTTGCTCTTCTTCACCTTTGGAGTTGGACTCAATTGCAACTTACGGATGAGATGTTCACTTGTTCTAATAAGTGCAGTATGTTTAGTACTCCATGCTGGAAAGCATACTCATAAAGTGACCATCAGTAATAATCTGGTAAATATCTGAGCTAACCAAACCTTTTTTCCGTCCATTTCTTTAATTTTAAAACCAAGTCTGTAATTGGCACCAGCCCTTGTCATCACGTAAAAATGTCATTTGCAAAAAACTACAAAGAAACCTTCAATAGGCTTCAAGCATTGTTCCAATTGTTTTGTGTGTTTGTACTGCCTCACTTAGTCAATATTAAAATTCAGAAGCTATAAATTCCAGGATTTCAGAGCTTTTAAATTGTCCGTGAGTCAGCTGTTACAAGGGTGTGCTTGTTATAAAGATACAATTTCTAATTTTTCCTTTTCTGGCTGGATTTAAAAAATACAAAACCCCTCTAAAGACAATGGAGACTGCCCAGATGGCTACAATATACACCTTGCATTCCACCAAGTGGGATGTAAAAAAGGACAATCAGCCACCTCTCCCCCCCGCACCCCCCGCCAAGGAGTGTGAAAGACCCCATCTCCTGTTGGCTTTACACTATCCTGAAACTTTGCAAATGTTTCCGAGATGAGACATCAAAATGCAATTACCTGTTCTAAAACAATGACTGCAGCAGACATGGACTAATAGAATTTCGCTGGAATATAAAGCCAGCGGAATACATTAAGAGAATTTTTAATCAAGCAGGAGAGAGATCAAGACAATGCTGTACTGAACCAGGCAGCTGAAGCTATTTATCCTCTTTGTCTCTCTCAGAAGAATTATCCCCAGATTTGCAAAGTAACCGTCTTAAGAGGAATCTACTGAAAATTGAGATCTTTTGGGAATAAAATGTGGAAATCTGCTCTGTTCACAACACGCAGGAAAACAACTGAACAAAATGGCCACAACGTGGAATCGCCAGATCGAGACCAGCTAACCATACACTCCTTTGTATCTTCTTCATGAACTGTAAAGAAATTCTCAAGTCTATCATCTTATTTTGTTATCTGTACTTGTGTGCATGTGTTTGGGCCTGGGCGAATGTGTGTGTGTGTGGTAAGTGGCCCAGGTGAATGTGTGAATGGTGGTTACATTTTACCTAGTTTTTTTTAAATTCAGGATATAGTTTCAATAAGCTTGACCTGTTCTTTGTTTAACCTAAGAAAACCTGTCTAACTAATTATTTACAAACTGAAAGCATAAATAGTGGGACTCCTGCAGTTCTGGCGAAGCACCTCCCCTATAAATTCACAAAACAACTCTGTACGGTCAGACCTGGGCTGAATAGTACCGGGGAGGGAGGGGTGGGCGTGGATGGTATGCCCCCCTAGAAACAATGTTAGCATGGAGCATGTTGGCCCTGAAGAGAGTGACCCCACCCCCACCATTCCCGCTCTTCAAGCCCTTAAATTAAAAAAAAAAATCAGGCTTCCCATTCCTGCCTTGCTGCCCACACCAAATATTTTATTGTGTGGGCAGTGTGTTGTCATTGGCTTGACAACAAGTCTAATTCACTCTCGTTTATTCATTTAAATATGGCAGGTGGAATGCCGATTTTGGTGCCCCGTCTGCCCTGCATATTATGGGGGGAGAACCCGGGGTGGGTGGGAAGGTGGTGGGATGGGTGCCCACCCTATTTTACGTGCACTTTCCTGTGGGAAACATGTCTTTTGGGGGCACATGAAATTCAGCCCCTGGAGGGGGAGAATTGGGGAGTCATTTTACCGCTCTTTACATGGTCGTAACTCAACCTATACCGCTTTACAATAAGATTGGGTTTGACTTGTGGTTTTCTCAATTTTTCCACCTGGCTGAAGCCACAAGCTGGACTTAAAATATTGAGTTCTCTTCCTACTCTGGTCGGTTAAAATGCAAAATTTTCAACCACAATTCTAATGGGTCTCAGAGGTTTTTTTTAAAAAAAAGTTATTGTCTTTTCCTGTAGGGTTCAGGTTCGCAGTGCAGTTTATGAGCCACGAACTAGTATAAGAGGAGTGCAGTGTGGAGGTTGGCTGGTGAGAAGGCCCACCTCCATCACTGGCAACAGTAGCAAGGCTCCTGTCTAAAGGCCCCCACTCCCTCCACCCACACCTTCTGCCACCCCATGCCCTCTCCATGCACCCCCATGTCTCTTTCATAGCCACTCACCCAGTATCCATTGTGTACTGTTCTCAGATTCCATACAGTATCAATGGAAAATATTAATATTCCTTGGGAAAATAATCTCTCACCATCCAAAAAAAGCCTCCATTATACACACCATCATTGACACTAAGAAAAAAATGCATTCTGCCCTGTAAAAAAAACCTTGTAATGCTTGTAATCCTATAGCTCGTCAACAAATCACATCACATCAAAGGCGTAATCTGTTATTACAACCTCTGAAATCTGTCATTCATTCTCAGATAAATGGAACACCGACTGTGCTGAAACCCTTGAAACTTGAAAGAAAGCTAAGCATTCATAATGGTCAAAGCTGTCCAAACAATAGAGTACTCTGAGATGGAAAGAACAGGAGGTGCTCATTTCAATTTCAAAGCAGAGTGCTTGTGAATGAATGGAAGGGAGCAGGTGGTTAGATTTTTTCTAGTGTCAAAAGCAGCTTTTTTTAGTTCTGCCAGAGCTCTCACTCCATTTAAATCATAGAACAAAATGTAACACTACAGGTTGACAGGGTATTTTGTAACATTTTTCACTGCATCAGGTTACTTTTTCCATTGGAAAAGTACTGTAATGCACGTGAACAACTACACAATGCTAGGTCAATGTATAGATCAACTTAACCCTTTGCAGGGCAGATCCCTATGATTAATCTACGTTAGAATACAATGACATTTGAAGTGTGAAAACATTTTACACACCTTTCAGAATGGTCTCAACTCTATAGGGAGAATTTTGGCTGGGCGGGCACGCAGCCGATTTCCGTCCGCGATCCGCTGAGCGCCGCCATTTTATGTGGGCGGGCCAATTCAGCCCACCCAGCGTTACGCACACCCGGAAGTGCTCAACGCTCCCTGTGCGGGCGGGGGGAGGAGGAGGGAGAGTTGGGGCCTGTGCTCTTTCGCACATGTGCGCGAAAGAGTGCAGAAATCTCCGAGGCAGCTCCGTGCCTCAGGGAGATTAATTTGATTGTGAAAAACTGAAAAAAAAAATTTTAAAAAATCATTCAGACATATCCCCTCAGTTGGAAGTGTCACATGAGCTAGGGCATATCTACGAATTTTATTTAAAAACTTTATTAAACTTATAAATCCTTCATGAAACCTCATCCCACCTGGGCTCTTCGCCTGCCTGGCAATCTTAAGGTTGGACGAGCAGCCCAGGCAATGAGTTCAATTAGGTACTTAATGGCCTTAACAGGCCTTTGACAGTTCGGCGGGCGTGTAGCCGACTCCGCTGTGTGCCTGGCAGACTGAAAATCGGAATGACGCGCGGTGACGTTGGGACGCACACCCTGCGTTCACCGCTTGTCATTTTATATGTCAGTGTGCAGGGCCCGCTCCCGCCTGCCGACTGGAAGATCCTGAGCTATTTTCTCAAACCCGGTGTGCTTTTAACGGGCTTGCAAAACACCACCAGGTGAAAATGGTGTGCAGGAAGAAATCTGATTTTTATTCCTCATTTAAAACCTCAACGGAGGTGGGTGTGCGTTTTGCAGACTAGGCATTCCCAACCCACAAAAACGCCCGAGATAATGTCATGGGGTTGGGAATGCAGAGGAAAATCGGATTTCCTCCAAAAAGAAAATTCAAACTGTGACCATTTGTGCACTGAAACATGCCTTCAGACAGAAATTAGGCCCAAAACATCAAAAAATTCCCTTCCTGGTGTAAGGAGCATATCATTTTATTTTCTGTTGGACTATGGATTAGAATTGTGTGAAGAGCAGAGCAGCTAAATAGTCCCTAGCCTGAAAGGAACAAGACCTAAGACCGGAACTCATTTCTTGCTCTCAACTCCATTCTCTCTCCCCTTGTCCAGTCCCTTCCCACCCACATCCGTGATTCCTCTGACACCCTACATCATAACAACAATTTCCAGTTCCCTGGCCCCAACCGCTTCCTCTTCACCATGGAGGTCCAATCCGTCTACACCTCCATCCCCCACTGGGATGGTCTGACGGCCCTTAGCTTCTTCCTCGAACAGAGGCCCGAACAATCCCCATCCACCACTACTCTCCTCCATCTGGCTGAACTTGTTCTCACACTGAACAATTTCTCCTTTAACTCCTCTCACTTCCTCCAAATAAAAGGTGTGGCTATGGGTACCCGCATGGGCCCCAGCTATGTCTGTCTCTTTATGGGGTATGTGGAACAATCCTTGTTCCAGTCCTACTCTGGCCCCCTCCCACAACTCTTTCTCCGGTACATCGATGATTACTTCGGTGCTACTTCATGCTCTCAACTGGACCTGGAAAAATTTATTAATTTTGCTTCCAATCTCCACCCCTCCATCATTTTCACATGGTCCATCTCTGACACTTCCCTTCCCTTCCTTGACCTCTCTGTCTCAATTTCTGGTGATAAGACTGTCCACCAATATCCATTACAAGCCTACCGACTCCCACAGCTACCTCGACTACAGCTCCTCACATCCCGCTTCCTGTAAGGACTCCATCCCATTCACTCAGTTCCTTCGCCTCCGTCGTATCTGTTCTGATGATGCTACCTTCAAGAACAGTTCCCCTGACACATCCTCTTTCTTCCTTAACCGAGGTTTTCCACCCACGGTGGTTGACGGCCCTCAACCGTGTCCGGCCCATCTCCCGCGCATCCGCCCTCACGCCTTCTCCTCCCTCCCAGAAACATGATAGGGTCTCCCTTGTTCTCACTTATCACCCCACCAGCCTCCGCATTCAAAGGATCATCCTCCGCCATTTCCGCCAACTCCAGCATGATGCCACCACCAAACATCTTCCCTTCACCCCCCTGGCGGCATTCCGCAGGGATCGTTCCCTCTGGGACACCCTGGTCCACTCCTCCATCAACCCCTACGCTTCAACCCCCTCCCATGGCACCTTCCCATGCAACCGCAGAAGGTGCAACACCTGCCCCTTTACTTCCCCTCTCCTCACCGTCCAAGGGCCCAAACACTCCTTTCAAGTGAAGCAGCATTTCACTTGCACTTCCCTCAACTTAGTCTACTGCATTCGTTGCTCCCAATGCGGTTTCATCTACATTAGAGAGGCCACACGCAGACTGGGTGATCGCTTTGCAGAATACCTTCGGTCTGTCTGCAAGCATTACCCAGACCTCCCTGTCGCTTGCCATTTCAACACTCCACCCTGCTCTCATGCCCACATGTCCATCCTTGGCTTGCTGCATTGTTCCAGTGAAGCTCAACGCAAACTGGAGGAACAGCATCTCATCTTCCGACTAGGCACTTTACAGTCTTCCGGACTGAATATTGAGTTCCACAATTTTAGATCATGAACTCTCTCCTCCATCCCCACTCCCTTTCCGATTTTCCCCCTCCTTTTTGTTTTTTCCAGTAATTTATATAGATTTTTTTTCCCCACCTATTCGATTATTTTTAAATGTATTTCCATCCATTGTTTTATCTCTACCTTTTAGCCTTTTTTGATCCCTTCACTCCACCCCCACTAGGGTTATCTGTACCTTGCTCATCCTGCTTTCTACCCGTAATTAGCACATTCCTTTAGATAATATCACCACCTTCAACACCTCTTTGTCCTTTTGTCTGTGACATCTTTTGGTTATCTCCACGTATCACTGGCCCTCTATCCAGCTCTACTTGTCCCACCAGCCCCCACCCCCCTTAAACCAGCTTATATTTCACCTCTCATCAATTTTTACTTAGTTCTGTTGAAGGGTCATATGGACTCAAAACATTAACTGTGCTCCTCTCCGCAGATGCTGCCAGACCTGCTGAGTTTTTCCAGGTATCTTTGTTTTTGTTTTGGATTTCCAGCATCCGCAGTTTTTTGCTTTTAAGACCTAAAACTTCTTTCTCCTGTGTGTGGAAGATTCCAGTAACTCCACAATAGCTAGCTGGCCTTTTCTCCTTATATCTCTGTAACCTGCTCTTTCTCTCTGAAGACCCCTGTCCAGAGGTAAAGGGAAATATCACTGTTAGAGACATTGAAAGGTAAGTGCTCAACCAGTGAGCTAAGTACTGAAAGACCACCTCGTATCATCAACAAGAAGTGAAAGGAATTTGGAAGACATTGATCAAAATCAACCCATTGAATCCTGTACACTGGAATTGGTGCTGTTGAGCTGTTTTATCCCACCCTTAATATCCATGTTTTGGGTGCGTGTGTGTGTGTGGATTTAAGAAGAGGGTCAAGTTTAAATTATAGTGTTAAAAGTTAGCAGTTCATATTCCTTTCTTTTGCCACTGGTTAATGACAGTTTGTTCAATAAACAGTTATTATTAAGTTTACAGACCTGGTGCTCGTATTCTGTTAACCTAAATTAAACAGTTAGGTAGAATTGGGGCAGTTCGGTGAAACTTTATACATTAGTCATGTCTCAGGGAACAGTGGGGCTTGACATTACAGCGCACTATCCCCAGTGAGTCATGACACTGGGCAACTCACATGCAGAGCAAATTACTTTGCAAACCATGCATTGCAATATACAATCTTAACATTTTTAATTTTGATTTAAAAAAAATAATAAATTTATAGCATCAAATTTGATTTGTACCTCAGTATTTCACTTTACATCATTTATTAAAAGTGAAAATGCCCTTTCAAAATACTGAGTGAATGTTCAAAATATCTGCTGCTATAGACCAGCAGAGGGCACTGAAAACTGAAAAGTTATAAAACAAAAACAGAATTACCTGGAAAAACTCAGCAGGTCTGGCAGCATCGGCAGAGAAGAAAAGAGTTGACGTTTCGAGTCCTCATGACCCTTTGACAGAACTTGCGTTCGAGTCCAAGAAAGAGTTGAAATATAAGCTGGTTTAAGGTGTGTGTGTGGGGGGCAGAGAGATAGAGAGACAAAGAGGTGGAGGGGGGGGGGGGTGGGGGGGGTGTGATTGTAGGGACAAACAAGCAGTGATAGAAGCAGATCATCAAAAGATGTCAACGACAATAGTACAATAGAACACATAGGTGTTAAAATTAAAGTTGGTGATATTATCTAAACGAATGTGCTAATTAAGAATGGATGGTAGGGCACTCAAGGTATAGCTCTAGTGGGTTTTTTTTTATATAATGGAAATAGGTGGGAAAAGGAAAATCTTTATAATTTATTGGAAAAAAAAGGGGAAGGGGGAAACAGAAAGGGGGTGGGGATGGGGGAGGGAGCTTACGACCTAAAGTTGTTGAATTCAATATTCAGTCCAGAAGGCTGTAAAGTCCCTAGTCGGAAGATGAGGTGTTGTGACTGAAAAGTTATACGTTGTTCAAATATTTTACGTTTGGTATTCTTTTACTTCATTGCTTTAATTCTATCCAGGTGACTGTAAATATTTTGCCTGCATATTTTTGTGAAAAGATTCAAGCAAATGTTTACAGCTTATACCAGAGCATAGGAATTAATAGCAAGGTCAGGTCAACATCCAGTAGCAGGTGCTTAGTAACTAAACCCATTACAGATGTCAGCTAAATGCACCTCAGGTCTAATCCGTCTTAGAGTGCTTCTTTATGGAACAATGGTTTCACTGTGGATTGTTCCTAATCAATAGATTTTAAAAATACATTTTGAAAGAGTGAAACCTTGATGTTGAAAGATCTCTAACAGGCAAAACCATAAGGAAATGTCCATCCTCTGGAATGGAGAGTAAACTTTCTTCTACAGGGTAAAAGACAATGCTCATGGATCACTGCAAAACATACCATTTAACAACTTTGTCTAGCCATTAATCAAAAGTATAACCTATTATTGCAAAATTGCTACAGCCAACAAATATTTAAGACAATACATTCTGGGCTACTTAAACAGAAATGCTCAATTCTCAGACACATCTGCACTCTAATCTGCTGATTGACCTTGACTTTGTGGGCTGAGAACATTCTTACCAATGTCGAGTGAATGTAATTCTCTAAAGGAGAGATCCTTCATCTCAGCAGTAAGTAAAAACTGACACCAATTGTTTCACCATACATAACTATGGGGTAATGATCAAAATTTACTGCCTTTCTACACCAGATTTGATTTAAAAAAAACCAAGCTTAGAGCACATGCACACTAAATCTACATAATCACTCAATTCTTTTTTATTCATAATGCTATATCCCACCTGGACCAAGAGTAGCAATTGCACGTAGAAGGTCATAATTAATAGTGGGAGTAGCATCTTCAATCGGATGCCATCCAACTGGAGGAGAGGCTGGAGGGGAGATGAGAAACTGTTTCACAGGTGGAGGCGGGCTCAAGTACATGTTATTGACCTCATCTTTGCTGTTCTGGACCTGAAAAATAAAACCCATTAATACATGGAAACTCTGGTTACCAAAGTAGCTTAATAAATTACGATGGTTAAAGTTGCCATAGCAGAAATGTCAAGGCTTTTCTTTTTAATTACATCACCACTTCTTTCATTCTGTAGCTGTGAAGGTTTCTTAACTGTTTCTTATTCCTCTATGCACGCCATGTACTCATTGTTTAGAAATTTTGGACCAGTAAAGGCCATAGGATTCAAACGAAAAAACATTCATCACATTTTCACAGGTCAGCCATACTTAGCCATGTTTACAACAGATCCCTCAGATTTTTCTCTCTCCCGAAATGACATTTAAGTGTCTCCACTTGCCTGGTTCAATAGCTTGCCTAATAATGAATAAGCGTTAAGTTCAATATACTTTGAGTGAAGAAATAATAGCCGAGTTTCCTCTTTCCAACTAACTTTTAACTTGTCATTTATAACCCGAGTCTCCTCTAACCTGAAGTAGGCTCCAGTTCTGCTGGAGGGTCACATTGGCACAGCAGCTGCCTGTCGTCTCCGTGGGCTCCTCTCAGGGCGCTCCAGATGAGGGCGGCAGCTCCTCCACCCCTCTGCCAGTGACCATTGCATCGAGTGAGGCTGCAACAAGTGGGGAGATGTCAGCTGTGGAACTGGCAGCTCCGTCCCAGGTGGGGCCAGCACAGGCTCCATGGGCCAGAGGACGGCCACCAAGGCCAACAGGACAGCAGAGTGAGCAGGCTGTCTCAGATACCAGTCCCAGCAAGGGGGCAGTACCAAGACATAGCACCCGAAAACATAAACATAAGACACCTTAGGCACACCACGGGTTTATCACTGGTGCTTTTGTGTTGGCCCGCAACGAGGTCTTTATGAGTTGGTGTGATGTTAAACACCTTTGTCATTTTGTTCTCAAGTTCCTTTTGCAACCACTATCAGCGACACATGATCTGGGGGGTACTGGAGTGTGTCCACTGAACAGTCCAGGCATCGGAAGTGCATTTTAAGACGACCAATGGCTCTCTCCACCACAGCCCTTGTAGAGGCTTGGCTCCTATTGTACCGTTGCTCAGCTTGTTCTTGGATGGTGGAGAGGCGTCATGAGCCATGTTCTAAGGGGATAGCCCTTGTCACCCAGCAGCCATCCACCCAGCCGGGCTGGAGCACTGAAGTGCCCCGGCACCTGGGAGTGTCTGAGGATGTAGGCGTCCTTTTGTTATACCATTAAATTCAGACATGTCATCATGGCTAAGGGTGCCTCTTTTCTTTTGTAGGTGGATGGCTATCAATAATGTTATGAGTGATTTGTGGCACATTCAGCTTTATTGACAAGGCCCTTAGTTAATGTTCCTATCCAGGCAGATTTTGCACTCAGATATCGGGTATGGAGCCTAGGATTGTCCTGGAGGTCCATATGTGGTATGGGAGCTGAAGGTTCATTGGATTAAAGCCTCCCGGGTGTCCCTGTCTCCCTCAGTATGCCCAGGTCAGCGTCTTTCCCCTCAGCATTTCCCTGTGCATTCTCATCCTCAGACTCATTGCTGGACTCAAGATATACAGCCGCAGCCACTGCGTCTACATCTTCTTCATCCATAGCAGCCTCCCTTTCCAGCGCAAGATTGTGGAAAGTGCAGCATGCAACCACTATCAGCGACACATGATCTGGGGGGTACTGGAGTGTGCCCACTGAACAGTCCAGGCATCGGAAGCGCATTTTAAGAAGACCAATGGCTCTCTCCACCACAGTCCTTGTAGAGGCGTGGCTCCTATTGTACCATTGCTCAGCTTGTTCTTGGATGGGGGAGAGGCGTCATGAGCCACATTCTGAGGGGATAGCCCTTGTCACCCAGCAGCCATCCACCCAGCCGGGCTGGAGCACTGAAGAGCCCCGGCACCTGGGAGTGTCTGAGGATGTAGGCGTCATGGAAGCTGCCTGGGTACCTTGCACAGACTTGCAGAATCAGCATTCTGTGATCACACACTATCTGCACGTTCATGGAGTGGAAGCACTTCCTGTTGACGAAGGCACCGGGCTCACCTGCTGGCGCCTTAATGACCACATATGTACAGTCTATTGCACCCTGGACGCAGGGGAAGTCAGCAATTGCCACAAAGCCTCTGGCTTGCTGTGCCTGACTTGCCTGGTCGCAGAAGTGGATAAGGTCAATGCCTGTCTGAACAGAGCGTCTGTAACCTGCTTGACACAAGTGTGGACAGCTGATAGGGAGACATTGTAAAGATCATCCGCCGGCCCCTGGAAGGAGCCAGAGGCATAGAAGTTGAGGGTAGCTGTGACCTTTAGAGCCACTGGCATGGGGTGTTCACCCACACAGTTAGCGGAGATCTCAGGCCTAATCATCTGACAGATATAGTTGATTATCTCCCTTGGCACACAAAGCCTCCTTCAGCACTGCACCTCAGACATATTGAGGTAGCTGCTTCACCGGCTGTATACCCTGGCAGCAGGATAGTGGAATCTTTCACCTTGGACAACCTGTTGGCCCTGCATCCTTTGTGCCTGCACCTCTCGTCCCAAAGGTGGCTCCCCTGGAGACTGAATGTGCACTCCTGGCCTCCTCCCCACTTCTAGCCCTCCATTCCTCCTCAAAGGAGGTGCTTCCAGAGGAGAGTTCAGCTCCCATTCCCAGGCTAAGGGGAGGCTTCCTGAAACCCGCAGGCCCAAAAATGATTCTTCATTGCAGAGTGCTGACCTGAAGGTTGAGAGTCCAGTCCAAGCAGCTGGTATGCATTTTGAAGTATCGCTGCTCACACAGGATCAGTTACTTTGCAAATTAAATATTTGACAAAGCACACTCACGACCCCACTGATCCCTCTTATCCTGCCCGTGGATGGCATGGGCACCGAAAAAAAATCGTTGTCATTTGGCGCCTCAAGGGCCTTAAGTGGTCTGCTAATTAATGGCGGGTGCACATCGGAGATAATCGCGCACCTGCCTACTGAAATATTGCGATGGCGCACAGTGATGTTGGGATGCTTGCCCGCCGTCACTGCGTGTCATTTTATGCGTTGGTGTGTGGGTTCCGCCCCCCTACGCCAACAGGAAAACTCTACCCCAGTTTGCGATCGACCAAGGCCACATTTTCAGCCATCGGATGTTGGGAAACTCATTGTAATACTTCTGCACTTCATCATTAGGCCAGCCCGCCTTTATGAGGGAGGGGTGGTGGGGGCAAGGTCAGCCCTGCTGTCGAGGCGACTTATTGGGTCGTGGAGGGGGGAGGCAAGGGCTGCCTTGCAGTTGAATATAGCACCAAGCATTAGGGGAGGGGGTGTAGAGTGGTCAAGGGAAGAGGCCACGCATTAGGGACACCTTATTGGAAGTGACCATTTGTCTGCAACTGAGACAGTACAAGCGCAGCCATTGAAATGACTGGAGTGGGGCTTCTAGCTTATCTACCTACCCAAGCAACGCAGAGACAAAGTGCCACCAAGTGTTCCAGAGTTTTTCACTGCACCCCGCCCCTCCGGCACAGACTGCAGTTATGAGCATTTAGTAGACTGCAGAACAGTTGTATGACTGCACACAGTGGACATGCTAAAGCTGGCCATGCAGCAGTCACTGGTGGAGGTGCTCACAGCCCCTTGCAAAGTCAGCATCCCGGTTTGGACCAGTCTCCCTGAGCCTTGCAGCATGGGTTAGGAGAATGCCCGTGCCTGAGCTGAGAGCACAGCATGCAGTCCAGTGGGCAAAGCTGCAGCCAGTCAGGTAGAGTGGGGTGGAGGTGGCTGTGGTTTTGGGCAGCCATGCAACGCACTAATCTCTGGCCCATCCAAATGGTGGCCAGCACTGCGGGAAATGTTAAGGAGCCTTCAGACTTAACCGGAACAGGTTCTTAGTACACCCATGTTAACCCACGTGTCTCTCTCTTTCATCCTGCAGGAGCACAACATCAGGAACATGGAAAACAAAAACAGAAACAGAAACACCTGGAAAAACTCAGCAGGTCTGGCAGCATCGGTGGAGAAGAGCACAGTTGACGTTTCGAGTCCTCATGACCCTTCAACAGAAGTAAAAATAGGAAAGGGGTGAAATATAAGCTGGTTTAATTGGTGGGGGTGGGGGGGGGGGGTGTGTGTTTGTTGGGACAAGAAGCCAGTAATAGGTGGAGATAACCAAAAGATGTCACAGGCAAAAGGACAAAGAGGTGTTAAAGGTGGTGATATTATTTAAAGGAATGTGCTAATTAAGAGTAGAAAGCAGGACAAACAAGGTACAGATAGACCTAGTGGGGGTGGGGTTGGGGGAAGGAATACTAAAAAGGCTAAAAGGTAGAGATAAACAATGGGTGGAAATACATTTAAAAATAATGGAAATAGGTGGGAAAAAAAATCTGTACTTGTATGTCCTGCTTTCTACTCTTAATTAGCACATTCCTTTAGATAATATCACCACCTTCAACACCTCTTTGTCCTTTGGTCTGTGACATCTTTTGGTTATCTCCACCTATTACTGGCTTCTTGTCGCAACAACACCCCCCCTTCCCCCTTAAACCAGCTTATATTTCACCCCTTTCCTATTTTTACTTATTCTGTTGAAGGGTCACTCGAAACATCAACTGTGCTCTTCTCCGCCGATGCTGCCAGACCTGCTGAGTTTTTCCAGGTATTTCTGTTTCTGTTTTTGTTTTGGATTTCCAGCATCCGCAGTTCTTTGCTTTTATCAGGAACATGGAGCCTGGTGAATTAGCTGTATGCCTGATGGCCTACAGAGAGCGAAGGCAACGGAGGAGAAAGCAACTGAGGATCCTGGCTGTTACTCACAATAAGAGGCTGTGGTGGAAGAATTAATCCAGGCTGGTCTCTTGGTTAAAGTTGTTTTTTTTCCAAGACAACTCCTCAGTGCTACTAACTTCCTGGTAGCTTCCACATAAGGTGTTCCAGCTGTACCTTTTTATTCTATTCAGTTGGGATAATTAATGCCCATCATCTGTTTAACTGCCAACTGGATTCAACAAGATGATTGGCATATTAACAGATTCCCTCTTTCCTTAAACTACCATTTTATCTTAGAGATCCCTTTTCTTTCTAACATCTCCTTTCTCTGGCTAGGTCTACTCGTAGTCTTTTCTCCGTGACACTTTTCGTGGAATGAACGGTGTCCCAAAGAGACCGGTTATCAACATAACATTCTATGGGCAAACTTTTCCCACATTGCTCCTTATATAGTATTTCTGTCAATATATTGGACAAGTAAAACACCATATCTAATGCTCTACTGAGGCTAACATTTCAGCAGCTAAGGTGCTTTTCACTCCCCTTTTTATTTTCTTGGCCTCCCAGTGGGCAACATTCATCATTCTTTCCCAGCAAGAATATGATAAACCCTGTTGTGCTAGAGTACCCAACTGGAAGATTGGCTTGTGAAGCATTGCAAAAAACGACCAACCTCATATCTTCTGGATCACATGAGGCTGGAAACTTGAGCACACATCTTTCAGAATTTAAATGTTTTATTTGCTCTCAGAACTTGCTCAACTGTAGCATGTTTCACCATGGTACTCAGCTGCAACACATCATAACTAACGTCAGGCCTAGTCTGAGTGCACAACCAGTTCACCTGCCCAATCAAACTTCTCAACTGTTCCATTTCTTCCTTGGCAGCAGGATCCTCTTTTTGAGAGCATCTACCATGAGTTATTGGGATATAACTAACATTTTCTAGATAAGATTGTTGATTCAATGTCACTCCTAACTTGCTCTGCTTAATGTCTAAACCTATGTATTTAAAGGCCCCAGAAGCCTGATTTCTGACCTGGAATTCTTTCTTTATCTTCTCGATTATCCATTGCTCAAATTCTACAGATCCTCCCCACTAGAAATCATCAACATGCATGATAAAGATCCCAGCTAGTTTCTCCTTATGATACCAGTAGAACATCGCGGGGTCTGCCTTTAACTGAATGCAACCTGTTTTCAACAAGACAGACCTTGCCAAAAAATACCAAACTCTTGAAGCATCATTCAACCCATAAACACACTTATTCAATTTCCATAGCTTTCCTTCTGTATCCCCAGTTTCTTTGGGCGGTTTCAAAAAAACTTCCCTTTGAAACTTCTGTAAAAACGCAGCCTTTATATCAATCGATTTTCACTCCCAGGAATAGGATCCAAAATAGCTAAAAAAAACTTCAACCTCACTTTCCCCACAGTAGGCGAGTCCACTCTGACATCCTGATCTCCTAGTCTCTCTCCAAAGCCTCAGGCTACTAATCTCACTTTGGCCTTATATGTGCCATCTGGGAGTACCTTTTCTGCACAGACCCATCTGTGAAATAAAGCTGGCTGTCCTCTGTCAGTTAATTCAAAATATATCTCAAATTCCTTCCAACTTTCTAACTCTTTCTGTTTGGCTTCCTTTATCAGCTTATTTTCCAATTTATTAACAGCTACTAGAATCTCTCTTGTCATAAGGACTTCTACTTCTATTGAATTTGCCAGCTTGTTCTCTATTCTTCCTTGTTAAGCTACGGCCTCTACTCACTTTCCTCGTTTTTTCTGGACTGCTACTATATGACCATCTTTCCATGTGAACAGAACTCCGTTCGCAAGTCCGTGATTTTTTTCTTGGGTCATGACCACTTTCTGGTCCACTGTCAGAACTCACTGCGCTTTCTGGGTTTCCACATCTTTACCACGGTTTGCCAATCAATAGGTCTTGTCTCCTGTCCTTAATCCTGTTCATTTAGCCAATGTTTATACCTACCAGTGGCCTTTCCTGCTCTCCCTGTGATTGTCACATCCCTCCATACACTGGTCCCTTCTGGCATGTATGTTACCTTTGCTCCTACTTTGGGTAGTTGCCCTTTTGGACGAATAGCATTTTCCTGTACCTCAGTATTACTTTGTTCATAGTCAGTCAACCGTGTATCTGCTCCTCATAACTACCCAGTGTGTGTGTGTGTGTGTGTGTGTGTGTGTGTGTGTGTGTGTGTGTGTGTGAAGTGCATGGTGCCTTCTCGTGTTCTATGTCCTGTTCAGAACCTGTAAATGTATAGTCAGTACCAATTAGTCGCAGAGAATATACCCTAACAGTTTGATTACCGTGTTGCACAATTATTGCTTTCCCATCACTCCCTATAACTTTGCCAGGTCCTTTCCACTCTTTCTGCCCTTCCCTTTTATAATATACCATGTCTCCTTGTCTAAACTGTATTCCCGATGGTCGTGGTGCTGTACGGCCCGGCCGAATTTTCTCCGAAATCTCAGCTTTAATTAATGCTTTTCTGCTCGCATGCAAAGCGTTCAGATGAGCAGAAAAAGTGGAACTAATGATAGTCCCTTCCAGAGCAGGGGGAAGCATCTGACAACACCGAAGGTAACTTTGGATTTCTTCCATACACCAACTGATAACGGACTGTACCCCCCAACCATTTACAGAGAGTTCTTTGCTTGCACTGCCCATACTAGCGCCGTTTGCAGTTTACAACCTGGTTGATCAGCTAATATTTTATGTAACATGTCATCTATTACTCCATGGTTTCTTTCACATAGACCATTACTAAACTGGCTCTCAGCTGCAGTGTGCTTAACTATGATGTTTAAATTTTCGCTCATATCTGGAAATTCTTCATTGGCGAATTCCCCACCATTATCTGTGAGGAACTTCATTGGTGTTCCTAATCCTGTTCCTACCCATTTCTCCATTACCTTATCAACAATGGTCCTTTTGTCTTTACTATGTATCACAGTGAATAGACTAAATCTGGTTGCCATATCTACGAAGTGTAGTAAAAAATAACCCTAACCTTGTCCCAAACTTTCAAGTCCATTGCCACTGCATCGTTAAATTCCCTGGCTAGTGGCAAGCTCACAACAGTTCGCAGTGGTGTCTTGCGATATTTAAGGCAAATTTCACACTGGGCAGTGATTCGTTCAATAAGATCATCATATCCTTTATCGACCACTCCAGCATCTCGAAGTAGAGTCTTTCTGTGGCACCAGATTTTTTTGTCCACCAAATTCTCATTCTCAGCAGTTAACAAAACTTTGAACTTTCTGATGAGAAATCTCTGGCTTCCTTAGTGGAAAGCAGTAATGGCCTAAGTAAAATAGAGATCCACATTTTTCCCAAACATGATTGCTCTAACTTTTTTCACATCTGAGCCTTCTTCATCACAGAGCGACTCAATAATAGCGGTATCTCGCTAGAAGTCACATCAGTACTGATAAACAGATTGATCCCTGCTATCTTACAAGAGAGGACCACCCGTTTGGAGCATGTTAATGTATTGTCATCTCCAAACCTGAAGCAGGTCGAGCTTTCATACTCCTTGACCTTCTGCCGGTCTGCCTCATTGAGAGGCTCCAGTAAGCAGTCAAGCCAATCCATGCCACACACCGTAGAAGTGCAACCACTGTCCAGAACTGCACAGTTGAAGGAATCTACCATCAAGATACTCATCACTGGCTTCAAACTCTCAGTGATCAATACCGTTCCATCACGGCAGTCACCATCATTTTCAGTTTCAGATTAATTCGTCTCGTGGATCACTTCAAAAACACGATTCCTTTGCTGTGGGCAGTTAATTGCGCAATAGTATTGGGAATCAGACCAAAAACACTGATTAACCATTTCCCGTGCATTTTTTGGGTTTAAACATCTATGGTCACCATCCCAGACACGCCTTTTGTCCTGATTCTCAAATTGGTTAGGGTTACGACCACTTTCAGACCTCTTGTTATTAACCCCATCTCTGTATTGGAATCTTCGTCTAATATTTGGTTGACTGTGAAATTTGGTCACCATTGAATCCTTTATCCTTTGTTTTACAGCGTAGTTGTTCACATTTGCTACAAAAGTGGCAGGGAACGACTGTTCCCCCAGAAATCTTTTTTAGGGCAGCAGCCATTTGATCTAAGAGAGATTCTTTCCCCCGGAACTGAACCCCCTAGTACTAAAAGACTATCAACATGGGAAATGTGAGCACGGTTCAGTAATTTAAATGCCAATACCGATTCTGGAATTTCAAGTTCAAATCTCTGTAGTCCCCTGTACCATTTATCAAAATCCATGATATATTCTTCCATGGGCTGATCATCTGATTTCCTAAACCTATCAAAGATCATCCAAGCTTCATACGCTTCCAATAACTCATCCTTTTTGTAGAACTTATCCAAAAATTGTATCAGACGGTTTAATCCCTCTTCATGATCCAAATCATCCACTTTCCGCTTTGAAAATACTTTACTCCTCATCTTGCTTTTGGCTGGTAATAATAACGCCAAAGCCATACCTTGTTCTTCCGGGGTATAGCAGTAACCAGGGTCCACATTTCAACTTCAGCCTTTCATTGCTGATAAGGTTCAGAATCAGAAAATAATTGGTGGATAGTCAACGTTTGCAACTTTGCACTGTCCTTCTGCCATTCCATAACTTAAAATGTCAGTAGCACCACACTTCTTTTCCCTCAGAGGACTGAGACAGAACGCTTCATATACAACAATCAATCAGCAAAGCTTAAAGTTCATCCTCTGCTACCATGTTACTCACAATTAGAGGTTGTGGTGGGAGAATTAATCCAGGCTGGTCTCTTGGTTAAAGCTGGTTTATTTCCAAGACAATTCTTCAGTGCTACTAACTTCCTAGTAGCTGCCACACAAAGTGTTCCAGCTGTACCTTTTTATTCTATTCAGTTGGGATAATTAATGCCCATCACCTGTTTTAACTACCATTTGGTTTTAACAAGATGATTGCCATATTAACACTGGCTGTACAGAGGGAGGAGTAGCACCCTCTGGAAGAAGGGGCTCCCACACATGCTGTCGAAGAGCCACAGTGAGCTGTCACTGGTCAGTGCCTATCAATAGCCAGGGTCTATAGACACCATCTTTCATTCCTGCAGATGACCGAGAACCTGTGTCGCCAAAGAATGTGCATGTCTAGGGAACTGGTTAGTCACATCTGCCACCTGGTGCAGGATTTGGTGCCATGGGGACATGGAGAACATCCACTGCCTGTGGCCATGAAAATGACCATGGCACTCAATTTCTATGCCAGTGCTTCTTTCAGGGCTCCCCAGGTAATCTCTGTGGGATCTCACAAGCCTCCACCCACAAATGTATCCACGAGGACACGGATGCCATCTTTGCAAGGGCACACAACTTTATGCATTTCGCCTGGGACCAGGACAGCCAGGATGCAAGAGCGATTGGACAAGCCCAGATCTCGGGTTTCCCACAAGCGCAGTGTGCGATCAACTGCATCATGTGGTGCTCAGGTCTTCGTTTCAACATGCAGTCAACTACATCAACTGCAAGGGATTCCATTCACTGAATGTGTGGGTGTGGGGCCACCAGAAATGCATCGTACAGGTATGAGCATGGTTTCCAGGGAGTGTGCAGTACTCCTACTTCCTCAATTGGTCACAGATCCCTGACGTCTTCCAGGGTCTACAGAAGCTGCAGGGATGGCTCCTCTACCCACAGAGGCCATAGATGCTGAAGAGATGGGAGCCAGCTTCACCTTAAAGGTGCTAAGAGCACACAGAGGAACTCTGTGGTGCCTGCCCTCTACATTCTGGCAACAATGACAAGCACTGTCGAGGTGCAGACATCAGTAACGTTTCCTGGGAATGTGAGGCCAGACCATCACTTTGGTCTGAAGACTGCACAAAGCACAGGGAAGAGGCCTTGGACTGAGTCACCTGCCTTTATCTTACGCGGAAAGGTTTCACACCTGAGTGACATGAACACTGCTCATCAGAACAAGGAGCCAAGGACAGGGAGACATTCTTGGGAGTTTATTGACAATAGTGAACAGTATGTATAAGTGATTAACACCTACCTGTGCCCAGGTTGTGCAACTAATTCTTAACTTTCCTAACCCTGTCTTGGTGCTGCCCAGACATCCACAGTGGAGGTGGAGGCAGCTTGCTGACTGCAACGCCCTGTCTGTGATGACTTTGGCGGGCATCCTCTGGAGGGCCCCGGCCCACTTCTGGGGTCTTGATGTGTGGCAGTGGCACTCTCCTTGTCCAGTGGAGCTGGAGCTGCAGCGGACAGCCCTTCCTGATGTTCCCGAGCTTGCCTTTGCAGCTCCAGCATCTGTGACATGACCGAGTCCAAAAGCTTGTCATCTGACTCAGATTCAGCAAATGTCTGGTCTACAGCAGTCTTCTGAGTGCCAGATACCTGCAAGTTCTTGCTGCCACCTGCTGCGGATCAGACAGTGTGATGTGCTCACCAGATTGTGATCCCGAGGCTACTCTAAAGCTAGGTCCCATCAAGGTGTGTGTCTCTGCGCAGGTAGAGGGTGTGGGTGAGCACTGTTATGGGACTTCAAGGAGGGTGCCTTCAAAATACTCTTCAGAGGTTTCTTCAGGGTTTGATTGGAGGCCCTGGGTCATGGACTTCGTCGGCTGTTTCCCAGATATGCCTGAGAGAGCAAGGAGAGATAATTAGTGCATGGCAGTGGCCTGTGAAACAGGACACATCACCATTGTCTGATGGATGTTGCACTGGTGCATCCTCACTTGGTAGAGCACCACCGACCTCACTGTCAGCACAGGTACAGTCCAGATCGTCGCCGGTCAGCTAGATGGCTGTTTTCAAAGTACATGAGGATCTTGATTTCAGGCATTGCTCCACCAATCTGCGACCTCTCTCTCGTTGTGTGCCAGCTTGTCCTGCAAGAGTAGAGATGGAGAAAGTGTAAGCAGGATGCCTGCCAGGCCAGATAAGTATGCCTGGCATGTGTGGGTGTTGAGTGGTCCCATGGACAGGATGAGGACAGTGAAGGTGAGTGTGAGTGTGAATGGTGATGTCCTTTGAACCGGCAGTGAGTGAGATCCCTGTGGATGTGTGATGGGTTTGTGAGTGTGAGAGTTGAGAATGATTAGAAGAGTGACTTTTCCTGGCAGAATGGAGATCATCATTCATCCTCTTGTGGAACTGGGTGGCTGTCCTCTTTTGAAGGGCGTTGGCACTGACGGCTGCTGCCACTGCCTCCCAAGCCTGGTTGGTCACGCTGCCGCCCATCCTGCTGCCAGAGCGGGGGTAGAGGACATCCCAGCGGGACTCCATGGCATCCAAAGATGTTCCAGTGACGCGTCGCTAAATCTGGGGGCTGCAGTCTTTTTGTCTTTCATGGACATCTTCCCTGCAGCAGTTGTGGGACGAAAGCATTGAGGTGTGGTGTGTGTGGCTGGACTCTAAATATGGCGTCCACGTGATGAAGCGGCAAGGTGATGGCGGGCGGGGGAATGAGAGCGGTCCTCTAATTAAAGCCTCTTTGGCCAAGCTTTTGGTCACCTTCTCTAATATCTCCTTATGTGGATCGGTGTCCAACTTTGCCAACACTCCTGTGACAGGCCTTGGGATGTTTTATACATGCTTGAATATAAGTTGTATTTGTTTGTGATGTCTTGCTGTATTATTACTTCATTTAACACATACTCTTTCTTTTGATTCTTTACTCTGAGTTACATAAAAGATCTAGAGTATATCCACCAAACTTATGTTCGATTGCTGTTTATTATTTGCCATAGCTCCTATTTTGAGATTTTCTCCAACTCATTAATATATTAAAAAAAGCACTGATCTTAAAAATGTTTCTACTTCTAACCCTCTTATCAATCTGCCAAATTTTTATTCGTGACCCTCCTTTTTTTTCAGTATACAGATGAATTTCCCTTCCAGTATTAGCATCACCTTGTAACCTTAGCTATGAATTTACAAGTTGCCAATTGAAGCTGGTCAGGAATTCATTAAAATCTAGCGGTGCAATCTAGGCTACATTTTCCTTGACCACCAACCCAACCAAAAATGCTGACATCGTTTGCATCCAGCAGAGTTTATTTGCACTCATTTAACATCAATCATGTTCAAATGCAATCATTTAGCTATAATTTGATACCATTTGCACTCAAAAGCAATCAATTAACTATCATTTAACATTGCAAGTGGCATAACTGACATCATTGCCATCAATTGCCACAAAGTGCAGCGCTCAAACATTGTGATTAACAAAATCACTTACCTTCAGCATTCTGCCACCAAATACAATCATATGACTTCATCCTCCATATTTCTGAATTTCAATAGCTTCAAACATCCTAAAACTGAACTAACTTTAGAAAAAGCAGAATCTATTTTAACATATGTTCTGATAAGCTAGTTACATGCTTTTCTCCATGATTAGTGCAGCACACCCCTTCTCTGCTCCCCATAACCTCACCCCCCCAAAACCCCAAGATTGCAGCAATTTGCTCCCATCACCTACCCCAAGCAATTATCTTCCATCCCTGAACAACCCCATCCCTTCCCAGAGTACAGCAGTTTACTTCCTCCTTCTGCCCCCTCCCATTTTCCCCCTCTTCCCCCACTTCTTTACTCACTCTCCTCCCCCAACCTGCCCCCTTTCCCCCTCTCCTCTCCCCACCTTTTCCCCCCTCTCTCTCTTCTTCTCCCTCTCTTCCCACCTATCTCCAGCTGGCATGGGATCAGCAATGGTGGCAGGAGAGAGGTAATTATTGGGTTCAGGAAATCAAGTCAGAGGTCGGTGGAGATGATGGAGAGAGTCAGCTGATGGGGTGACCAAGAGTTCAGCAATGAAGCGACCTGGGAGTTTGCTGGTGAGACCTGGGGTTGGGCAGGGGAGGGCATGGTGGAGATCTATAGGCCCCCAGACATGGGGGAAATAAATGTAGGGCCCCAGACTGATGGAGGGTGGGTGGAGTTTAGGCCTCGAGATGGGGGTGGCGGGGGTGGGGGGAACGTGATGCAAGCCCTGGGGGGAGAAGTGAAGGTCATCAGAAAGGAGTTGAGGGATTAACTGGGCCGCTGGAAGATTTGGGGTGGAGAGGCACCAGGGACACCGATACTCAGGCTGATCCCCCCCACGTTCTGCATGTTTTGTTCCCAGGATGGCAACTAATGAATTAATTAAATACTGACGGGGATCTGGTGGTGCTCTCAAGATGTAGAGTGGAAAGATTTTTCTGGACTAAATGAAAAAATCGGAATAAATTCAGATATTATTTAAGTAATTAATTTCCTTGGCTTGAATCTTGCGCTTGTCGGGTGTGCGCGATTGGTGGGCTCAGAAGCAGATGCGATCCACCCCCAACCACAATTTCAGGCTGGCTGGCTAATTAACTGAAAAGTGAGGGTGCGGGTGGGCGCTCCCTGAAGGCCAGACAGCTGCTGTGAAGCTGCCTCAGGGAGCTGCAGGACTGTAAAAAAAAATGAAATCAATAAACTGCTACAAACTGTGTCACTATTGCACATTCAAGCACCTGACAGCAGACCACATAGCAGATCATTCCTCAAATGCCTTCTTTTATTTTATTTAACCCTGGACATTTTATCCCACCCTGGAAGGAGTTTGTAGCGAAAGCGTAAAGGCCGCCTGGCCCGTCCACCTAGCCAATTGGCCCATCTGCCAACTATAAACGCTTTCGAGTACAAACCCGTTTTCATCTGTTTCAGATGAAGTTACATTGTTTCATAGTTTGCCATTATGAGATTTGAACTCTTGATACTCTTTCGAGTACAAACCTGTTTCCATCTGTTTCAGATGAAGTCACATTGTTCCATAGTTTGCCATTGTGAGATTTGAACTCTTGATCTCTTGATCTTAGGGTTACAAACCCAGTACCATAACCACTTGGCTATTTAGGCCAATCTGCCAACTATAAAAGTGGACTGGCCACGTAAAATCACTAACAACTGGCTCCTTAATGGGCTTAATTGCACGCTTAATTGTTGGTGGGTGCGCTTCTGACTCCTGCACGCACCTGCTAACTGTAATGTTGTGCGCAAGCGCCATGAAGTCGGGATGTGCGCCTGACACCTTCTCACGCAATTCCTGGTCAGGCTCGCGTCTGCACATTCAACATAAAATTCTGGCCCTTTGATAGCTTCGAGCGCCTTTTGCCTTTGCATTTAGCGTTAAAGATGGCAAAGTGCTGCTGACTGCATGAAAAGCTCATTCCAAATGAGAACATTTGATCTCTGGTCATTTTTGAGTGCATTTTAACACAAAAACAATGTCAAAATTTTCGGGTAGGGAAGTCCGTTACACGTCGAAAAATTACGTCAGATTAATGTAGTCTAGCATCTCTTTTTTCAATCTAGCGGACTGCCCTTGACAAAGTTACCTATTTCCAACCTCTCACATGCTAAATCTCTAAGAATTGTGTTAAGGACTTCCCTAAAACAGGTCATGAGCAAACCTATTTATAATTACCAGGGGCCAGAATTTGGCTGTGGAGACAGGACTCAGAAGGCGGGTGCTTTTTTTGGGTTGTGAACCTGTCCTTGACAGGGAGCAGACAAAACTTCATGCTTTGGTAGAGCTGAGGGGTCAATTGGTGAGAGGTTGGGAGTGGCAGCCTTCCAATGGCTTTGAGGTGGATGGGACACTGGAGAAATGGGCCACAGTCTGGCCTGACTCGGCAGCCATTGCTGTGGCTGTCATCTGTGCACGGTTTAAAAAATGAAAGCATCCGAATCTTCAAATTGGCCAGGGCAGATGGAGAGCTTGAACCCAGGATAGGGTAAGGAGATGTTCATGTTATTAAAATTTCAATGCTGTTGGATAGATTTTTTTCAAAACTACCACTTTTTTCAATCAAATAAAACATCATCCATGTTGCTGACCTGCTTCCGACAGGCTGGAGCTGTTCAGCTTTTTGGAACTTTAGAAGGGGAGTTCTGAAGCAACAGCTTAATTATCTAAATGCAGTCAATTAACGATGTGGACAGCTTCACTTTCCCGCCCTCCCTCCACCCTCACGATAATCGGCAGGATGTTGGTGTCATTCTTTGTCATCCGCCTCCATTCTGACCGGATTCCCGGTAATGAAAATTTGGCTGCAGTTGTTTCTCTTTTTTAAAGATAGTTAAATTTGCTGCTTTTAAAGATCTGAGAATCCCTTCTGGAGATAGTGGATTTACCGAATGTGATTTAAAATTTCACCAGATTGTCGGTCATTATCACATTGTTATATGTGGGGACTTGCCGTGTGCAAAACGAGTGCCTCATTTCCTAAATTGCAGTTGTACATACACTTCAAAAGAACTTCAACGATGTAAAGTGCTCTGAGATGTCCAGTGGTCATGGAAAGCGCTATATAAATGCAATACTTTTTTTTCTTTAATTCTCAGCCTAAAGCTGCCTAAACTAGATATTTGTTTACTTCAAGACCACCCAATAATTTTTTAAAAAAACATTTTAAAGCAGTTAATGCCAGCTTTGCTCAATGAGTCAGAAGATAGTGGGATCACACTCAGTTGGAGGACTGCACAATCTAGGTTGACATTCCAATGCTACGTGGCCTGAGATGCAATCTTTCAGAAAAAGCATTAAACATAGATCCTAGCCACCTGTTACTAGGATCTATTCAAAGAACTATTCAAAGAAGCAGTGAATTCTCCTGAAGACCTGGCCAACATTTCATCCCCACCGAAAGATGGCCATCTGACTGAAGATTGGCTGGCACATTAATCTACACACTGATCATTACAGTTCAAAGGTAATTTGTTGGAGTAGAAATTCCTCGATGCCCTTTGCAGGCCTGAAAAGGGTGGCAAATACAGAAAGCGTGTCCATAACCAGGAAGCCAGAGGTTAGCCTGAAATAGATGTCATTATAATTTGGGTAAGTTCATTGCGTCTCCATTGGCAGCTCACCCTGTGGATGCTTGCTTTACTTGTACTGCCTCTAAGGGAGGTCCCAAGAGGAGGGGTGAGTAGTAGGGCACAACTGGGAGTACGATCGGGAAGGAACCACTCCTGCTTCCTGCTAGCTCCACAGCAAAAACTTTCACATTTAAAAACAAAACTTTACGAGCCACTCAAAAACACTGAACAGAATTTCAGTTGTGCTGTGCTCAGCTCCATCCAATTTTGACAAGGGGACCAAGACAATCAACCAGATATTGGCTTGGGTTTTTCAGGTAACCCTGACAGCTGCATAAAGGAAGTGGTATCATCTAAGGGGTCTGCACCTGATTCATGCGGCCACCAGGATGCCTGAGAAATGGCTTCACCCAATAGCCAACTGGACGTTATAGCTTGGGTGAGGACCATTGGTGCTCAAACTTGACCCTTATTTCAATTATTTTATATTTTAAAGTCGGTGCAGTGAGGTCCAATTTCTACCCTGTTGAAGAGCTTTGAAATATCTCTGATAGACATGACACTATATAAACACAAGTCTTTCTTTTACCTTGTTTAGATTGATAGCATCTTGCTCCTTTTCCGCTGATTCTGACATTTTATCTGACTTGTGAACATTTTCCTTTCTTGTCTGGGCAAAGACAGATGTAAAGTCACTATTTAATAACTCTGCTACTTAAGTCTCCCTAGATTCCAGCTTCCTTTATAAATTTTAAATGGAAAAATATTTTCTTTCATTTAGACACAGACATACATCTTTTATGTTGTTCTCAGTAATCTTGCACTTCATATTTCTATAGTATTAGGGCTGAAAGGATTAATGTGTGGGACAGGAGAAACAGTACCGCCACATGATAATGTAAGAGGAGTCACATGATTAGGAGTCTAGTGGGAGAAAACTCATGGCTTAGATGGAGTAAGACCTGTAGTCTTACATTTCTGCAAATAGTTACATACATACAATAAACCAGTCATTGTTCAGACATATCTATGTCTCTGCAACCATTCCTTAGCTAGTTACAACCAACATACAACATGGTAGTAGCAGTGAAAGACCCTAAAATCTCTGAAAATCAACTTTACAAAAATCAGCAGTGAAGGACCCCAAAATTACCAAAAATCAACTTTTAAAAAGTTTGCTAATCTGACCTGAAGAGAAGGCACCAAAACTGAAGACTTCTGTAAAACAGTTGAAAATTGCCAAATGAGCTCTAGAGAAGATGTGGAGGCTGAGAGACAGGGAAAAAAAAATCAATTGTTCAGCTTACTAACACCATAGTATGTGATGGTTCGTGAAAAATTGCGATCCAGCAGTAGAGTCAAAGAATGTGGCGATGATCAAGGGTGAGCAAAGCGTGAAAAAGGCTCAAAATCTTCAAATTAATGGCACAATAAACAGACAGCACTGGGAAAAATTCCATTCTTAGTGATCGTCGGTTTTGAACACCCCGCAGCTTGGGTCCATAGTCGGCGTCATTACAGGTGGCGACTGCGAGGCAGCAATTGACAAAAAGTAAAATTGGCTTCTTAAACATGATTCCCCATCAGGAGGAAAACAGTGACCAGGGAACTTCTAGCAATTATTTTAAAAACTCTGCAGAATTTAGGCAAGATTAGCAAAGGAGATCAGTGACCACAGCAGGTATCAGTGAAAGGCAGATCAGTATGGAAAACTCCATTACTGTAAAAGAAGTTTAAAAAATCAAGGCAAACCCCCTAAGAGCTTCAAACAGCTATGGATTCCAAATTCACCTTGCAAAGCCGATTTGGGCATATGGAAGGGCTGGACCATACACAGTATTGGGCATTATGGAGAAAGAGATTTTTAAGATTCAGAGTTGCACCTGGATTAAACAATAAGTCAATACATTATTGTACTCTACTGGAGCAATTGCTGATGATGTGCTAGGAAGACAAGGCATTAATTAAACATCAGATAAAATTCAAAGCGGTCTTAAAGGCCTTTGATAATCATTTTAATCTACAAACTAACAAGATATTAGAAAGAGCCAAGTTTAACAAAAGGGTCCAAAAATAGTGGTGAACCAGTTGACACCTCTATCAATCATATAGATAAAAACAAAAAACTGCGGATGCTGGAAATCCAAAACAAAAACAGAATTACCTGGAAAAACTCAGCAGGTCTGGCAGCATCGGCGGAGAAGAAAAGAGTTGACGTATCGAGTCCTCATGACCCTTCAACAGAACTGAGTGAATCTAAGGAGAGGGGTGAAATATAAGCTGGTTTAAGGTGGCGGGGGGGGGGGGGGGGGGGGTGTGTGTGGCAGGTGGGGGGGTGGTGTGGTTGTAGGGACAAGCAAGCAGTGATAGGAGCAGATAATCAAAAGATGTCACAGACAAAAGAACAAAAGAACACATAGGTGTTGAAGCTGTTGATATTATCTAAACAAATGTGCTAATTAAGAATGGATGGTAGGGCACTCAAGGTACAGCTCTAGTGGGGGTGGGGTGGAAAGGCTAGCAGGGCATAAAAGATTTAAAAATAATGGAAATAGGTAGGAAAAGAAAAATCTATATCAATTATTGCAAAAAACAAAAAGAAGGGGGAAGAAACAGAAAGAAGGTGGGGATGGAGAAGGGAGTTCAAGATCTCAAGTTGTTGAATTCAATATTCAGTCTGGAAGGCTGCAAAGTACCTAGTTGTAAGTGCCTCCAGTTTGCGTTGGGCTTCACTGGAACAATGCAGCAAGCCAAGGACAGACATGTGGGCAAGAGAGCAGGGTGGGGTGTTAAAATGGCAAGTGACAGGGAGGTTTGGGTCATTCTTGCGGACAGTCCGCAGGTGTTCTGCAAAGCGGTTGCCCAGTTTACGTTTGGTCTCTCCAATGTAGAGGAGACCGCATTGGGAGCAACGAATGCAGTAGACTAAGTTGGAGGAAATGCAAGTGAAATGCTGCTTCACTTGAAAGGAGTGTTTGGGCCCTTGGATGGTGAGGAGAGGGGAAGAGAAGGGGCAGGTGTTGCATCTTTTGCGTGGGCATGAGGAGGTTCCATAGGTGGGAGTTGAGGAGTAGGGGGTGATGGAGGAGTGGACCAGGGTGTCCCGGAGGGAACGATCCCTACGGAATGCTGCCGGGGGGGGTGAAGGGAAGATGTGTTTGGTGGTGGCATCATGCTGGAGTTGGCGGAAATGGTGGAGGATGATCCTTTGAACGCGGAGGCTGGTGGGGTGATAAGTGAGGACACGGGGGACCCTATCATGTTTCTGGGAGGGAGGAGAAGGCGTGAGGGCGGATGCACGGGAGATGGGCTGGACACGTTTGAGGGCCCTGTATCAATCACCTGTATTGACCGATTGAAGGTTGTGCATATGGTGATCTTAAATCTGAGCTGAAACAATGCCGCATCATAGTTGGGGTAACCAATGACACCCTTTCTGACCTACTACAATCCAAAGAGACGACTTAATTTTGGAGAAGGTGATATAGTTAGTCAGACAATCATATGTCCTTTAGCAAAGTAGAGTCACACTAAGAGGGGAAGACAAACCACAGTCCAGAACACCCCCCACTACCCCCCCCCCCCCCACCCTACCGCCAATGATGTATAACTTATTAAACAAGAGAGTGTCAGAGACATTCCATGGAAAAAGAACCCTATGGAACAAAAGTTCAAGATTCCATTAAACCGTGTCAGTGCTGTGCCGCCAAAAAGCTCCACAGGCACGAAGAGCGTCCTGCAAGCAGTGCAGAATGCTTTCACTGTAAATGTTTTGGACACTTTGGAGAGATGTGCAGAACTAAAACCTCTAGATATACAGAGGATCATGAGAGAATCTTCACACCCAAGGTAATTAATTAAATAGAGGAATCTCAGCAAGAACAGGAACAACAATGTTTCTTAGGTGAGATCAAAGATCCAAGGTACACTTTCAGGAATGTGGACATTTGTGTCAATGGCCACATCACTAATTTCAAATTGGATACAAAAGCAGTTTTGTCTGATGGCTGTGGCTAATTAAACAACACCTGAAGCCATCCACAACCCAGTTATATGGCTCAGGAGGAATCAAACTGCAGGTCAAATGATGTTGCAAGCAACATTCCAATATAAGAACAAACAGAAATAGGAAACATTATATGTGCTTCACAACCAAGAATTCACTCTGCTGAGTCAAAAAGCCTGTGTCGACCTTAATTTCATTGTCATGAAACTATAATAATTTTCATAATATTATTGTGGTTTATTGTAAAGTAGGTTTATGGATGTGAGTGTAGATGGGTCTGTCTGTGTGATTTAATTAAATTAGAGTCAGGTAGACTGCAAGCTTGAAATTATCAAAAGAATTTAGGGGTAAAAGGCATTTGAAATGCTAATGAGTAAACATGGATGAGGTCTCCGCATGTAGGGTGTGAAAGAAATTTGCATTTTTAGATAAGTGAAGTTGTTTGGGTTTCAAAGGGACGGCCGGATTTTTACAAGTAACACATTAAATAGGGCAAGGTTATTAGGTTTATTTTTCCCCAAAGGTATTGGCAATATGAAAGATTTTTATACTGTGGGAAAAGTACATTTCCAAAGACATATAGAACAATGGAATTTACAGATTGAAGGGAGAGAAACATATATAAAGGAAGGAAGGAAAGTGATGTTGGGGGGTGATATAAGAACTAAAAGGAGTGTGTAAAACAGCCTTGGGGAAGCCTCCAGCCATGTTTGCAAAATCTGCTGTGTCTGGTAACTAAAGCTGGAGTAAAGCCTTTGGAATTGCACTGTCAAGTGGGTGCTGTGGTAAACATGCTGACATGCTTTTTAAATTTAAAATCTATTTTGGACTGTTGCCTTAAACGAGGTGTATAGTTGGGAATCAGTTTAATTAGGAATTTAGTAACTGTAATCTTATGTACATGCCTGAAATCTTTTCTTTTGTTAATAAATGTTTTGCTTTAGCTTTTAAAATCTCTAAAGGTGTTAGTAGACTAATTGCCTCTGAATTCAGTGCCCAAATCTTCCTGTAATAAATACAAATTGCAAAACCATTCTGACAGCATGGCCAAGTTTCCCTTGTGGATTTGATCCACCTGGTTCACATCACCTGCCACATCATAACACTCAACCAAAATAAGTTAGGGGTAAAAGGCATTTAAAATGCTAATAAGTAAACAAGGATGAGGTCTTTGCATGTAGAGTGTGAAGGAAATTTGCATTTTTAGATAAGTGAAGTTGTTGTTTGGGTTTCAGAGGGATGGTAGGATGTTTATAACTAACAAGATAAATAGGGCAAGGTATTATGTTTATTTCCCCCCAAAAGTACTGACCATATTGGCAATATGAATGACTTTGATATTATGGGAAAAGAGCATTTCCAAAGACATATAGAACAATGGAATTACAGATTAAAGAGAGAGAAACATATATAAAGAAGGATATTGTGGGGCCTTAAGGACTTAAATGAGTGTGTAAAACAGCCATGGGGAAGCCTCCAGCCATGTTTTCAAAAGTCTGCTGTATCCAGTAACTAAAGCTGGAGAAAAGCCTTTGGAATTCCACTGTCAAGTGGGTGCTGTGGTAAACTAACCAACAAGGATCAGGGTTTCACTTCAAAAAGCATTTTCCAAAACTGTTCACTGGGCTGGAGTAATTGGATACAGCATAATGCTAAGAAAAGATGTTAAACATCTGTGTCTTTTCACACAAAGGAAGATCCCGCATCCACTCATGAAACAGGTCCAACTGCAACTTGACAAGATGACCAAGATGGGAGTCATCTCCCCCTTACTAAGCCAATAGAATGGTGCTCTGGAATGGTTCCGGTTCCTAATCCAAATTGATCCCTTTGCATCCGTCTCGGCCTGGCTCAACTCAACAAGGCTATGGTGAAGAAAATCCACATGACATCCCCGATGAACGACAGCTTGACCAAGCTCTCCAAGAGTACAATGTTCTTGAAACTCAGTGCTAACAGCAGCTTTTGACAGATACTGTTAGATAAAAAAATTATTGACAACCTTTATTACCCCTTTTGGCAGATTTTGCTTTAATCATTTGCTGTTTGGCACCCGAACTTTTCAGTGAACAATCTCCACTCTCTTGCAAGGCCACATGGATGACATCCTTGTCCGTGGAACACCTGTCAAAGGACACAGCCTGAGGCTTACAGGAAGCAAGAGTGACACTTAACGATAAGTGTAAATTCTCTAAAACATCCATTCAATTTTTAGGCCACATTGTGAGCACCAAAGGCATAATGGCAGACACACAAAAAACAAGGGCCATCATTGAATTTCTGATCCCATCATCCATCCCAGATCTCAACAATTCCTGGGTATGGTAAATCAGCTGGCAAAATTCCTGTCAAACGTGGCACAAGTCATAGAGCCCTGGAGACACTTATTGAGGAAGGCCCAAGCATGGTGCTGAGATGCAAACCAGGAGCAAGCATTCTGACAGATTAAAGACATGCTGTTCTCACCAGATATCCTGGCTCACTACGACCAATTCTTACCAACCACAATTGCAGTGCGCACCTCATCTACAGGACTGGGGCAGAACTGTTTCAAGAGCAACTGAAGAGGTGCCACCGACCAGTCTAATATGTATCTTGGGCGCTATCCAACACAGAACTGAGGTATGCAATTGTAGAGGAGGCTGCTCTCGCAGTCATGTGGCTTGAGAGAAATTCTTCGACTATATCATTGGGCTAAAAGTAGTCATTGATTCAGACCACATTAGTCTTATCGCTGGACAAAAAGCAACTCGCCGGGATGCCCCCCCACCCGAGAATCTAGAGATTCCACTTACGACTCATGCGCTTATGGGACTGCGTATGGCTAGCGACACATGACCGCAGGCACATCGTCCAGGGCTAGAGTTGACCATCTGGCAACACAAGATATTACTCTGGTCAATGAGGTCAAGACATATTCCAGTTTGCAGCAACACAATTGACTACAAGCTCCAAAAGCCTACAACAAACCTGCCCAGAACAGGTGAAGGATAAGGACGGCATCCACATCCATCAGTGCTGCATGTACGCTTGGCAACAGCAGTGTTGCCACAGAAAGGTCATGCAAACATACTTCAAACAATAGAAACACATCACAATAATTGATGATCTGCTGCTGTACGATGAATGGTTGGTAATTCCCATCTCTGACCAGAGATTCTGCAAAGAATCCACCAAGGACACTTGGGCATCACAAAATGCAGAGCATGAGCCCAGGCTGTAATGTGGTAGCCGGGAATATCAGAGCGATAGAAGAGGTGATTTCACAGTGCCAGGTGTGCGTAGTGCACAAACCAGAGCAAAGGGAGCCCCTCATCCCCACCCAGTTTCCTTTCAGACCGTGGGAACGGCTAGGAGTGGATCAAATTATGTACAAAGACAAATTCTTCCTCATCATGTCGACGACTTCTCTAATTGGATCGAGGTGAAGCGTTCTCACACAATGACCACAGAATCAGTCATTAGGTTGTTGAAAGATGCCTTTACAATACACGGCATTCCAGACTAGGTGGTATTCGACAACAGCCTGCAATTCACTAACAACTACTTCACCCATTTTGCTGAGAACTACAGATTCCCATACTTCACCAGCTCCCCGAGGTTTCCCAATCTAATGGCGAGGCAGAAAGGGGTGCCTACGAAAACCCCCTTGAAGAAAAACAAGGATTTTCCAGTGGCACTTTTAACTCCACTGTAATGTGGATTGGCACCAAAAGAACTGCTGATGGGCAGGAAATTTCATATGCAACTTCTCATGCTGCCCAAGAGATTAACCCCAGGGTTAGCAATTTGGGGCTGTCAGAAGATTTAGGACCGAGAACAGTCCTATGGAAAACAAACTTCCAATAGGAGGTGCCATACCAGAAACTTGCCCAGGCTGAACAAAGGAGGCAAGTTTTTGATAAATGACCTAGGCAGCGAAGGCGTCATTGTCCAAAGGGGTGATGATCTTCTTACTTGATACATAACCCAGAAGGCAGAATAAGAACAGGAGAAAAATTATCCTCGTGGCTCAAGAGAGCTTTCCATTGCACATTTGTGAGAACCAGATGTTGAGAGTCAAACTGACAATGTCCCAGATACTGCAAATCTTACCGAAGACCAACCAAGTTAAAGCAGAGAAGTCCAAAGGGAGATGATCTTCCAAGCTTTACAAGGACATGATCAGGGAGAGCTGTGAAACCTTCAGATAGATTAAGCCTCTGAAGTCAGAGACTTGAGGGGAGAAGGGGCAGTATTTAAATATAAATGTAAAATATATTTGTACAAAGACTTAGAGGGAGATGTAGTATTCAGGTGTTCAGGGCTGAAAGGATTAATGTGTGGGACTGGAAAAACAGTACCGTCCACATGATAGTGTAAGAGGAGTCACATGATTTGTGAGGAGAATTGATTACAAAAATAGGGAAGTTATGCTTCAGTTGTACAGGGCATTGGTGAGACCACATTTGGAGTAGTGTGTACAGTACTGGTCTCCTTATTTGAAGAAAGCTGAAAATGCATTGGAAGCAGTTCAGTGAAGGTTTACTAGACTAATATCAGGAATGGGCGGGTTGTCTTGAGGAAAGGCAGGACAAGTTAAGCTTGTATGCATTGGAATTTAGAAGAGTAAGAGGTGACTTAATTGAAACCTTTAAGATCCTGAGGGGTCTTGACAGGGTGGATGTAGAGAGGATGTTTCCTCATATGGGAGAATCTAAAACAAAGGGTCACTGCTTAAAATAAGAGGTCACTCATTTAAGACAGATGAGGAGAAATGTCTCCTTTCAGCGGGTTGAGAGTCTTTGGAACTCTTTTCCTCAAAAGGTGATGGAAGCAGAGTCTTTGAATATTTTGAAGGCAGAGCTAGATACATTCTTGGTTAACAAGTGGGTGAAAGGTTATCGGGGGTAGGCAGGAATGTGGGGTTGAGATTACATTCAGATCAGCCATGAACTTATTGAATGGCAGAGCAGGCTTGAGGGGCCGAGTGGCCTACTCCTGCTCCTAATTTGTATGTTCGTATGTATGTTCATATTAGGAGTCTAGCGGGAGGAAGCTCATGGCTTAGATTGAGTAATATCTGTAGTCATGTATATCTGTAAATAGTTATGTTCATACAATAAACCAGTCACTATTCAGACAAATGTCTCTGCAACCATTCCTTAGCCAGTCACAACCAACATACAACAGTTTATTTTGGTTTTAATTTACTTTCTTTCAGTTGTCTTTACCTATTTAGAATTTACCAAATTATTTTTGCTTACTTTTATTACTTCTGCCATGATTTCTGCCTGTGTTGTATTTTTTTTTGCTGTAATATTTCTCTCTTTCTCAACCTGCACAGTGTTACAGCACTGTCTCCCAAGCTTTCTCAAAGTGTAAGGATCACTTCAGTTCATGGCCTATTCTGACTCCATTGTTCATCAATGTTGTAAAGATGTGTAAAGCTGATGAAACTAGGAACAAACAGGCAGTGCTAACAATCAGCTGTAACTGTCACATTCGTTAACAAGCATCCTAGGTTATTAAGAACAAAAACAGAATTACCTGGAAAAACTCAGCAGGTCTGGCAGCATCGGCGGAGAAGGAAAGAGTTGACGTTTCGAGTCTTCATGACCCTTCAACAGAACTAGGTGAAGGTGAATCCAAGGAAGGGGTGAATTATAAGCTGGTTTAAGGTTGGGAGGGGGGGGGGGGGGGGGGGGGGGGTGTAGGGGGAGAGAAGTGGAGGGGGGTGGTGTGGTTGTAGGGACAAACAAGCAGTGATAGAAGTAGATCATCAAAAGATGTCACAGACGACAGGACAAAAGAACACATAGGTGTTGAAGTTGGTGATATTATCTAAACGAATGTGCTAATTAAGAATGGATGGTAGGGCACTCAAGGTATAGTATTCAGTCCGGAAGGCTGTAAAGTGCCTAGTCAGAAGATGAGGTGTTGTTCCTCCAGTTTGCGTTGGGCTTCACTGGAACAATGCAGCAAGCCAAGGACAGACATGTGGGCAAGAGAGCAGGGTGGAATGTTAAAATGGCAAGCGACAGGGAGGTTTGGGTCATTCTTGCGGACAGACCACAGGTGTTCTGCAAAGCGGTCGCCCAGTTTACGTTTGGTCTCTCCAATGTAGAGGAGACCACATTGGGAGCAACGAATGCAGCAGACTAAGTTGGGGGAAATGCAAGTGAAATGCTGCTTCACTTGAAAGGAGTGTTTGGGCCCTTGGACAGTGAGGAGAGAGGAAGTGAAGGGGCAGGTGTTACATCTTTTGCGTGGGCATGGGGTGGTGTCATAGGTGGGGGTTGAGGAGTAGGGGGTGATGGATGAGTGGATCAGGGTGTCCCGGAGGGAACGATCCCTACGGAATGCCGACGGGGGGGGTGAAGGGAAGATGTGTTTGGTGGTGGCATCGTGCTGGAGTTGGTGGAAATGGCGGAGGATGATCCTTTGAATGCGGAGGCTGGTGGGGTGATAAGTGAGGACAAGGGGGACCCTATCATGTTTCTGGGAGGGAGGAGAAGGCGTGAGGGCGGATGTGCGGGAGATGGGCCAAACACGCTTGAGGGCCCTGTCAACGACTGTGGGTGGAAAACCTCGGTTAAGGAAGAAGGAGGACATGTCAAAGGAACTGTTTTTGAAGGTAGCATCATCAGAACAGATGCGACGGAGGCAAAGGAACTGAGAGAATGGGATGGAGTCCTTACAGGAAGCGGGGTGTGAGGAGCTGTAGTCGAGGTAGCTGTGGGAGTCGGTAGGCTTGTAATGGATATTGGTGGACAGTCTATTACCAGAGATTGAGACAGGGAGGTCAAGGAAGGGAAGGGAAGGGAAGTGTCAGAGATGGACCACATGAAAATGATGGAGGGGTGGAGATTGGAAGCAAAATTAATAAATTTTTCCAAGTCCCAATGAGAGCATGAAGCAGCACCGAAGTAATCATCGATGTACCGGAGAAAGAGTTGTGGAAGGGGGCCGGAGTAGGACTGGAACAAGGAATGTTCCACATACCCCATAAAGAGACAGGCATAGCTGGGGCCCACGTGGGTACCCATAGCCACACCTTTTATTTGGAGAAAGTGAGAGGAGTTGAAGGAGAAATTGTTCAGTGTGAGAACAAGTTCAGCCAGACGGAGGAGAGTAGTGGTGGATGGGGATTGTTCGGGCCTCTGTTCGAGGAAGAAGCTAAGGGCCCTCAGACCATCCTGGTGGGGGATGGAGGTGTAGAGGGATTGGACGTCCATGGTGAAGAGGAAGCGGATGGGGCCAGGGAACTGGAAATTGTTGATATGACGTAAGGTGTCAGAGGAATCACGGATGTAGGTGGGAAGGGACTGGACAAGGGGAGAGAGAAGGGAGTCAAGATAACGAGAAATGAGTTCTGTGGGGCAGGAGCAAGCTGACATGATCGGTCTACCAGAACAGTTCTGTTTGTGGATTTTGGGTAGGAGGTAGAAGCGGGCCGTCCTAGGTTGGGCGACTATCAGGTTGGAAGCTGTGGGAGGAAGATCTCCAGAGGAGATGAGATCAGTGACAGTCCTGGAAACAATGGCTTGATGTTCAATGGTGGGGTCATGGTCCAGGGAGAGGTAGGAGGAAGAGTCTGCGAGTTGATGCTCAGCCTCCGCGAGGTAGAGGTCAGTGCGCCAGACAACAGCACCACCCTTGTCAGCGGGTTTGATGACAATGTCAGGGTTGGATCTGAGAGAATGGAGTGCAGTAAGTTCAGAGAGAGAGACAGATTAGAATGGGTGAGAGCAGCAGAGAAATTGAGACGACTAATGTCGCGCCGACAGTTCTCAATGAAAAGATCAAAAGGTAAGAATCCAGAGGGAGGGGTCCAGGTGGAGGGAGAATATTGGAGGTGGGTGAAAGGATCCGTTGACCAGGGAGAGGACTCCTGCCCAAAGAAGTGAGCCTGGAGACGAAGACGGTGGAAGAAGTGTTCAGCATCGTGCCGAGCTCGAAATTCATTGAGGTGAGGGCGTAGGGGTATGAAACTAAGTCCTTTGCTGAGCACTGAATGTTCAGCATCGGAGAGGGGAAGGTCAGGGGGTATAGTGAATACATGGCTGGGGCTGGGATTGGAAGATGGGGTGGGGACGGAGGGACAGGCAGGGGTGGAGGGTCCTAGATGGGTGTTGGTGTCGATGAGTTGTTGGAGCAACTTTTTTATCTCTAGGTTATTAAGGTTGCTTGTTTCCATTATTGATGGACATTTTGGTTTAAATAAATCATGCAAAGTATATTCTCCATAAAAAGTTCCAAGGGTAGTCTTCAATGTGGGATATTAACTGTTTAATAGTTTTTAGTACAAAAACAGAATTGCCTGGAAAAACTCAGCAGGTCTGGCAGCATCGGCAGAGAAGAAAAGAGTTGACGTTTCGAGTCCTCATGACCCTTTTCTTTGTTGGTTAGAGCCCTCCAATTTTGATAGCTTGGTGGGGAAGAGACTTCATTTCATAGATTGAATGGACAGTTCTCAAAGACAGGGGCATTCACACAGCTTATATGACCTACGTTGGAATGATTAATTGCCAGGCATGCCAGGAAGAGAGAGAGGTGGCCAGGAACTCGGTGTGGGGGACAGAGGAGAAAATCCGAAATTCTGGTGGGGGAAGAGACAGAAAGTTTGGAAAAATTTAAGAAGTGTAGTATAAACTAAATGGTACAATTTGAAAAGGGAACAGAGAGACTTGTGAACATATGTAAACCAACCTCTGAAGGTGACATGACAGTAACAAAGGCTGTTAAAAGGCTAACAGGATCCTTGACTTTATCAACAGAAGCATAAAGTACATGAGTAAGGAAGTTTTACTAAACCTTTATAAACACTGGCTAGGCTTCAGTTGGGGTACCGTGGCTAATTTTGGGCACGATGCTTTAGGAAGGATGTCAAGATAGAGAGGGTACAAAGGAAATTTATTTGTACCAAGGATAAAAGACTTCAATTATGTGGAGAGACTAGAAAAACTAGTGCACATCTCTATATAAATGTGTATTCTGCGTTCCTCCCAACATCCATATCATTACATTATGTTAGTTGCCAGATTCAAATAATCAATTTTCTCCTGGTCAGCCTTCCATCTTCAACCCTCAATGAACTTGAGCTCATCTCAAAATCTGTGCACATATCCTAACTCACAACAAGTCCTGTGCACCTGTCACCTCCCTATGCTTGTTGACTTACATTGGTTCCTGGTTCAGCAACACCTCAGTTAGACTTCTCATCTTGAAATCCCTCTATCCTTCACCTCTTCCTGTCTAAACTTGGCAGTACGAGTGCTGCATGTTCTCCAAGATCCGTAGCACAAGCTTTATGCATTCTCTAAAAACAATAGTTTGAGCACTCTGCATTCTCTGAACTCAGCAATGTGAGAGCACTGTGTGATCTCTGAAATCAGTAATGTAAGCACTGTGCATTTTCTGAACACGATAGCGAGTGCCCTGATCTGAAAGTGTTAACATTGTAAGCTTCGAAGCCTGCTCGACAATGATTGGATCAAATTACACAAAAGAGACCTTGAATTAATCTACAACAGATAAGATTATGTTATGTACTCCAGACAAACAGGCTGTGTCTTGTCCCCCAAGGGGACCAATTAGAAATCCAGTCCAAACAACATGTGGTACAAATGCACACAAAAGGCTGCCTGCGTTTTAAAGCCTGAGACAGTTTAATCTTGACATTTTAAGTAAAGCAAATGGTATTCCATTGTATAATACGTTTAGAAAACATAGGTTGCATACTTATAGCTTTCATACAATGAGGAGTACAAGGAAATAAATGCATGTTTCACTGTGCAAACAATGCCATTTATATACAATGTATGAACAAGCCACTTTTATGGTTCAAAACCTGTGTCTGGTCTCAGTGCAGAATCCTTCTGCATGAGTGTACCATGTGCAAACAGAATTAACATGGTGGTAGATGATACATTAAAGTAGTTGGTTTATAGACTATGATTCCTTATTATTGGTTGACTGAACATATGCAATGGCATAGTGGTATTGTAGTGATAGTTGTATTATCACTGGACTAGTAATCCAGAGACCCAGGGTAATGCTCTGGGGACCTGGGTTTGAATCCTGTCACGGCAGATGGTGGAATTTGAATTCAATAAAAAATCTGGAATTAAAAAGTTCAACGATCACCATGAAACCATTGCAAATTGTTGTAAAAACCGATCTGGTTCATTAGGGAAGGAAATCTGCCGTCCTTACCTGGTCTGGCCTATGTGTGACTCCAGATCCACAGCAATGTGGTTTGCTCTTAAACACCCTCCGAAATGGCCTAGCAAGCTACTCAGTTGTATCAAACCGCTACAAAAAGTCTCAAAAAAGGAATGAAACCGGACAGACCACCGGCTAACTCAGTCTTGTCGACCCTGCAAAGTCCTCCTTACTAAAATCTGGGGGCTAGTGCCAAAATTGGGAGAGCTGTCTCACAGGCTAGTCAAACAACAGCCTGACATAATCATCCTCACGGAATCATATCTTACAGATAATATCCCAGACACCACCATCACCATCCCTGGGTAATGTCCTGTCCCACTGGCAGGACAGACCCAGCCGAGGTGGCGGCACAGTGGTATACAGTCAGGAGGGAGTTGTCCTGGGAGTCCACAACATTGACTCCGGACCCCATGAAGTCTCATGGCTTCAGGTCAAACATGGGCAAGGAAAGCTCCTGCTGATTACCGCCCTCCCTCAGCTGATGAATCTGTGCTCCTCCATGTTGAACACCACTTGGACGAAACACTGAGGGTGGCAAGGGTGCAGAATATAGTCCGGGTGGGGGACTTCAGTGTCCGTTCCAAAGAGTGGCTCGGTATCACCACTACAAAAGGACATAGCTGCTAGGCCTGCAACAGGTGGTGAGGGAACCAACAAGAGGGAAAAACATATTTGACCTCATCCTCATCAACCTGCCTGCCACAGATGCATTTGTCCACAACAGGATCAGTAGGAGTGACCATCACACAGTCGTTGTGGAGACAAAGTCCCAACTTCACACTGATGATACTCTCCATTGTGCTGTGTGGCATTACCTCCATGCTAAATGGGGTAGATTTCAAACAGATCTAGCAATTCAAAACTGGGCATCCACGAGGTGCTATGGGCCATCAGCAGCAGCAGAATTGTACATAACCACAATCTGTAACCTCATGGCCCGGCATATCCCCCACTCTACCATTACGATGAAGCCAGAGATCAACCCTGGTTCAATGAAGAGTGCAGGAGGGCATGCCCGGAGCAGCACCAGGCATACGTAAAAATGAGGTGTCAACCTGGTGAAGCTATAACACAGGACTACTTGCATGCCAAACAGCATAAGCAGCAAGTGATAGACAGAGCTAAGCAAACCACAACCAAAGGAACAGATCTAAGCTCTGCAGTCCTGCCACATCCAGTCATGAATGGTAGTGGACAATTAAACAACTCACTGGAGGAGGGGGCTCCACAAATATTTCCATCCTCAATAATGGGGGATCCCAGCATATCAGTGCAAAAGATAAGGCTAAAGCATTTGCTACAATCTTCAGTCAGAAGTGCTGAGTGGATGATCCATCTCGGCCTCCTCCGGAAGTCCCTAACATCACAGGTGCCAGCTTTCAGCCAATTCGATTCACTCCACGTGATGTCAAGAATCGGCTGAAGGCACGGGATACTGCAAAGGCTATGGACCCTGACAATATTCCAGCAATAGTACTGAAGACTTGTGCTCCAGAACTGCAACGCCCCTAGCCAAGCTGTTCTAGTACAACTACAACACTGGCATCTACTTGGCTATGTGGGAAATTGCCCAGGTATATCCTGTACACAAAAAGCAGGACAAATCCAATCCGGCCAATGACCGCCCTATCAGTTTACTCTTGATCATCAGTAAAGTAATGGAAGGGGCCATCAACAGAGCTATCAAACGGCGCTTGCTTACCAATGACTTGTTCACTGACACCCAGTTTGGGTTCTGCCAGGGCCACTCAACTCCTGGTCTCATTACATTCTTGCTTCAAACATGGACAAAAGAGCTGAACTCCAGAGGTAAGGAGAGAGTCACTGCCCTTGACATCAAGGTCGCATTTGACCGATTATGGCATCAAGGAGCCTTAGCAAAACTAGAGTCAATGGGAATCATGGGGAAAACTCCCCACTGGCTGGAGTCATACCTAGCACAACGGTTGTGATTGTTGGAGGTCAGTCATCTCAGTTCCAGGACATCACTGCAGGAGTTCCTCAGGGTGGTATCCTCGGCCCAACCATCTTCAGCTGCTTCATCGATGACCTTCCTTCCATCATTAGGTCAGAAGTGGGGATGTTTGTTGATGATTGCAGAATGTTCAGCCCCATTTGCAACTCCTCAGATACTGAAGCAGTTCATGTCCAAATGCAGCAAGGCCTGGACAATATCCAGGCCTGGGCTGACAAGTGGCAAGTAAAATTTGCACCACACAAGTGCCAGGAAATTACCATCTCCAACAAGAGAGAATTCAACCATCGCCCTTTGATGTTCAATGGCATTACCATCACTAAATTCCTCCCTATCAACATCCTGGGAGTTACCATTGACCAGAAACTGAACTGGACTAGCCATATAAATACTGTGTCTACAAGAGCAGGTGAGAGGCTAGGAATCCTGCAATGAGTAACTCACCTCCTGACTCCCCAAAGCCTGTCCGCCATCTACAAGGCACAAGTCAGGAGTGTGATGGAATGCTCCCCACTTGCCTGGATGACTGTAGCTCCCATAACAGTCAAGAAGCTTGACACTGTCCAGGACAAAGCAGCCCACTTGATTGGCTCCACATCCACAAGCACTAATTCCCTCCACCACCAATGCACATTGGCAGCAGTGTGTACCATCTACAAGATGCATTGCAGAGATTCACTAAGGCTCCTCAGACAGCACCTTCCAAACCCACGACCACTACCATCTGGAAGGACAAGGACAGCGAATAGATGGAAACACCACAACCTGGAAGTTCCCCTCCAAGTCACTCACCATCCTGACTTGGAAATATATCGCTGTTCCTTCACTGTCATTGGGTCAAAATCCTGGAACTCCCTTCCTAACAGCGCTGTGGGTGTACCTAAACCACATGGACTGCAGTGATTCAAGAAGGAGCTCACCACCACCTTCTCAAGAGCAACTAAATACTGGCCCAGCCAGTGAAGCTCACATCCCATGAATGAATAACAAAAAAGTACTTTCCAGATCATAGAGAATGGAAGCATGCTTATGTGAGTGAGCAGTGATGCTGTGGTCAAAGAATATGCAGTATAAAGACACAAGCATTATGACAGGCTATCCATAGAGAGATACAATCTAGGTTCTTGAACAAAAGTTTGCTGAAATTCAGATGTCGGGTTCAACACAACAGTCCAATGATCTCTGATCAAGAAGATTTCCACTGCATCTTTCTACTATTTGTCATTATAACATGTACAATTCACAAGATTTGGCAGGAGAAAATGGTCACCCTCCTGCTTTATTCTTGGTTGAGAAAACTGATTCCTGGACCTATGTCAACTAATCTATCAAAGTCTTATGCAGGGAGAATCGCCAAATATGTTATCATCTCTGAAAAACTAACAGATGAGTAAAGCATGACTTTCCTATTCAGCTGGTTTTCCTTAAACAATTTACATGTTTCCAACTTCTCACCTATCAGACCTCTGAAGTCTGTTTCAAAGACCATTCCAGAACATATTCTGAGCAAACTAATCCATAGGCACCAGGTGTATTTTCTAAAAACATAGATAGTTATATTGGCCAATTTCAAAGATCAGAGAATCTCTTCTGAATGTAGTGAACTTCCAGGAATGTTAGTTAAAATTTCACCAATTTCAGCTCATGTTTTCTTTAAAATTTGTGAGTATAAGCGGCCTAAACCAGTTCCTGTTTACTTCAAGGTCACCCACATAAAAATGCATTAAAAAAAAGTGTCAGCTTTACCTAACTGAAACAAAAGGTTGTGGGAGCTCTGCTGCAGAACCTGCACACATAATCCAGGAGTGAAATCAATGCTACTTTGTCTGAGATGCAATCTTTCAGACAAGAAAGACATTTAAACAAAGGTCCTGGTCACATGTTCTAGTGTTACAGAACTACGCAAAGAAGCAGAGAATTATCTTGAAGTCCTCCCCAGCTCTCCCCAACCTGTACCACCAAGAACATAGTTTGATTGATCATATATTTCATTCCTGCTTGTGGGAGCAAAAGCTGGCCATTTTACTGAAATTGGCTTCTGCATTACAGTCATTACCTTTTAGAAGTAATTTGTTGGGTTGGAAATCTCTAAGCCCATTTTTGAGGCTGACTTGCACAAAGCATGCATCAATAACTGGGAGGCCTGAGGGCAGAACAAAATTGGGCCTCAGGCCTCAATAATATTATCTGGATAAGCCCTTTGCACCTCTATGGTAGCTCATCCGATGTTAGGAAAATGAGTATAGATGCTTGCCCGAAGGCAAGTCCTGGGAGAGAATGGATCAGTGGTAGGGCATGATTGGGAGTACTGTGGCTGGGGGAAGCGCTCCTGCTTCCTCACAGCAACAGCTTTTACATTTAAAACGAAACTTACCCACTTCCCAAGATTACTGCGTGGAACTCAGTGCCTGCTCTGCTCAGCTCTATCCAATTTTGGTAAAGGGTCTTAAGGTATTTGATCTGGAAGTGGGTGGAGCTTTTCCAAGCATTCCTGGCAACTGCCCAAAACAGGCATGATGTAAGGGTCTAACACCTGTTTTATCTGGCCACCAGCATGCTTGAAAAAAAAAACGGCTTCAGTCATAGTTGTGCAAGGTCTGCTGGTCCCCATAATTGGCTCTTGCTGCAGCTGTTTTATGAATTTTAAGATCAATGCAACAAGGTCCAATTTCTACCCCATTGTATGTGAATAACTTTGAAGTAATTAGAAGAAGCTATAAAAATATAAGCTTTTCTTTTACCTTTTTTAGGTTCTTATGGTCAATCGCCTTCTCTGATGTTTCTGACATTTTACTAACTGACTTGTCAACATTTTCCTTTCTTTCCTGGGCAAAGACAGATGTATTTAGTAACTCTGTTACTTCAGTCTCTCAAGATTCCAGCTTTCTTTATCAATTTTAAGTGGAACACTATTTTCTTTCATTGAAACACACACATACTTGTTCTCAGTAATCATGTATTCCACATTTCTTTTGGAATTTACCTTACCTTTATTCCAGTTGTCTTTAGAATTCACCTAAATATCCTGTTCACCTGCTTCCTTGGATCCCCAATACTTCCCTTTAATATCCCCAATAAGGCTGTGACAAAATGAATTTTTGCTGGGGCTGTATCTTTCAAACATTTAATACTTCTGCACTGCTTGGATCAACATGCATAGTGTTAGATTCCAAGTTTCTCAAGGGCTAGATGATCACATCAGTCCAGGTTATCAATATTGCATGCATAAATTTGATGGAAGAGGAAACAATAGGAAGTCTCAGTTATCTGGGATTGTCCCATCCATTGACAAACACCCAAGGCAATGAATGTTTTGTTTCCATTCAAAATTGATCAGCATTCTGGTTTAATTAAATCATCCGAGATAAACTTTCTACAAACAGTTCAAGGGATAGGCTCCAGTGTGGGGTAGTGATTATGATTAACAATACCCTGGCCCAGGTTTTTGTGGCGTCATGGAAACTCTGCAGATCTTCTAAAATGGTGGCGGGACCCAGATCCAGAGGTCCCCCCCCACCATTTTGCTGGTAGGGAAAAGAGAACAGGGTGTAGCTTACACAAGGGAAACCCAAACTCAGCAGGGCCATTTGAATTCAGTGCCAAGTTCAAACTGACCCCATTTTCATTGTAGTAATCCCCAATGTGGGAATTATGAATTTTTAGACTAGATTTAAGTGTTCTTGAAGGGAGAGGAAGATCTGTAGAGCTGTCAAACTGTGAAGTTATTTAAATCCTCAGCCCTTTAAAAATAAAAAAACACTGTCTGTATCATTAAGAGCTAAATGAAATCTTGTCTAACAGTTACAATAGCTTGTTTCTTGACATTACCCTAAGGCCTATCATTATGCCTTTAAGTCTTGGCTAATTTCCACAGCATGTAATTATCCTAGGAGGGGATCCTAACTTCACAGTTTGATTGACAGCTCAAAGAGGTTACTAAAAGATTAGCTGTCTTTGAGGTGGGGTTATGAATACAAATCTGTTTTTATGAAGGATTAAGTACATGAACGGGTTTTAAAGTTTTGAATGGATTTTCACAAATAGGAATGTTTTTTTAAATATAGTAAAGGCTGTAATAGGTATTTAAAACTTTAGCTCAACATGGCTCTTGAGGTCTGCACATTGTGGATACAGGGTGAGTTGGCATGACTTCACCTTAAGTTGGCACTGGGGGTAATAAGGGGCTATGGGGGTGGGTGGGGAATATGGATTGGCATGAAGGCCCATGGGCATTGGTGTGGGACATGACCTGGCATGAGAGTGTATGGGGGTGGGGGTGCATGAGCTGGTATGGAGGGTATGAGGGGCCACTGGGTTTGAGTAGGGACATGAGTTGGCATGATGGGGATGGGTGGGAGGGTGACAAGGTGAGAGAGATGAGGTCTAGAAGGCCTCAGGTATGAGCAAACTACTGCGACAAAGTCCCAGAGAACCGAGGCGGGCCCTCACCTCAGCACTTGGCAGCCCATGTGGCCATCTCCGATCTGCACCAAGGGTGACAGGCCTGACTCCACCCTGCATCTGCACCCCCACCACCCCCGGACGAAGATCCTGCCATTCAGGGGGAGTTTCTCCCCAAGCAGGTGCGGCGAGCCTGGAAATTTCCTGACTTGTACACCTGTCTCGGAAACGAAAATTGGATCTTTGTGTCCTTTGAAGAAAGGAACAGGTTCTTAATTGGCTGGAGCCGTATTGGATTGATATCTATTTATGACTGAGAAAAATTAGATTCTTCAGCCATGACTTATCAGCATCAATCGGTTTATCAAGATTTTATGCAGGAATAATTACCTGACAGACTATTAGTCTGGCAAAATGAATCTTCAGAGCCTCCAACTGATGGTTTGGCTTCTGAGTTGGTTAGCCTGAGGTGGTTTCAGCGTCCAAGGTGCATGGCTTCCACATTGAAAGTGTACAACATTAAGAAGCAACATTCTGCATATTTGGATCAAGATCATTTTTTTTAAAAACCTACTGTGAAGCAATGATGTATCAATTATATCTTATCAGCAAGTGTTACTCCATCAAAGAGTTGCCAAGCTCATACAGAACCAAAATTGCTGCTAATTCCATCTGTTCTCCCCCTTCAGCAGGTGAAACAACTAAGGGTCTAAGGCATTTCACTTAATGCAAGATATATGAAAAATGTAACACTTTGTTCACCAGATTATTGGATGTAAATTTGGTTTGAGACAAGTTATTGTCAAAAGTCTTCGAACCTGTGTTCTACTGAACTTAATTTTATTTCAGTCTTTGCTGGCCTTAGCTTCTACAAAGTTAATGAACTGCATTGGCACACAGACATATTCTTCAGGTTTGCGCTGGGGTTGAACATAGGAACATAAGAAAATGAGAAATAGGAGCAGGAGTAGGCCACTTGGCCCCTGGAGTCTGCTCCACCATTTAATAAGATCATGGCTGATCTCATTGTGGCCTTAACTCCACTTTCCTGCCTGTCCCCCACAAGTCTTGATGCACTTGTGAATCAAAAATCTGTCTAACACAGCCTTGAATATATTTAATAACCCAGCCTGCACTGCTTTCTGTCATAGGGGCGGAATTGTCCGCGCCCGCTGGCGTCCGCTCGGCAACATGAGTAGACAATACGGCGAGAAAGCCAAAAATTGGTTTTATAACGGCGTGAAACCAGTTTGCGATTGTCCGCTCAATCCGTCGATGGTGGGCACGTTTTGTGCCATCGGGAACCTCATTGTAATATATCTGCATATCAATACAAGGCCAGCCCGCCGGATTCATGCCCCCACGTTGGATTGTCCATGCACATCAGCGTTCACAACTGCACTAAGTGACGTGCACCCGTCAAGCTGCATTTCACTTGGGACTTTGAGGTTTGTTTACCTCTTTTGCTTCGGCCAGTACTCAAAGTCATCAGTGCCGGGCTTCGCAGGCAGCACCACATCACTTTTAAGGGGGCTCATGGGCAGGGTTTCTACCAACCAGACCAGCCATAAGGCGGGGGTGGCTTTGTACAATTGCAGGGCTAGGGCTTGCTTAGGGAAGGGGGAGAAGAGGCCTCAGGCCGTGGAAGATGCTGCAGGGTGAGGGCTGTACTGAGAAAGGGGAGTATCCCAGGGTGTGTGTGTGGGGAAACAAGTTGGGCTGAGGAGGCAATCTCCAGAGCAGGTGAGGCCAGATGGAGATGTGAGGGTGTGTGTGAAAGAGTAACTAGTGATGTTCCTTGAGCTGGCAGTGAGATGCCAGTGAATGTGTGATGGGCTTGTGTGTGAGAGTTTAAAGTGATGAGATGATTGCCTTATCCTGGCAGCATGGATGGCACCATTCATCCTCTATCTGCATTGGGTGGCCAACGTCTTCTGTGCAACGTTGGCACTGATCACCACTGCCATCGCCTACCAAATCGGAGTGGTAATGTTGCTGCCCCTCCTGCAGCCAGAGCTGGGGTAGAGGACATCACGGCGGGCCTCCACAGCATCCAAAAGGCGCTCGAGGGATACGTTACTAAACCTGGCGGCTGCAGTCTTCTTGCCTTTCAGGGCCATGTCTTATTCGTAGCAGTCCTGAGCTGGAAGCACGTGGGGGGTGGGTGCGGCTGTACTTTAAATGTGGCACCTGGCGTGAAGAAGCAGGTGACGGCGTGGCGGGCAAATCAGAGGCCGTCCGCCATTGAAATGGTGCGTTTCCCAGGAATGTATTAATACGGCAGGTTTGGGATGATATGGCATGAGAAGCCGCCAAGCAGCCGGCGGGTAAAATGTCATTTTAGCCGCCCGCTACCACACAGTGCAAATCTGGGACGATACCACCCAGAGAATTCCAGAACTTAATGATCCTCTATAAGAGGAAATTCTTCCTCATCTCCATCTTGAATTGGAGACCTCTTATTCTGAAACTGTGCCCTCCAAGTTCTAGACGTTCCTATGAGGGGAAATAATCTCAGAGTCTACCCTATCAAGTCCTCGAAGAATTTAATATGTTCCGATAAAAGTTCATGGCAATTTATAACACAAACTAGGTGCACCCAAAGTCTGAGGCCAGATTGAAAATGAGTCTTCACAAGCCCCAGACCCCAATCAGACTTACTGATGTAGCTCATTGGTCAGGGCCTGACCAATTCCAGCCAGCTCTGAGCTGGCCTGCAGGTTGATTGTGTGGGGGTAGGGTAAGGTAAGTGGAGGAGGTTGGGCCCAGGGAGGAGGCCAGCTGAGTGCTCCTTCTGTGTCCACAGAAATAAAAGTACTATACAGTTTTCTTACCTTTGTGAGTGGTCTCCAACTCAAAAGATTGTTGGTTAGGCCCTTAGGACTTGGACCAAGTAGACAGGGCTTGCTAGGACACATATTCCATCCATTTATAGGCCAATTTTGATTGTTGTCCTGCAACTGGCATTAGTGCTTGAATTTACAAATGTAGAGCATCTAATGCCTGTTTCAAGCCATCACACCATTAAGGTGCCATCTTCCAACTTGGTAGTCTGCGCACTTCCAGGGGACTTTGACCATGAGGAATGTAACTCAAACCTGGTGCTCCCGCAACATTGACTTAACACCAATAGACAAGTGTCTATTGTTCATTTTCTATCCTGTTTGTTTCCATCAAAAATTGTAGACGAGTTTTATTATCCAAAAGCAAACACAATGGTGAGATTTCAGTCCCATCACATACTGCTTGCACTCAACAAATATGATCGCAAAACTGCTCTGGGAGTTGTTCTTTAGAAATTAGGGTGTGCAACTTGTGTCAGGGTGGACATATGTTTCTCATCATTACTAATGAGGGGTTAGTAAATTGGATATTGTCATGCAAGGGCAAAGGTTACAAAATGCTTTCTAGAAAGCAAATGTCTAAAAAAAATGGAATTGTCTGCCACAAACTGCCCATAAATTATTTTAAAAGGGAACCAGATAGTTGACGGAAAAAGAAGAATATTAAAGACAACGGGGAACAAGAACATGAGTAGGTTTTGACTCTCAAAAAAAAACATTACAGTTCAACAACTGAATGACCTGTTTATATTCTATAACATACAATGATTCTACAGTTAACCATATTTGTCTCCGTTGCCATTTTATTTGGTGACTTGGCTGGAATTATTTATGCTTGCAGGCTCATGGACACTTCCTATGTTTCTATGTTTCTGTGAAAGACTTTGAAATCTGCTCTTTTAAAGTCTAACATTTTTGTGTACACTAAAGACATGATCTCAAGAACCTTAATGCTTGTGTACCATATGTGGATCATCATAGATTAAATCCAAAACAAGGACCAATTATGTTAGCAGACAAACTGAGCAAGGCAACAATTCTACACCTGATAGCATTAGGTTAGGAGCAGGGGTTACATATGGATCAGTGGTGCATTTTCCCTGCACTGAATTACTACTTGCAAATTCTCATTGAAGCATATGAAATTCTTACAGGGTAGATACAGGAAGGATGTTTGCCCTGGCTGAGGGGTCTAGAACCAGGGGACAGACTCTGAATAATGGGTAGGCCATGTAGGACTAAGATGAGGAATTTCTTTACTCAGAGGGTGATGAATCTTTGGAATTCTCTACCACAGAAGGCTGTGGAAATTCAGTTATTGAGTATGTTCAAGACAGATGTTGATAGATTTCTAGATATTAAAGATATCAAGGGATATGGTGATAGTGCAGGAAAATGGCATCGAGGTAGAAGATCAGCCATAATCTAGGTGAAAGGTGGTGCAGGCTCAAGGGGCAAAATGGCCTACTCCTGTTCCTATTTCCTATGTTCCTAAATGGGTAGCTCTTTCAGAGAACTGACACAGGCACAGTGGGCCGAATGGCCTTCTGTGCTGTAAATTCTAAGATTCTATCTCCTTTGCCTGCGTGATCGACAACAACTGATAATTAACATATTTCTTTTCCGATTTTGGATCCTAAAATACAGTCTCAGATGCATTAACCAAAACATTTATAATAGCTTTTTCTATGACTGCAGCAGCTACTCTTACATATATCATCACTTGTCTAAGTGATCTGTAGTGCAGGACCTATGGGCTCTATAGCCTGGTATTTTAATGTTATAACCAATGACCCATTTCAACTGGTCTGGATTATCTCTTTTACACTGAATTAGACTCAATACGTACCTTTCTAATTCCACAAACTTGCTTTATGTACTCCTAACATTTGTTCATAATTTACCACATTGAAGGTGCTTTTTAAATAGAAGTTGCAGTTATGAAAAAAATGTACCATTTACCTTTTTGCTCATTATTTCTTTTTTCTTTCTTTGGTCCTTTGCCCCACATTTGCTTCTAAACAGCTTCCCTTGTGATTCATACATTCACCACCTCCCGCTGCATTACTCCATTCCCCGTGATTTTTTTAAAAAAGCTAGCAAATAATTTTCTTCACTGTTGTCCAGTCTACCTTTTTCTCTGTGGATGAAATGCTGCCCATTACACCTGTGCAACATTAGTTTATCCAAATTTGGCTTACAAATATCTTTATCATCCAATCAGTGATAATGCCAAGTGATATCACCACACAATCATAGTTCGTGTCACTTTCATGACATCTGGCATATGCAAGTAATTATACTGATAACATTAAGTTAGGAGCAGGAGTTACATTTAGACCAGTGGTGGATTTTCCATGCACTGGGTTGCTACTACTTGCACAAGTCAGACATTTGGTACCACGAAATTGGAGGCAAATGCTCCTACCTATTACTGATAAAAAGATACCCATTATTTTGGGCTGTAGGCAATTTTCCCTCTAATCTGTGTGATCCAGCAGCAACCTGAGACTCACAGTGCACAAGCTATTTGCTTTAAGATACTGCACATACATGGCTGTGCAGAAAAATTTAAAGGTACCATATACTTTCTTGATGTGGCCACACACATCAAAGGGAAAACAGATGGGATTCTGACCTGGAGAGTCATATTCGACTCAAAGTTAATTCTGTTCCTCCCTACACAGGTGCTGCCAGACCCGAGTATTTCCAGCACCTTCTGTTTTGAAATTAGAGGAGCACTGACTGTAAGCTTATGTTATTATTTATATCCAAACATTCAGGCTCAGCAGCCTGGTTGACATTTGATGAGTGGAAAGGGTAACAGTTTAAAGTTCCAATTTAAAAAGGAGGGAAACAAGAAAAATGTTTTAATACTTTTTAATACTTATTTTGTATTTTTCAGCTTTTTCTATTTTTCTGCAGTGCTGGTTTCCAGGTTAAATGTATTTTTTCTGGGTCAGACCTTGGGAGGGATGTTTATGTAATGAGAAATCACAAATGAGAATCAGGACCCCTTCCTGCCGCCATCACACACCTGTGGCCTGGATCCATGGCAATCCTAGACCTTAGGTGGCTTAAGCCACGGCCTCCCTGGCGGCATTGCTGTTCAATAGAGCTGGCAGCCTCTGATTCGCCGGCAGCTCTCAGCAGGTGGGACTTTCACCCCTGGTGTCCTTGATCCCAGAGAAGGCCTGCGCTGTCCAAGTAAGTGCCTGAGGGGCACTTAAGACGGCAGGCCTTCCCTAAAATAAAACATGGTGCATTCATCGGCTCGCCAGCCAGCAAGTGAGACCCCCGTCACCTCCATCAAATACTGCCCTTTGAAGTGAAACCCTACTTGCCTATTCAATTAGGCACAATATTTATTCCTTGACCAACTGTACTAAAACAAATTATCTCATTGTATATCTCCATGCTTTTCGTTCGAGACCATGCTGTGTTCAAACCAGTTTGCATGTTTACCAAATAAGTGACTACTCTACAAAAATTGTCTGCAAAGTCCTTTGGATGGCCCGAGGATCATTATTCCTTTTCTATGGAACAAGGCATTCATGTCAACCCAGAAAATGTGACAAAGCAGACAACTCAAAAAGCAACACTTCTATAAGCTAATAATGTGAAAACAAGAAATTACACAAGGTGCAGTGGAACAAATGCATATAACTTAAACTAAATATATATCTAACATTTTTGTCAGTTGAATTGGAATAATGCATAAGCACATGAAGCCTGGAATAAGACACACGCCAAAAGCATAGGTTTATGTTCTAGAAGGTCTGGGAATACCAATGGATGATGTATTTCTAAAGCAGTTTGAATTTTTAACATTAAAATGGTGCATCTGGTTAATTTTAAACACTTTCAGACAATTGATTTTTTTTAAAAGATTAACAATCTGACATTTGGATTTTTAACAAATTTAGCAAGCCATCACTTTCCTAAAATCTATTTGAACATTTATTCACCCATCTCCAACTTCCCCCTCCAAATTCAAAGGCCTTTTGGACGCATGAACTTCTGTTGATTCAAAATGGCACTCTTTTCTCCTCTGTCCCCACACATTTCAAGCTCATATTGACATTATTCCTCCTTGTCTTCCTTAATTCAGCTGGAAATTCCTTCATTTCCCTTTCTTGCCCAAGAAGAAATTCTTCTCTCCCTCTCTTTAAGCTGCTAATGCCCTCCATCCTCCCAGTTTATGCTGGTAGTCTACTTCAGCCCAGTCAGTTAAAGCTGGCACATCTTTCTTCCTCCACCTCTCATCTTTTTCCATCTTTACATTCAAAGTAGTGCTCCCATACTTTTTCCTTTTACCCTCCCCTCTTTGGCAACGCTATGCTTTTCACTTTCCAACCTTCGAAAGTACTGTTCCCAATTCCTTTCCTGTTCAAAAGCACTACTCCTTTGTCAACTCATTCCCAACCACCAATCTTCCTTTCTTCCTTCCTTAAGTGTTCTAAAATTCCTATCACTGTTCCTGCTATAAGTAATTACCACTACTTCAGCATTGTGGATGAAAATTGTGCATCTCAAGAGAACTTTGCTCAAATCATGCAACAATATAAATCTGCGACAGCAGCAAAGCAGGATTTAGGTGGATGTCTTAATAACTTGAATTTAACGCCCTTAAATGAAGCTGTCAGTTGTTTTAATAGCAGCAAATCCAGACAACAAAATTGTTTCGATTTGAACACAGTTGATAGTAATTCAATAGTTTTTGAATTTTCAAACTGTACTTTATTTCTAGAAGTCAGATTACAGCAAAAGTATTGCTGCTGTACACAGTCAACACAAAAAGACAGCACAGTGCAGTATGTGGACCTAAATAAACCATGAGCCTAAACCTCCAGGAGCTAAATATTTAAAATCAACCCGATAATGGTATTCTAAATTCCTAAATTCTAGAAATGCATACTTAGGTTTATTGCCAAATATACGTGAATCCTCCTGTTGACAATGTCCTATTCTATAAATGACATCATGGCTTGAATTGCGGCCCTGCTGTTAATGATCAACCCATTCCCCATCCAGTGGGCATGAGGGAAGAGGAAACATAACTGGTAAATGTTAAGTCATAAATTCTAAATTTTAAACATTGGCATTTGGTAAAACAGAGATAAAACAGAAAAACACTCAAATGTTGGAATTAAAATTGAAAATACTAGAAGTGAATAGATGATATCACTTCTGAAAGAGACTGAGCGTAATGTTTGGTCAGGTGTTTCACTGGATGAAGAATCCCTTATGAAAAATAATCCATGTTTGTCTGCTAAAAAAATTGTTGCGATACCAAAATAAAATAATATGACTATGGATATTTAAAATCATGATGAGTTTAGACAGAGTAAAATAAAGTTCCCAATGGCTAAAGGGTTGGTAACTGGAGGGCACGGCTTAAGATGATTCGCAAAAGAACCAGAGGGAAAATAGAAAGAACTTTTAAATACAAGGAGTGACTAGAATTTGGAATACATTGCCCAATAGGGTGGCAGACAGAGATTCAACTATAACTCTCAAAAGGGAATTGGATAAGTGCTTGAAGGAAAAAAATTGGAGGGGCATTAGGAAAGAGCAGTGTAGTGGAACTAACTGAGATTGCTCTTTGAAAGTGCTGGCATGGACTCCACAGGCCAAATGGCCTTCTTCTGGCTGTACTATACCACTTACAAAAAGTTCCCATCTCCTGTGGCAATTAATAATTTAATTGGCATGATTTAACTATTTTTATATTTCAAGCACTGTATTAACTTCAAGCTTTTCAGTTCATTATAGAGTCAAATTTTTCAAGCATTTCTGTTATCATCTTTCTAACTACAGTATAATTCTCCCAGAGTGGGACAGTGTTTTTCCTCTCACCTTTCAAATGTGTATGTTGATAGAAATCAACTAATAAGATATGGCACAAAATACAGTGCCACCCTGAGATCATAGAACATTTCCACAAACTAAGGTGTCCAGCCCCAGTGTTGAAAATATTTTCTTCCCAATTATTCAGTATAACAGTTGCTAGATATATAGTTTGTTTACGTGTCTAATAGCAGAAACCTGGCATGCCAAACGATCGATTACAAAGCTGAAAAGGTGGCCATGGTGAAGTGGTATACATAGTCACATTGTCTAATTCCAGCAAAACACATGGGTATCGACTGGACAAAATGCAATTTATCAAAAGTGTTAAAGAGATTACTAAAGTATTGATAGCTAGGAATACCATGAATTATTCACAGTGCAGAGCTTCTTTTATAATGATGTGATAAAAAAGCACAAGTAAGTTTTGTGAGATCACGATACTGCACCTGTGCAAAATAAAGTTTGAGTTTGGAGCCATTAAAGTCGGATTCATGGAGTTCTATTCGGGCCCGTGCAGCTGCCTCTTGATTGCTGAAGTTTATCCGTACTCTCTGAAAACTTCGGAATAATTGGAATGTGGCCCGTTCATCATAAACACGGAAGAGGGCTTCAAACCGTTCCTGAATAAGAAAGATAAACTGCATTACCACAGTTCTGAAATGGAGTACAGCAGTTATAATATGCAAGTAAACTTTTGCCAAGCTTCCACTTTTTACTGATTTGGGATTAATATAGTTGCTCTGCATCGAACATTACAGTCTTATAAATGTTTCCCCTTTTTATATTCATTCACGGGATGTGGGCTTCACTGGCTACTCCAGCATTTATTGACCATCCCTAGTTACCCTTGAGAAGATGGTGGTGAGCTGCATTCTTGAACTGCTGCAGTCCATGAGGTGTAGGCGATGAGAGATTTGCAAACAAGGGTGAGAATTTTAAAACTGATGCATTGCTGCACCCACAGTGCTGTTAGGAAAGAAGTTTCAGGATTTTGGTCCAGCAACAGTGAAGGAACAGCGATATATTTCCAACTTGGGGGGGGGAACTTCCAGGTGGTGGGGTTCCCATCTATCTGCTGCCCTTGTCCTTCTAGACGGTAGTGAATTTGGAAGGTGCTATTAAAGGAGCCTTGGTGAATTCCTGCAGTGCATCTTGTAGATGATACACACTGCTGCTATTGTGCATCAGTGGTGGAGGGAGTGAATGTTTGTGGATGTGGTACCGATCAAGTGGGCTGCTTTGTCCTAGATGGTGTTTAGCTTCTTGGAGTGTTGTGGGAGCTGTACTCATCCAGGCAAGTGGGGAGTATTCCATCATTCTCCTGACTTGTGCCTTACAGACGGTGGACAGGCTTGGGGGAGTCAGGAAGTGAGTTACTCATTGCAGGATTCCTAGCCTCTGACTTGCCCTTGTAACCACAGTATGTATATGGCTAGTCCAGTTCAGTTTCTGGTCAATGGTAACTCCCCAGGATGTTGATAGTGGAGGATTCAGGGATGGTAATGCTATTGAACATCAAGGGGCGGTGATTATATTCTCTCTTGTTGGAGATGGTCACTGCCTGGCACTTGCAAGAAAAATCTCACTTTCATTATTTATTAATCCATAAGGTCAATTCCTATTCTAGAGGGCTACTTACAAACCAGGTTTATTAACTTGCTGCAAAAAACAAGAGAACAATGATATTTCTTTTTGAACCTCCAAACATTTCATTTGATTCAACGCATACAACATTTGGCTTAATAGCTGCAGAGAAAGAGAGGAAGGCATTATAAGCCTACCGACTCCCACAGCTACCTCGACTACAGCTCTTCACACCCCACTGCCTGTAAGGACTCCATCCCATTCGCTCAGTTCCTTCGCCTCCGTCACATCTGTTTTGATGATGCCACTTTCCAAAACAGCTCCTCTGACATGTCTTCCTTCTTCCTTAACCAAGGTTTTCCACCCACGGTGGTTGACAGGGCCCTCAACCATGTCCGGCCCACCTCCCGCGCATCCGCCCTCACACCTTCCTCTCCCTCCCAGAACCATGATAGTCCCCCTTGTCCTCACTTATCACCCCACCAGCCTCTGCATTCAAAGGATCATCCTCTGCCATTTCCGCCAACTCCAGGATGATGCCACCACCAAACATCTTCCCTTCACCCCCCCCCACCCCCGCCAGCAGCATTCTGCAGGGATCGTTCCCTCCGGGACACCCTGGTCCACTCCTCCATCACCCCCTACACCTCAACCCCCTCCCATGGCACCTTCTCATGCAACCACAGAAGGTGCAACACCTGCCCCTTTACTTCCCCTCTCCTCACCGTCCAAGGGCACAAACACTCCTTTCAAGTGAAGCAACATTTCATTTGCACTTCCCTCAATTTAGTCTACTGCATTCGCTGCTCCCAATGAGGTTTCCTCTACATTAGAGACCCCAAACACAGACTGGGTGACCGCTTTGCGGAACACCTTTGGTCTGTCCACAAGCATTACCCAGATCTCCCTGTTGCTTGCCATTTCAACACTCCACCCTGCTCTCATGCCCACATGTCCGTCCTTGGCCTGCTGCATTGTTCCAGTGAAGCTCAACGCAAATTGGAGGAACAGCACTTCATCTTCCGACTAGGCATTTTACAGCCTTCCGGACTGAATATTGAGTTCAACAACTTTAGCTCATGAACTGCCCCCTCCATCTCCACCCCTTTCTGATTTTCCCCCTCCTTTTTGTTTTTTCCAACAATTTATATAGATTTTCTTTTCCCACCTATTTCCATTATTTTTAAATGTATTTCCATCCATTGTTTTATCTCTACCTTTTAGCCTATTTTGATCCCTTCCCCCCACCCCACCCCACTCCCCCTCCGGCTATCTGTCCTTGCTCGCCTGCTTTCTACCCTTAATGTCACCTATTAGCACATTCCTTAGATAACCACCACCTTCAACACCTCTTTGTCCTTTTGTCTATCTCCACCTATCACTGGCCCTCTATCCAGCTCTACCTGTCCCACCACCCCCTTAAACCAGCTTATATTTCACCTCTTTTCTATTTTTCCTTAGTTCTGTTAAAGAGTCATATGGACTCGAAACGTTAACTGTGTTCCTCTCCACAGATGCTGTCAGACCTGCTGAGTTTTTCCAGATATTTTTATTTAGGAAGACATGCTCATCTTTTTCATGGTTTTGTTGCCAATTTTCTTCCTTCCATTTTCATCCATGCCTTCACTACCTCCGAGCCCAACTACTCCAATGTTCTCCTGGCCATTTATCCTCTCCATAACTTTGACACTTTGCAAACCCTAACAGCCAAAGTGACTCCCAGTGCAGCAACATATCAATTTTAAAATTCTCACTCATTTTCAAAGCTCTCATAGCCACGCCTCTCCCCATCTTACCTCCTCTGTTCCTGCAACCCTCCGAGATCTCTGCACTCCTCTAATTTTGATCCTCTGCACATTAGCGATTTTCATCACCCCACAACCGGGGCAGCACTTTCAGCCGACTAGGCCCTAAATTCTGTAATTCCCTCCCTAAACCTCTTCATCTCTCTCTCCTCCTTTAAGATGATCCTTAAATCCTATTTCTTTTGACCTAGTATCTACTTATGTAGCTTGCTGTCAAGCTTTGTTTGTTTCATTCCTATGAAGTGCCTTGGGATGTTCTAAGTTAAAAGTGCTGTACAAATGCAAATTGTTGGTGCTGTCTATAACTGACTTTTGCTGCGGTTCCTTGCTGCCAGTTATTTTCAGCATCTCATCCAAGTGATTACTTTTAAAATGGGTGATCCCAAGTGAGGAATGTTTCTCAGGCAACTGAATCATCAGAAGCATTCAACAACAACTAGTATTTATATAGTACCTTTAATATAATAAAACAGCCCAAGGTGCTTCACAGGAACATTATAAAACAAAGTATGACACCAAACCACAAAGGAGATATTAGGTCAGGTGTCTAAAGCTTTGTCAAGGAGGTAGGATTTAAGAAATGTCTTAAAGGAGATGAGTGCAGGAGAGAGGCAGAGTTGTAGGGAGGGCATTGCAGAGCTTGGAGCCTAGGCAACAGAAGGCAAGGTCACAAATGGTAGAGCAATTAAAATTGGGGCTGCAAAAGAGGCCAGAATTAGAGAAATGCAAATATCTTGGAAGGGTTGTGTGGCTGGAGGAGGTTACAGAGATAGTGGGGGAAAAGCCATGGAGGGATTTGAAAACAAGGATGAAAATTTTAAAATCAAGACTTTGCTTGACCAGGAGCCTATGTAGGTCAGCGAGCACAAGGGAAATAGGGCTTGTTGTGAATTAAAACATGGGCAGCTGAATTTTGCATAACCTCAAGTTGATGCAGAGTAGAATGTGGGAAATTAGCCAGGAGTGTGTGTTGGAATACTGAGTCTATAGGTAACTAAGGCATAGATGCAAGAATTCAGTAGTAGATGAGCTGAGACAGGGATGAAGACGGGCAATGTTATGGAGGTGCAATTGGATGGTCTTAATGATGGCATGAATGTGAGGTTGGAAGCTCATCTCGGGATCAAATCTAACACCAAGATTCTGAATAGACTGGCTTAATCTCAAGACTGCTGCCAGGGAGATGGAGACGATAGCTAGAGAACAGAGTCTGGAATAGAGACTGAAAACAATGGATTTAGTCTTCCCAATATTTAACTGAAGCAAATTTTTGCTCATCTTGTACTGAATGTCAGCAAAGCAGTCTGATGACTTAGCAACAGTGGAGTTGAGAGAGGTGGTGGTGAGGTAGATCTGGGTGTCATCAGCATGTGAAAATTAATGCTATGCCGGAAGATGATGTCACCAAGGGGCAGCGTGAAAAATAGGAGGGGATCAAGGATAAGTCCTTGGAGACACCGCAGGTAATGGTGTGGGAGCAGGAAAAGGAGCCATTGGAAGCAACTCTCTGGCTATGATTAGATAGTTAAGAATGAAACCATAGGAGAGCAGCCCTACACAGCTGGACAACATCATTGAGGCATTGGAGGAGGAAGGTGTCACAGCTGGATAACATCATTGAAACATTGGAGGAGGAAGGTGTTATCTACCATGTCAAACTCTGTAGACAGGTCAAGAAGGATGAGGAGGGAAAGCTTACCTTTGTCACAGTCACATAGGATGTAATCTGTGACTTGAATAAGATCTGGTTCGGTAATGTGGCGAGGCCGAAACCTGATTAGAGGGATTCAAGCATGGAGTTCCAGGAAAGATGAGATTTTTACCATTTGAAGCATTGAACAGTGACAAGATTCAATGATCTGGTTTATTCAAAAATTGGTCTGGTAACATAAATTTGCTTCCTCCGCGGCTAACATATTCCAGATAATAAAAAGATTTAGCCTATAGTTTTAATATACAGCTTCACTCAGTTTATTTTGATTCATGTAAAATAGACTTTTCTTAAAAAGAGTAAAATCATGTTGCAACATTTTCAGTTAGGCTGCAAAGCCATAATATTTGATGTGTTTGGCCCTTCAGAGAAACAAAATATCATTCATTTTGCTTTCCCCCTACTCCATTCCAATTTTTTTTGCCTGTTTTTATCAAATTAGCCCTGCTTTTTCTCTAATAGGCTGCTGTAGTAGAAATCATTTTTGGTTTTATTTTCTTGCGTCATAAAAACTCAACGTAACAGCTGGCTGATGGAGAAGTAATGACAATTCCCTGGTGTAGTATTAAAAGGTGAATTTTAACAGAAAAAACAGCATATAGCTAATAGAACAATGTTAGAGAGTAGGCTGATGAATGCACTATTGTAGGTTGAGGTGACATGTGAAAAAAAAGGTACATTACTCACTAAATTAATGTGTTTTATTTAATGGTGCTTTCAGCCTCAACAGCTCAAATTAAATTTAATGGGTGCATCCAGATTAGTCATTGGATTCAGAATCTTTATTTCCTGCAAAACAATGATGAATACACAAGGTTGAAGGTGGTTAAGTGAAGAACTGATGACAGCAGTGAGTGGTTTCTGACAGGCCTGCTGAAATGAAGACAATGCAGGTTTACAGAAGATGGCCATTTTTACTCAATGGGATTAGAACAAAATTACTGGACAGCCACTGTGTTACCAACCAGCCGGAAAAAATTACAAGCCCATCAGTAAATGCATTAAAATATCAGCCCATCAAATTGCTGACCTTCATGAAAAGGAAGATGCTCTTATTTCAATATAGAAATAAATACACTGACTCTAGGAGATTACAATAGAATGTTCAACGTATTTTCAAAATTGCTCCACTGAGCTTAACTCAAAGGGGGTAGATCTTGGCTTTGTGAGATTGTGTAAAACAGGCAATACAGAGTCCAGCCTATTTTACGTATTCAATGATTTTTTTATTTCCACTGAAGGCAATGAAATTATAAAACACACAAAGTCAAGATCTACCTCAGGATGGAGGACAGAGATTTCATAAAAGTAATTTCCAAGAAAATATCACCATGAGCTTAGCTTTTAAATCATTGAAGGTTCACTAAATTGGTTCCTGGGATGAGGGTGGCTGTACTATGATGAGAGGCTGAGTAAATTGGGCTTATATTCTCCAGAGTTCAGAAGAATGAGAAGAAGTGATCCCATTGAAACCTACAAAATTCTGAGGGGGTTTGATAGGGTAGATTCTTTCTGGTCAGGGAACCTAAAACATGACGGCACAGTCTCAGAATAAGGGGCCAATCATTTAGGACGGAGATGAGGAGAAACTATTTCACTTAAAGGGTTGTGAATCTTTGGAATTCTCTACCCCAGAAGGTTGTGGATTCTCCAACCGCTGAATACATTCAAGGCTGGGAAAGACAGGTTTTCGGTCTCTCAAGGAATCAAAGGGTATGGGGAGCTGGCAGGAAAAGAAACAGTTGAAGCCCAAGATCAATTATAATCGTATTAAATGGCACAGCAGGCTTGATGGGCCATATGGCCTACTCCTGCTCCTATTTCTTATGTTCTTATGTTATGCAACATAATTAAGAACGCACACTGAATAGCTCAGCTCGATGCAACTTCTCAGTTACATCAATGGCTCTTAGCTTTTACATTAAATTTGACAATTTTTGTTTCAAAAATTAAATGGGATGGGAAGTAAAACATTACATTTTCTGCTGCATGAAATACCTGTTATGGGTGAAAATGAAAGGCCTAGAAATTAGTAGACAACTGTTTTTCGCAACCTAGTTCAGGTCCATCATACCTGAATGATGCAGCCTGGCCTCATTCCAATGTTCCCAATGAACTGTCCACTGGTGAAGAGGACTCCAAGTTTGGGTCACTGATAACATCGCAGTGGCAATGGGTGGTAATGGTGGGAAGTTGGAAGCGGTGATTGGGTTCTTTAATGTGGGGTAGGAAGGAGGACTCTTGCTTTTCTTGGTTCCAAATACAGGTAATTTACTTACCTTCTTTGTTGGAGGCAATCTCTGGGGCTGGTTTCCTCACTGCAGCCCATGGTGGTGATGGTTGCCTCAGGGCAAACTAGGGGGCTTCAAACAATTGTTAGGTGGATTGTGGTCTGGTTTCCACATTAATTAGTATTTGGATCTCTCCTCAGGGAACTTGTAGCCTAATCTATTTTGGGAAGGTTTCCCTCTACTCATGAGTGACTTAGGTCTAACTCAGGCAGCTTTCTTCAACAACTACTTTATTTACATATACATGATAAACTTTTAGTTAAGTACATCTCTCTTGTGTACAGACTATTCCAGCTTTCTTCAGAGTCACTTGCACATGACTGACGTCACTGTTACGTCATGATACACATCACTATCTTCATTAACATAATGATTAACCCATTATTCTACATATCCTGCCACCCATCCCCAAGCATAATCATAACTTTTTTTTAAAACAACAACCTTAACCTATTTACATTACTTTTGTACTATCATCTCCCTAAAGTCCGAACTGCACAGGTTAACTCTTTGAGATGCCTTCACAACTCTGACCTTGTTCTTGTCACCATTGTGCGAGGGTGATGGTCTTGAACCTGTTCACTGACTGGGTCACCATTCTGCACGACAGTTGATGTAGTCTTCATATTATCATCCCAGAGCTTGTGACAAGCAAACTCATTTGTTCTTGCAGCCTAAAAGATTAAAAGGTACTTTGTTTCTCTTGAATGTGCCATACCGGATAGGAACGTGGTTGTTCTGCTTGTTTAAGGACTGTGCCTTCAGACTTTCAATCTCAAACCCATACTTTCTGATCTGGTTCTAATGTTGCTAAAGTCTTTACTCTAGGCCTGGAATTTGTTCTTCTGTTTTTTTCGTTGACCATTCTCTATACTCCTCAATCTTTTATGATAGTCTCATGTAACATTTGTTTTTAAGTTCTCATTCAACAAAGGAATGTGTGTTTTCAACCACTGACCCATGAGCAGCTCCGCTACTTAAGGGTGTAGCTGTATAATATGGCAAGGCTAAATTCCAATCACTATTCTTAGTCATTAGCATTTTAATGGTTTCCACTGCTCTTTCAGCCTTGCCATTGGCCTCTGGGTGAAGAGGAGAACTAGTACCATTAGGATTCCACAGTCTTTTGTAAATTTCTTTAAATATTCGTTCATGAACTGTAGCCCATTGTCTTAAATAATTTTGTCCAGAAATCCATGCACTGAAAAGAAATTCTTTAACGCCCTTATCACAGTCTCAGCCGTTGTCGTGTGGAGTCTGGTAACTTCTAACCACCTTGAATAATAATCCACTGTGTAGAAGTATGCTTTTCCTCAAGTCAAAGGGATCTAGTCCCAATCTTTTCTCAAGGCCTGTCTGGAAAACTAGATGGTAATAAAAGTTTTGTGGGTGTTTGGCTATTAATTGCCTAAGTATGACATGAGAATACAACGTTTTAAATTGCTTGCGAAATGCCTGGTCACCGGACAAATTGATGTACACGAACTCTGCACTTTGCTGTTCCCAAGTGACCACCATGGGTTCTATAAAGAATCTCCTCCCTCATAGCCTTGGGTGTTACTAGTCTATGGTTGAATACTAGATCATCATCCACTATCAGATGATGTTTCCTCTGTTCATGGTTCAAGCTGGCTGTTTGGACTATGTATCTTGACCAACCTTCTTGGCAAAATTTTTTAACCTGGGTACACTCCACATCTTCCTCCTTTTGTCCTTTCTTGATTGCTTGTAGTTTATTTTCCTTCCTGAGGCTGGTAGAGAGTTTGTTAAGACTGTTGAAAATGCTTCCAGCTCTGAAATAAGCATGAAGTCTTTGGGTTATCAACCGTAGCTCTAGATAATTCGTCTGCTGTGGTCTGGCACATTGACAGCCGTATAATGATACTACAATTCAGACTTAGGCTAATGTGTTATGCGGAGAGGCATTTTGACAATCTCTGGAGTTCAGAAGGATGACCACTGGTTTATGGTCCATCGTGATTTGAAATTTAATCCCATCAAACAATCTGAGAATCTCTGATGCCCAGGTTACTGCCAATTCTTCTTTCTCAACAATCACATAGCATTGTTCCATTTCAGTTAATGACATGGAAGCAAAGTAGACTCACTTTGTATTACCATCCTACCGGACTGAATGAGTACAGCTCCAAGACCTGTTGAGGATGCATTGGTGGACACCACTGTGAGCAATCTGGGATTATAATGCACCAGCACATCTGAAGAAATGAGCCTTTCCTTCATTTTCTGAACTGCATTGGTTTGTTCAATATCTCAAAACCACAGTTGGGTTTTTTATGTAAAAGGTCTCTCAAAAAGGTTGTGACTGTAGCTAAATTTGGAATGAATTTACCATCCTGATTGACTATTGTGAGGAATCTCTGGACATCAGTAACACACTTTAGTTGTGGAAAGTAACTGATGGCTTTCGTTTTTTGAGGGACTACCATTATACACTTTCGTTGTATGGGGTGTCCCAAGAATTTAATGGTAGTTTCCACAAATTCACATTTTTCGTTTAAGGTGAGACCTGCCTCTTGTAATGCTTTCAGAACTTCATGAAAGTGATCGTGCTCCTGTCTTGTGGCTCCATAGATAACCATGTCATCCATATGACAAATTACTCCCTTTTTTCCTTCCAGAATGTTTGGCATGGTTCGCTGGAATATCTCCGTAGCCGATGATATTCAAAGGGCAGGCGGTTAGAACAGAATCGCCCAAAAGACGTAATAAGTGTTGACGACAGCCTGGACTCCTGGTTGAGATGTATTTGCCAAAACCTGTTATTAGCACTAAATTTGATGAGGAGCACACTGTTGGCAAGCTGTCATGCATAGAGGACATAGGATGGATTTCTCTCTGGAAGGCTTTGGTGTAATTGCATGAGGCCTATGCAAAGCCTGAGCTGACCATTCGGTTTAGGAACTGTTATGAGCCCCAAATACCACCTGATTGGCTCCATGATGGGTGATATGACACCTCTATGTAACTTTGCGTCAAGTTCCTCTAACTTTTGCCAGCATTGAGTATGGTACCCTCCTGGGAGTGGATAGACATACAGGCTTAGCATCTTGAAGCAATGTAATTTATTCATGCTTGTGCTTACCAAGCCCCTAAAAGAGTGGTGGGAATTCTGTCCCTTTGTCTTGTTGTAGGACTCTGCCTACTTTTTCCAGAAGGCCCAAGTATATTAACACACATCCGCTCAGTAAAGACATGCTTTGATTGTGCAAGATATAGAGGGTCTTTGTAATCCGTTGTCCCTTGTGGCGATGGGTGGTAGTTATCAGACCATTTACATGAAGATCCATGACTGGATGTCTATTGCTTTGAGAAGTTCCAAATGATCAGCCAGTACTATCCTGCCAGCCCCAGTATCAAGCTGAAAGTCAGTTTTAAAGCCCTTGGGTGGAATTTTATGACAGTGGGATTTTACGGTGCCGCTGAAGTCAATGGAATTTAGAATGGCTTGCCACATTTTATGGCCCCGTCCCCACCCGCTAGCAGGATCTTCCAGTCCCACTGAAGTCAATGGACTTCTGGCTGGCTCGCTGCATTCGCTGAGGCAGAATCCACCATGCCCGGGCCAGAAAATCCCAGCCTTCAGTTTCTAAAGTAACTGACTAAAATTTTTGTTCTTGATCCTTTACTTCTCCTAGGAAATCTGTTTTCTCATTTCTTTGCTTATTCCCAATTTCCTGAATTGTCTGTATTTCACAAACATTCTCTTGCTTTCTTCCTTTAAAGGCATTTTTAGATTTACAGAACTGCTTTAAGTGTTTAAGTATTTGCACACTGGAAACACTCTGCACCCCCTGCTGGGCAATCCTGCCTTCATTGCTGTTTCTTAGTGCTGCAGTATGGGCATCTCAAGATGGCTGCAGTAGGGTTTCCCGCTCTTTCATTGGTTTTGGCGGGCTTTTGATTGGTCTTGGCTGCCACCTTTGAGCCTAATCAACTAACCGACTTGTCTGAAGCCATGGTGTTCCCACGGAGTATAGCCCAATTTTATTCCCCCCTCCACCCCCCCCCCAAGATTGGCCTGCCTAGCATACTGAGCTGCTTGTTAAAGTATTAGGTCATCTTCTTTCTGTAAAAAAATCTGACAGCTTTTCAGCTCGAATAAGTTCTTCTTTCAATGCTCCATATCGCAACAACTGGATAGCCCATACAGGTCTGTAAGGAACAATTCAATTGATTCCCCTGGCCTTTGGATCTCAGGTTGAATTGCACTCGCTCAATTATGAGGTTCCCTTTTGAGCTGAAGTATGCATTGAATGCTCTTAGGATGTTTCAAAATCTGCAGAGGTCTCTTCAATCCCATCTCAGAGGGACATTGTTGACAACAGACTCCACTGCATAGAGGAACAAACTAATTTGGTGCTTCTGCTCTTTGGCATACAACCTGCCGCTGCTTGATATCTCAGGAAGTGTTTTTTCCACAACTCCCTGGCCTCTCCATGGACCTTCGAGGTTTTTGAACGGCTATGGAAAGCCAGAGACTGCTCAACTGGTGCCAACATCACTACCAATTCTCAGTGCGCCTCTCACCAAGGTAAGTCTTCTGATTCTACTTTTGAAGAAGTCTTCTAATTTCTCCCCGTGGTTATCCTGTCGATGGCACCAAATTGCTGTTAGGATTGGTATCACTGCTGCCATGGTTTGTGGTCTGGTTTCTATGATGAGTGGCATTTGAATCTCTCTTCTGATAACTTGTGGCTTAATCTACATTGGGAAGATTTCCTTCTACTCATGAGTGATTTAGGTCTAACTCGGGTAGGTTTCTTCAAAAACGACTTTGTTTACACTTGATACATAAAAAGCTTTGAGGTAAATACACCTCTCTCTCTTGTGTACAGGCTATTCCATCTTCCTTCCGAGTCTCTTGCACATGTCTGATGTCATTGTAACATCATGATATACATCACTATCTCATCACCATAACAATTAACCCATTGTTCTACATTAGAAACCTTATTTACATGGCTAAAGGATGCCACGTGTTTGCCCTTGAACCATATGGCAGAAAGCACAGTTCCAGCTAAAGATGTGTACAAAGACTTCCTTACTGCCATGTTGAGGCTTTGGCAGCCTGAGCAGCTGACCAATTTCTAGGCCCTGATCATCAATTATATCAGATTTTTTTTTTTGCTCTCTTATATCCTCCTTTTTGGGTTTTGATACCAAAAAAACACAAGAGGGTGGGTATTGACCTGCTCCCAAATTTCTGCCAAACTGAACTTACTGCTAGATACTTATCCGACACAAAAATATTTATCTCTACTGACAGCAGAGCATCAAAATGTCAAGGGATCAACTGGATGTTATAAAATGAAAAAGAAAGAATTGTTGTTCAATACCAGGAGCAATCTCTTCCAAATGATGTGTCTTTCTGTCTTGACTGGTTGTTGTGTGATTTTGTTCCGATATTTAGAAACATGACCACAAATTACACAGTAGGGTAGAATACACACATTCTATTTCTACAATTGTCAACCATAATCATACTAGTAGACAAATAAATTTCACCTTACTTTCTACGAAGAAATGCTTTGTAATTTTGCCTTCAAGATCTTGAAAGAAACTTCACTGCTGCAAAAAAAAGGTCCAACTTCTCTAAATTCTCAGATAATGACTGATTATTCCAGATCCGAATGTCCTTTATTCTAAGATAATGGGCAGGATTTAATGCCCTCCCAGAGGAGAGCTTAGAGGAGAGGGGTGCCGTTTGATTGGAGGGAAGGTGCAGGGTGGAGATCCCGCCACCTCCCTGATTCCTCCTGATCAAATTCAAGGTGGGAAGGGTAGAGGGCAGCCTTCCTGTCCAGAGGCCAGTTGAGCCACTTAAGGGCTTCATCCCATTGCTGCTCGAATTCTACTAGTGCTGAATGGGGAAGTTGCCCAGCAAACACTGATCTGAAGAAGAGCCATATTCAACTCAAAATGTCAATTCTGCTTCTTTCTCAACAATCTGCTGAATGTTATTCTGGGTTTGTGTTAGATTCCTCAGTTTCTTATGCTCAGGGAGATCTGGTCATTTTTGTTCACTTTTGTTTATTTGCATCACTAACCATTCACAAATAATAGAGCATTAGGATATAGCTACAGCTCTTCTCTAAGGTGCTTCCCACTCATCTTTTCTCTGAGTGACATCACTATGACATAGCTACGTAAGGAGCTATTATTAGAGTTAACCCTTTACACCGAGTATTTCCAGCACTTTGTTTTTATTTCAGCAAAGCTCTCAGGTTTCTCTGCAGCCTTTCAGGAAGATGGTGGGGTGGGCCGGGGGCTCAAAGCAGAAGGTGAAGGACTCAATGCAATACCAGCACTGGGGCACTGTTCCTGGCACTGAAGAGACCATAAGACGTAGCAGCAGAAATTAGGCCATTTGGCCCATCGAGTCCACTCCGTCATTCAATCATGGCTGATAAGTTTCTCAACCCCATTCTCCCGCCTCCTCCCCGTAACCTTTGATCCCCTTACCAATCAAGAACCTATCTATCTCGGTCTTAAATACACTCAATGACCTGGCCTCCACAGCCTTCTGTGGCAATGAATTCCATAGATTCACCACTCTCTGGCTAAAGAATTTCTCCTCACCTCTGTTCTAAAAGGTCTTCCCTTTACTCTGAGGCTGTGTCCTCAGGTACTAGTCTCTCCTACTAATGGAAACATCTTTCCATGTCCACTCTATCCAGGCCTTTCACTATTCTGTAAGTTTCAATCAGATCCCCCCTCATCCTTCTAAACTCTATCAAGCCTAGACCCAGAGTCCTCAAACGTTCCTCATATGTTAAGCCTTTCATTCCTGGGATCATTCTCGTGAACCTCCTCTGCAACCTCTTCAGGGCCAGCACATCCTTCCTGAGATATGGGGCCCAAAATTGCTCACAATATTCTAAATGTGGTCTGACCAGAGCCTTATAAAGCCTCAGCAGCACATCCCTGCTTTTATATTCTAGTCCTCTCGAAATAAATGCCAACATTGCATTTGCCTTCCTAACTACCAACTCAACCTGCAAGTTGACCTTAAGAGAATCCTGGACTAGTTCTCTCAAGTCCCTTTGCACTCCAGATTTCTGAATTCTCTCCCCATTTAGAAAATAGTCTATGCCTCTATTCTTCCTACCAAAGTGCATGACCTCACATTTCCCCACGTTGTATTCCATCTGCCACTTCTTTGCCCTTTCTCCTAACCTGTTCAAATCCTTCTGCAGCCTCCCAGTCTCCTCAATACTACCTGTCCCTCCACCTATCTTTGTATCATCTGTAAACTTAGTCAGGATGACCTTAGTTCCTTCATCTAGATCATTAATGTATAAAGTGAAAAGTTGTGGTCCCAACACTGACCCCTGTGGAACTCCACTAGTCACCGGCCGCTATCCTAAGAAGGACCTCCTTATCCCCACTCTCTGCCTCCTGCTAGACAGCCAATCTTCTATCCATGCTAGTACCTTGCCTCTAAACCATGAGCTCTTATCTTACTGAGCAGCCTCCTGTGTGGCACCTTGTCAAAGGATTTCTGGAAGTCCAAGTAGATAACATCCATTGGCTCTCCTTTGTCTAACCTACTCATTACCTCCTCAAAGAATTCTAACAGATTTGTCAGGCATGACCTCCCCTTGATGAAACTATGCTGACTTTGCTCGATTTTATCATGCACTTCCAAGTATTCTGAAATCTTATTCTTAATAATGGACTCTAAAATCTTACCAACGACCGAGGTCAGGCCAATCGGCCTGTAATTTCCTGTGTTTTGCCTCACTCCCTTCTTAAACAGGAGCGTTACATTAGTGATTTTCCAGTCCTCTGGGACCTTCCCTGACTCCAGTGATTCCTGAAAGATCACTACTAACACCTCCACTATCTCTTCAGCTATCTCCTTCAGAACTCTGCGGTGTAATCCATCTGGTCCAGGTGATTTATCCACCTTCAGACCTTTCAGTTTTCCTACCACCTTCTTCTTGGTAATGGCAACCATACTCACCTCTGCCCCCCCCATTCTCTTGAACTTTGGGGATGTTACTCATGTCTTCCACTGTGAAGACTGACGCAAAGTACCTATTCAGTTCCTCTGCCATTTCTTTGTTCCCCACTACTACTTCTCCTGCGTCATTTTCCAGTGGCCCAATGTCCACTTTTCCCTCTCGCTTACCCTTTATATATCTAAAAAAAGCTCTTGCAATCTTCTTTTATATTACTGGCTAGTTTACCCTCATATTTAATCTTCTCCCTCCTTATTTCTTTTTTAGTTGTCCTCTGTTGGTCTTTGTAGGCTTCCCAATCCCCTGGTTTCCCACTGCTCTTTGCCACATTGTATGCTTTCTCTTTAGCTTTTATGCTGTCCCTGACTTCCCTTGTCAGCTATGGTTGCCTTGTCCTCCCTTTAGCATGCTTCTTCTTCCTAGGGATGAATTTTTGCTGTGTCTCCCAAATTACACCCACAAACTCCTGCCATTGCTGTTCCACTGTCTTTCCTGCTAGGCTCATCTCCCATTCAATTCTGGCCAGCTCTGCCCTCATACCTCTGTAGTTGCCTTTATTCAACTGTGATACCGTTACATCTGATTCCAACTTTTTCCTCTCAAATTGCAGGGTAAATTCTATCATATTATGGGTACTTCCTCCTAAGGGTTCCTTCACCTTAAGCTTCCTTATCAAATCTGCCTCATTACACATCACTAAATCTAGAATTGCCTGTTCCCTAGTGGGCTTCACCACAAGCTGCTCCAAAAAGCCATCTCGTAGACATTCTACAAATTCCTTTTCTTGGGATCCACTACCAACCTGATTTTCCCAGTCTACTTGCATATAGAAATCCCCCATGATCACTGTAACCTTGCCTTTCTTACACGCCTTTTCTATCTCCTGGTGTATCTTGTGCCCCGCATCCTGACTACTGTTCGGAGGCCTGTACATAACTCCCATTGTGGTGTTTTTACCTTTGCGGTTCCTCAACTCTACCCACACAGATTCTACATCATCTGACTCTGCGTCATTTCTTGCTATCGATTTAATTTAATTTCTTACTAACAAAGCAACCCCACCCCCTCTGCCAACCTGCCTATCTTTTCGATAGGATGTATATCCTTGGATATTTAGCTCCCAGTCCTGATCCCCTTGCAGCCATGTCTCCGTGATGCCCACATCGTATCTGCCAATTTCAATCTGCGCTAAAAGCTCATTTACCTAATTTCGTATAAGAGCTGCCAGTCTCTAATTGGATTTCACCATGCTTGGGGTGTAACTTGACAGAGACATGGTCGTAATCGCCGACTAGTGTCAGAAAGTGCTGGCCCACAGAAAGGTAAGCGTCTAAGGTATGTAGGTATGCTTTGGGGGTTTGGGATATCTGGAGGTCGGCGGTTCTGAGGTCAGGTGTGGGGGCGGGGGGGCTGCTGGTGTGGTTGTCCGGAGGTCAGGGTGCCTGAGATCCAGGGTGTAGGTGGTGCTGGAGATTGGGGGGTCCGGAAGGTGAGTGGGGGGTGTGGTGGGGTTCCACAGGGGGATAGATTATGTTGTCAGAGGTCAGGAAAGGGGTTTAATTCTAACTTTTTCTGGGTAGCTATTGGTGTAACCCTGGCAGAACCATCAAAGTTTGCGATTAAAATCTCATTTTTGGATGGTTCCCAGTGCAGCGCAATTGTCTGAAGGAAGTTAGCACTTCTGGGCAATTGCCGTGCACACCCTTGCCTGGGAACTTGCCAGAGGGATTCCCCAGTACATATTTGGGGTACCCCCTAAATCCGGCACAGGGGAGCATGGAAGTTATGGGCCACAATGTTACCCAGGTCCGTGCCGGGTTGCCTTGAAATAGCTTTGGGCCTCCAGTTTTGCAACCAGTGGATATGAACCCTGCCTCAAACATTAATTCCTGTCCAATGCCTCAATTCCAACCAACAGCTACCACATTTGTCTATTGACATTCTTGGTCTCACTATCTTCTCAGAAACTTCTGATTCGCCACTGCCTTTTGGAAACTCAGGGGGGAAAAAATCGTTCATGTAGCCTTGTTTCAAGCAGCTCTACGCAGACTTAGGTCGATTGCCTGAGGGCAATACAGCTTCACAGGCCACTAACTGCATGGTCTGTGCAGCATTTTTAATTAGAATATTGAAGAATGCCAGGATCTGCTCCCAGGGAATTGATGCAAATCTGTGTCGTGCCACCTGAAGCAATATTAGGCAAAACCAATCTTTCCCCTTCAAGTGTCCTTTCTCATGTCCATTACAAATTGGATTTTTATAGAAGTCATCTCTCTGGATGAATTAAACAGCAATTCCTGGAAGTTAAACTTCCACCCTATGATCTAAAAGATGTACCTTTTCTGTATTTCATTTGTTCACGGGTACATAACTAACAGATCATCGTTCCATTTAAAGTAAATCCCAATGTAATCTCATGCTAAAGTATGATGTGTCCTTGATATAGAATCAAAATTATACAGCATTGCACGAGGCTATTTGGCCCATTGTATCTGTTCAGTCCTTTTGAAAGAGCTATCTAATTAGTCGCAGTTGCCTGATCTTTCCCCACAGCTCTGTAAGTTCTCTCCCTTCAAGTATTTCCCCAATTCCCTTTTGAAAATCACAATTGAATCCATTTCTCCCATCCATTCAGGCAATTCATTCCAGATCACAACTCGCTGCATAAAATATATGTCTTTCTTATGTCACCCTGGTTTATTTTGCCAATTACAGAAACTAAAACAATTTAGTCAATTTTTTTTCTTCTTATAAAACTTTGTGACAGAATCCAATCATCTACCCAAAGCTAGGAGTTCAAAGTTAGTCTTTTGTATGGTCAATCAAGAATTCCTAAAGAACTCCTGAAGTGTTATAAATAACCAGGTTTCAACCCTTTAGATGTTACAATTGACACTTCACTATACTGCATATGCAATTCACATGGGAAATAGAAAATACACAAAAAAAATCAAGAAATAACCATGTAAAACGGTTGATTACTCGTATTCACGTTAAAAGTTGAAATACAAAAACACATTTCTGCTGCATCAATGAATAATAGGTGTAATTATAAGGAATTTGGCCTATTTGATCTTAAGGACACTCTGATCTTTAAGTTAACAAACCCAATAGATGGAATTTAATGCCCAAGGCGAGTTTTGTGGCGGGGGAGGTGGAGGGTTGGTATTTAATTGGATGGGAAGGTGGGGAACAATGCTACCTCTAATTTTTTTCCATCCACATGCAGAATGAATTTTGCCTTGATATGGATGCACATAATGTGCAGATATGAGCCACCAGTGGTAATAAAAAAGCCTATATATATTAAAAGTTACCATAGATACAGAAAAATACCACCCCCAGCCACCGACACAGTAACATGCTAGTCCACAAGTTACCAGATTTACGGAATTCAATTTGAAATTTGCCATGGTGGCATTGGAACTCACGATCTCTAAGTTTTAAGTTTAGTACCATAGCCATCACACTATCATACACGAGAGTGTCATTTTTTTAGTTTTTCTACTGTAGCTTGTATTTTTGTCATTTGACAGAAGCTGAATTATTGATGGCTCAAGACAAGAGTCTTTTGTTTCAATTTGACAAGCTCAAAATACAAAGAACTAAGGAGACTTACATTTTCAATTTCAGAAAATATGGAAAAGGCAACTTTTTCAGCTTAGAATGTTTTCTTTACTTAAAACTGTTACGAATAGTGAGAAAAATAGTTCAGTAATTTCTTCACATCAATAAACATAATCAGGAGGAGGTGAAGTGTCTGATTTTGGAGATTTGGTTCTTGTGAAATGGAAGGTAAGGGTCAACGAGTCACCATGGGCTGAATTTTCACCATGTTAGGGTGACTCAGGAGCCCTTAAAAATTGTGGGTGGGTCCCGATTCCAGGATTCCTAACCCCATTCCCTGGCTGTCTGATTTAAAGGGTGCAGGCTGGTTCCTGTCAAAAGCCCGCATCCGGCATTCCTGACCTGGCCGGCTTCATTGCGGAGGTAGACATGCCCTACTCCCCCACAATTTTCATTGAGTTGGGCCAGGTTTTTAAAGAGCCAGGGTTCACGGTACCTCAGAAGAGTTGTGAGCCCTAGTCTGCATGAGGGGACGTTTTAAAAGTTAAGTTCAAAAGATCCTACTCATGCCCCTATGGCAAGGTAAGGCACTCCACCCACCCCCCATGGCCCTTCATGCCCCCTTTGCCAAGCTATAATACTCCACCCCCATGGCCCCTCATATCCCCATGGCAAGACATGGCATTGCCAGGTGCATTGACCCACTATGCACTGTATAAAACCAATGAGCCCTAGTGACAGTAGGATGTGTAAAAAAAAAAGTAATTCATTCATTACTTTCCACTACATTAAAAAAGTAATTTCACTACAAGGCAATTAAAGTGTCAATCATCCAGAGCCTTTAAAGTGGCAATCATCCAGAGCCTTTAAAGTATCAGTAACAGAAACCATAAGCCCTTGAAGCCACTTAACTTAGCATAAATAAACATTGAAATCTGTGGTCAATTTCAAAGAGAGCCAGAGCTGTCAATAAAGCAATGTTTTCTCTGGGGCACAGCTGTTTCAACAAGAGTAATGTATGTCTGGGCTCTCAATCAAGCACGAGGGTTTGTGGTTTCTGTTACTGATACTTTAAGGGGTCTGGATGATTGACACTTTTATTGCCTTGTAGAGAGATTACTTTTTAAACATAGTAAGATTAAATATCTATGAATTGTGAAGTAATAAACCGATTCACCATCCACAATGCATAAGAAAGTGAATTGGGGAGAGTTAGCATTTGGAAGTACAGACAGTTTAAAATATCCCATGATATAACCTGACAAAAACCTTTGCATTATTATTTGGATATCTGGGGTAGGAATCCTAATATTATTACAAACTCCCCAGAAATGCCCTTTTAATGTGTCAAATGTCTTTGGGATCAATCTTGCTTTAATGATTCTCCAAAACCATCTGCAGCAGAATGACTAGATCAGTGGTATTAACTGGCCCAAAAATTCTCTTAGCAACTCTTAATAACTTACAACTCTTTCAACTTAGCTCCTTTATGCCACCTCTCTGACCCCCCTGCTCGCTGACCCTTCTGCTGGCTGACCCTCCCGCTCACTGACACACTCACTCGCTGTTTCCATCCTGCTCACCACTTCCTTCCCTGACACTCCTATACACCACTTCCCTCCCCGACCTTCCTACCTGCCCACTTCCCTCCCCCAATCCTCACGCTTGCCACTTCCCTGCTGGTCGCTGCTTCTAGCATACGTCATCTTCCTCCTCAACACTCCTGTTTGCAGCTTCCTTCCTCAACCCTCCCTCCTCGACCCTCCCGCTCACCACCTCCCTCCTTGACCTTCCCACTTGCTGCTTCCCTCCCCTGAGTGGGAGTTAAAGACTTTGGGAGGGTGTTTACTCGCTGCTTAATTTCAGAGAATTAACTGCTGCGCATTAGTCAGGCTGAGTGATAGCTTCGAGCTCCAGGAACTGACGCAAGCGAATTACAGTTGTTAATTCCACCTGATTAATCATGTCAGACTCAGCTCTCATCAGTTGATTTCCACTCCTTGGAGGCAGGGGGTGGGGTGGGTGTCTACCAGTTCTTTGCTCATGGGCTAGAATGGCAGTAAACCTCATTTATCCATCAGGATGTGTGTAGCCTATGTTGGGGATAATGCAGGTTCATTAGGATGCTGCTGGTATGAGGAAAGATATTATGAAGAAAAGCTTGACAGATTGGAGTTTTATCTCCATCAGAACAACACAGATTCAGGGCAGATACAAGGTTGGGCCAACAATATTGATGGAACTTTTTGATGCTAAATGATAGGCCCTCTTTTTCTATTTGTAATTAACTTCTTTTTGCTACTGATAGTGTTCTTGTCACACATCGAACTGATCTTAAAGTGAGTCATCACCGAAGGTTACCCAACAAAATGCGCTGGCTCAAAGTAGGTCAGATATAACAAATGATATGCATGTGGCCAACAACACAAGCATAAATTCAATATGATTTGGGATTCAACACTGCCTAGGGAGAAATATTCAAGTGTACACTTGTTCAAAGCCAATTACAGTAGAGTGACATGAAACTTTCAGGAGAAGGTGGGAAGTTTATTCAGAGGAACAAAGAAGGAACTGGAATAAAAACAGCAAATGTTGGATTCACTCAACAGGTTAGGCAACATCTATGGGGAGAGAAACAAAGTTAATGTTTCAGATTGATGACCAATCATCACAACCTGCTTCCCAGAGAACTGGAAACAGTACAGCTGCACATATTAAAGACAAAGTGGGAAGAGATCTGGGGGGGATGCTTGATTCAGGGTTTAACATTAAATGGCTACACAGTAATAAATAAAACAAAACAAAAAGAATGCTCAATTGCATTGCTGCAAGGTTAGTTAAGGAAAAGTTGGAAGACATCATGTTACAATGTACAGTGCTTTGATCAGACCTCAGCTTAAACAGTGTGTTTGGTTTTGGTCACCAAGATGTGAGGAAAACATTCAAGTCATTGTGGCCGTATAGAAAAAACCAAAAAGGCTGAGCCCTTAAATCCAAGAATTGGGTTACTGGGAAATTTGGGAGAAATTGGAACTCAATCTTGAAAGGATGAATCTCAAGGAACAAGTATATGAGGTGAGATATTAAGAACATAAAAGGGATTAATCTAGAAGTTTTCAATATATGCCAAACACTAAAATCAAATAAACTAAATCTGGTGAAAGTAATATTAGGACAGATGTCAGAAACTGCTCGTAATTAGCTTCTGGGTAGAAGAGGAGATAAAAGCCTTAGGCTTATTTGAGAGACAATCTGATAATACCAAATACTGGAAACCCAAAAACTGAAACTGCTAGAAAAAAAAACAAGTAAAACAGCACCTGAAAGAAAAATATTTGTCTTTATACAGCACCTTTCACAACCACAGGGCATCTCAAAACACTTTACAGCCAATGATGTATTTTTAAAGAGTAGACACTGTTGTAATGTAGGAAATGCAGCAGTCAATTTGCACACAGCAAATTCCCACAAACAGCAATCTGACTATGACCAGATAATCTGGTTTAATGATGTTCATTGAGGGATAGATTATAGCCAGGATACCAGGGGTAACTCTCCCGCAAAATAGTGGCATTGCATCTTTTACGCCCACCTGAGGGGGCAGACGGGGCCTCTGTTTAACATTTCATTCAAAAAGATAGTGCAGTACTTCCTCGGTACTGCACTGAAATGTCAGTCGTGAGTTGTGTGCTCAGGTCCTGGAGTGGGATTTGAACTCAGGACCTTTTAACTCAGAGGCAGTGCTATCAATTGAGCCACAGCTGATACTACAAGGCAATGATTGAAGAACATTTCTGGTGGGAATCTTCATCAGAATTGTGAGCAAAGATGTTTACAGTTTCCTTTAGAGCACCCATTATAAACACAGTTCACAATTTACCTAACTACAGAGTAAATATGTACCAAGCACAGAATTTACAGGAAGCAGAATACTGCAGATGATATAGGAAATTTAAAACCAAGCGGAAAATATAGAAATACTCAGGCCAGACAGCACTGCGGAGAATTGGGGGGGTGGGGGAGGAAACGTTTTAATATTTGCCAGCTCCGATGAAAGGGCTCCACCCAAAATGTTAACTTTCTTCCCTTCCTTTACAGGTATTGCCTGACTCACCGATATGTCTCCAGCATTTTATGTTTGTGTTACAGAAATTACAAATATTAGCAGCTTCTTTTACAAAAAGTAGTATTGGTCATTGAATGTTTAAAAGTACAATCTAAGGCAGTCCATGAAGTTCTAGAAATACATTTAGCAGGAGATTAAAATTTAATTCACAGGGTGTGGGCATTGATGGCAAGGCCAGCATTTACTGTCCATTCCTAATTGCTCGAGAAGGTGATTTGGTAGGCCATTTCAGAGGACAGTTAAGTGCCAACTACACTGCTGTGGATCTAGAGCCACGTATAGGTCAGATTGGATAAGGAACAACAGGTTTTCTTCCCTAAAGGACATAAGTGAACCAGATGCCTTTTAAGGCTAGTAGCTGTAGGACTGGGAATAGTAGTACTAACGGCTGCAGGGAGAGAAAATAGAAAATTACTCAGCTGACTTAAAAAAGGAAGTGTTCCCATAACAGCTCTTGTCAAAACATGCAATGCATATAAAGGAAAGGGCAGTCTGAGTGCGCCTATGGGCCAGAATTTCCTAGATCAATCTTTCTATTTTGAACTATGCTGACATTTCTTGTTGAAGATTCCAGTGAACATGAAATAGTCAATGACTGACCTCAACTGCATCAATAAACTTAGTAAAATCAATATGGCACAGAATTCTGAATTGCAAATCATTTCATTTTGTAGAACTTGATCATTTGCAGAAAAATGTTACATGTTATGGACACGTATTCAGTTATCAGTAATAATTCTAAATTAGAGATTTACTTTTTATTTAGAAAATGCCACCTGCAACTTAAGCTGCCTAAACATAGGCCTGGATTTTCACTGTCAATTGGGACATTTCCCAGCTCCGCAAACCCAACCTGGGAAAATACACACCAGAAGTTGGGATTTTTGTTGGGGTGGCAGAGTTCTCTAGGAATTGGGCCTGCCATCCCCAGAGCAAGTGCAGATGTTGTCGGATGCAGAGACGGGCTGGGAGGAAGGCCTGCCTCTGTGCTCTGGCATTGTGTCCAAGATTTTCTTAAAAAGCAATAAAACAAAAAACCCTTACCCCCTCACAAGCTTTCCATTTCTATCCATGCCAAGCCATGCCCTCTACCCACTGCCATAGTACCTCATATCCTCCATGCTAACCTGTGCCCCTCCATGTACCCACCATGGCTCCTCATAATTTCTATGGTAAACATATGCCTTTATACTCACCCTCACGGCCCCTCATACCTTCTTTGACAACAAAGGCCCCTCTACCCAGCTCCCATGGCCCTGTATACCAAACTATGCCCCTCTACCCACTCCTATTCCCCTTTATAACCCCCATGCCAACTTAGTTCCAACTCCTGCCTACCAATGCCCCTACTCATCACCCTTTGCCCTTACACCTGCCATGCCAACTCACCCAGTATCCACCATGGGCAGAACTCAGGATCCATGCTCAGATTAAATAAAGTTCTAAGTATCTATTGCAGACTTTATTTAAAGAGAAACACTAATTCATAAAACCCATTCACTACATTTACATGCATTCAATTATATCCTTGTGAAAATAAAGATTTAATTTATGTGCTTAATCCCTTATCAAAGGAAACATTGGAATTCACACAAAAACAGAATTACCTGGAAAAACTCAGCAGGTCCGGCAGCATTGGCGGAGAAGAAAAGAGTTGATGTTTCAAGTCCTCATGACCCTTCAGCAGAACTGGGTGAATCCAAGGAGAGGGGTGAAATATAAGCTGGTTTAAGGTGTTTGGGGCAGGGGGGGGAGGGGGGGAGTGGAGGGGGGTGGTGTGGTTGTAGGGACAAGCAAGCAGTGATAGAAGCAGATAATCAAAAGATGTCACAGACAAAAGAACACAGGTGTTGAAGTTGGAATTCACACCCCCACTTCAAAGAGTCGATAACCACTTGGAGCTGCCAATCAAACTGTGAAATGGCAGACACCCTATTGTGATAAAGGAAGGTTATGAAATCATGCAGGGGGAAAACACTCCACTGGTTGGAGTCATACCTAGCACAAAGGAAGATGGTTGCGGTTATTGGACATCAGTCATCTCAGTTCCAGGACATCACTGCAGGAGTTCCTCAGGGTAGTGTCCTCGGCCCAGCCATCTTCAGTTGCTTCATCAATAACCTTCCTTCCATCATTAGGTCAGAAGTGGGGATGTTCGCTGATGATTGCGCAATGCTCAGCACCATTCGCAACCCCTCAGATACTGAAGCAGTCCATATTCAAATGCAGCAAGACCTGGACAATACCCAGGCTTGGGCTGACAAGTGGCAAGTAACATTCACGCTACACAAGTGCCAGGCAGTGACCATTTCCAACAAGAGAAAATCTAACCATTGCCCTTCAACATTCAATGGTATTACCATCGCTGAATCCCACACTATCAACATTTTGGGGGTGGCGGGGGCTACCATTAATCAGAAACTGAACTGGACTAGCCATATAAATACTGTGATCACAAGAGCAGGTCGGAGGCTAGGAATCCTGCGGTGAGTAATCACCTCCTGACTCCCCAAAGCCTGTCCACCATCTACAAGGCACAAGTCAGGAGTGTGATGGCTTACTCTTCACTTGCCTGGGTGATAGCAGTTCCGACAACACAAGAAGCTTGACACCATCCAGCACAAAGCAGCCCACATGATTGGCACCACATCCACAAACATTCACTCCCTCCACCACTGACAAACAGTAGCAGCAGTGCATACCATTTACAAGTTGCACTGCAGAAACTCACCCAGGCTCATTAGGCAGCACCCCCCAAACCTATGACCACTACCATCTAGGAGAAGGACAGCAGACACATGGAAACACAACTACCTGCAGGTTTACCCACAAAGCCACTCACCACCCTAACTTGGAAATATATCGTGGTTGCTTCACTGTCGCTGGGTCAAGATCCTGGAACTCCCTCTCTAGCGGCACTGTGGGTGTACCTACACCACAGGATTGCAGCGGTTCAAGGTGGCAGCTCACCACCACCTTCTCAATGGAAACCTGGGATGGGCAATAAATGCTGGCCTAGCCAGTGATGCTACACCTCATAAATGAAAAAAACTAATCCACTAATGATGGCCCTCAGGCTTATATCAACAGAGTGATATAGCAAGCAAGAATTTTCTTTTAAAAAAAAACAAACACTTGAAACTATTCCTTCTAAGATATAAAAGGCAGAAGTTTTACATGCCTTGACAGCTTGACAGTTGCCTTTGACAATTTATTTTAACACTTTTGACAGTCCCAATGAGTTTATGCCCTTTCTACACATATTCATGTCTACCTTTAGTATCCCAAAGGGCACCTGGGGCCATATCCAAAGGGTTAACCCACCTCTCCAAAGGTCTCCACAAAGTTTAGATCTGCTCCTACCAGGTCTAACCTACGCACATCATGTTTCACACACCTGGGTCATCAAAATTAGACATGAGTGGAGGCAGCTGCTGATTTATATGGGCAGCTGCCTCCACCAAATGCACGAGCAAATCCTGGCCGAGGGCCATTCCTGCTCCTGCAAAAATGGTAGATGCCATGTTTGGAGGTGGGACTTCCAAAGTTCAGCCTCTTCTGACAGCTAAATCCAGGCCATAACCTCATATTAAATAAACTCTCACTTTCATCAATGACATGTGCAGGCCTTATATCATCCACATATATAGAAAACCTAACACAAAGAAGTGTTTTGATAGGTTTTAGCCCAGAACTAGCCAAGAAATAAAAACTAAGACCCATATTTTCACCATGATGGAGAATAACTCGAACACAGCATTTCCCATTTTGGCTGGGATGGGAGGCAGCTGGTCATTGACTATGGCAGCTGCCTCCACTCTCATTGGAATTTGGTAGCCTAGAAATATAGAACCCAAAGTAGACCTGCTAATGGCAGGTCTGAACTTGGCATATTTCTTTTAACAATCAGGGGGCCCCTTTGGAGAGGCAAGGGGCCCCTATGGAATTTGTTTTAAAATTTTATGCATTGCCCCCCAGGAGTGGCACAAAACAAATTCCAACTGTCTTCCTTTATCCCAAGGGAGGAAGAGGGTGGAGCTCCTGGTCTCGCAGGACAATTATTTTTTGCCCCTACTGACTCATGCACCTAAGTGCCAGGAAGAACTTTGTGCTGGAGAAGGGTGCATAACACTTTCTGCAAAGAAACAAAGATGGGTTTGGCACCCTTGCTCCAAGTGACCATAGAAACCAGTCAACGTGCACAGCCGCAGGTCAGAGGGAGGGCAGAATGTCAGGTGGAAGAGGCTGCTGCCCGGTCACCAGGAAGGAGGAGGAGAGGTGGGACAAGCAGATGCTACCTGTGGGAAAGGTGTACAGAACTAGGATTCTACATCAAAATGGCAGTGTCAAAGGTGATTGAGGCTAAGCCATGGTGTGGTGACAGAGAAACATCACATGGTCCAGTAGCAACTTGAGCCACAATCCATCGATCCCCATGCCCTGCCAGTGGCTGTGAAGGTAGCTGTCACATTCAACTTCTATGCTTCAGGTTCTTTTTCCAGGTATCATCAGACGACCTGTCTGGTATAGCTTAGTTTATAACTTAAGGCTGTAACTAATGCCCTATTTGCTCATGTGGTGGATCACATTAATTTCCCTATAGATTTGGTTCTCAAACACAGACAGCCATAGCCTTTTCCCCAATTAGGAGACTTCTCTCAGGTGCAGAAGAACATAAGAAGCAGGAGCAGGCCATTCGGCCCCTCAAACCTGCCCCGCCATTAAATAAGATCATGGATGATCTGCTCAAGGGCTCAACTCCATTAGCTCCTTGCTTATCTAATCTCTTTGGAATGGTTATGGTGTCCTCCACCGTGAAGACCGATACAAAATATTGAATTAAATTATCTCCCATTTCCTTGTTATTAATTCTCCAGTCGCATCCTCCTAGGTTCCCACACTCACTTTAGCTATTCTCTTTCTTTTTATATACCTGTAGAAGCTCTTGCCGTTTGTTTTTATATTTCTTGCCAATTTACTTTCATAATCAATTTTCTCCCTCTTCATTAGCTTTTTAGACATCCGCTGCTGGTTCCTAAAAAATTCCCAACCCTCTGGCCTACCACTAGTTTTAGCCACTTTGTATGCCTTAGTTTTTGATTGGCTACTCTCCTTGACCGCCTTTGTTAACCACGGGTGGTTCATCCTTCTCAGAGTCCTCCTTTTTGACCGGCAAATTTTTGTTGATCGTTATGAAATATCTGCTTAAATGTCTGCCACTGTTCATCCACTGACCTTCCCCTTAGTTTATTTTCCCAGCCCACTTTAGATAACTCTTTCTTCATACCTCCGTAATGGCACTTATTTAAGTTGAGGACACTGGTTTGAGGTTCAAGTTGCTTGCCCTCAAGCTGAATTTGAAACTCTACCATGCTGTGATCGCTACCCCCTGGAGGATCCTTAACTATGAGATCTCTTATTAATTTCATCTCATTACTACATTATTAGGTATAAAATAGCCTGTTTCAAGGTAGGTTCTGCAATGTATTGCTCTAAGAAACAATCCCTGATGCATGCTATAAATTTGTCTTCCATGTTACTCCTGCCAATCTGATTTGTTCAGTCAATATGTAAATTAAAGTCACCCATGACAATTGTAGTACCTTCATTATTCCCAGATTTATACTTTGTTCTACAGTGAGGCAACTCTTCGGGGGCCTACAGAACACTGTCACCCGTGACTTCTTCCCCTTGCTATTCCTTATTTCTACACAAACTGATGCCACATCACGATTTATTGCACCCATATCACTACTCACCACCGCACTGATACCTTCTTTTATTAACAAAGCTACCCCACCTCCTTTTCCTTTTGCCTAATTTTTTGGAACATTCAATATCCTTGAAGATTGAGTTCAGAGTTTTGGTCAACCTGCAACCATATCTCTGTAGTAGCTATCAAGTCATATCCATTTATTTCTATTTGTGCCGTCAATTAATCTATCTTTATCTGAATACAAGCAGCAATTATAACAATAACCTTAAGCTTTGACTTTTTACTATTATCACTCATTCTGGTTCTAATTTCTGCTACACTCTTCTGCTCATATTTTCTGCCCCTTCCTGTCACACTTTAAGAACCTTTCGCCTCTTCATTACCCTGCAACTCTGCTCTCTCAATTATTTTTGATTTTCTAAACTTCCCTTCAACTGAACCTTTCCCCCCACTAATTAGTTTAAAGCCCTATCTACAACCTTAGTGATATGATTTGCTAGGGTACTGGACCCAACATGGTTCAAATGAAGCCTTTCCCAACGGGACAGCTCTCTCTCTCTCTCCTTCCCCAGTACTGGTGCCAGTGCCCCGTAAATCGGAACCCATTTCTCCCACACCAATCTTTGAGTCACGCATTTACCTCTCTAATCTTATTTACCCTACGCCAATTTGCACGTGGCTCAGGTAGTAATCTGGAGATCATTATCTTTGTGGTTCCGCTTTTGCATTTAGCCCCGAGCTGCTCATAGTCCCTTGACAGAACCTCTTTCCTAGTCCTACCTATGTCACTGGTACCAACGAGGACCACGACAACTGGATCTTTCCCCTCCCACTCCAAGTTCCTCCCCAGCCCAGAAGAGACGTCCTTAACCTTGGCACAGGGTATGCAACACAGCCTTCGGGACTCTATCTTCACTGCAGAGAACAGTATCTATTCCCCTAACTATGCTATTCCCTATTACCACTACATTTCTCTTTTCTCCCCCCACTTGAGTGGTGCTCTGTATCACAGTGCTCTGGTCAGTTTGCTCATCCTCCCTGCAGTCTGTGCCCTTGTCCACATCGGGAGCAAGAACTTCGTATCTACTGGACAAGGGCACCAGCTGAAACTCCTCCAAAGCTAAATTCTGGATCCCCATACCTGCCTCACTCTCAGTCATACCCTCCTGCCCCTGACCGTGGACCAAATTTAATGTAATTAATCTAAGGGGTGTGACTGCCTCCTGAAACAACGTCCAAGTAACTCCTCCCCACCCTGATGTGTCACAGTGCCCGCAGCTCGTACTCCAGCTTATCAACTCTGAGCCAAAGTTCCTCAAGCAGCCAATGCTTGCCGCTGATGTGGTCACTGTAGATTGCAGCAGCTTCCACCAGCTCCCACATACCACAGCTGCAACACATCACCTGCCTAGCCATCTCCATTCTATTTAATTAATTTGGATGTTAAACACTTTAAAAGTGAATTTCTTAACTGTACCTTCAGCTGTAATAACGTCTCCTGATTTAAACCACTTGGCCAATCAAAAGAGACAGGGAAGAGATACCCACCAATCACCTACCTGTTTTTCTGTGACGTCACACTTTGGCTCTGACAGGTAGAAAGAAAGGCAGACTCCTGACATGTCCTCACCAGCTGTAACATGTGCAGCAGACAAGGCTCTGGTGGAGGGGCTGGGGATGTGGAGGAAGATGAGGGGGCTGAGGAGCTCTCGGTACCTTCACCCTCCTCAGTGACCTGCAAAGCCCTGGGCTGGCCTTCAGGTGGTGTTGATGGGGCTGGCTGCTGGTGCTCAGGAGTCGTTCATTCCAGCAACTGCTGTGCCAACAGTGTGAACATTCTGTTAAGGGCACACAACTCACGTATTCCATTGCTGTCAGCACCCCCATACTCCTAGCGGACTGAGCCAGGCTACTGAGGGAGGCTTGCACCCTTTCCTGGCTGAGATGCTGCTCTTGCTACCATTCCAGGTGCTACTGCATGTGTCTTTCCATGAGATTGGCCAATCTCTCATGGACTGAGCTCATGTAATTGAGGCCCCAGGACAACGTGAAACTCATGAAAATGATGGACTCCTCCATTCACAGTTCTCAAACTCCCATTGCCTCAGGGAATTCCACCAGATGTCCACACTGCTGCTGATTGTCTAAATATTGTGCCCTAAAATGTGCCCTCTGAGGCTCCATGCCCACTGGAGCATCATCGTGACTTTTCTCCGTTTTCCAAGAGGGATTAGACATATGTCTCGGATTCTGACATCTCCTCCTGCACTCTGCTGCGGTGACTTTCATCTTGTGCCACCGACTACAAAGGCTACATCCCTCTGAAGTGCTTGTATCTGAGCACAGTGTGGGTTAACCAGACATGACACTACCTCCTCAGACATCTCTTCTGCTTCTTGATGCCCAACGGATGATCTGACATGATGGGGTAAGGGAGCAGAGCTGTGATCTGTGTAACACACAAAAGGAGTTATTTAGATATAACCCCTCTCATTGTGAAAGCACGCTCTGATACACACCATTGTGTTTAACCATGCTCGTGTTCTCTTATGATGCAACCTCATTGTTGCACTCCCTCTCATGTCACGGTCCTCTTGTGCTCCGTAAACTGACATCCTGACCACCACCATTATCACCATGTGCCAAAGTGATTTAAACACTGCCTTTATCACTTTCCAACAGCAATTCATCATCAACAGACAGCTGTTCAAGTACCCTGGCAATCTCCACGACTACCTGTTCAACCAACTTAATTATTCTCAGCCAGGTTGACCCACCCCCGTCTGGGCCATCTCTTTAGCGTTCTTTGCCCCTTTTGACTGCAACGACAACATGATTTTATACTAGTCTGATACATAGTGCATGGAGGGACATTGCTCTTCACTGCGTCTGTGCATCAAGGATCACTCATGTTGTGTCTGCACCTACTTGAACTGTGTTCACATAAAAGCCTCAATGAGCTGACTTGAGTTAGTCGAAGTCGAGTGGAATGCCTGAGGTGGAGGCTGCAGCTAAGGGCGGTGCAAGGCATCGAAGCAGTCACTGACTTATGTCACCAAGAAGTGGAGGAAATCTCACAAGCAGAGCTATTCCACTTACATGTACAGGGGGCTGACCCAGGTCTACCCTTCCATCAGGATCTCGTCCAAGGCCATGAGTGTTATGAATTCCTTTGTTGTCGACATTTGAGTGCATCGCCTCGGAGGCTTCATGTCTCATTCACTACAAGGATCACACCATCTCGGCCAGAGAGATCCAGAGTGCCATCCACCTCATGCTCCCAGGGGAACTGGCCAAACACGCTGTCTCTGAAGGCACGGAAACAGTCACCAAATACACCAACTCCATTTAGGTTGATCATTCTTAAGATTATAGAAACCTCAACGCTGAAGCGGGGTATATGCTATGCCTCGCACTTAAACTGCAGCATGCGAATGTGACCCTTCACTTGGGGCTCTGTGTAGATGAACCAAGCTACTCACCTTGCCAGAATGAAGGTCATTGAATCTTTCCTGCACTGAATCCATGAGCATGGATGGTCTCCTGCTGTGCTCACCACAGCCACAATTTGAATCCAGACCTTCTTGGCTGTTGCAGGGGCATTACACTGGCCAGCAGGGTAACTGCTCTCCTCTTCTGGATCTCTTCCATCAAAATGTGAAGGTCCTGGTCAGCAAATCCAGGGGCAGCTGGACCCATCCCTTCCCCCATACCTCCTTTGTACTACATTCTATGAATCAAAATGTAAGGCAAAAAGAGTTGTGAGGCATTCAGATCTCAATGTTCTCATTCGCTTTTGTGCAATTACATGCACTAACCATTTTCACCATATCATCAACAATTACTTGTAAAGTTGCGGGGGACAAAATCGCTCTGTGCAAATGCTTGGTGCTTGGTATGATGCAGCTGTGACTCCAGGGTCGCATGATGGGCTCTGCGACCACTGACAGCCCTACTGGTTTACTTCCTCTTAGTCACACGGTCATGCTGTGACAGTGTGCAGCTGTGAGGGACCGGGTCAAGGTTCAACAGTGTGGGAACATCCTGATACATGGGAGGCAAGGGGGCAAGTGGATGTGGTCCCTACATCCAAATCATTGATAAGGATTATAAATAGTTGAGGCCCCAGCACTGATCCATCTGGCATTCCGCTAGTTAATGACCATGGCCCTGTCCATCATTCATTCATCCACCTTCCCAGTCTCGACAGCTGCCTACAGGACTGCATAATATCTGTGCCAGGTAGTGGTGGCAAGACAATGCCAACCCCATGGCTGTGTCTTATGAACCCACTCCATGCCTTCAGTGGTTAAGAAGTGTACACATTGATCAGGCAGCAATGATAATTCTCCCACTGGGAAAGCCAATGCTGTTCCAAGGTCAGGTAATCCTATAGTTGGATAACATTCACAGCTTGAACAGTGACAAGGCAATGATGTCACCTCTAAGGCACAGGGACTTCACCATTGATGACCTACCTCTCAAAATGGGCCCTTCAGGAGGTCTGCTTTTTATCTGCGCTCAAGTTGCTGACCCGAGTTGGGACAAACAGGTCTTTTTCAGGTTGGTAAGCCGTAACTAGGGGAATGCCAGATGGATCAGTGCTGGGGCCTCAACTATTTATAATCCTTATCAATGATTTGGGTGTAGGGTCCGAATATCTGGGAGCTAAATTTGACGATGACACCAAGACAGGTAGGAAAGCAAGTATCAAGATGAGGTAGAGAGTCTGCAAAGGGATATAGATAGATTAAGTGAGCAGACAAAAGTTCTGGCAGATGGAGTCTAATATGGGTTAATGTGAACTTGTCCATTTTGGCAGGAAGAATGGAAAAACAGTATACTATTTAAATGAAGAGAGATTGCAGAACTCAGTGGTACAGAGAGATCTGGGTGTCCTGTTGCATGAATCACAAAAAGTTAGTATGCAGATTCAGCAAGTGATTAGGAAGGCAAATGGAATGTTGGTGTTTATTGCAAGGGAAATGGAATATAAAAGTCAGGGAGTTTTACTAAAGCTGTACAGGCTATTGGTGAGATCACACCTGGAGTACTGTGTACAGTTTTGATCTACATATTTGAAATAAAGATATAATTGTGTTAGCAGTACAGGCAATGTTCACTTGACTCATTCCTGGGATGATGGGCTTATTCTATGAAGAAAAGTTTAACAGGTTGGGCTTGTACCCACTGGAGTTTAGTAGAATAAGGGATGATCTTATTGAAACATATAAAGATGCTGGGGGGACTTGACAAGGTAGATACCAAGAGAATGTGGGGGAGTGTGGAACTAGGGGATACAGTTTATGAGAGGTCTCCCTTTTAAGACTGAGATGAGAATTTTTTTTCTCAGCGGGTCATTAGTATGTGGAGGTCTTTTCCCCTGAAAGTCCAGGCTGGGCCACTGAATTTACTCAAGGCAGAGTTAGACAGATTTATGATAGACAAGGAAGTCAAGGGTTATTGGAGGCAGTGAGAAAAGTGGATTTGAGACCACAACCAGATCAGCCATGATCTTATTGAATGGCAGAACAGGCTCAAAAGGGCCAAATGGCCTACGACCACTCCTACGTCCTCTGCTCCTACCTGTGCCGGTCTGCCTCCAACCACACATCCGGAGTCACTTGCCCCGACTCCTATTTCAGCCTGCACCTTCCAACCCCAGGTCAAAAACCAGAAGTTTGGGCAGACATTTTTTTTTTTAAAAGAGGTCGGGTTTGCAGAGCTGGGAATTCTCCTGTCTAAGTGCACACAATGTGGGAGTGGCGATCTGGGCCTCAATATCATTGCAGAGCTGAAATTTTATTTTACTTTGATCAATTATTTTGATAATCTTAAAACTTGAATTAAACCAGTTAAAACTGAATGCAGAGTGGGAAAAAAACCTCCCTCACACAAAGGGGTATGAGAACGTGGAGGACACAGATACATAATAAATGGAGATGTTTAAAGGGAGATTGATACTTGGGAAATAAGATTATTGGGAATATGGGAAAAAAAGACACTGATCTAGGATGGTGCTGCCATGGCCCACAAAATGACACAGGAAGTTAAATAAGCTGAATAAATAAGCAGTTTTGGTTCTGAATACAACAAGTTTTCATTCCCTTTCCCTCTACGGGGCTTGGTTGCCAGCCCACGTAATAGCACGAAAGAAATCAGAAACACTCAGGAGTGAACTGAAAACTACTACTCTATTGCGCACATTTACATGTCAACATGTGGTGTGCTGTGCTCATTGCACTGGATGCACCATCTGCCAATTGTAAAGCACACACCTGCAAGCATAAATTCACTCAAATTTACCCCAGAACAGCTGCTTTTTACAGAGAGAGGCGCAGACATGCAGAATGATACAGCAACATATCGATTCAACTGGGGGATGATGGACAGCAGTTCAGTTGATACCAAATCATTTACTACAGAAAGGAGCAGAAATTTATTGGCAAACATCTGGAAGCAAACTGTTCATCTGGCCCTCATCTAGCGATTAGCAGGTGGTGCAAGGGATTTTTTTTTTTTATAAAACAAATGATTAAACAGGGTCCCTATTATTTCCACTACACAAAGGTTTAATTATTAAACTGGAGATGCAAAACCCATTGAGTTTTGGTCTGGGGTGATGATCATGCACATAAAACTAAGCAAAAAATCTAAAAAAGTAAATTGTATCAAATTACTCTGGCAAATTTATGGTATTAGTAAAAATCAGTAGTGAATTACAGCAAAAATTCATTCATACTGCACTGGAGGTTGTGATGTCATTGCAGCACAGATAGCAGGTTACAAACAGCTTAGGGTTCGGGAAATAATATTTAAATAAAGTATTGTTTCTGATTTAAATAGCAACAATAAGCAATTGAGAATTAGTTAGGGTATGGTCAGGCTTGACCTTGCCTCATCCTTCAGTCATTCATCCTACTGCCAGTTTGGCATGGAGAGGATAAATGCATGTCCAGTACAGAAGTCAACCTTGTGGTTGAGATAATCCTATTTGTCTATGCACCAACAAGGGCCAATACATATCTGTCCTTCTCATCACCTTGATAAATAGCTGGCAGTCTTAGGCATCACAGTTCAAAATGGTTTCTAATTTTATCAAGTAGAATCATGCAGCTGGGTTTGGCAGCCACCTCCAGTCATTACTGCAGTTACTGGGAAAAATGATAGGTTTTGAAAGAAACAGCTGATCTGATAAAAGTAAGAAACTGCCCTTTAACTAGGATTTTGTGGGAGCTATGAAGTAAAACACTGCTACAGTCTGGTACTAACTATTCATACAACAACTTCAGTAACAATGATGGTTTTTTGCAATAAAACTGATTTTAATTGTCTTATCAACAAGATCTGTGTGTTTAGGCAGTAATGAGTTGGTTAAAGACAACATGATAGAGCAAAAAATTTGCGCCTTTTAAAAAGAAAAAGTATCAGAAAAGGAAATAAATATGATCAAGTAATTAGTCATTTGGTAGTACAGAACTTGAGTATTGCTGAGAAAAATCATTTTGTCAAAGCTTTTGATCTTGCACTCATCAGGACAATCACAAGAATACCAATGTCAGGGGAAGCAACAACTTTATACTGTATGAGAAGAATGTGCTGATTGGTTGCCAAGTGGACTATAAAGCCTCTATCAATCAGAGTCCATGTGCCAACCAATCATACAATATAAACTTGTTGATTCCCCTGACATTGGTATTCTTGTGATTGTCCTGATGAGTGCAAGATGAAAAGCTTTGACAAAATGTCTTTTTCAGCAATACTCGATCAAGTAATTGTTAAGCCTCTTTTCTCAGGCCTCCCCTTGCCTTGCAACAATCCTCAAAAAGGTGGGCAAACAGCTCCAAAACCTCTGCTTCTGGAGGTACTTTCTGAAGCTGCTATTGGGAAACAAAGATGTTTCACAGAATGATTGAGATTGGTAATAAACAAGATGTGCTTAAACATACATAGACACACTTCAATTTCACATCAACATGATATACAGATTCAAAATAAAATCAGCAGTTAAGTGTTGTTCCAATTTCCAGATAAACTGTATTTAATCTTTTGAAGTAAATGGTTACATTGAGTGTGTCTGCATTCTTGAATATTCAGTTATTTCAATAATGAATAGAATGCCTGAATATTAATTTTACCCTCAAAAAGGTCAAACCTATCAAAAGCATTGTTTTAAGCATAAGCCTTTGGTTATGAGAGTTTTACTGTGGGTACCAGTTTGGGACTAGTACCAGTTAACTGGAATGGGGAACCTGCAGCTCCAATTCCACAAAGCTTGCTGGCCAAGGAAGCAAAGCTCTTGGAAGCTTATACCTGCAGAACTTCATTCACTGGTGTATGAATATGGGTAGTTTCCTTAATGTTTGCAAGAAGCTGATGAGGCAGTTTGCCAAATTAAAAAAGGTTAAAAGCAAAGTTTACATAGTTGGTAGGCTAGGAACTCTATAAAGTTCATTTTGTTACAGAGATATTTATGTTGCAGTTTGGCAAAACCAAATTGGTAGCGGGTTTGGCAGAATTTCATCTCGTTGCTCTTACTCCAGTTATATGGCACATTTTGATACAAAATGCTACGAAATCAAGGCAGTTTCACTCTAATGCCAAATGGGACAGTAAACCTGGCTCATTTAGATGCAACTTGAAAGAGGGAGTTCTTTCTATCAGAATATTACTTGAAAAAGTTAAGAGTTAGAATTACCTTTAACATAGCTTAGTTTTGCAGCCAAGATATTTAAAAAAAATTTTTGTTCTGATTCAGAATTAGAGGTGGATGGTTAAGAATAGCCATCAAGCTTGCAATTTAAGGGAACCGCATTAGGTTATGCGATTGTATTTAGAGCATTGCTAACACAGTCAAGGTCAATGACAACATCCACTGTTATTAGTTCAGCTCTTCCATTAGCAGCCCGAGCCACTGTTCTAGCTCTGAAGTGATGCCATTAGTTTTCATCATTCATACAGGGAAACAGAAAAATATAATTAAATCTGTTTAATTGTGGTTCTTTCTAATGATTAAGGGGAAAAAATGCTGCAGTGCCTTAAAGAGGCTAGAATATCAATTCAACACGTTGGGGCACATTTTTCTTCCCCAACACTGGGCAAGTGCATGTGGGATGGGGGGGGATGGGTGGCGTGGGGAGAGTGGTGAGGGAGGGAGAGACCATAAATTCCAATCTTCCACATGATTTCCACGAGCTGCCAATTTGACTGTCACTCACAGTGACGTCGGGTTGAGCCTTTCAAACGTATGCCTCAATTTTCAATTTCTTAGAGTTTGAGATCTTCAGTGAGCTGGGTAGGTTCCTGAAGGGTGTGCAAAACACGTCAGGTCAATCAACTCATGAGCCTTGGTGGAAGCCTGTCATGGAATCAGGAACCTCTGACTGGGTGGTTTAAGGGGTCTTGCCAACTTCAAGTGTCATATTTAGATGCTGTAGGATAAGTTAAACATGTTTTAATGGAATGATTCATGATAGGGCTCTATCCTTAAAAGGTAAGTGACCATTAAATTGACCAACATTGTGCAAGTGTTCAGATGCATTAGAGTACTCAGTCCTAAATGACTGACCTCTTATCCTGACACCTTGTTTTAGACTCTACAGCAAGGAGAGGCAGCCCCTCAGGATCAACCTATCAAATCCCTTAAGGATGTTCTAGGTTTCAAAGAGATCTCTTCTCATTCATATAAATTCTAGAGAGCCCATTCTACTTCATCTCTCCTCATAGGATAACACACACACCCTGGGAAATTATCTAGTGAGCCTTTGTTGCACTCTCTCCAAGGCAAGTATATCTTTCTTCAGGTAAGGCAATCAAAACAGTACATGGCGCTCCAGGTGTGGTCTCACCAAAGCCCTTTATAATTGCAGGAAGACTTCCTTTCTCTTATTCTCCAATTTCCTCGCAATAAAGGCTAATATACCGTTTGCCTTCCTAATTAATTGCTGTAACAGCATGTTAACTTTGTAATTAATGTATGAGGACATCTAAACCCCTATGAATACCAACATTTTAGTCTCTCACCTTTTTTAAAAAAAAGCATAGCACTTTTTCATTCTTCCTATAAACTGGATAATTTCACACTTCTCCATCCGCCATCTCCTTGCCCAATCACTTAACTGATCTCTATCTCTTTGCAGCTTCTTTGCATTTTCTTCACAGCTTACTTTCTTACCGAAAGGGAAATAACTTTTCTAGTCTTTCTGCCCTGGTATCATTCTAGTAAATCTCTACATCTTCTCCAAGGCATTGACATGCTCCCTAATGTGTGGTGCCCAGATTGGACACAAGACTCCCAACAATGGTTTAACAATAATTCATTAAGGCCTAGCATAATTTATTTGTTGTCTAATCTATGCCTCGTGTGTTTTTTTAAACTGTCTTAACAAGTTGTCCTCCCACTTTCAAAGATATGTGCATGCAAAATCCCTGGCCTTTCTGTTCCTGTACTCGCTCTAAAATTGTACACATATTTTATATTTATTTAGCCAAGATGAAAACAGAAATACGTTTTACAAAAAGTCATCTGATCAGCAACAAAAAGATGTTTAAACTTAGATCTTTCAGTTAGTTCCAGTCAAACTAGAACAGAGCCCACTTTAGACCAACTTTGATCATTTTCCCCTCAGGGCTTTGTTTGAAATCCAGTGAGGTGTTATGCAAAAATCACTTCCATTAAGTACAGCATTAAATATACCCAAACTAGTTCTGGAATGCCAATCCCAATCAAGTTCAATGCTCTTTGACTAACACCTTAAAAGAACATCGCTTCAGATCAAAATGTCCCACATTATATCTCATACCACAATCAAATACAATAAAATTTATGGACTCTTATTGAACACTGGTGCCAGATTATTAGCAAGCCTTTTCAAGGAGTCTAACCACAATGTTCAATGTTGCTTTTTTTTAAGACTATTAGAACACAATGCTGATAACTTACAGACATGCAAAACACTCAGACTGCAAGGCCTCGGTATTAAACTCCAACGCAAGAAGGGAGATGGAATGAGGGTGGGGGACAGGGTATATAAACCCTATAAAAAAAATGGGGAAAGCATCACAACCTGCTGCGTTTTTTTAATGGTGATAGATTATGAACTGTGTGAGGTTCTATCTTGGAGAGGTGGTACACATCACAAACATATTGAAACCAGGGCCAGGATATTGAGGTCGGCAAGCTGGGGGTGGGACCCGCTCACCGATGTGTAAAATGACCCCGCATCATTTCAATTTTCAGGTCAACAGGAGCGCAGCTGAATCAGCTGTGCACCCGCTGACCTGTCAACGGCCTATTGAGGACATTTAAAAACTAATTGAAGTAATTAATGGACCTGCCCATCCAACCTTAAGGTTGATGGGCAGGCCAGGAGCCCTGGTGGGCTTCAGAAAAAGCATGAAACCTCACCTTTTTGGGGGGGGGAGGAGAGAAATGAGGTTTCATGAGGGATTTAAAAAATTTAATAAAAGTTTGAATTAAAGTGATGGACGTGTCCCAACTCATGCGACAGTGTCACATGAGGAGACATGTCAGGGGAATTTTATTTTTCTCCATTGACCATTTTTGAGTTGGGCACCGATCTCCCTGAAGCAGCATTTAGCCTCAGGGAGATGAGTGCACTCTAGCACACTCCTAGTTTAGGGAATCCCTCCCGCCCGCATAGGGAGCACATAGCGCTTCCTGGCGGACATCACGCTGGGCGGGCCTTAATTGGCCTGGCCACATAAAATGGCGGCGCACCCCCCCAATTGGGGATGCACCTGCACACGCTCACACCTGCACCCACACCCCCCCCTCCCCGATGGGGGTAAAATTCTTCCCCAGGTCTCAGTGCAATTAAGATCCCAATTTTAATTTCTGCCAACTGGGTTTCCCAAAGGCAAAGGGAGCTTTTTACAGCACTGCTTATGGGCAGGAAGGAGGGGTTCTCTCTTCCCAGGTTCTGCAAGGAGGCCTTCAGTCTCTCTTCTGCTGGTCTCAACATATCTCTAGCCCCTGATATGGTTGATGACCTCCCCTCAACTCCAGACCTGATTTGTAGCCTCCCAAGGTTGTGGTTTACCTCCCCCATTCCACCCAGTTCAAATAAAAAAAAAGGTTATCATCTTATTTTGTACTACCAGGCATTATTCAACTATAAAAGTCCACAGAATGATAAAAGGGTTGCCTAATGCAAAGGCCTGTCAGTTTGGTTTTCTGTATCACTGGCCATCAACCAATCCGGATTATCCAAACTAATGTATTAGCTAATCTCAAAGCTCCTCTTCTCAAGGCAGAAGAAAAGGAAATGCTTCAATATTGAATAATTTGAAATTTAAACTGGTATTTCCAATCTGGTCTAGACTCTTGATAAACAGGAATTATAAATGGCTTTAGTCCAGATCAATCTTTTAATCTAACCAAGCACTGTTGTGCCTGTAGCTAAAAAGTCCATTTGTTGATGAAGGTCACTGCTCATCAATGGTCCTTAATGGCTGGGAAGGTTATAAAAAGTTAATGATTTTTAACTATATTACTGTGCTCAAATTAGTTTAAGTTTCGCTTGCATGCAAGACCAGAACTAGGGACCGTAAATGTAAGATAGTCACTAATCTCCAATGGTGAATTCAGGAGAAGCTTCTTTAACCACAGAGTAGTTAGAACATAGAACTCAATATCGCATGGATTAGCTGAGATGGATAGCACAAATGCATTTAAGGGGAAGTTAGATGGCAGGAATGGTGTAGGGAAACTGGCACCTCAGCCAATGCAACTATTTTTAGTCAAGTCTGTGCCGGCTCTCTGCAAGAACAATTTAACTAGTTCCACTCCCCTGCCAAAACTACATGTATGAGAATCTACAGTTAATTCTGGATTTTAAAAGTGCTAATTTGAATAAAATGGTACAAAACTTGAAAAGATCAATTGGTCAACCAGACCGGGCAGGGACACAACTGATGTTGAATATAAATAGACAATAGCTGAATGCTGATTCACTATACACCTACAGGAGAAAACTGAATTATTTTTGGTTGGGGAGATGATGTTGTACAAGAGATGCCTATAGGTCCATTATTGCCACCAATTCCACCCCTCTCCTTGGGGACTGTCTGTGGCTGAACCAGACAATTTGCAATCTCGGGGTCACACTTGATCTCGAGGTGAGCATTCAATCACAAATCCGCTCCATGCCATCACTAAGACAATACATCTCTGCTTCCATAACGTCACCTGTCTCCACCCCTATCTCAACTCTTCTGCTGCTGAAAGCATCATCCATGCCTTTGTTACCTTCAGACTTGACCATTCTAACGCATTGGTGTTGGCCTGCCACATCCTACCCCCGAAACCTTGAGGTCATCCAAAATACTGCTGCCATGTCCTCAATTGCACCAAATGTCATTTACCAATCATCCTGTGCTCACTGACCTAGACTGGCTCCTGGTTAAACAGCACCTCGATTTTAAAATTTTCGTCCTTGATTTCAGATCCCTCCATAGCCTTCCCTACCCCTCGATATCTCAATAATCTCCTCCAGCCCAGCAACCCTCTGACGTCTGCGCTCCTCTAATTTTGGCCTCACAAGCACCCCCAATCTTCATCGCTCCATCACTGATGACTGTGTCTTCAGCTGCCTAGGCCCCAGCACTGGAATTCCTTCCCTGAACTTCTCCACCTTCCTACCTCACTTTTCTCCTTTAAGACACTCTTTAAATTCTACCTCTGACCAAGCCTTTGGCCATCTGCCCTAATATTTCCTTAAGTGGCTCAATTTTATCATGGCTCTTTGAAGTAACTTGGGCCATTTCATGTTGTTGAAGCTCTAACATAACAACAACTTGTACTTACATAATGTAAGTCAGGGTCAATGTGGTCTCCTGAACTAATTTTGATTGCCGGTAGGAGTCGTACAGAAACTTTTCAGAATATTTTGCTCCTGATTGGTCTTAGGCTTTCCCTGTTTTTTGTGTCTTCCAGAAGATTACATGGCTCCAGGTAGATATGGAGTGTCTGTATTGATTCACAAAGCATCGCATCTGTGAGAGATGGGCCAGTCTCTTTCCGTTTGTTAATTTTGTATGGGGTGATAAACTCCGTAAGTAGTTGGACTGCTGTAAGTATATTTGCAAAGGCTTCCGCTTTAGGGATAGCAATACAAACAGGCAGTTCATTTACATGTGCCAAAAGTAGTAGTTGATACCAGTACTGTACAACCAAAGCAAAAAACTTACTTCAGTACATGAGCATCCGACACAAGCAAGACCACATTTCTCATCTCTCAGTGCCCTCGAGAAGAAGTGTTGCTATTTCTACTCCTTGAACAAATTCTCCCAACACAGGGTTCAGGCATGGAATTCCAGAATTTTAGCGCAATGAAATAACAGTTATCTTTGTCAGCTTCAGAATATTGAGACACTTGAAGTGAAACTTGAAGGTTACAAGGTTCCTTTGATATTTTTGCCCTTATCATTAACTCCTGTATTGTTATTTGTTGTGGAGCTGGGAGGCTTTGTTGAGGCAAACTTTAATGAGTTGCTGCATTGAATCCAGCAGAAGGTGCACATTGTAGTCACTATGGTGAAAAACATTGTGATGGGAAAAATGGCAGCCAGGCCCACTTAATTGTGGGAGGGGGCCAGCGTCAGCCTCTCAGTGGTGGGAAAACCTCCCCCGGTTAAGTCAGAAGGCACAAGGGACTGATTTGGGATTCCTGACCACCAGCGGCTGGATGTCAATTAGGCTCATTAATGAACCATTATCCCTGATCCCATTGCAATTTAGTGGCAACTCAGGGATTAAATGGAGGCCACATGGGTCTCTGTGCCTGATCGAGGGACCTGGCATCAGGAAACATGGGGGTGGGGGGGCACTTAAAGCCACCCCCTGCCCTTGCCTCCAACCCCTTCCCCAAACCCCACCCCAGTGACCCCCATCCCACCTTCACTTGTCTGTGGTCTGAGGTCCTTCTGTGACATTGGGCCTCTGGTGGGTGCAGTGCCACCAGCAGCCACTACTCCTGCTGGTGCTTGTGGTAATAACAAACTGCCAACCTCTGATTGGCTGGCAACTCCTTTAGTGGGCAGGACTTCTGCCGTCAGGGACCTCAACTACGGGGGAAGGCTCGATGGAGGCTTAGGAGGTGCCTGAAAAGCACTCTATTCAGTCAGGCCTCCACAGAACTGACAGAACTCACAAAATCCTGGCCATTGCCTATACGCAATATGGCTCCTTCACTACAAAGATAAGGGAACAGGGTGCAAGCTTGAGGAGTGGGGTGAAGAGAGAATTTAAAAGCAAATTGTCAGGAAAAGAGAACACTTTAGCGTTCAAGGTTTGTATTAAAGCTAATGTGACTTTAATGCTAGAAAACGATTCAACTTTTGTTAACCAGCTAAATGGGTGTACAATTCCAGTTTTTCCCCTGAATAATTCTTCAAAACTCAACCTCTATATTTGACAGCAGTCTTAATGCTCTGCTCTAAACCCTTTGCAATGAATGTACATGTGTATTGTGATATGGCAATCAGAATTATCCACTGTAATCCAAGTGGTATCTGAGCAGTACATTGTATTGCCTTGACTAATTACCTAGTTTATCTACAAACATTCTAACCTCAGCCAGGGTAGCAATGATGAGAGTATGGTAACGTAGTGGTGACGTTAGTAGATTAGTCATCCAGCGGCCAGGATGAATAATTCAGAGAACAGAATTCAGATCCCACCATAGCAGTTTGACAATTTGAATTCAGCTAAAAAGAAATCTAAAAACGAAATGGGCTATATATGCGACTGCTGATCCACTCTAAAATGCTCAACTCTTAACAGCTCACTGAAGCGACCTAGCAACCACTCAGTTATACCAAAGCACTACGAAGAGTAACAAGAATGAAACTGGACCGATCACTCAGCTCCGATTTAAGTTGTGACAAAAGCACATCCAGACCAGTTGTCCTGATGAGGATGTGGGGACTGGCACCAAAAGTTGGAAAGCTGCCCCCTCAACTAGCAACGAAACAGCCTGACAGCATCAAAACAGCCGGCATACCAGACTCCTCCATCGTCAGCCCTGGGTATGTCCCATCCTGCAGGCAGCACATACCCAGAGGTGGGGCCTCATTAGCATACACAAGGAGGACTGACCCTGGGAGGCCTCAACATTGATTCTACACCCAGATCAAATATGGACAAGAGAAACTCCTGATTATCACCTATTATTCACCCTCAGCTGATGAATGAATACTCCACCGCCAATTTCATGGAAGTACTAATGGAAGCAAACTCTGCGTGAGGGACTTCAACGTCCAGGACCAAATGGGTCATTAATACCAGTATTGACTCAGCTGGCTGAGTTCCAAAGGTTACAAGTGTCAGACTAATGGCTGATGGTGAGAGCATCAACATGAGAGAATAAACTGCTTTATCTTGACTACACTATTCTACTGTCAGCTATGTCTGTCCATGACAGCATTGGTAGGAGTGACTACTGCACAGTCCTGCTGAGGACACACACTCTTTCTTTCTTTCCCACTTAGCAGCACTAAAGAGCTGATAGCTCACAATGATGTGTGTAATTGAAATAATTTGATATTAAAATTGATATTAAGACATGCATTATTAAAAGTAGACAAGTATAGTTATGAAGGCTCTTTCTAGGCATAATGGGAAATATAGCCAGTACTGAGAACACCAGCTAAGAATCACAAGCCATAAAACCTAATGGCCTTCACAGCTTCGGAAAACAAGGTGTTAAGGAGAAGGAAACAGACAGGGAGTCATTAAGCCCCAGACACAAACACCCCTGAGGCCAAATGCTGAAACTGTTGAAGTAGCAGGGAACGTCTGCAGAATGAAGTACCCCACTCTTGATTAGGTGATGTATGTGTTAAAGCAATGCTGATGATGGGTGATGGGGGTTGTGCCACACAGTGTTTTACTATGCGAGAACCAAGGACTATAAAATGTGACACAGATTTTGTATTGTCAGAGATCCTTGGAAAAACAACCAGGATGATCTCTCCAACATACGCTTGAATAAAACCTTTGCTTGCTGGAAACACTCAGACTTGAGCGATCTCATCTTTTTACCACAACAGAAACAAGTTACAACAGGTTGTACACGACCACAATCTGTAACCCCATGACCTGTTTGTCCCTCACTCCATCACTGCTCAAGTGAGATGACCATTCTAGTTCCATGAGGAATGTGGAAGGAAATGCCAGGAACAAACCAGGCATAACTGACAATGAGATGTCAACTTAGCAAAGCTACAAAACAATACCACATGTACATTGAACACCGAAAGCAGCTTCTGAAGTCAAAGCTAAGGAATCCCACAACCAACAGGTCAGGTTAAAGCTCCGCCACATCTAGTCATGAATGGAGGAGGAGAATTAGGCAAATGAGAGGAGGGTGGCCCATGTCTATCCCATCTTTAACAATTGCAAAGCTAAGCATATGAGCACAAAAGACCAGACATGAACATTTGCAACCATCTTCAGTAAGAGTAGAGCCCCTAACCAAACTGTTAAAGCACAGCTGCAAGCATAGGCATCTACCAGACAAGGTAGAAAATTGCCCAGGTACAAGTCCAACCCATCCAATTGCCCAGGTATATGATGCCTACAAAGAATAGGAAAATCCAACCCAGTGTCATTAGCTACTTCCAGTTTTCAGCAAAGTAATGAAAGGAGTCACCAACATTACTATTAAAGTCTCAGTTTGGGTTTTTCCAGAACTGCTCAGCTTCAGATTTCATTACAGCCTTAGTCCAGCCATAAATAGAGGAGCTGACTTTCAGAGCTGATGGGAGAATGCCTATGACATTAAGGTACATAAATTCAAAGAGTCTGAGCAAAACTGAAGTCAGTGGGGATTAGGGTAAAACTCTCCAATGCAGAGCCACATCTGACATACATGCTGTCATTGACATAAGTGCCAACAATACTCACATCTTGAGAGTCGATCATTTAAAAAACATCAGTGGGGCGAAATAAGAACACCATAAACTAAGAACTCTTATTCAGCTATCTCCTGAGCAAGGTTGTGATCAGGATATTTTCTGTATTGGGAAGCTTCCCATGTCAACCACTCTGGGCTGGATTTTCCCCTCCTGACACTGAAAGAAGCCATTTTGGGAGGCCCAAGCTGAAGGCACATGGGGCCGCAATTTTATAATTACCATGTCTTTACTGATGGACACCATTTTCCCTGGGACAGGAAACATGGTGGGTCATGAACTGACACTCAAAGTGACACCGGGGTCGCCATTTAAAAGCCTGCTGCAAATGTAATTTTCCATGACATTGGAATTTTCGTCAGGGTGGATTGGATTCTGAAGGCTGTGTGAACCACATCGGGTGAGTCAATTCATGAACCTTGGGGAAGCCTGCTCTGGAGTCAAGAATCCTTTTGACAGATAAGTTTAAAAAGTCTTGCCAACTTCAAATACCATAATGTAATGGTGTATGATGATTTAATAGGTTTTCAATGCAATAATTGATCATAGGTAAGTGATCATTAAATTGATCAGCATTGTGTAAAAGTGTTCACATATATTTGAGTACTTTATCTAGTGAGTACATTCAACAGTATTGGGAATCTGATTTAAATGGATCTTTTGGACACTGTGCTTTGAGCGTACATTGATTTAAAGTCCAGAGATCTGTTGAGATTTGAAAACAAAAATTGAATAGATGCTAGACTTCTTTAATTAAAATTGCATTGCGCCTTTAAAAAAGGAGCAAATAGCTTGACATTTGGATAGGCAACCTCAAATGCTATTGTTTTGAGCTCTGTAGTGTTTGTATATTCGGCTATGCAGTGTAATCCAATTATGAATATATGGTTGAGTTCGAAGCTCCACCAATGAATCTAGTTCAGCAGATGTTGTCGACAAAGCAATGGAGGGGACAGTGTGCTCTGTGATTGACAGTTTTATGAACAGGTAATAAGATTAAACATTTAAGAGGTTTTGAATTGCTGTTTATTTTGACAGATTAATGAACACTTGAGAGGGAAAGTGTTTTTTTCCCAGGGAAGCTTCAATGGCTGCGTGTTTGACTGACAGTTTATGAGCTAAAGGGGATGATTCTTTTCAACTGGAGTTTGAATTACTGTGTTTTAAAAAATTTTTCATGAGGATCGCAAAGACTTCCCGGAGTTATAGGGCTCATGAGTGCTGTACATAGTGGATACTGGGTGAGTGGGCATAGGAGTATGAAAGAGGTGTAGAGGATGCATGGGGGCATGAAGGGAATATGGGGGCAAGAAGGGAATATGGGGGCAAAGGCTGAGGGTTAGGCAACCTAAGCACCATGTAGAGGCCAACGTCCCAGCGAACAGAGGCAGGCCTTCTAACCTGCCACATCAGTATTTGCCCACCTTCGTTTTCATGTGGGGCCTGCATCAGGAAGTAACAGCTATGACTCCAGCCGGCCCAGAGTCTGGAAGATGAAAAATTCCACGCGGATGGGCTGACTTTCAAAGTCAGGGTCGCTAGGTCAAGAAATGGACCATCTCTCACTTCCTGACTTGAAGGAGAAAATCCTGCCCCGTGTTAAAAATCAAAGTCAAAGACATTCAGATCAGGGATTGCACTGCCAGAAGCAGAATAAAGCTGTCTATTCTGCCCCAGTATTTGTCAATACCACTCTCAAAAGATCATCCCTATTGCAACACTGACACTGTTTTCATCTCTCTCACCCATTATCACGTGGCTTTTGAGCAAGTTTGCTAATTAGAGAAATTTTGTGGTATAGCCTTATGCCTAAGAAGGAGGCATTGAATTGACATAAAACACTGAGAACACTGTTGAAGGAAAGAAGGGTTAATGTTTCATAGCGACGGCCTTTGTCAGCAATTAAACTGCATTAAGACTGCCAAAATTAATTTAGTTTTGGACCCTTATAGCCACCAGTCATTTTTCATTCCAACAGTCTAGCTTGGTCTGGGTTCCAGAGATGAAAATGCAGTATCTAATCCAATGTTTGCATTTGAACAACCTAGCAGCATTTATGTCCAGGTTTACGCACACACACGACTGCCGGAATTTCGTGATTGTGGCGAAGGTGTCACCGACAGACCCAGAAGTGTGAGGGAGTGGGGTGTGTCCCACTTTGGCACTCCAGGGTCACAAAATGAATTGGTGGATCTCAGGGTGGCCATCCCTATTAAGGACAGCGATCCACCTGCAGGAACTACTGACTTAATCAGAGGGACAGCAGCACTGCCAGCTGGCCGCTGCTGGGACTGCACCTGGAAAAACAGGATGCCCCGGAAGGGCACCGCCCGACGAACCAAGTGAATGGGGTTTGGGGGCACTGGACTCATCAGGCAGACTCTGGCGAAGTGTGGGGGAGGTGGTTGGTGGTGGGTGAAAGCATGCCTGTTGCCACAAGATCAGCCATTGTCCGTCTGGGCCAATGAGTGCCCAAATAGGAGACTACCTATGTGGCATAACTGGCCTCTGTGCAGGAGAGCCATCTACCAGCTTCACTGCTACAAGCAAGATGATATGGTGGAGGTTAGATGACAGGCACTATCACTTCCTTCCTTGCCATCTCAGGGGCCCCTCTCCAATTCTTGGCATATCCCTAGAGGGTTGGTAAAATTTAGCCTGAAGAGTGTTTACTTCAATAAGCTACCAGAGGATTACTTCTGCTCATGAGCTAATCCTTCTGCAGAAGTCAACCAAATTTTAACAGAGGAGAAAATTAAGAGGCGGGCAAGCTGCAATGTCCTTGTATCATGATATGGCTCACAAAAAGATATCAGCTGCCACTGAGAAGTTTAGTGCCTCATAACAAAGAATGTGGAATGGTTCTTGCTACAAGCAGCAGACAGGCAGCTTGTGAACATCAGAGTTATCAGCTCAATTACAATGTGATTCCCAAGTATCCAAAGACTTACAGTTAAGTGAGCAACAGTTTACTTAAATAGTGACATTGAAAAGAGACAGAAGGTTTATCATGGATTAAATGCCTGTCCACTAAGTACGTGCTTGAAGTCAGCTCAAGATTAAACCTTCATTACTCACATTAAAGGGTCCTGCATTAAAACAGTTTTGACTGTTTTAACCTTGTGCCCAATGAACAGAAGGTCAGTAAACAAATTTTCCAAATTATTTAGCACTGTTGGTAGTAATTTAGCAATCCCATTTGACCCATTACATTATACTACACTGACAAGAAAAGTTGGTAGGAGTAATTTTTTCCCCTTCCCCCTGGCAAAGCTCTACTCAGCAACACAACAGACTGTATTCAGCATACAAAAACAGAATTACCTGGAAAAACTCAGCAGGTTTGGCAGCATCGGCGGAGAAGAAAAGAGTTGACGTTTCGAGTCCTCATGACCCTTCGACAGACCCTTCTGTCGAAGGGTCATGAGGACTCGAAACGTCAACTCTTTTCTTCTCCGCCGATGCTGCCAGACCTGCTGAGTTTTTCCAGGTAATTCTGTTTTTGTTTTGGATTTCCAGCATCCGCAGTTTTTTTGTTTTTATCTCTGTATTCAGCATACAATGGAATCACTTGTGCTAATCCACAACCCATTGTTCTGTAGCACATCGATTTAGTGTGGGGCATGCCAGGTAATGTTTAACAGGGAGTTGGCCAAAGTGGAAACCATCATCTCATGAGACAGAAGGCTGCCAGGAGCTGGTGTTCCAACAACTTTTATTCAATGTAGTAGAAATGTCCCAAGGCACTTCACAGGAATGGTTATGAGGCATTAGCCAGCCAAGGTGGCCAACAGGCAATTACTCCCCCAACTTCCTATACCTATATTATTTGATTATCTCCTCCTTGCCTCAGGTTTTTCCCCCAGTCACCACATCTCCCCAGGTAGCCCAAGAATGATTGGAAACTCTCCATGTTGAAAAGTTGGTGTGGAGGAACCAGTGTCTTCAACAGAACTATGTCTGATGCTCTACTACCACAGGCTCTAGGAACTCTCTTTAATAATTATTCACAATAAGATCACTTGCTGTGAATTAGTCACTAGGCAATTACATAATATGTGGAGACTCCTACATCAGCTCATTGCAATGGTTGCTGTATTTAGCACCTAATCATCACAATTATCTCTCTGTGATACAAAAATCTAGTATCAGTGATACTGTTACTCCTTGGCTCTGAATTCTCTGCCATGCCTGAATGAGAGCAGGAATCTGACTCCTTGCTGCAAGTAGATCAGCCCCAGATGATTCATGCTGAATAATTCAGTCAGTAGTACTCAAAGTAAAAGTGACAACTTATGATTCACATTAAAAAAAATTAACAGATTGAATGATAACAGAACCATGTGATAGCTTGTCGCACTACTCCAGGCACAAAATTCTAATTCACTTTATAAATAGACCAGAATAAATGTCATATTTTATTTTGATTTCACCAGTAGGCCATATTTAATGCTTTTATTGAGATGACTGCTCTACTGAAACTTAACTTTGCCATTTGTACAAAATGTTGCAGATTAAATTAGCAGGGATCTCGACATGGCCTCCTTGCAATAACCACTGTCTACTTTCACAAGTCGGAGAGTGAAACATGGAATGTCTTCAATACCTCAGTGTCACGATGGTCTCTGTGGAAAATTTGAATACATGCTATGTAAAAGTCAATGGTAACACCTGCAAATAACATGGCTGTGGAGAAATCCTGCCGAGGCATGCTGGCTTGGAATCACGTCATGTTGGCTAGGCAGTTACAAATTTGTGTTGGATTAAATACTACACTGAACAGGTGCTTTATCCATGGCAATCTGAGGGTTGAGCTCATTTTGGAACCATTTAGAATGTGCAAACTGGGGCAAATTTTATGAGATGCAATGCCCATTCCAGTCTGCTCTCACTTAACAACTTACAAAATGTGTAATAATAAAGCACATAGCTTCCATTATAAATGTGGATGTGGGAAATTACTGTGATATCAAAACAAGGAAATATTATACAACTTTAAAATGGGGAATGAATTATGTCCCCTTGCCATGATCCAACTATCACTTGGCCTTTAACGCCATGTTATCCAAACACCACACTTGATATGGATTCCCTTTTGCAATGCCACAGGAGATCAACTATTAAATTTCATAGTTTTCTATTGTATAATAAACTGCCAAATAAATCTGATGTAAAATAATGTTATTATGATGCAATACTAATAAGTATTAGAACTGCTTATATTGGAAATGGGAGCAAACATGTTTTATACTAACAGGAGCATTCTAATATGTAACAAACAAATAGAGGGTTCTTCGCATCATCACAGCCCTTTCCTAATGGGCATGAAGAAACAAAGAACATACAAACCAAAAGTAAGGAATGTGGAAAGAGAATACAGTAGTGTATTTATTATGTAATTTGACTAACAATGCAGAGAACAAGGTAAAATCCCAGTTTGAGAATTTGAATTTATGAAGAAAACATCTGGAAAGGAAAGGAAAGCGGTAAAATAAAAGTGACCGTGAAACTATTGGATTATCCTAAAACCCAATGATTACACAACTGTCCTTTATGGAAGGAAACCTATACGTGACTCTGGTTCCACACAACCATGCTGTCTCTTAACTGCGCTCTGAAGTGGTGTAGCAAATGACTTAGTTATATTAAACCACTACAAAGAGAAAATGGTTTAAGGAGGCAAGCTCCTTCTTAAAGCAACTACGATTAGGCAATAAATGCAACCTGGAGACCTTCAGCTAACAGAGACACAATTCTGGGTAAAAAATTGAAGTCCATGCCCAGGCTTTTAGAAGGGACTGAGCCCTTCAAGTATAAACAACAAGGGTATTAAAGATTATAAAAGACAGCTTTACAGTTAAATTTAATCATGTAAATCTAATTTATATTATTTTAATGCTTTTGATTCAAATTGTACTTTGGACATCAGAAGTTTCAGTTGCAGTATAAAATTGTTAGATGAATTTTTTAAAAAATCACTTAATTAGTTAAAACAAATTCTAGCATATCTTATATTGGTCATTTATAAATGTTTTTGCAAATTCTTAGCAGTTGTTCATTGATAGTTTTCCAACCGCTTTCCTTACTTTTGATTTCTATGTTCCTAGTTTCTTCAACTTGCTATTTTTCTGCTTTGAGCTAAACAACAAAATATGATGACAAAGTATGATCCCACAGGAGGAAAATTCATTCAGTTCCAAGAGTTTAGTACATATATATTTAGAGAAGTTTTCTTCAGGCATAAAACCTCAAGATAATTCAATTACTTACAAATATATAGATTTCTCTCTAAAATGAATATTTCTTGAGCTATGAGGGAATCATTTTTTGAGGTAGAGCATTCTTACAGATATTTGAAGGGAAGGGAGAAAATACATTAACACTAAAGACATTAATTGTCTAAATAGTGGGTTATCAAAGGATGTCCAACATGATGCATGGTACCAGGAACCATGTTTGCCAAATAGAACAGAAAACTAATATAGTTTCTTATTCTTAGATGCAAACAAGGAGAGACATTTGAATTCCAGAAATATCAGCGAATAATTTTGAATAGGTTTGTGGTTGTATCAGGAAAATTCAGTCAAAAACAGACCTGACACTTAGGAGAAACGATTTCTCTTGCATGCTCTCACAAGTAAAGTTAACATAACAGGTGCCACTGCAAGAAGATAAAGGAGCAAGCAAAAATGGAAAAGGGACAGTGCGCTAGATAAAGCGTGTTAAGCTGAAGTCACATGTCACAGGTTTATGAACAAAAAACAAATTCTCAGAAATGTACAGGGATATTTATGAGTTCAGAATTACCTGGAAAAACTCAGCAGGTCTGGCAGCATCGGCGGAGAAGAAAAGAGTTGACGTTTCGAGTCCTCATGACCCTTCGACAGAACTCAAGTTCTGTCGAAGGGTCATGAGGACTCGAAACGTCAACTCTTTTCTTCTCCGCCGATGCTGTCAGACCTACTGAGTTTTTCCAGGTAATTCTGTTTTTGTTTTGGATTTCCAGCATCCGCAGTTTTTTTGTTTTTATATATATTTATGAATTCACTAGATAGGGGCCTCAATGTATCTTAACCATGTGGAATAAACACAACAATTGGAGAAGTGTTTACCTACAATAGGTATCTTGCAAATTATAAATGCAGTGCTATTTTTCTTTTAAGAAGTTTGAGTCACTGGCAAGCTTTGCAACATCAACATTCATTTGACTACTCTTCACAATCAGCCATTATTAAACTGCAGTATTGCATTCTAATCTAAAAGCAGTTAAATTATTCAGGGAAAAACTCGAGCTTTAAATGAATATGGCACATTATGTTAAAAGTAGTGATTTGTGTAGAAGTGATACTGAAATGTTCCATCTCAATATTGCCTCCTGTGCGCTCACCAAATCATGCTAACTTAAGGGAATGAGACTGGTTCTGCAGTGCACATGTAGGAAGAGCCAGTACAATATAGTTAAACTGTTTGCACTGTTTGTATGTAATATCAAATCAAGAACATAATATAAGAACAGGGATAGGCCATTCAGACCCTCACTACATCACAATAGATCTGTACATTAACTCCATAACCCTCGATGTCCTTACCTAACAAAAAAAAAATCTATCAATCTCAAGCCTGAAATTTTCAACTGGCCCAGCATTCATGGGCTTCTGGAGAAAGAGAGAATTCAAGAGTTCCATTAACTGTGGGGTGAAAACATGCACCTCAATTTCACTTCTAAACGGCCTAGGGTTACAGACAGCTCCGATTTCTCTCACTACCCATCCGTAAACAGAAAGGTGTTTTGATTTTGATATCCCCTTCATATGTGGTGGTGTATTTTTTCCCAACCCCTCAGTTTTGGTGTGATCCACTTCTCTATTAAAATTGCACAGCAAACTCGAGATAAGTTAACCCTTTTGGTTCATCCTATTTGCACACGCACAAATGTGAGAAGAGGGTAACAACTTGACCTATTTTTCATTCATACACTAACTGAGGGTCAAAGAAAAGAAAGAGGTACAGGGCAAAGACAACAGAAAAGAATTATGGTTTGATGCGAGTCCAGATTCCAGAATCAAAAAGCCCAATGGTGTATTCCTTCAGAGGTCAGCAGGCCGGGACTGATGCTGGATCACCCACTTTTCCAGTAGAGATGACTTCCACAATGAGATGGGCATGCAGAGATGAATTAGTTTTGTAGGTGACGATACAGAACTTCCAGTAGAAACAGTGTAGGTATTCAAATCTGGACAGAACTCTTTTTCTGAGCTAGTGGTTGCTAGATAGAAGTTGGCAGTCTAAGCTTGGCAGCCTCCACAAGGCAATATTACATGTTCCACCAACTTGGTGGACACACACACACACACACACACACACACACGCAGGGGTGGGGATGTGCCACGTGACTCCCACCTCTCCAATTTGGTTTGGACAATGGGTGTATATTCCTTCGTCTGGATTCTTGAGATTGGTTAAGTTTCAACCATTAAGGATTTCAAAAGAGGTTTCAGGGTCCTTTGTCCTCGCAGACTGGTCATCTCTGCTGGCCAGAACTGGCTTAAGAAATGTAAATGGCCTTTGTACAATTCCCTGGGAATTGTCTCTCCATTGACAGGGGTCAATCGCATCTCTTTTGAGATAATGAGGTGTCAACTTCTGAATGCTAGAATGTTCCTTTTGTTTGAGTTATGGTCAGCCATGGTTTCAGTCATTTTTTTTTTATATATATATACATAAAATCTAGGCTTTAAAGAGTGAGGACTTAGTCCCCCGGACATTAGTTTTAATGGCCAGACCTTTACACAGAGGCAGTGGCCCTGTTCCTCCACCTCAGCCTGAAAGAAGAGGGTAAGCCCATCTTTGTTTGGCAAGGTTGTTCTGTAGTGGTTTAACAGAGGATCATTAATAGGCTCAGGGAGAGGCTTCTGCCCCCACTGGAGGAAGAAGTCCCACCCCAGAGCTGATGGCCAAATAACTGGCAGCTCTCGAGTCCCAGCAGCGCCATCTGGAGTGGCAATCACTACGAGTACAACAGGCAGTCTCCATTGAAGAAGAGCCATGGATTCAGACACCTAGCTAAGTCTGGGATTTCGATGGGGCCAGGCTGGCAAGCCGTGGAGAAAAGGTTGAGAAGCCTCCATTGAGCACATGGTGCCCGAACAGGAGGGACATACCCCCCTCAGCCTGCAAACAGACTATCAAAATCTCACACCTTTGGTAAAAATACCAGCAGTGACAGAAAGAAGCACTTAAGTGGCCATTAACTGGTATCTTAAGAGCCGCAATTGGCTTAAGGACAGGTCATCTCCGCTGGCCAGAAGTGGCTTAAGAAATGTAAATGGCCTTTGTACAATTCCTGCACTTAACCCGCCACAGTAAAGTAGCAGAGGACGTGGGCAGGCAACAGGCATGGCACCACAGCCATGGCGCTTGATTTTACAGCCCCCCAGCTAGCCAATCCACTTCTCTGGGGAGTCTTAAAATTCCATCAAATGTCTCCTTTCTCTGGATTCCACCACCAAACTTCATCCGTATCTACACTATCAAATATGTTTTTCATTCTGAGCCTTTAAATTAGAGAACCCCTAAACATTCTAAGCTCAAGGGACTAAAAACCAAGTTTATGAAAACTGTACTTGGAATTTAATCCTTAAGCATGCTACAATTCTGGTGAATCACAGTGTACCCACTCAAGGTCAGCATAATTTCCCTGAGATTCAGTGCCCAAAACTGAATGCAACACAATGTGGGGCTGGATTTTATAGGGGGACATGCTGCTTGCCACCCCCACCCCCCGGAAGAAAAGCTGGTCCCCAATGGACCGACTTAAAAAACCTGTCCTGGCAGCGGTAATATGCTGGGTCAGCATAAACAGGCTGAGGGTCAGACTTCCATCCTTCACTGGATAGGAAGTCCTGCTCTTGAGAACTGCCAGCCAATCAATGCTCTAGCAGTGGCAGCAGTGTCAGAAATCAGTCGCGGGCTCTGCAGGGACTACAAACATCTACACAAAGAGCAGCAATAGATCCCCGAGTGAATTAAGTTCCAAACCTTGGGGGCAGGAGGAAGTCGGCCACCTTGGGGACAGAGTAGATGGGTTTTAGAGGTGGGGAGGAACAAAGGGTTGGTGGGTGACATCTTAGGGTGGGGCGGGGGGGCAGGTGAAGGGGGCAGTGCCCTGGTGTGCATAGGGAACCCCTCAATTGATTTGCCCCCACTTCCGTTTTGCTTTTTTCAAAAAAAGCCCTTTGTACTCTGGCCCGCCTGCCACCATGCAGCATTTAATGGCAGTGTGGGTGATTTGAGGCCCTTAATTGGGCAGTTAAGGAACTGAATAGGCTTAAGAGTAAGTGGCCTAGTGGGTGTCTTACCAAACCCCCATATCATCGGGAACAGGTTTGGTGAAGGAGGTGGTGGTGAGCTAGTCACCCGACATTTTATGTGCATCTCCCCTCCCCTCCCCCAAGCTAGTCTCCAATATGAAAAAAAAATTCCAATTTGTCTTTCTCGAACCCAAAATAGATGACCTCAAACTTCCCCACATTGAACTCCATCGACATTTGTTTTGCCACCACTCACTGGGCGGAATCATCTGGTCCCATTGGTGGAGGGCATGAGTGGGCAGTACAGTGAGAAGGCCAATCATCGGTTTTGTGCCGTCACGAAACCAGTTTGCAATTGTCCGCTCCACCCATCAACGGTGGACTGCATTTCCTGCCACCGCATGCCAGGAACCTAATTTCAATACTTTAGTATCCCGTTATAAGCCTGGCTCGCCGGTATCACCCCCTCCGCACTGGATCCTCTGGGCACGTTGGTGTGTTTCACAACAGTACATATGCAACATGCACCTGGTGCGCTGTACTTCACTTGGGACTTTGAGGTTTGTTTACCTACTTTGCTTCGGGCAGCACTCGCTGTTACCAGCACCAGGTTTCACAGGCAGCACCACATCACTTTTAGGGGGCTCACGAGCAGGTCCATGCCTAACCAGCTAGCCATAAGGCAGTAAGGCAGGGGTGGCTTTTCAACGGCTGCAGGACTAGGGCTTGCACAGGGAAGGGGGAGAAGTGGCCTCAGGCGAGGGAAGGGGCTGCAGGAATAGGGCTGTACTGGAGAAGGGGGGTTACTATCCCAAGGTGTGTGTGGGGACACATGTTTATCTGTGCAAGTGGCCTCAAGATGGCGAGGGCTGAGGAGGCAGTCTCCAGAGGATGAGGCCAGATGGAGATGTGAGGGATAAAAACAAAAAACTGCGGATGCTGGAAATCCAAAACAAAAACAGAATTACCCGGAAAAACTCAGCAGGTCTGGCAGCATCGGCGGAGAAGAAAAGAGTTGACGTTTCGAGTCCTCATGACCCTTCGACAGAACTGGAGATTACGTCACATCAACAATTTCCAGTTCCCTGGCCCCAACTGCTTCCTCTTCACCATGGACGTCCAATCCCTCTGCACCTCCATCCCCCACCAGGATGGTCTGAGGGCCCTTAGCTTCTTCCTCGAACAGAGGCCCGAAAAATCCCCATCCACCACTACTCTCCTCCGTCTGGCTGAACTTGTTCTCACACTGAACAATTTTTCCTTTAACTTCTCTCACTTCCTCCAAATAAAAGGTGTGGCTATGGGTACCCGCATGGGCCCCAGCTATGCCTGTCTCTTTATGGGGTATGTTGAACATTCCTTGTTCCAGTCCTACTCTGGCCCCCTCCCACAACTCTTTCTCCGGTACATCGATGATTACTTTGGTGCTGCTTCATGCTCTCGTCAGGACTTGGAAAAATTTATTAATTTTGCTTCCAATCTCCATTCCATCATTTTCACATGGTCCACCTCTGACACTTCCCTTCCCTTCCTTGACCTCTCTGTCTCAATTTCTGGCAATAGACTGTCCACCAATATCCATTACAAGCCTACCAACTCCCACAGCTACCTCGATCACACCCCGCTTCCTGTAAGGACTCCATCCCATTCTCTCAGTTTCTTCACCTCCGTCGCATCTGTTCTGATGATGCTACCTTCAAAAACAGTTCCTCTGACATATCCTCCTTCTTCCTTAACCGAGGTTTTCCACCCACGGTCGTTGACAGGGTCCTCAACCGTGTCCGGCCCATCTCCCGCGCATCTGCCCTCATGCCTTCTCCTCCCTCCCAGAAACATGATAGGGTCCCCCTTGTCCTCACTTATCACCCCACCAGCATCTGCATTCAAAGGATCATCCTCCGCCATTTCCACCAACTCCAGCATGATGCCAACACCAAACACATCTTCCTCTCACCCCCCCGGAAGCATTCCGTAGGGATCGTTCCCTCCGGGACACCCTGGTCCACTCCTCCATTACCCCCTACTCCTCAACCCCCACCTATGGCACTTCCCCACGCCCACGCAAAAGATGCAACACCTGCCCCTTCACTTCCTCTCTCCTCACCATCCAAGGGCCCAAACACTCCTTTCAAGTGAAGCAGCATTTCACTTGCATTTCCCCCAACTTAGTCTACTGCATTCGTTGCTCTCAATGCGGTCTCCTCTACACTGGAGAGACCAAACGTAAACTGGGCGACCGCTTTGCAGAACACTGCGGTCTGTCCGCAAGAAAGACCCAAACCTCCCCATTGCTTGCCATTTCAACACTCCACCCTGCTCTCTTGCCCACATGTCTGTCCTTGGCTTGCTGCATTGTTCCAGTGAAGCCCAACGCAAACTGGAGGAACAACACCTCATCTTCCGACTAGGCACTTTACAGCCTTCCGGACTAAATATTGAATTCAACAACTTTAGATCTTGTACTCTCTCCTCCATCCCCACCCCCTTTCCATTTCTTCCCCTTTCCTTTGTTTTTTTCCAATAATTTATATAGATTTTTCTTTTCTCACCTATTTCCATTACTTTGAAATCTTGTATGCCAGGCTAGTCTTTCCACCCCACCTCCACTAGAGCTGTACCTTGAGTGCCCTGCCATCCATTCTTAATTAGCACATTCGTTTAGATATCACCACCTTCAACACTTCTTTGTTCCATTGTCTGTGACATCTTTTGATTATCTGCTCCTATCACTGCTTGCTTGTCCCTACAACCACACCACACCACCCCCCACTTCTCCTCCCCACCCCCCACTTCTTCTTCTCCCCCCCCACCCCCGACCTTAAACCAGCATATATTTTTAAAAATCCAGTTCTGTCGAAGGGTCATGAGGACTCGAAACGTCAACTCTTTTCTTCTCCGCCGATGCTGCCAGACCTGCTGAGTTTTTCCAGGTAATTCTGTTTTTGTTTTGGAGATGTGAGGGTGTGTGTGAGAGAGAATGGTGATGTCCCTTGAGCTGGCAGTGAGTGAGAAGCAAGTGAATGTGTGATCGCCCTGTGAGTGTGCGTGAGAGCTTAGAATGAAGAGATGGTTGCCTTACCCTAGTGGCACAGTTAAGATCATTCATCCTCTTTCTGCACTGTATGGCCAACCGCTTCTGTGCAGCATTGACACTGACCACTACTGCCATCACATCCTAAGCTGGAGTGATGAGAATGCTGGGCTTTCTGTGGCCACAGTGGGAGTGGAACACACTACATTAGGCCTCCAAAAGACATTCCAATGACAGGTTACTGAACTCTCCTTGGCTTTCACTGTAGCAGTCCTGGGCTGCAAGTATTGAAAACTGTGTGCACAGCTGTAGTTTAGATATGGCACTTGGAGTGCAGAAATGGTGAGGTAACACCACAGCAGGTAATTCAAAGGCCACCCCACCAGCGAGATGGCATGTGTCCTGTGGCTGCATAATTAATGAGGCAGAAAGCAGACAATACGTCATGAAAATCCGCCATTGTGACTGGCAGGTAAAATGCCATTTTTCATACCTGCCACCGCACTTGGTGCACACCTGGGACGATTCTGCCCACTTAAGTCTGTCTATGCTCCATTGTAACTCGCTCCTCCCATCCAAATAATTTACCCAACCTCCTAAATTAGTGTAATCTATAAACCTAGATAATACAAATCTTTTTCCTTTCATTCAATTCATTAATATTTATGGTAAAAATCTGAGTCACTAGAACAGATCCTTTGTGACATCCCAGCAATCAAAGCACATTGCATATATCCCCAATCTCTGCCTCCTGCCACCCAACTAATGTCAGAAGGCTACTTCCAATTCTGCTTTTTCATTTTTGCTATAATCTCTTTTGCTGAACTTTGTCAATTGGCTTCTGAAAGCCCATGTAGACAACATCCATAGATAATTCCCTAAACACCATGCTAGTGATCTCTGCAAAAACTGAAATTACATTAGTTACGCATGGCCTACTCTTCCCAAAACCACACGGATCCTCTTTGATCAGTTCATACCTGTCCAGGTGCTCAGTCATGTTTTTTTAAAAAAAATGTTAGATTTAAGTAACTGCAGTAACTGTGAAATTGTTGGGTCTATAAATGGGCTCTCCCTCCCTTCCTTCTTAAAAAAAATGGGAGTGACATTTGAAATTTTTTGAACCAAAGGCTTAACTCATGCATCTAGGGAGCTTTGGAAAATTAAGACACAAACACATGCAATATCCTCAGCTATATCTTCTAAGACTCCGGAGAAGAAAGCATTTGATCTTTGAATTTTGTCTATCCCAAGTCCCATTATTTTTCCCTATTAACTTACATTAAAACCACATTTTAAAATGTTAGTGTCCTTCAAACTTTAGAGATAGAAAATGCTCATTTAGGTTGTTTACCCGGTTACAATGTAGTTTATTATAGGTTAATCATGATGAATGAGAGCCAATGACCCCTGGCTGATAACTTTCCCATATTAAATAAAGCCCATGTAGTATAATTTCCCTTCCACGGTAATAAGTTAAACTATTATAAAGATACTCTGGTACCATAGCCTCAGATACAAATTATATTATTTAGGACTATCTATTTAATAAATGTGCACTTCTTCCTTCCCCGTGTTTTCAGAACTTGCTTTTTGTAGATAGTTTTCAAAGGCTCTTGTGGAGGTAATCACAATATTATTTTATTGGCAGCACTTTAATTAAAAATTAAAATCTTTAATATAGTTCAATAGGGATTAAATACCACAGCTAATAGTAGCCCTTCGGCAAATTAGAGATGTCAAAGAACAGCAACTTAATTAATAGGAGATTTTTGATTTATTAAACAGCAATGTTAAATAATAAGGCATTAAATAGTTTAAAATCACAATTACTTAATATTTGAACTAATTGTTCCATAACTTTTCAGCTTTTTAAAAATAGGATACAGGTGAATAAAGATGGTTTAAGCAGATTTAAGTGGTGACTTAAAAGTGCCTTATTTGTTATGAGTCTTAATGCAGCACTTCACACATCTGAACAGCTGGCAAGTTGCACATAAAGTCTATATACTTCACAATCCTAAAGTGACAGATGTTCTATTATTCAAAATGGTATCAAGAAAGAATTTAGCCTCCAATCCTCAATGCCAAGCACTATTTGGAAAATCATTTCTCTACAGTGTCAGTATCTCATAACATTGCATATGGGCAGTCAGACCAATTGTAGCTTTCGGAAGTGGGATTAAACACAGGAACAGGAATAGGCCTATCAGCCCATCCAACCTGTTCCACCATTCAATTAGATCATAGCTAATGTGTACCTCAACCCCACCTTTGCTCCATTTCAATATTCCCTTTAATTGCTCTTTTCTGTGTGTGACCTGCTTGTTGCATTGTGCAGTCCCTTTAAGATTGCCGTGAGATCATGAATGCACACATCTTGGAGGGAACATTGGTTATGCGCAGCCTGTTTGTTCCATGCCTGGTATATTCCGGATTGGTGCATGGCCACACATCTTAGTGGGAACATTGCTCATCATCTCTCATTACCCTTACCTAAAATAGTTCTATCAATCACAGTCTTGAAAGCTTCAATTGAAGCAACATCCCTGTGTGTGTAAAGAAGTTCTTGCTGAGTACACTGCTAAATGGCCTAGCTCTAATTTTATTACTGTTTCTTGCTCTGGATTCCTTCACGAGGGGAATTAGATTTTCTTTATCACCCTAACAAATCATTTTATGTTAAATACATCAATTAGCTCACTTCTGTTTTCCATATTCAACAGGAAAACAAGCCACATTTATTCAACTTGTCCTCACAATTTAGATCCCGGTATCATTCTGGTGCATCTGTGCTGCACCCCTTACATGGCTAATACACCCTTCCTGAGATGCAGTGTCAAGAACTGAATGCAGGACTCAAGGTGGTGTCAACTGAAGCAGAACATCCTCTCCTCTGTACTTCAGCCCGATTGAGATCATTAACCTTTTTGATACCTGGCTGCTCACTTTTAGTGAGGTATACGTGGACACCCAAATCTCTGCTCAACATTTCCTAGTTTCTCACCATTTAAAACAGGCTGAGGGAGAAATTTGTTCGTGTAACTGGTGGATTCACTGGGCAGGCAGCATCACAGGCCTCTAACTGAATGGCATTCTTCAATGATATCAACAAAGAACACCACACAGGCTGCACATGTAGCGACCCTTGCCGCTACCTGCATAGAGGGAATCAGCACAAGTCTGCCTGGTACCACTCACACAAGATACTCCCCCATTCGGATTTATCTTTCTTGAACTCAAAGTAGGCAATTTCATAGGCCTCTACGTTGAACTCCATTTACCACAATTTTACCCATTCATTCAATTAGTAAATGTCTTTTTGTAACTTCCTTTTCCCAGCTGTATTACTTTTTGTGCCTCTTACCTTTGTTAACTGCAAACTTGGACCCAAGTCATTGATAAAAAGTGAAAAGCTGAGGCCTCCGTACAGAACCCTGCCTGGGAACAACACCCTTTGACAAATCCCACCAATTAGACTAGGCCCCTTTTGTCCTTACTTTCTGCCTCCAACCTTCCAATCAATTTTTAACCCATGTAACAAGATTGCTTTGAAATTTGTGCACTCTCATTTTGTTAATAATCTCTTCAGGTACAAGTCGGGCCAGAGCCCACCTGTGTAATTCAATCCCCATTTTAACATGTGAGGCACTTGTCATCAGGTATGCATAACTTTTCAGGAAGACAAATTAGTCAGCAGCATGAATGCTTAAATTTTGATGCCAGAGTCTAAACAAGGCTAGCACAAAGTAAAAGAGAAAGAAGCCACCTTGCCCTAAGTTTATATTTTTTGTTGAATTTTTGTGCCAATCCAGTGCTGGCATCAAGGAGTCCCAGACTGGATCACACACAAGTAAGTATACTTCTGTCCCAATAACGTACTTTAATTCAACCTCACCCACTGCACTAAGGTACACGTCTGCACATCACTAATCCTTGTGGTCTCTCCAAGTGATAGCCAATTTAATGTAAATTGTGCCAAAACATGACATGTGGCCCACATCCATAAGGAACTACACAACTCATTTTGATAATGAGTTAATAAAACCCACACAGCTATTAGAAACAGTAGGTTTCAGTCTAATCACTCAGAACTAAATACAAAGCCAAGTCCCAGAGGCACCATCCTAATCCACTCCACCTCAAAATTTCCCAGACACTGCCTTTGAAATAATTATTATTTTGATGTTTTTCTCTTTTTCCAACACTGCCCATCCTGGATTTTGGTCAAGACAACACACGGACAACTGCAGATATTGATCAAGGTCACCTTGCAGATTGTCAGGAGGAGAGTGTTACTGACTGCAACTAAAAAGGTGGAACATTTGCCACCATTTCCCTCATTCCATTCCCTCAGCATTTCAATCCACCCAATGCGGCTGGCCGGAGGGAAGGGGACCGAAGGTATTTTAAAACAAAACACTTTATAAACAACAATTATATGCCTCAATAATAAAAAAATCCTCATGTAGGGTTTGAAAGTCCTATTGTTTATATGTCTAAAAACATGCAAATATTCAATAGGACACAAAGATTAGATGCACTTATCAGAGGAAGAGAGTGAGGGAAAAGAAAAGCTGCAGTTGCTTAGACGAATACAAATATATTTAAGCTGAATTACATTGCAAAATACATCTTTCCAACATTGTTATTGAATAACTATATAAAAAATTGCAAAGTCATGAGTCCTAGGATAAAGTACCAAACATATATAGATATAAGAATAAATTTAAGTGATATATTTTATGCTAACTACCAATATTTTCCCAGGCATATACTAAATCAAGTGCAATCCCAGACATGCAACGGTTACTGAAGAGTTTAAATGCATTTGCTGTACAGGTAGATAGCCATTTGGAATTTGTACCCTGCTTTCATTCAAATAATATTGCACATATTATGTGCTTTGCACCAACAAGGATTTCAGCTCGATTAGTTCAAGCTTCACAATATGCCAAAGCATGGGCGGTCCAAAATATTAAAAATGAACGTATACCATACCTGAACCTCTTGGTTTGTGAATATCTGCTCATTAACTTCACATGCAACTAACACTAATAGTTCCCACTCCATCTTCTGTGCTGGCATTCTTCAACGTGCTTAATCTATTTTTGTAGTTTTTCACTCTCGCTTTCTCTCTCTCTCCCCGTCTGTAGCATAGGAAAATCCAGCACTTAGGACCTCTACCAGAACACAGTTTGGCTGATGCTTCTGAGCATTGCTAATAAATGTTATAAAACGCAATATAAAAAAATAAAAAAAAAGAACAGGCTTTTTAAAATCAGCTGCAAGTGATGATCCTGCTTACAGCCAGCTCAGAACTGCACTCCATTTGCCTTCAGGAGATAAATGCAGGCACTGAAAACTGAACACAGGGATTTAGTCCTGCCAGTGACATCACTGCAGCACTGACCTGGCATGCTAATTAGCTTGGTTTTCCTTTTTACAATTTATACATGCTGTCAAATTGTTCAGCAAAAAGAATATAAAAGCAACCAAGAAAATTAAAATTGTAATAAATGAAGATGTCACAGAAATTAGAAAGGTAAATATTCCCCATTTATAATTTTGCAGTCATTTCCATAAAGTGTCCAATAAATACAATTCAAATTTAGTGGAAGCAGAATTGAGTCAGTGTAGTGTCTCTAGAACATCGTAAAGAGATTTGGAATTTCTGCTGCCATTATTTGGGTTTTTGCACTGGATAATTTTCTCAGGTTCAGTGTGACAAATCGTCCTCTTAAGCTCTACTTCCTACAAACCAGAGCCTGCCTCTATTTGTATAATATATGGTATTTGTAGTGAGCTCAGGGGTTGAACAGAAAATCCTTGTCACTATATTTCAGCTTATGGCTACATCACATGCAAGGCAACAGAATAAACACTCCATCAGACTATGGCTTAGGCTATGATCTACCAGACAGATTTATTGAACTTTAAAACAGATAAATGAATGGTAGCAAGAGTAGACAATAGATTTACAACAATTATGGGCTTAACTATTTCTCCTTGGGATATAGGAATCAACAAAGTCATATCTGCATTAACACTCAATTCAAAACTGGACCTGAAGCAAAATCCAGGATTCATCTGACACTGCAGTTTGGTGCTGATCTATTGGCATTGTCCCCATATCTGATGGCTTCAGAATGACTGCTGAAATGGAACAAGTCAGCCAGAGATTTTTTTAGTGTTTTGAAGATAGGCTATAACAAAATAAATTTAAAATGTAACTTAGATGCCAATGAAAAATGTATTGCAAACAATCCACAAGATACTAGTGTTTGAATTGGATGGCTTAAACCCCTTTCTAGAAAGGAATTATCCTGCCTTGCCTGATTGCTGTCGCAACTATTATTACATTATAGCAAAACCCATTTTGAAAATAATCAACCAGCAAAACACTTCACAGGTTATGTATCAGAACTGATTTGATTTTGGGGCTGGTTCATATCAATAACCTGGACTATTTACTTGAAGCGCACCTAATTATAGCCATGCGTGGAAGTCACCAACAAGAAAGAAGTCAACAGCATAATCCATTTCAAAGAGATGCTTCACTCTGTCACACACAAGTTGATCAAAGAGGTTTTCAAATTACAAATATAAAAATGACAGACAGGCAAGTAACAGTTGATTCATGAAATTTATCCCATTCCAAAATGGCTCAATTTAACACCATGAACCACATCCCATTGCACCCACCATGTAATTCCTTAGAGAGAAAATAAACCATACAAAAAAAACCCCAAGCCAATAGAGAGATGATGATCTGGGATCTACCTCTCTGATGACAGAAGGTGATCAAAAACATTCCAGGAAAGCACAGGTATGTCACACTATATTCCACCCATCAGCCACAGTTGGGAAGCTGTTCTTCCCTCTTTTGAATGCTTGCTGTGAATTCACACACTCTACACAAACCAGCAACTTCTTGCAAAACAAAAAATAAAAAATACCTGGAAAAACTCAGCAGGTCTGGCAGCATCGGCAGAGAAGAGTACAGTTATCGTTTCGAGTCCTCATGACCCTTCAACAGAACTAAGTAAAAATAGGAGAGGAGTGAAATATAAGCTGCTTTTGGGGGGCGGGGGCAGGGCTGGTTGTTGGGACAAGCAAGCAGTGATAGGAGGAGATAACCAAAAGATGTCACAGACAAAAGAACAAAGAGGTGTTGAAGGTGGTGATATTATCTAAAAGAATGTGCTAATTAAGAATGGATAGCAGGACAAGCAAGATACAGATAGCTCTAGTGGGGGTGGGGTGAAATAAGACTAAAAGGGCATAAAAGGTATTAGATAAATGATCGATGGAATACATTAAAAATAATGGAAATAGGTGGGAAAAGAAAAATCTATATAAATTATTGGAAAAAACAAAAAGGAGGGGGAAGAAACGGAAAGGAGGTGGGGATGGAGGAGGGAGTTTAAGATCTAAAATTGTTGAACTCAATATTCAGTCCGGAAGGCTGTAAAGTGCCTAGTCGGAAGATTGCAAAGATTGACAACTCTCTGCAAAAAGATAAACCTCCTTAGATTTAACCTAGTTCTACGCATGCATAACTTATGTGCAAAGCTCTCATCCCTCCATCCTAATCAACTGAAATAGCTCATTCATTGTGGTTTCTGTTGTGCCTCATGCATAAGCAATGGCAGTAATCTTACCCAACCCACTTTGCAGGAAACAGGTAGACATAGGTTAGTAATAAAAATAAAAAACTGCGGATGTTGGAAATCCAAAACAAAAACAGAATTACCTGGAAAAACTCAGCAGGTCTGGCAGCATCGGCAGGAAATATAGGTTAGTGCCCAGTTTTAACTCTCCACTGAAGTCAATAGAGAGAGGCAGAAAGGCAGATGGCTGACTGGAAGCCTATCAGCTTCCCACCAGTTAGATTAGGTTAACATGACCCAATATCTCAGTGGTGACAAAGCCAATGGTATTATTTTACAAGTGTAATCAAAACCCGAAGTACATCAGAGCCACAGCAGCTTTTCTCAACTCAAGTCTGGAACTCAGCATCCCTCGTGATTCCTAAAGCTATATTGAATTGTTAGGCCAACAGGGGTCTCTTTCACTGGTTGGAGAACCAGTGAGGAAAACCTGTCAGTTCTATGGGCAAGACAGGGTACTTAAGAGTACTTCAGTTAACTGGCCACCATCGGGCCTTCCCAGAGATTCAGGACCTCGGCAGAAGTCCCACACACCAAGGGCTGCCAGCCAGAGGTTGGCACTTGTTCACTGTCAGTTCCATTGTGAGTGGTGGCAGCTGCCAGCAGTGCAGCCACCAGAGACTCAGGATCGCTGAAGGACCGTGATGTTGAGTGAGGATGAATGGAGATTAAGGAACGAAAGTCTTGGGGGAAGAGAGGGGCAGATGGATCAGAGGCAAGGGTGGGGGGCTGGCTTTCAGTAGCTCCACTTCACTTCCCAAAGACAGGTCCCTCGATCAGCGACAGAATGTCTGATAATGGTGGAATCCCCTGGAAGGCTGCTGACAAGCTCAACAGTGGCACAGGAAAGCCCATGTGACTCCATTTAATCCCCAAATCACCAATAAATTGCAGTGGGCTCAAGGATAACGGATGTCAATTGGCGCTTTATGAGCCTGACTGACATCCTGCCACTGGCCAGGAATCCCTCGTCAGCCCATTCTGGCCCTCTGACTTAATCGGGAGAGGTTCTCCCATCACTGGGAGAGGAACATGGGGCCTCTCTGGCAATTAAGTGGGCTCAGCCACCATGGTTCCTGTCGCAATGAGCTGCATTAAATCCAGCCCCGTATGTCAGAAATTTGATGGGGATTCTGCAAGGAACATATCTTTTTATTTCCGTTAGACTGTGGATTAAAATTACAATGGCTGCAATTTGAAAGACATGTCCACTAGAACAGGTCCATTGGAACAGGATGAGATATATATACATAATGTTGCAGTCCTGGAACAGCACGTGCCAGGAAAGACAGGATGGTGCCGGAAAGGAGTTCTGGACCAGGGGAGCTGCCTGGCAACTACTTTTTAAATTGGCTCCTGACCAGGTGTTGTGAGGGCAGTGCAGCAGAATTGTTCCTAGCCTGAAAGGAAAAAGACCCAAAACTTCTTGCTCCTGTGTGTGGAAGATTGCAGTAATTCCACGATAATAGCTAGCTGGCTTTTTCTCCTCATATCTCTATAACCTGCTCTCTCTCTGAAAACCCCTGTCAAGAGGCAAAGGGGAAATCACTGTTACAGACATTGAAAGGCAAGTGCTCAACCAGTGAACTAGGTACTGAAAGTGCTGGAAGACCACCTTATGACATCAATAAGAACTGAAAGGAATTTGGAAGACATTGATCAAAATCTACCCATCGAATCCTGTACTCCGGAATTGCGCTGTTGAACTGTTTTATCCCACCCTTAAAATCCATGTTTTGTGTATCTTGTATGTGTGTGTATAAGGATTTAAGGGGTAGAGTTTAGGTTATAGAGTTAGAAATTAGTAGTCCATATTTCTTTCCTTTGCCACTGGTTAAGGATAGTTTGTTCAATAAACAGTTACTTACTTATTAAGTTTACAAACCTGGTGCTCGTATTCTGTTAACCTAAATTGAACAGTTAGGTAGAATTGGGGCAATCTGGTGGTTTGGTCAAACCTTTCACATTTGTCGTAGCTCAGGGAACAGTGGGGCTTGATATTACAGTGCACTATCCCCAGTGAGTTGTGACAACGCAAAACAGGCAACATTGGATTGGCCATCTGACTTTCCTTTCACACACTCAGTATAGACTGATATTTCAGTACAATACAATATGCTCAAGTCTCTGGAGTGGGCTTCAATCCATGACATTCTGTCTCAAAGATGAGAGCACTGCTGCCAAGCTGATGCCTATGCAATAACTTTTTAAATGCTTGTTATAAATCTATTATACATAACATCAAATGCATTTCCTTTACTAATACACTCAAAAGAACTTTTGTTAAATTTGTCAAATGCGTCTTATCTTTCACTGATACATGCTGGCTAACCTTCTCACATCTTTCTTGGGGTGTATTAATTTTATCCTATATTATGGTCTTCAGGATCTTAACCACTGCTGGTGTTTAGTTGACTGCTTTATAATTAATTGGTTTACCCACTCTTCCTCTCTGAGCAGAAGTTATGTGAAACTGTGTTTGTGATAAAGGCACTGCATAAATGATCAGCAAGAACTTTATCTTGCAGATCCAAGCCCAATTCTCTAAGGAGCAAAGACAGTGAATGGGATACAAGTAAAACAAAAATTTCATTGTTTAATTTTTGTTTTTCCAGATTTAAGTAACTTCACAATAAAATGCATGAACTAATTTACCAATGAAGAAAACTGCATTTTCTAAATTCCTGAATGATAAGTTGAGCCAATAAATCAAAATACATTTTCAAAAAGTACTTTAAAATAGCTTACCCAGTCAAACTTTTGACCTGTTAACAATCTTAACATCCTTAGTTAGTCTTAGTATTATTCCAGACAGCACCTTTATCCAGTAGGCCACTGTAAAATGCTGATTTCCAGGTCATCAATCTCTCCCTTTATCCAGTCTTCCTCTTCTTGGCTGAATCCTGATTAATCTCTCTGTTCGAAGCCTGACTCATTTTTCTCCTCTACACACATTGGTCTCTCCTCATCTTGGTTGCCTTTTGACCTTATAAGTGTTCTGTCCTGCATTTTTTTTCTCAGTTGGAACTGATGTGCACCTGTGACCCTGGTTCTAGGAATTGTGCATTCTCTTCCTTTGCCAAATAAGTAGCTGCTCGTCAAAAGGGAGGAAAAATAATTGTAATTAAAAAATAAACCAAATTGTAGGGAGAAGAATGGTTAATTTCATTGTGAACAAGACCTACATCATAGGTCATGTAAATATATAAAGAAAATACTTTGTTTGAAATGGTACCATTAGCTTTATCATGTGCAGCTTATTGCATGAACCAGATAAAGTTAACACTTGCTCACATAAGTAAGACGGGAGCTCAAAAACATTGTCCAAATTATTTTATATAGAAGTACAGCCCAGAAACAGGCCATTTGGTCCAACAGGCCTATTGCCATTATTTCCGCTCCACACGAGCTTCCTCCCATCCTACTTTGTCTAACCCTAACAGCATCTTTTACAAGGTGTTTTTTGGTCTGGAGTGGATTATTAATTTGACCTTCAATAATCATATATTATTGACAATTGCATTGATCAAGGAGAAAACTTGTACTCTTTTACACAAGAAAGAAAAGGACTATGTTTTAACATTTTCTGGGTAATCTTTTAAAATATGTTCATTGTAATGAGCATAGAGTACTTCCTGCAGAGATTATCAAGAAATTTCTCCATCAAAAAAAAGTTCATTATTCACTATTCTCGATAATACCCTTTGTCTAAGGAACAGGGTGAGGTTGGAGTACTGGGTAGTCTTTTATTTATTATTCAAGTGGCTCACAAATTACTGAAAGAAATGTTGTCATACAAACATTTATTGCACTTGTATCAAATTCTTCTTTCTATTTTAAATAAAGCTGTTCACCCACTTAAAATGAATATTCAGTTAGAGAAAGCTAAGTATGGATGAAGTAATATTAACCAAGAGGGCACTCGAAAGTTCCAGTTTATAAATATCCAGAGGCTGTTTACTTTTCCGATTTGGTAAATAATTGCAGCTCTTCCTTACTACAACGACTCAGTTCTCATCTTTATAAAATAAGTACCTAATATTTTGCTAGGCTCAACATCATATGCCTAATGTTCAAATAATAATGTTCAATTGAACCATCCATTTGAGCTAAAAGCAATACTTTATTTGCTGAAAAGCTTTGGAAGAGTGAAGAAAAGTGTATTTTACAGACTCGATGTGAAAACCTGAAGAAGTTCTTTTTGATTAATCACAATCTAGTAAAAAAAATTAAAGGGAGTGTATAATTGTCATAACATCCAATCAGAATTGTTACACAAGTAGTGACATTCGTTTTGCATTGTTCTTATATTTTAGTCTTTGTAGCTGGTGGTTCGAGGAAGCATACGAGCAGACGTTTTACCAGTATGTTGGGTAGACTGGACTGAAAAGTAGGCTTGAAATTTGTTCCACTAGAACTCTACTAGATACTAGAACTTTTCCAGATATTAAAGATATCAAGAGATATGGGTATTGTGCGGAAAAATGGCAGAGAGATGGATGATCAACCTTGATCTAGTTGAATGGGCTCAATGGACTGAATGGCCTCCGATTTCAACATGGGTATATAGGAACATATTCTATATACCCGTGTTGGTACTAGTCCCATTTTCTACAGTCATTTCCAGCTACTGGGGAGAAATGCCTGTCCATTTTTTAGGGTCATGCAGATAATATTGGGGCATTATAAATCACATTTTCTATCTTTACTACATGGTAAATTAGTTACCAATTTGCCTGTCCAAAATAAGTGTCTTGGGTTGCTAGGTAATGTGAAAAATGTGCATGCAAATTCAGCAGCTACATATGTATCTTCTCCAAACCTTAGGAATAATCTTATCTTGACCAAGCAAGACGGAGGAACCAGAGATTGCAGATCTCATGGGTACTACCACACATGTAGAAAAGTGCAGAATGGAGGTCCTGCAAAGACAATATCGGGACCTGGAGGAAATAAGCCAAACTGAAGAGAAGAATTTATGATTATTCTCAATTGTGACTTAATACGTGGAATGTGCATGGTTGGGAAAAATATTTTTGGCCCACTGAGACTATTTATAGAGGGGGAGAAAAGGCAGAGTATTTTTACCTAACTTGAGAAGACACAAAATGAGCAATAGCAAAATCGGCAGCCATTTAGCAGCCCAATAGATTTTTCTTTTCTACTCGGTGTAATATGGACTGTCAATTCACTATTGCACCTTTTGTACTGCTACTGAAGGCAAATTTTATTCCCGTGGTCGCCCCAGAAACTGAACTCTCAGGGCGGGAAGGGTTACTTGGCAGAGGCCGTTAGGACTTCCACTGAGAGGAATCTGGGCCCATGCTAGTTCTTCAGTCAGGTGCAGGGTTTGCAGATTAGAGGACAGAGATTTAAACTAAGAGTTTTGTTTTGAATTAAATTGTATTGGAAACAGATGATGAAAAAGAATATAAACCATGTCTGACTTGTAAAAAGAACTGAACGAATTACTATTATAAAAATGCATGCAGGAAAATTAATTCCAGAAAAACAATAAGGAATTTGATGGGACATTTTGAAGGACAGACAAACCCATGGTTCTCTTCTGCCCAAATCAGTTGTGTGGCCATTAATTTCCCACTTAAGGGCCTCAAGAGGGACGGGGTAGGCAGGCAGTTTACGGGCATTCCCACCAGTGACTTCATCAGGGCAATGGCGGCACAGCGGTGGGGTCCCACCTGATTGAATGTCCCTTGCTACCAAACTCACCATGGGGGTCACTAGCTATTGTGCTATTGGCAGTAGCATTCTGAGCTAATTAACATAAGTGCAGCCAAGCCTTTGGACATTTACATTGTAAATAACTTATGATCACCCCACCACCCAACTAACGCCACCCCATCCCAACTCCACAGCCAATGCCTCCCCCATTAATATACTCTTCAATGTACACCACTGCTCTTTGATCCTAATTTTTGTTTGTTCATTGCATTGTTTTTTTTTTAAATTTGTTCATGGGATGGTACATCAAAAGAAAATTTAAATCTCATTATGCTGCTGGCTTTTATTACATAATGTAATTTTGTGGATCAAGACTTCTGAAGCAAGACTGTTTAAAGTCAACAGCTGGATCATATCAGCAACAGAAAGTGCTCAGCCAAGGGTGGTAAATGCAGAGCTAAAGATTAGGATTGGAAAGATTAAAAGTCCTTACTGAACTTGTTCTAAAACAAACAAACAAAATATATGGAATTTAAGTCAGGAAATTACTTTTAGAATTAAGCCAAAATCTGCACTAGCTGTCAGAAAGTGATTGAGCAGTAACTTTAGGACTGCTGTAGGCCACAGAATTCCTACCTGTTTGTTATATGCATATTTCTGTTTGGGGAAGCTGATTCACATTATTGCTGACATAATAGATGGCTTTTGGAAAGTGCAGCGTATTCTAGTGCTAAAGATTTCAAAGCCACGTGACTATTTTGCGGAGGTTGTAGTCTGTTTTTGGAAGATGAGCTGCTGCATATTTTAGATGAAATCTATTTTTTTTAAAAAAAGTACCATGGCAATTGGATTCAGTACTCCACTAACACAGCTTTTGACAGAGAACCAGTAAAAGAGCATAATATAGCAGCTCATGATGTCAGACCGACACACAAATGCACATCAGGTCAGACCGGCATACAAAATATTTGCCGTGTCAAGCACAGACACTGGAGAATGATGGAAGAGGTGTCACTAACCTGGCTTCGTGACCATCACAAATCTATGTTGTCTTCTCAAAAAGACTTGCAAACAAAACTCAATACCTATATAGCACTGCCAATGGCTGCTAAAATCACCATGACTCTCAATTTTTCATATATGGCTACTTCGTATCTGGAACCATGAACACCTGCAGTCAGCTAGTCTGCTATCCACAGATGGATGAAGATCAGAAATGCATTGCTCATGATGGCAATAATCTTAGTCTTGATTTTAATCCCCCTTGTGCGGTGAGAATGGTGCATGAGAAGGGTTATTAGCCTGCTTCCACTTAGCGGCCCCAGTTCACTTCGTTTCTAATCTTCAACTTTTAAGTCGGCCAAGGTTCTCATTACAGACAGGGGAGGGCCTGACTTAAAATCAAACATGGCAGCCTGGAGATTGGTGCTGCAACATGATTTCAACAAGTAGGGGGGAGTCCGATTTAAAACCAGAGAGCCAAACCATGACAAAAAGCACTGACCAGCCAGAGGGACTTAAAATTCATTTTCTAAAACATACCTTGTCAGAAATACTTGTGGGCCAGGAGGTGCAATACTGCTCTCCTCAGATCCCTACATGGTGTCCTTGGGCCTCCCAGACTCAGCCTTGCCTTTCCCCTTAAGAGCTGGTATCAGTCACCAAAGCCCTTCCCCAGTGCTCAGATAATGCCGAGGACTGTTTCTTTGGGTTCCCTGTATCCAGGGCTCCCAGTCTAATTTCCTGCACAACACACCTCACTCGGCCCACTTGGAACCAGATATCAATCCTTCTGATTTCAGGAGAGAGGCTGTCCTATATTATTTAAATCAGACCTAGGAGCTAAGAATTTGAGTCACTAAGCATGCTGGTTGAGTCCCAAGTAATTATTCAGTAGCTCTGCTAAAATATGCACTGCAACATCAGCAAAACGGGCCATCCAATGAAGTGCTAGAAGCAATAATCCTGACTATCAGCTGTGAAATGCAATTATGATCCATTTAAACAGCTGAAATTGCACTGGGAATGCCAGAGCAGCTATTAACTGGGCAATGCTGGGTGAACAAAGGACTGTTTCAAAATGGGGAAAACGGTGTTTACTAAAGAGCTAACGGTCTCGAAAAGATTCAGTAAACAATTGTACTGCTGGTACAATGAAGAACTTGAAACAGGCAGCTATGACATGGCTTTAGATATTGTTGACTGTATTTTCATTGGTGTTGCCACTTACATCCTCAATTTACTGTATAGCCATGGAAAAACTAAAGTCATATCACTGCAGATTCAGAACCCCACCATGGTGGGTATCCAAAAAAGCTTTCCTTGATTTCCAGCATTAATAATTGTAAACAGTAGCCAAAGGAGTACAATATTTATATTAGAAAGTGAGCTGAATAAACAAAGTATCAATCCATCACTGTCTTGAGGTGTGTTGCTGTAACTCTTTCGAGTACAAACACGTTTCCATCTGTTCCTATTCAGATGAAGTTACATTGTTTCATAGTTTTGCCATTGTGAGATTTGAACTCTTGATCTTGGGGTTACAAACCCAGTACCATAACCACTTGGCTATTGTAGTATCACCAACAATGAAATTAGCAGTCAACCTGGAGCACATTAATCACAAAATTCAATTAAATGGTAACTGTTCAAGATAACAAGAAAGTAGAAAGCATCTATATAACGAGCGCAAGGAAAATGCTCATCTAATGTTTATTTGAGAGAAGTTGATGAAAAAAATGGTTTTCCTTAGATAAGTATGTAAGACAGTTACCTATATAAAAACAAAAAACTGCGAATGCTGGAAATCAAAAACAAAAACAGAATTACCTGGAAAAACTCTCCTCACCGTCCAAGGGCCCAAACACTCCTTTCAAGTGAAGCAGCATTTCACTTGCATTTCCCCCAACTTAGTCTACTGCATTCGTTGCTCCCAATGCGGTCTCCTCTACATTGGAGAGGCCAAACGTAAACTGGGCGACCGTTTTGCAGAACACCTGCGGTCTGTCCCCAAGAATGACCCAAACCTCCCTGTCGCTTGCCATTTTAACACTCCACCCTGCTCTCTTGCCCACATGTCTGTCCTTGGCTTGCTGCATTGTTCCAGTGAAGCCCAAAGCAAACTGGAGGAACAGCACCTCATCTTCCGACTAGGCACTTTACAGCCTTCCGGACTGAATATTGAATTCAACAACTTTAGATCTTGTACTCCCTCCTCCATCCCCACCCCCTTTCTGTTTCTTCCCACTTCCTTTTGTTTTTTCCAATAATTTATATAGATTTCTCTTTCCCCACCTATTTCCAGTATTTTTAAATCTTTTATGCCCCACTAGTCTTTCCACCCCACCCCCACTAGAGCTGTACCTTGAGTGCCCTACCATCCATTCTTAATTAGCATATTCATTTAGATAATATCACTACCTTCAACACCTCTGTGTTCTTTTGTCTGTGACATCTTTTGATTATCTGCTCCTATCACTGCTTGCTTGTCCCTACAACCACACCACACCCCCCCCCCCAACTTCTTTACCCCCCCACCCCCCCCCCCCCACCTTAAACCAGCTTATATTTCACCCCTCTCCTTATATTCGCTCAGTTCTGTGGAAGGGTCATGAGGACGCGAAACGTCAACTCTTTTCTTCTCGGCCGATGCTGCCAGACCTGCTGAGTTTTTCCAGGTAATTCTGTTTTTGTTTTGTCTACCCTCCTCATCCAGTTTCCAATCGAGGAGATCAAGATCACCTGTTCAAAGTGCTGCATGCAGAATGCAAACTTTGTTGTCTGCTAATTATAATAATTGAGGCGTGCAGCCCAGTCCTGAACGTGTTGCTCAGGGCTCACGCCTCCATCTGGGGCCCACTTTTTTTTTGCAAGATGAGCACCCATTAAAGCTAGCCTGCACTACTTAAAACCAGACTACACCTCTTAAAACTGAGGTATATTTTGGCAGCAGTAAGGGCCGAAAGTGCTTGGAAAAGATTTGAAGACCTGGAGGAAGGAACAGAAATTGACCATCAAGCCAGTGATCATATCCCAGCATTTTCAGATGCTGCAGTGGAGTCCTTGGTGCAGGAGGTCGACAAAAGGAAAGAGGTTATTTTTCCACAGGGAGCCAGGAGGCTCTCCGGTCAAGTGCTGCAAAGACAATGGATGGTCAGGGGTCAATGAGTGGTCAATGCATCCTTACATACCATATCAATTGCACCACTAGCCTCATACAATGCTCCATTCATCACACCACCACCCCCCCCACCTCTAATCACCTACCAATAATCTCTCAACAACCACAATTCAAACCTCACACTCATATGCCTTTAACTTAGACATTTAGTACGGAAGCTGCACACTCCTCTCACAGCTTGCGACTTCCAGCTATTCCACTTTAGCAGCCACATCGCCCAAACGAATGGTTCGAACATGAAACTCAACTACAATCACTTCCTGTCATGAATGGTATAGATGCATTTAAAAGGAAGCATTACAAGCATTTGTGGGAGAAGGGAATACGGTAGTAGATTTGGACGAAGAAAGATGGGAAGAGGCTCAAGTGGAGCATAATGAACGGTATGGACTGGTTGAACCGAATGGCCTGTTTCTGTGCTATACAGGCTATGTAATCCTATGTATACTACATGGCACCACACTCTGACATATTTCCCTCTCTTTTTGCAGGACAAGGTGGCCCATAATAGACAGCAGCAGCAGCTATAAAAACAAAAAACTGCGGATGCTGGAAATCCAAAACAAAAACAGAATTACCTGGAAAAACTCAGCAGTTCTGGCAGCATCGGCGGAGAAGAAGGGTCATGAGGACTCGAAACGTCAACTCTTTTCTTCTCCGCCAATGCTGCCAGACCTGCTGAGCAGCAGCAGCTAACTGGCAGGGAGCTGGCACGGCCTCATGTACTGACTCACGAAGGTAGTGGTGCTGGAAATAACTGGGCCAGCCATCACTGAGGCCACAGCCAGTGGTGCTGCTGAAGTTATTGAGGACGACGGTATGTTCCTAATTCACACGCTCATTTCACCCTTGAGATTTTACTCTCAGCCTGCAATCTGCTTTGATGTACAAGTTTCAGATGACGTAACCATACACTTCTTCCTTTCCTGTCATGTCTCACACCAACCCTGCCCTTATGCATTTAGATTCCCTTGAACTACCATCTGGCCAGTCAGTGGTGTGGGAGGCTGAAAGCCTAGAGGGGGTGCGAAACATTATCACTTGATCTGACACCCACAGGCAGCAGCTCTAATACCGGTGAACCTTAGACGGTAGCACAGAGGTGGGATTTACACATGGCGAGTCACCAGCTGTAAGTGGGCTGCAGCCAGGCCAGGGGAAAAGGACTTTTTTCTTTTATTTATTTATGGGACATGGGCGTCACTGGCTAGACCAGCATTTATTGTCCATCTCAACTGCTGTTGAGAAAGTGGTGGTGAGCTGCCTTCTTGAACTGCTACAGTTCCTATGATGTAGGCACACCCACAATGCTGTTAGGAGTTCCAGGATTTTGACCCAGTGACAGTGAAGGAATGGCGATATATTTCCAAGTCAGGGTGGTGAATGGCTTGGAGGGGTACTTCCAGGTGGTGGTGTTCCAATGTATCTGCTGCTCTCGTCCTTCTAGATGGTAGTGCTCATGGGTTTGGAAGGTGCTGTCTTAGGAGGCTTGGCAAGTTCCTGCAGTGCATCTTGTAGATAGTACACATTGCTGTCATTGTGTGTCTGTGGTGGAAGAAGGAGTGAATGTTTACCAATTCGAGGTAATGCATTTTGGAAGGTCTAATACAGGCAGGAATTATACAGTAAATGGCAGAACCCTTAAGTGCATCGAAGGGCAGAGGGATCTGGGTGTACAGGTCCACAGGTCACTGAAAGCGGCAATGCAGGTGGATGAGGTAGTCAGGAAGGCATATGGCATGCTTGCCTTCACTGGCAGGGGTATTGAGTATAAAAGCTGGGAAGTCATGCTGCAGCTGTATAGAACCTTGGTTAGGCCACACTTGGAATATCACGTGCAATTCTGGTCGCCACATTACCAGAAGGATATGGAGGCATTGGAGAGGGTGCAGAGGAAATTTACCAGGATGCTGCCTGGTCTGGAAGTTATTAGCTATGAGGAGAGGTTGGAGAAACTCAGATTGTTCTCACTAGAGCGACGGAGATTGAGGGGCGACTTGATAGAAGTTTACAAAATTATGAGGAGCATGGACAGAGTAAATAGTCAGAAGCTTTTTCTCAGGGTGGAAGAGTCAATTACTAGGGGACATAGATTTAAGGTGAGAAGAGAAAACTATAGAGATGATGCGGGGGCAAGCTTTTTTACGCAGAAGGTAGAGAGTGTCTGGAATTCGCTGCCTGAGGAAGTGGTGGAAGCAGGTACAATAGTTATGTTTAAGAGGCAGCTTGACAAATACATGAATAGGATGGGAATAGAGGGATACGGACCCCGGAAGTGCAAAATATTTTAGTTGACGGGCAATATGATCAGCGCAGGCTTGGAGGGCTGAAGGGCCTGTTCCTGTGCTGTACTTTTCTGTTCTTTGTGGATTATATACCAATCAAGCAGGCTGTTTGTTTTAGATGGCATCAAGCTTCTTCAGTGCTGTTGAAGTTGCACTCATCCAGGCAAGTGGGGAATATTCCATCACACTCCTGACTTGCATCTTGCAGTTGGTGGACAGGCTTTGGCGAGTCAGGTGGTGAGTTATTCATCGCAGGATTCCTAGCCTCTGACCTGCTCTTATAGCCGCAGTATTTATATGGCTAGTCCAGTTCAGTTTCTAGTCAATGGTAACCACCCGGATGTTGATAGTGGGGGATTCCGTGATGGTACTGCCATTGAGTGTCAAGAGGTGATGGTTAAATTCTCTCTTGTTGGAGATGGTCATTGCCTGGCATTTGTGGCGCAAATATTACTTGCAACTTGTCAGCCCAAACTTGGATACTGTCCAGTTCTTGCTGCATTTAACATGGACTGCTTTAGTATCTAGGAGTTGCGAATGGTGCTGAACATTGCGCAATCATCAGCAAACATTCCCACTTCTGACCTTATGATGGAAGGAAAGTCATTGATGAAGGGTTCAAAATTGATAAAAAGGAAGTGTTGAATAGACTGTCAGTGCTTGAAGTTGACAAGGCACCGGGCCTGAACGAGATGCATCCAACGATATTGAAGAAAGTGAGAATAGAAATTGCATAGGTGCAATAATTTTTCAAGTCTTCCCTAGACTCAGGGAGATGCCAGAGGACTGGAGAAGTGCAAACATTACACACTTGTTCAAAAAAAAGGTTACAAGGATAAGCCCAGCAATTACAGACCAGTCAGTTTAACTTTAATGGTGGGGAAGATTCTTGAAACAATTATTTGGGATAGAATTAGTGGTCACATGGAAAAATATGGGTTGATAAGGAAGATCCAGCATGGATTTCGAAAGGGAAATAGTGTTTACCAACTTACTGGAGTTCTATGAAGGAGGTAACAGAAAAGGTCGTTGAGGGTAATGCTGTTGATGTGGGGTACATGGACTTTCAAAAGACATTTAATACAATGCCACACAGCAGATTTGAGAGAAAAAAGTTATTGCTCATGAAATAAAAGGGGCAGTAGCAACCTAGATACAAAATTGGCTGAAATATATGAAGCAGAGGATAATGGCCATTGCCTGCCCTCTTGTTGGACCGGAAACATACTGCTGCAGAAAATGATCTTGAACATATTCCAGGAACTCTCGCCCTTCTTGTCCCTTTGCACTATTCCTATCCCAGGCTATATCTGGACAATTGAAGTCCCCATTACAATTACTCAATAATTCTTACATATTTCTGTAATGTTTTTGCAAATTTATTTCTCCACATCCCTTCCATTAGTTGGTGGTCTGTACACAATACCGTTCAACGTTGTTGTACCTTATCCATTCCTTACCTCTAGCCAGAGATTCTGAACTTGACCTTTTATTTTGTGAGCTAGAATTTTGCTCTCAAGCCTGTTGTGTGGTACTGTATCAAATGCCTTTTGAAAATCCATATACACCACATCAACAGCATTTCCTTTATCAACCTCTGTTGTCTCCACAACAAACTCCAGGAAGTTAATAAAACGTGATTTTCCCTTCATGAATCCTTGCTGGCTTTCCTTAATTATCCTGGACTTGTCTAAATGACTACTGATTTTGTCCCAAACTACAGTTTCCAGAAGTTTCCCTGCCAATCAAGTCAGAGTGACTGGTCTGTAGATGCAGGCTTTATCCCTGCACCCAGGACAAAGCAGCCTGCTTGTTTGGCACCCTTTCTACAAACATTCACTCCCTCTACCACTGATGAACAGTGGCAGCAAGGTGTAACATCTACACGATGCACTGCAGAAACTCACCAAGGCTCCTTAGGCAGCACCTTCCAAACTCATGACCGCTACCTTCTAGAAGGAGAAGGGCAGCAGAGACATGGGAACACCACTAACTGGAAGTTCCCCTCCAAGCCACTCACCATCCTGACTTGGAAATATATTACCGGTCCTTCACTGTCGCTGGGTCTGGAACAACCTCCCTAATAGCACTGTGGGTGTACCTACAGCACATGGACTGCAGCAGCTCAAGAAGGCAGTTCACTGCCTTCTCAAGGACGTTTAGAGATGGGCAATAAATGTTGCCCTAGCCACCAAAGCCCATATCCTGTAAACAAATTTTATAAAACCCTTGTTGAACAAGGGTGTAACATTCACAATTCTCCAGTCCTCTAGCACCACCCATGTCCAAGGAAGACTGGAAGATTATTAATAGTGCCTCTGCAAGTTCCACTCTCACTTCCCTTAGTACCCTCAGGTGCATCTCATCTGGTGCTGGTACCTAATCAATTTTAAGTAAAGATAGCCTAACACCTCCTCTTCAATTGTAAATTATTCTAGTGTACCAGATACCTCCTCTCTCACCTCAGCCTGGGTAGCATCTTCTTCCCTTGTAAAGACAGATGCAAAGTACTTGTTTAATACCTCTGCTATTTTTCCTGCCTCCACATGCAAGTCCCCTTTTTTATTCCTAATCAGCCCTAAACTTTCTTTTACCATCCTTTTATTCATATGCCTATAGAAAACCTTGGGTTCCCTTTTATGTTAGCTGTCTCTTTTCATGCTCTCCCCTTGTTTTTCTTATTCGTTTTTTCACTTCCCTTCTGGTTAGCAGACAGGAAAGAGTAGGAATAAGCCATAATTTCAGAATAGCAGGCAGTGACTGGTGGGGTACCACAGGGGTCAGTGCTTGGGCCCTAGCTATTCACAATACACATCAATGATTTGGATGAGGGAACCAAAATGTAATATTTCCAAGTTGGCTGACAACACAAAACTAGGTGGGAATGTGAGCGGTGAGGAGGATGTTAAGAGGCTTCAAGGTGACTTAGACAAGTTGGGTGAGTGGGCAAATACATGGCAGATGCAGTATAACATGGATAAGTGTGAAGTTACCCACTTTGGTAGGAAAAACAGAATGACAGAGTATTATTTAAATGGTGATAGATTGGGAAATGTTGATGTACAAAGGGACCTGGGTATCCTTGTACACCAATCACTGATGGCAAACATGCAGGTGCAGAATGTAGTTAAGGTGGCAAATGGTATGTTGGCCTTCATTGCAAGAGGACACGAGTACAGGAGCAAGGATGTCTTACTGCAGCTATATAGGGCCTTGGTGAGACTACACCTGCAGCTTTGGTCTCCTTACCCAAGAAAAGGATAGTCTTGCCATAGAGGCAGTGCAGCAAAGCCTCACCAGACTGATTCCTGGGATGGCAAGATTGTTGTATGAGGAGAGATTGGGCTGACTAAGCCTGTATTTACTGGAGTTTAGAAGGATGAGAGGGTATTTCATTGAAATGTATAAAATTCTGACAGGGCTGGACAGACTGGGTGCAGGGAAGAGGCGTCCTCTCGCTGGGGGGTCTAGAACAAGGGATCACAATCTCAGGATACAGGTAGGCCATTTAGGACTGAGATGAGGAGAAGCTTCTTCACAAAAGGTAGTGAACCTGTGGAATTCTCTATCATAGAGGGCTGTGGGGGCCAAGTCACTGAATATATTTAAGGAGGAAATAGATTTCTAGACTCAAGGCATGAAGGGGTATGGGAGGAGAGCGGGAGAATGGCGTTGAGATAGAGGATCAGCCACGATCATATTGAATGGCGGATCAAGCTCGAAGGCCCAAATGACCTACTCCTGCTTCTATTTTCCTATGTTTCTATGATCCTTCTATATTCAGTCTGATTCTCCATCATATTTCCTTCCCAACATCTATCATACGCACACCTCTTCCTTTTCATCTTCACCACTATCTCTCTCGTCATCCAGGGCACTCTGGATTTATTTGTCCTACCTTTCCCCTTCAAGGGAATATACATTGATGTTGCCTGTAATACTACTTCTTTGAAGGTGGCTCTTTTCTGCCAACATTTAACTCCAACACACACGACTCAGATGCATCGAAGTTGGCTTTCCCCCAATTAATTATCCCTGTTCTGGATTGTTCTTTGTCCTTTTCCATAGTAAATCTAAACCTTATGATACAATGATCACTGTCCCCTAAACGCTCTCCCACTGATACATGATCCACTTGGGCCAACTCATTCTCCAGAATCATGTCAGTGCCTGCCCTCTTGTTGGACCGGAAACATACTGCTGCAGAAAATGATCTTGAACACATTCCAGGAACTCTCGCCCTTCTTGTCCCTTTGCACTATTCCTATCCCAGGCTATATCTGGACAATTGAAGTCCCCATTACAATTACTCAATAATTCTTACATATTTCTGTAATGTTTTTGCAAATTTATTTCTCCACATCCCTTCCATTAGTTGGTGGTCTGTACACGATACCGTTCAACTTTGTTGTACTTTTTCCATTCCTTACCTCTAGCCAGAGATTCTGAACTTGACCCCTCTGGAACATCCTCCCTCTCCAGTATTGTAATGCTATCTTTAATCAATACATTTCCACTGCACCTCCACCCCGCTCCCATCACCACCTTTCTTCCTTTCCTGTCTTGCCTAAATATTCCTGGGTACATGGTGTTTTAACACCCAGTCCTGCCCTTTTTTGAGCCAGGTCTCTGTTGTAGCAATAATATCTTAATTCAATTTGTCAACCTGTGCCTGTAGCTCACCAACCTTATTAACCACACTCTGCATTCACATATGTGCACATTAGCCCTGCTTTAGGCTCTTCTACTTTCCCCCTTACTCTGATCCTATCTAATGACTTACTATTGCCTACTCTAATTCTATCAAACTCTCCAAGTATTCTATTTACCTTGATACTACTGATATATTCTCAATAACTTTTCTTCTCATGGCCATTTTTTCTCCTCTCCATTCAATTTCCCCTCAGGTTTCTATCCCCCTGCAATTCTAGCTTAAACCCTCCCCAAAAGCACTAGCAAACCTTTCCACAAGACATTAGTCCCAGTCCTGTTAACATGTAACCCATCCTTCTTGTACAGGGCCCACTTGCCCCAGAACTGGTTCCAATGTCGCAGAAATCGAAAGCCCCGCCTCCTACTCCATTTCTCCAGCCACGTATTGAACTGCTCAATTTTCCTACTCTTATGCTCACTAGCATGCGGCACCGAGAGTAATCCTGAGATTACTGCTCTTGAGGTTCTGCTTTTCAATTTCCTTTCTAACTCCCTAAAACCTGCTTTCAGAGCTTCATCCATTTTCCTAGTTATGTAATTGGCCCCAGTGTGAACCACGACCTCTGGCAGTTCACCCTCACCCAAAACAATGCCATGAACTTGGCTCTTGCTACAGTCCTCTGAGGAACCATCTCGCTCACAGGGTCCAAAATGGAAAAATGATTAGAAAGCGAGAAAGCCTCAGGGAATTCCTGCCCTACCTGCCTGCTTCTCTTAGATACTCTGGAGATCACCCATTCCCTCTCTGCCTGTGTACTACTTAACTGCGGTGTGACCACCTCACTAAATATGCTATCCACGTAATCCTCAGCCTTACAGATGCACCACAGTGACTCCAGCTGCTGCTCGAGTTCCACAACCCCAGAGCTCAAGTTTCTGCAGCTGGTGACACTTCCTGCAGATGTCGGGCAAGTGTCCCGACGTCACCGCACGTCATTTAGATTTTAAGTTTGACGGGCAGGCAGCCAAACTGTCAAAGGCCTAGTAAGGCCAGCTTAAAAACGAATTGAACAAGTAAAGCGATCTGCCCATCCAACCTTAAGGTTGTCGGGCAGGCGAAGAGCCCAGGCAGCCGAAGAGCCCAGGCAGCCTTCGCATTTTTCATGGAACCTCATCCACGGGCGGGATAAGGTTTCATAAAGTGTTTAAAAATTCAAAAATTTTTTTTTTAATTCATTGACATGTCCCAGCTCATGTGACACTGTCACATGAGGGGACAAGTTTTTAACTTCTTTAGTTTAAGTTTTAAACATCTAAATAATCTCCCTGAGGTATTTCTGTGCCTCACAGAGATTTTGGTGCTCTTTCACACACATGCGTGAAAGAGCACAGGCCCCGACTCAGGAAAGCCCCCTGCTCACACAGGGAGCGCTCAGTACTTCCAGGCATGCGTCACGCTGGGCAGGCCTTAATTGGCCTGCCCAAGCAGTCCCAAATGGGGGCGCCAATCGGGTTCGGGTTCGCACCCACCCCCACCCGACAGGGGGAAATTTCTGCCCTATGGTACAATGTAACAACTCACAAATCATCTCCTCTGTGCTAAATCCAGAGACACCTATACTTACCAATTAACTTACAGGACTCCTGTGACATCACTTTTAGATTTTATCTGTAAACTGGCAGTTCTCTCTCCCCCTCTGCTGCTTTAAGCTCTGTGACCTCTCCGGTTAGTTACCAGCTACTGATTAACCTACTCCTCCTGCTGCACCAAAATGGAAATCAAATGCTGGAGGCTGAAAAAAGAGTATATGAAAGGAGCACCTCCTCCCCCACCTTCACCAAACTACCAACTCAGCAAGCTCTACTTCTTGCAACTTATCTAAAGCACCTCTAACGCCCTACGCACAAATTCCCACTTTGAATCAAGTTCCCAAGTACTCAATGTCTCCAACTCACTCAGGTGAAGTCTCCCTTACTCAACATGGTATGCACATTTCAATGCACTTGCACGCAACTGCCACACCAGTGTCTTCAACAACATGGCATTCTGTATGGGCCATTTTGCAGCCAATATTTTACATAGACGTCCTGTTAGACATAAAGGCTTCAAGAATTAACAATACATTACATATCCAAAGGGAAGAGGCTCAAAGTATTTTTTGGATAAAATCTGAAAACAAAATGGCTTCGGTCATCAAGAGAATATAAACTTTAGCTTCCTGTATTTTTCATTTGGTAACAAATAGCTAATGTGTCATATCTTGCGTAAATGTGATTAAGTATAAAATGGAACATCGTCTGTCTATCATAAAAACTTGTATTTATGTAACCCTGTGGTGGCCTAGGCAACTATAGGGAACCCAATTAGTGCTAAAAGGGTTAATGGAGAAGTTGAATTATATGCCCAGGCCTAAGTGAAAAATACTGCAACCTTGAGAACAATACCATCTTTTCTGACCACAGTTGTAGGATGAGCCCTGAGACATTCCATTTTGTTCTTTCTCAGGCCAATGTAATCAGGGTTGTGATAAGCATTTGTGTAAGCACTATGTCTGTTGTGCTGGGAATGAAAATTTACTGAAATATGGATTGGTCAGTTAACTTATGCAAATAAGCAGATAGGTTTGTGCAAAATTTACTGATTGGCTGTAAAAATGCTTTTAACAGGTCTGTGTGTATTCTGCTACAAGACAGTACAGTAGCCCTTTTGTGTGCTGTCTCCCTTGTGTAATTTATTACAAGTAATAAATGGGGTTTCTACGTATTAATGATGCCTTGGTGTAATTAACCTCTGACAATCCTTTTAACAAAATAAAAGGTCCCCAAGACACTCCATGGGAGCATATACAGAACAACCTGGGACATTGGGTGGATGGGGCTTGAGGGGAGTTGGGATAAAGGGCAGCATAGTTAGGATGAGCATAACTTTATGAAGGGTGGAAGATGGGAAACTGGCCAGGAGATTAATGGAATAGATTAGACTGGAGGCAATAAACCCATGGACGAGTTTCAGCAGCAGATGGGCTGAAAGAGGGATGGGGATGGACATTATTACAAAGGCGGAAGTAGGTGGCTTTGGTTGGGAAGATCAATTCAAAGTCAAACAGGATGTCAAAGTTGGGAACAGTCTAGATCAGCCCAAGTGTGGGGACAGGAAGAGAGTGATGTGAAACAATTAGATATATTTTAATAAACTCTAAACAGGTCTCAATTTCAAATATACCTACATCTGGGTAATTTAAAGATAAAAGGCAGTGACTTACTAGGATAAAACCCCTCACTTAAAGTCTATTAAAGATCTCTCAGCCTAGCATGTAATATCATTGAGTAATTTTAGTGGTGTATTTCTAGGAAACCACCAGTCTCATTCATGAATACAGGAAATGTACAGGCTTAGAAACAATTACTTTGTTACAGGGATACTATGCAGTCAATGAATTGATATCCTTTATTTTAATTTGTTTCTCAAAACATCTCCAATAATTTAAAAGCCCAGTCTAATAAACAAGGCAGATGATATAAAAAAGGTAAAAGCAAAATACTGCGGATGCTGGAAATTGGAAACAAAAATAAAAATAGCTGGAAAATCTCAGCAGGTCTGACAGCATCTGCGGAGAGGAATACAGTTTATGTTTCGAATCCGTATGACTCTTCACCAGAACTAAAGGAATATAGAAATGAGGTGAAATATAAGCTGATTGAGGGGGGTGGGACAGGTAGAGCTGGATAGAGGGCCAGTGATAGTTGGAGGCAAAGGAGAGATTGCCAAAGATGTCATTGACAAAAAAGACAAAGGGGTGTTGACGGTGATGATGTTAGCTAAGAAATGTGCTAATGATGACATTAAGGGTAGGAGAAGCAAGTAACAGATAGCCCTAGTGGGGGTGGAGTGGGGGAAGGGATCGAAATAGGCTAAAAGGTGGAGATGAAACAATGGATGGAATACATTAAAAATAATGGAACTATGTGGGAAAAGAAAAATATATTTTAAAGATATAAATTATTGGAAAAAGGGGGATCGGAAAGGGGGTGGAGATGGAGTGGAGAGTTCACGATCTAAAGTTGTTGAACTCAACGTTAAGCCTGGAAGGCTTAGTGATTAGTGATTAGTCAGAAGATGAGGTGCTGTTCCTCTAGAGAGCTTCAGATCAAGAACTCTCTCCTCCATCCTCACCTCTTCTCTGATCCCCCTTTTTCAAATAATTTATATTTTTAAAATATATTTTTCTTTTCCCACCTATTTTTAAACCTATTGTTTTATCTCCACCTTTTAGCCCATTCCAATCCCTTCCCCCCCACCCCACCTCCACTAGGGCCATCTGCCACTTGTTTGTCCCGCTTTTTACCCTTAATGTCACCATTAGCACATTCCTTAGATAATATCACCACCATCAACACCCTTTTGTCCTTTTGTCTATGACATCTTTGGCAATCTCTTCGTTGTCTCCACCTATCACTGACCCTCTATCCAGCTCTACCTGACCCACCCCCCTCCACCAGCTTATATTTCACCGCATTTCTATATTTCTTTAGTTCTGAAGAATCACAGACTCGAACCGTTAACTGTATTCCTCTCCGCAGATGCTGTCAGACCTGCTGAGGTTTTCCAGCTATTTTTGTTTCAGATTTCCAGCATCTACAGTATTTTGCTTTTATGATATAAAAAAAAGGCACCAGTTCAAGAACAACGGATGGCTGAAGTTGCAGAACTGTGTGCATGATCTCAAGCTCGTTGTGTATTGTACAATGTGTGACAAGCTGAAACCAACAAGGGACCACATACATTATGATAATTTGTCCTCAGTCATCTGTTTTATACCTCTGCAGTGTTTCTATAGCTTTTTATAATTAAAAAAGGGGATGATTTGGCCAAAGTCCAGTATGATTGAACTATAACTAGAGTGCTGTTTGTACTTGGAAACAATGGAGTAGAAAACCTTCAGAAGGTAGAAATGAAAACTTATTCTGTGATTTTGATGTTGAAAGTATAAAGAACAGTTTAAGAAACAGAAAGATTGAGTGCATTATATTGGGAATTATTCTAATCAGTAAGCTCCTGGAGAGTGAGAAAACATGCAGAATTCTAAACCAACTGTTATTAAAGTAATTTTTTGAGAGAAAGTGCAAATCTGGCATGATTCTACCCAAAGTGTGCCAGTGGGTGGGTAAAATGGCTTTTTACCCACCAGCCGCAATGGTGGGATTTCACACCACATTGTCCCAAACCCACCACTTTATTTATGCATTCGTGGAAAACACGCTGTTTCCATAGCAGGCAGGCAGGCTGATTCGCCTGCCATGCCGTCACCTCGCCGCTTCATCACACCAGGCACCACGTTTAAAGTACAGCCACTCTGAGTGCTTCCAGAACGGGACTGCAGCAAAGAAGTTATGGCCCCGAAAGACAAGACAACTGCAGCTCTCAAGCACCCTTTGCATGCCATGTGATGTCCTCTAGACCCTCTCTGGCCACAGGAGAGGCAGCAACATTACTACAACATTATGGCTTGGTAGGCGATGACAGTGGTACCCAGTGCCAATGCTGCACAGAACAGGTTGGCCATCCAGTGCAGATAGAGGTTGAATGATCTCATCTGTGCAGCCAGGGTATGGCAACCTTCTTATCACTCTAAACTCTCACACTCAAACCCATCACACATTCATTGGCATCTCACTCACTGCCAGATCAAGGGACATCACCACCCATTCCCACACACATACACTCATGTCCATCTGGCCTCATCTCCTCTGGAGACTGCCTCCTCAGGCATCACAATCTTGGGGCCACTTGCATAGATCAACATGCCCCAACACACCCCCTGGGTTACCCTCCTTCCCCAGTACAGCCCTTGTCCTGCAGGCTCTTCCCTGGCCCGAGGCTACTTCTCCCCCTATGCCAAGGGAGCCCTAGCCCTGCAGCCATTGAAAAGCCACCCACATAGGGGGGTTCACTTATCAAATCAGCCCTAAAAGTGATGTGGTGCACCTGTGAGGACTGGCATTGATGACCGCGAGTGTTGACTGAAGCAAGGTAGGCAAACAAACCGAGGTCATGCGCAAAGTGCAGTCCAAATGCACGTTACTTATGTGCTGTTGTGAAACATGTCAGCATGTTTTCCCACCAATGTGGATGGACAATTCCAACGAGCAGGCCTAATAATGATATGCTGATGTATTACAATGAGGTTCCCAATGTCCGGTGGCAGAGAACACGGAGTGCCAATGGTGGGATGAGCAGACGATTATGGACCGATTGCGCCATATTGTCCGCTCATACCAAACACACCCAACGCCAGCGGTACAGGAAATGCCAATGTTTTGCCAATTTAACACATTTTATTTCTAAGCATTAGTGTAGGATCCACATGAAGTGGGGGGTGGGGGCGAGGGCGAGAGAGAGGGAGGGCGAGAGAGAGGGAGGGCGAGAGAGAGGGAGGGCGAGAGAGAGGGAGGGCGAGAGAGAGGGAGGGCGAGAGAGAGGGAGGGCGAGAGAGAGGGAGGGCGAGAGAGAGGGAGGGCGAGAGAGAGGGAGGGCGAGAGAGAGGGAGGGCGAGAGAGAGGGAGGGCGAGAGAGAGGGAGGGCGAGAGAGAGGGAGGGCGAGAGAGAGGGAGGGCGCGAGAGAGGGAGGGCGAGAGAGAGGGAGGGCGCGAGAGAGGGAGGGCGCGAGAGAGGGAGGGCGAGAGAGAGGGAGGGCGCGAGAGAGGGAGGGCGAGAGAGAGGGAGGGCGAGAGAGAGGGAGGGCGAGAGAGAGGGAGGGCGAGAGAGAGGGAGGGCGAGAGAGAGGGAGGGCGAGAGAGAGGGAGGGCGAGAAGAGCTAAATCTGAATAAGTGAGCTCCACAGAGGCAGGCTGGTAATTATCATATTTAATTGAGGCTCTGAATTTGGGAAATTTTATTTCCATTTAACAGCTGCCAGCCTGTTTCCCAGGGTTCAGGAAACCTGGCAGCTGAAGGGAGGAGGGAACTGTCAGTTTCAGCAGCTAAGTGGTTTACCAGCGCTGCTTGTTGACCACAAAATGCAGGAGTACCTCCCTAGCCCCTCAAGGGAACCTGCCATGACCACACTGCCACGACATCAGCCAACCAATCCCCACCCTACCAACAATCTCTCTTCCCCTCCCACCATCATCAGTACAGTCCATCCTGCTGTAAAACAGTCACATTGCATGTTTCCATTCTGTACACTCAACTGACTTCCACAGTAGTAAGCACATTAAGAAAATATACAACCAGTATGTCAATGGGGAGGGGGAAAATAGGGGAACCTGTCAAAGTTAATTTTCCAGATTTTCTATTTAAATACAAGTTTAAAGAAAAATAAATGGGCAGTGTTTGAGACACTGAACCTACATGTCTTTGTGTTATGTCTATTTTCCAGCTTACATTTTAATAAACCAGTCATATTCCACAATACATATATATTTGATGCTGAGATATTACTTCTACTGTGGCACGCGCTGATAAAGACATTACTCAATACAGCAGTCTAGTACTTCAAAGTTTTAAGAGAAATAATGCGCAATATATAGAACAAAAGCTTTGTAAACTTGGTCATCCAAAACTCTGCTGCCTGTATCTTAACTCGCACCTAGTCCTGTCCCCTCTCACCCCTGTACTCATTGACCTATATTGGATCCTAGTCAAGCAACATCTTGATTTAAAAATACTCATCTTTGTTCTCACTGTGGCCAGTGGCCATGCACCCCCGCCCAACACAACCTCTAATCTCCTCCAGACCCAAAATCCTCCAAACCTGGCCTCTTATTCAACCCTGATTTTAAATCACTCCACCACTGGTGGCCAGCCTTCGAGCTTTGGGGCCTAGACAACTGGAGATTCTCTGCTTCACCTTCCTCCTTCAAGACACTCCTTAAAACTACCTCTTACATCACATTTTTGCTCATCTGACGCATTGGGCTGTAACATCCTCAAGAGTGCCCAATTACTTACATCAATATTTTTCTGATGCTATCTCGCCCGACCTTCTAGCTCAGGCTGGGCGAGATACAGGTAGTGCAGAGCCCAGTGTCAAAGAGCCCAGCTCCATCAAAGTGAAGGAGGCCTTGACCCCCTTTATCTTTAACGGCACTAGTTGCCGTAAGCCAGGTAAGTTAAAAGGTTCATTGAAATTTTAAAGTCCTTGACAGGGCAAGGAAAAGGTAACTGGATAGGATTTGGTGGGTGAGATCTTAGAGGTCACAGGCAGTCAGGGAGGGTGGTCAGGGGTGTCGGATCTTGGGCCTCTGTGGGGGCAGGGTCTCAGGCTGGGCCTGGCAGGTGGGTGTCTGGGTCTGTATTATAGTTACCCAGAAGTTAGAAGTGGCTTTGATCCTTCTAACTTCTTCTGGGTAACTATTAATGTAACCGATTGGGAACCATCCGAAGTTTGCGATTTAAAATGTATCTTTGGATGGTTCCCAGCGCAGTGCAATTGCCCAGCAGAAGTTTGCACTTTTGGGCAATTGCCTGGGATCCTCCAATGGGAATTCCACAGTGCATCTTTGGGGTATCCCCCCAAATATGCCGCTGAGGAGCTCAGAAGTTATGGCCCCTTATCTCCTAATGTGGCTCACTGTCTTACTTTGTTTTATAATACTCCTGTGAAGCACCTCAAGATGTTTCATGATGTTAAACGTGCCTTATAAGTTGTTGTTGGTGATAAACAACAATAATCAATAAAGGTTTTGTTCTAACAATTTAAAAAATTGTACTTGAAAGCGTCCTGCATTCCTCCATTCATTCATCAGTCAATAAAGTAATGATCTATGCTGGTCAGAGAGAACTGAAACTATTAACTGGATTACTGCTGGGTTTTCCAATCACACCCAACACCTGCAATGCACCCCTGCAAAATGAGATGTGCTCCTTTACCTCAAGATGCTCAGTGTTTTGCTTATATGATCACAGTTAATTTTTAATAATTGAGACTACTGTAAGCAAAGAAAGCTGTTTAATACTTTCCACAAGGACACAAAGTTTTCTATCACACCCTTAGAAGGTTGGTGGCATCTTGACCATTCTCTCAAAAGGAACAGAATTGGTCAGCTCAAAGGCTGTTAGAGAATTTAAGTCAAACACAAAAAGGACTTGTTCCTGAAGTATTCACAATATAGTATGTTAAAAAAAATGTGTACTGTATATAAGAGCAAGACCTACTGCTTCAAGATGACAGGATACCAATCGGCACAGACTTGACTTTTAAATGACTTCCTCTGTAACAGTAACATGTGTTATTTTTCATATATCTAAATCAAGGGTTAATATTTCATATAGGTTCATGACCCACAACTTAAACCGGAGGAGTTTGTTCCTAAGATGTCACCATCTGTTAGATCTGTCAGAAAACAGATGTATGCACCACAGTGACAGGAACAAAAGTTCAGTGAAATAACTCATACCCACCTAGAAGAACATTGGTCAATTAAGGACAGTGAACATGGATTCATAAAAATAAATTCTGAATTAAATGCTGAGGAAATATAAACTTTTTAACAAAAACATTTCAAAGAAGCGTTGGTTAGATGCAGCAAAGGAAACTTATTTAAAAGGTAACAAATTAAGGAACACTGTTTTATGTATGTGGCAGCATAGGAAGTTAGTTAAAGTGAGAAAATAGGAGGTTAATCAATGCATGATTTTCCGACTGAGTGTTGTTGTTCTGGGTCAACACTGGTGTCGTTGCATTTCTCCATTTATACCTGCATAAAACAACCTAAACTTGGGTATATTAACTACAACAAAATTTTGTAAACACAATCAGGAAGCATGATTAACCATAAGAGAACTTTAAGTAATTTTGGAGGGCATGCAGAGGTTAGGTCAGACAGATGTCAGATGAAACTTAATGTGAGCAAAATGTAAAGTGACAAATTTTGCAATGTTAAACATGGATAGGGCATAGAAAGTAAACAGTGAAGTTTTACATAAATTAGAAAAGGAGAAAGACTTAGGGAATCAGATGTACCAATCTTCACAAGTGGAAGGACAAGTAAACTGGAGAAAAAAGGTATAGGATCATGGATTTTATAAATAGAAGCAAAAGAGCACAAAAAGAAGGATTTTACTTGTAATATTCCCTCTAAAGAAATTGTTAGTTGGGCTGCACTTAAAATAGTGGGTGGAATATTTTGCTCTGGCTGGTGCCGATCTTGGAGGCAGAAAAGGCATGTAGTTAGGCAGGATGGTGGTGTACCGAAACCCTGCCGCTTTCCTGTCTCCACCCGAATTAAGTTCTGGGCGAGAAGGCCCATGGTCGACCTTCCCATCCTGCCAATTAATAACCAATTATGGGCCTCAGCCTGCCCCTGGTTTCAACTCAGCTGCAGATGGGCTTGTCCCTAAGCACAACAGGTAATCCTGTACGGACTGCTTGTCACCTTCAGGCGGGGAGGTCCATCAATCAAAAGGTACTCAGTGCCCGTTCAAGGGACTGGACATTGGGAAGGGGTGGGGGCGCTTCAGAGCTAAACCCCTTCACCCTTCTCCCCACAACCCCCAGCCCACAAAACCCCTCTCCCACATTACTTACCTGTGGCCTAGGTTGCTCTGTGGTCCTGGTACTCCGGCACCTGTCCTTCTGGCAGCAGCCATGGACCCCTACCCCCACCCCGGTGGCACTGCTAAGGCTTTTGGCCTCAGGTTGGCTGGCAGCTCTCAATAGGTGAGGCTTCTGCCCCGGTGTCTTGATTGCAGGAAGCCCCGCTGCTGGCCTTGCCATTGCCTGATTGGCTTGTGGTTTGGCATGCCTTCTGGAAAAGAGGCAGCGCAGGTCTCTTGCTGGCTCTGCAGCCAGCAGGCAAGACCCCTGACTTCAGGAAGATTCTGCCCAGTATGTCCAGTTTTGGGCAACCACTTTAGGTAAAGTGATAAAGTAGAAGGAATTATTAGGGTAATTTTACAGATCAACGGAAGTCATTATGCCAGATCAGAGTCAGACAGAAATAAAGGAGGTTAAGAGTCAGAGTCATAGAGGTCTACAGCGCAAAAAAAGGCCCTTTGGCCCATCAAGTCTACACCAGCCAAACAAGTACCTAACTATTCTAATCCCATTTTCCAGCACTAGGCCCATAGCCTTGTATGCCATGGTATCGCAAGTGCACATCCAAATACTTCTTAAATGTTGAGGGTTTCTGTCTCTACCATCCTTTCAGGCAGCGAGTTCCAGATTCCCACCACCCTCTGGGTGAAAAATTTCTTCCTCACATCCCCTAAACCTCCTGCCTCTTACCATAAATCTATGCTCCCTGGTTATTGATCCCTCCAACAAGGGGAAATGTTCCTTTCTGTCTACCCTATGTCCCCTCATAATTTTACACCCCTCAATCATGTCCCCCCTCAATTGCCTCTGCTCCAAGGAATATAACCCCAGTCTATCCAATCTCTCCAGCCTAGGCAACATGCTGGTAAATCTCCTCTGCACTCTCTAGTGCAATCACATCCTTCCTAATAATGCAGATTCCAGAACTGCACGCAACACTCCAGTTGTGGCCTAACCAGCTTTTTATACAGTTCCAGCATAACCTCCCTACTCTTATAGTCTATGCCTCGGCTAATAAAGGCAAGTATCCCATATGCCTTCCTAGCCACCTTATCCACCTGTCCCGCTACCTTAAGGGACTGGTGGACATATACACCAAGGTCCCTCTGATCCTCTGTACTTCCTAGGGTCCTACAATTCGTCATGTATTCCCGTGCCTTGTTTGTCCTGCCCAAGTGCATCACCTCACACTTATCCAGATTATGTTCCATTTGCCATTGATCAGCCCATTTGACCAGCCTGTCCAAATCCTCCTGTAATTTAAGGCTATCCTCCTCATTATTTACCACCCCAATTTTTGTGTCATCCGCGAACTTACTGATCAACCCTCCTACATTCAAGTCTAAATCATTTATATATACACAACACAAACAGCAACCAACCCAACACCGATTCCTGTGGAACCCCAATGGACACAGGCATCCAGTTACAAAAACATCCCTCAACCATCACCCTCTGCTCCCTGTCACTCACCCAATTCTGGATCCAATTTGCCAAATTGCCTTGGATTCCTTGGGCTCTTACCTTCATTATCAGTGCCCCATGCTGGACCTTATCAAAAGCCTTGCTGAAGTCCAAGTAGACAACATCAAATGCATTGCTCTTATCTACACACCTGGTCACCTCTACGAAAAATTCAATCAAATTGGTCAGATATGACCTCCCCTTAACAAAACCATGCTGACAGTCCTTGATTAATCCCTGCCTCTCCAAGTGTCCAATTTTGTCCCTTAGAATTGCTTCCAATAGTTTTCCCATCACTGAGGGTAGACTGACTGGCCTGTAGTTCACTGGTTCATCCCTTCCTCCCTTCTTGAATAATGGTACCACATTGGCTGTCCTTCAGTCCTCTGGCACCTCTCCTGTGGCCAGAGGTATTAAAAATTATTGCCAGCGCCCCTGCTATATCCTCCCTTGCCTCACTCAACAGCTTGGGATACATTTCATCCAGACCTGGAGAATTATCTACTTTTAAGCCTGCCAGACCACTTAGAACCTCCTCCCTTTCTATGCTAATTTCTTTAATTATATCACAGTCCTTCTGTCTGATTTCCACACCCACGTCATCCCTCTCACTTGTGAACAAAGTATTCATTTAGAACCCTACCTACGTCTTCCGGCTCCACACACAAATTACCACTTTGGTCGTTGATGAGCCCTACTCTTTCCCTAGTTGTCCTCTTGCTCTTAATGTACTTGTAAAATAACTTCGGATATTCCTTTATTTTAACTGCCAATGTTTCTTCATGCCCCCTTTTTGCTCTCCTAATTTCCTTTTCCTATACATTCTATACTCTTCTAGGGCTTCCGCTGTTTTAAGCCCTCAGTATCTGCCACAAGCTTCCCTTTTTCTCTTTATCCAATCCTATATATCCCTCGACATCCAGGGTTCCCTGGATTTGTTTGTCCCACCCTTTACCGGAAGATGTTAGCCCTGTACTCTCCCTATTTCCTTCTTGAATGAGTCCTATTGCTCTGATGCAGATTTACCTAAAAGTAGCCGCTCCCAGTTCACTCTGGCCAAATCATATCTGATCTTATTAAAATCAGCCTTCCCCCAGTTTAAAACTGTGTTTTCTGGCCCATCCTTGTCCTTTTCCATAACAACCTTGAATCTAATGGAGTTATGATCACTGTCTGCAAAATGCTCACCCACTGATGCCTCTATCACTTGTCTGACTTCATTCCCTAAAATTAAGCCCAGGACCGCCCCCCCTCTCTCGTAGGACCTTCTACGTACTGGCTTAAAAAGCTCTCCTGGATGCATTTTAAGAATTCTGCTCCCCCTAAACATATCACACTATGACTAACCCAGTTAATGTTGGGGAAGTTGAAATCCCCCACCATTACTACTCTTATCATTTTTACACTTCTCTGAAATTTGCCTACATGTCTGCTCTTCTATTTCTTTGATTGCCTGGGGGCCTATAGTACACTCCCAGCAATGTGATTGCTCCTTTTATCTTTTTAAGTTCTACCCATACGGCTTCATTTGAGGAACCTTCTAAGATGTCATCCCTTCTTACTGCTGTAATTGATTCCTTGATCAATATGGTGATACCCCCTCCTCTTTTACCTCCTTCCCTGTCTTGCCTGAAGACCCTATATCTTGGAATGTTGAGCTGCCAATCCTGTCCCTCTCTCAACCATGTCCTGTGACAGCAGTGGTATCATACTTCCATGTGTTAATTTGTACCCTCAACTCAGCTGCCTTATTTGTCAGACTCCTTGCATTAAAATAAATACCATCCAACCTTGTCAAACACCCTTGTGCCTTAACTGGCCTATAATTTCTATGCCTTGCAGACTCACATGCCTCTCTTCTAATTTTGGCTGTGCATCTTCCCCTGCTGAACCTCCTCTCAGGATCCCATTCCCCTGCCAAGTTAGTTTAAACCCTCTCCAACAGCACTAGCAAACCTCCCCACAAGGAACCATTCCGGTTCAGGTGCAACCCCTCCGCCTTGTACAGGTCCCACCACCTCCAGAAACAGTCCCAATTTCTCAAATCTAAAGCCCTCCCTCCCGCACCATCTCTCCAGCCATGCAATCATCTGGACTAACCTCCTATTTCTATATTCACTGGCACGTGGCACCGGAAGTAATCCAGGAATGACAACCTTTGAGGTCCTGTTTTTTTAATTTGCCTCCTAGCTCCCTAAATTCTGCTTGCAGGACCTCATCCCTCTTTCTATCTATGTTGTTGGTACCAATATGTGCCACAATCTCTGTTTGCCCTCCCCCTTTAAAACACCCTGCAGCCGTTCAGTGACATCCTTGATCCTGGCACCAGGGAGGCAACATACCATCCTGGAGTCACATCTACTGCCGCAGAAACGCCTGTCTGTTCCCCTTACTATCGAGTCTCCTACCACTATTGCTCTTCTCCTCTTTTCCTTCACCACCCCCCTGCCCCCCCAACCACCCAGTGCAGCTGAGCCACTCAGTGCCATGAGCGTGGCTGCACTCCCCAGAGGAACATCACTCCTACTGTTTTCCAACACGGAAAAACAGTTCTCGAGCAAAATGACCCCTGGGGATTTCTTGACTGCCTGACACCTTTCTTCTGACCGATGATCACCCATTCCCTCTCTGTCTGCAGTTCCGTAAGCTGCTTAAAACGTGCTATCCAGGAAACCCTCAGCCTCGTGGATGCACCTCAGTGCCTCCAGCTGCCGCTCAAGCTCCGAAACTTGGAGTTCAAGTAGCTGCAGCTGGTGGCACTTCCTGCACACGTGGTCGGTCAGCACGCAAGGAGCATCTTGGACTTCCCACATGTTGCAGCCGGGGTGGTACATAACAGGACTGAGCTGGCCTGCCATGCCTCTAGTTGAAAAAAAAAACACCTTATTTTGAGTTAAATACAGGAAAACTTTAAATTATTTATGAACTTTAAATATAAACTAGAACTCTTACTTTTCCTTAGCTTAATCTATTTTAAACTGGAGAAGAACACTTACCCACTACTTACCAATCAGCTCTCACCTTTGTGCTGACGTTGCTTCTTGAAGCTTCGCCGCACTCATGCTGGTTCTGATCTCTCCGCTGCTATCTTGTGATGTCACTCTTGTTATTTTCAAGAACTAACTGCAGGACGCCCTTCCCAGGCTGCTTCACCACGATGCTGACCGCAGGACGCCCTTCCCAGGCTGCCTCACCACGATGCTGACCGCAGGACGCTCTTCCCAGGCTGCCTCACCACGATGCTGACCGCTGGACGCTCTTCCCAGGCTGCCTCACCACGATGCTGACCGCAGGACGCTCTTCCCAGGCTGCCTCACCACGATGCTGACCGCAGGACGCTCTTCCCAGGCTGCCTCACCACGATGCTGACCGCAGGACGCTCTTCCCAGGCTGCCTCATCACGATGCTGACCACAGGACGCTCTTCCCAGGCTCAAGAGATTTTCTCTCAAGAGATCTGATAGCGTTCAAAATTATGAGAGCTGTGTGGTAAATGGGGAAAACTATTTCCACTGGCCAATGAGTTGACAATGAAATACCGTACATTTATGACAAAAATGAGAGAGACACTTTAGCAGTATGGAAAAAAAAGGGACATTAGAACATGGAATGCCCCAACAGAAGCAGTGGTAGAAATATTATCTTTTAAAGAAAATGATTATAGATTATCAGATAAAGAAAGATCTTCAATGGTATGGGAGGTATAGATGTCTCAGACTAAGTGCACAGCTGTTTAGAGATCTAGCACATGCATAATGAGCAAAATGGCTTCTGAGTCATAGGGCCAAATTTTACCTCCATGAAAATGCCTGGGTTTTGAGAGGTAAAAATATCACTAATACAATTCAATGGTCTAATTTTAATTAAGGGTGGAGCACTACAGTGCACACAAGCCTCAAAAGTTGCCACCATAGGTAGGGTGGTCCAGGATGTGGAGGCCTGACCAATCTGAATGGCTGGACCTCATTTCCGTAAACATTCTGCGACTCCTGCTGGAATCCCACCAGATCAGCTACCTAGCTGGTGGGCTGGAGTGGGAATTCAGGTGGGAGGCGGCTGCAGCTGGGGTCATGCAGAATTGGTTCCCTGCAGTCACAGGTCCTGGGATTTGCTCTCTCCTGCTGCGATTCCATGGAAAGGCATTATTGACCAATAGAAATTACACACATCACCTGCAGGTTCAAATTCAGAACTTTCATAGTATGCAATTTCATGCTGCCCTGTAGACTGATGGGCTCATCAACTGTGGCAACCCTTGGTCAGGCAAGCAGCAAAGCTTTGCCATGTGCTTAATGGATCACCTTGTAAAGTGCAGCAAGCTATTTTGCCAGCAAGTGGGCACTGGAAGCTGGACTTTCAATCGCCTCTGGGGACGAGAACAGGAGTGGGCATGCTTTGAAAGTAGCACTTCCGAATGTCATGTCAGCGTGCAGACCTCTCCAAGATGCACTGCTATTTTCGAAGTGGGAGCTTGTTAACCGGCTGGCAAGAGCCAGAAAGCGAGTTTCAAATAGCAGTTTGCCAAATCTGAATATTTGATGTACATTATTGCAACTACACTTCAAAAAGCACCGTATCGGCTGTAAAGCACTTTGGGCTGTTGTGAAAGTTGTATAAATACAAGTCTTTCTTTTATTTTCTTCAATGAGCTTTGTTGACAAAATGGTTAAATGGCCAAGCATACATAATGAGGCTTGGCTGAGAGCCTAGACAACCATTAGAGCACTAAAATAACTCTTTCCTGAACTCCAGAAAAAACATTGTTAATTGACAGCTCAGGCTCTGACCTCTGCTGTCAATTTCACCATATTTGTTTACACAAAAAGGGTTTGTGGTTTGTGTTATTGATATTTGAAAGGGTCTGGATGATTGACACTTATCAGCTTGTAGTGAAACGACTTCATTTCAACATAGGAGAAAGTTATGAGTTAATTACTTTTATAAAAAAGTTTTATTTTAAAGACATATCACCATACATATAGGTTCATTGGTTCCAGGAAGTGTATAGTGGGTCAATTGGCATGGACATGCCATAGCTTTGCATAGGGGACATGAGGGGCCATAGGGGGTGAAGGGAATGGCAGAGCCTGGCCTAGAAGGCATGCGGAGGACTTTCTGAATCTGCCTTTTTACAAGGTCGCCTCATGTAGACTCGGGTTCATGACTCCGCTGAGGGACCATGAACCACGGCTCTTTAAAAACCTGGCCCAACTCCATGAAAACCATGGAGAAGTAGGACATGCCTATCTCCGCAATGGAGCCAGGCAAGCTGGGACTGCCAGGTGCAGGCTTTTGACAGGATCCAGCCCGCTCACTTTAAAAGGCACTCCCAAAAATCAAACAACCCAGGAATCTGATCGGGAATCCCGGAATCGGGAGCACCCTGCCATTTTTAAAGGATTTCCAAGTCATCCTGACGTAGTGAAAACCCGGTCCATTAAGTACGAATCTAGAAAGAGTTCAATTTCCACATTCTAAATAAAAGAGAGAGACAACAAGTGGTCAATTTTAAAATTCATGACAAATTGGAAGCAGCAGCAAGATGAACAGGCCTCAAGAACACCAAGCCCCATAGGATGCATGTGTTACTTTGAAGTCAGGAGAATTGCTAGTTGGGAGTACTCCAATCACCAGATGTACATGAGGCTCAGTAAGAGGGACAGAAGCAAGAGAAATTAGTTAAATGGCCTGAAGATATAATTTCTTGACTTTTTTGCTGAGTTCACATAATTTGTTTTCTGATCCCATCTGGACAGATCTTAAGGGGAACTTCATGTGAGATGAAAATCTTAAAAAGGATAAAATATTCTAAACCATTTACTTTCCCAAATGCACTTTCTTGGCATTAGTTTTAATTAATTTTGTCAATTAAAGATATAAACTTTGGGGATATTTTTCCTCCTGTACAGTTTTTGTTTCATCATATTGGTTGATAATGATTCTTAATGTACTGGAAAACCAAATATAATTTAAGCATTTACAAGATTTCAAAAGAACAAGAATAGATTTTTTTTTTTTAAAAATGTACAAGACAAACAAGTTCTTTCAATACGAATCGGTCACAGGGGCTTATGGAGTTTCATGGTGCATAAATTGAAGATACCGAGCTCTGGCAGTCAGTTGGTGCTGAAAGATGAATCCTAGATTTCCATTTTACAAGTCTTTTGCAATTTATGCTTTAAGTGAGTAATTTATTTTATCTACTTTCGTTCCAATTTCTATATCTTTGTTCTTGGCAATCTTAGACATAATAGAAAAAAATTGATGCAATTGGAAAATTTTAAAATAAATTAGAGTTATTAATGTATTTTGAGAATCCTGGGCCACAATGACACTTCTGAGAAAAATATCCTGCAAAGTGCAATTTAAAATGCAATGGCAATGCTAGTGCTTTTAAATATAGAGCCCCAGGAAATAATTATCTCCCTTTATTATTATATTAGCAGTTAATGTCTATATAATAGCATAGGAAACTTTAGAAAAGTTAATATAAAACGCAGGTGTTTCCAGATCTAACCTTGAAGACTGCAAGAACATCCCAAAGTGAGCCAGGTCTCTGACCACTGGAATAAAGTCAAGAAAAGCTCAAATGCTATAAGTCTGTAGAAAATGTTCTATACGGCTAAATTTTAGAAAGGATGTGAAAGTCATCAAGGAGGTTCAGAAGAGATTTACCAGAATGGTTCCAGAGATGGAGGGATTTTAGCTACATTGTTAGATTTGCCTACAAGGTTACCTTTAAGTCTGGCCTCCATAGGCATCTCCTCTTCAGGACTGCCTGAAGTTCCACTAGTGGCCACCGCTCCCAGCAGTGCTAGGGCAAGAGAGTTAACTCGCAGAATCAGGACTTCCTTTCTTATTCGGGCATAAGGCCCACCTCAGACCATCTAAAGGCCTAATGGCTGTAAAATGGTTGCAGGGCAAGATGGCCAAGCTGACACGGGCTTGCCGCGGACTTTTACGTAGGGAACAGATACGCCCAGTGTAAAATTCAGTGATTTTATGTGGAATTCAACTTTCTGTGCTATTAAAAAAGTTAAACCTGAATGAGGTGTATCTAGGTTTTTAAAATCAGCAAACTAAGTCTTGGTTGCTTTTGAATAACCTCTCTGGCCCTGAAAACTAATTTTAGAGGTCTGCAGTGTCATTCCCTCCATTCCATAATAAAAATTAGGGATCTTTTAAAGTAATAAAAGTTATTTTAATTTATGCTATTTCATCTTCTGCTTTAATCTCATGTCCCAATCTTTATTTCACACTGTAAAATGTTTAAAAGAATGAATAATAAATCAGTGCCCTTTACATCTTGGTTTGTGATCTATGAGAATTATTCAATGTGATTCCCTGCTTAGCTTGCCCGATGACTTCACTGGGTGGAATCTTGTTTCGGTGTCAGGACGGGCATGAGCACCGAAAACTTAAAATGGCACAAGAGGAGAGAGTGGCAAGCGAGAGGGAGAGTGAGTGGAAACAGGGAAGTGATTGGTGAGTATTTTGCTTATTTTTCTTTGAAAATTTGTGCAATTTATTATTAACTGCAATGTTTTATAATTAGTAAACTTTACTACTACTAGTATTAGTAGTAGTAGTAAAGTTGATTGGGAGTAGTAGGGTACATTATAAATTAAGTTAGAAAATAAATTCATTAACACAATAAAAGATGGCAGGATAGATGATATGTTGCAAGGGCAGAATGTGGGAGCTCCCACTGAGTGCTTTTGCTCAATGGACCCCCCCCCCCCTACCAGGAAATGACAAGCTGGCTGCATGGTTTTAGTTGCTGTGCATGCCACATGGCGACAGACCTGCCTGCCACTGGAATAATACCAGTGGCGGGATAAGGGTTGTAAGTGATCACTAACTGGTCATTTAAGGGCCTCAATAGGTCGACCATGGGCCTTCCCATCCAGAACCTAACTCTGGCGGATGCAGCAAGGTTCTGGTATGCTACCATCATGCCAAATTAGGTGCCCTTCCCAACTTCAAGCTCGCCACCAATGGCAGAAGATGCCACCCACTGTTCCTGAATACCAGGAGATCCAGGGGAGATGGCACCAGAATTAAATTAATGTCATAAGAGGGGAAAATTAATCCCACAAAGTTCACAAAATCTTTGTGGGAAGCTTTCTTCCAGGTCAGTGGCAAGCATGCACCTTCATCACTGACTGCAAAACCCAGGTCCTAAGTTTATTTTCAATTAATGCACATTGAAATAATTAACCTGTGCAAGCACTTAAATCTTTCACATGGAGGTATAGTCTAATGGAGAACAAGAAGTCTAAATTACTGAAATATTTTACTATTTTTGTTTTTTGACAATGAATGGTTTTCAGAGTTACATTCTCACTCCCATTATGCAGCATTAAAGGAAATGCTGCATCTACATTAGAACCCATTTATATGCAGTGATATTTCTAGTCTAGTGCCTTATGTTCATTCCCCATAATTGCTGATTGCTTTGTATTCATTTGGAGTGAAAATTCCTCCCACAACAGGAATTTGCAGCACAACCACTTGAATAAATCAAAGTGCACACACTGTATCTAGAGCGCTGCATTTAACCCATTCATTTTACAGGGTTTTCTGGTTCCAGTGGGATGCAGTTATGAGGGACATGCAATTTTTCTTAAAGTTAGAATGATAACAAGTGTCATAAGAGACTGGCAGTATTTAGCTCACTTTGTGTTTACTTTATACTGTCGCTGCAGTCCTAGGAACAGGAGTAGGTCTTCAGCTCTTCAAGCCTGATGCATCATGGCTATTTTTAATTTGCTCACAGCATTTGGGCATTGCTGGAAAGGCCAGCAGTTATTGCCCACCCCTAACTGCCTTTTGAAAAGGTGATGAGATGCCTTTCTTTGAAGTCCTTGTGGTGTAGTTACATATTCAGTGCTGTTAGAGAGGGACTTCTGGGAATTTGACCCTGCACAGTGAAGAAATGATGATATAGCTCCAAGTCAGGATGGTGTGCGTCATGAAGGGGAACTTGCAAAAAGGTGCTATTCCCATGCGCCAGTTACCTTGCTCTTCTAGGTGGTAGAGATCTTGGGTTAATAAGGTGCTATCGAAGGAGCCTTGACTGATCTCCATCTACCTATCTTGATTCCAGTAACCCTTAAAAGATCTTTCCCTTACAAATGTCCATCAATTTCAATTATGAAATTTTCAACTGACCACACCTTAATACAAGAGTTTAAGATTTTCACTACCCTTTGTATGAAGACATTATTGCTGATATCACCCTGAACATCCTCTGGCTCAGATTCCAAACAAAACAAAATAGTTTCCCCATTATCTAACTTGCCAAATTCTTTTATCACCTTAAATACTCTTAATCTTCTATACAGAAGGGAATATCAACCTAGTCAATGCAACTCATGGTCCAACACTCATTGCATTCACATTATACTTCAATTTGACATTTTTTTCTCCTTCCCAATCTCTTCCTCCCACCCCCACCTCTAAGTAGTGTACCCAACTAAGGTGGAAAAGCTATCAGCTAAGTTTTTAAACTGCTAATCTAGCTGCAGTGAAGCATGCCCATGTAGCTCATCTTGCATTTTACACACTTGTTGCCTTTTGCACACAGTCCCCTGAAGAGAGTTTGTACCTCAATAACGCTTCATGCGCTGCTCCACCTCCAGCACTTGACACTAATGCACAATATTGCCTTACACACCAAACTTTAGTGTATCCCTCTATGAACAGCCTATTATATGGCTGTCGCCTCTTCCAGAGCTTCAATTATGCAAGTTTCTGCCCAATCTCTGGACACAACTTGAGTTCCCAATCCTAAACAGACTCATGATGTCATCTGAGCTATTGTTGTACTTGCACTACTGATAGGCTTGAGCTGCAACAGAGCCATGGCACTGTCATTGAAGTTAATTACTGTTGCTACCTTTGAATTCAGATTCAATGGATGGAAAGTGTGGAGAAAGTGGTGACAATTAAAATAGTTTGGGGTATATGGTACCCTGTAAGTGACAGTAAAAGATTTATCAATCTGTCAATTATCCCACACAAAACAGGATTGTTGATGACTTTAGCCTATGCAAATGCATAGTTTATTCCAATAAATGAATTCTAATGGTCTGTGGACGAGCTGAAGAATGCCAACCCTAAAAGCTTAGGCTTCATGATAAATTGTGCAGATACCTTGAGTGCAATACTGCATTTTCTAAAACACCCAAGAAAAAAAATTAACAGAAAATATCAGAAACAGGGAGCGGGTCCAACTACAGAAGTAATGGAGATTCCACTTGATTTGCTTTCCATATCTGTTCTTTTTCCACTGCAAACAGCCCCATGGATTTCTAGTATTTTCTGATTATTTTGTATGTTTTTAAATCATTCATTCACAAGGTGTGGGCTTTGCTGGCTGGGCCAGCATTTATTGCCCATCCCTAGTTGCCCTTGAGTTGGTCGTGGTGGTGGCGGTGATGAGCTGCCTTCTTAAACTGCTGCAGTCCACGTGGTGTAGGTACACCCAGTGCGGTTAGGAAGGAAGTTCCAGGATTTTGACCCAGCGACAATGAAGGAACAGCAATATATTTCCAAGTGAGGATGGTGACTTAGATGGGAACACCACCACCTGAAAGTTCCCCTCCATCTGCTGCCTTTGTCCTTCTAGATGGTAGCGGTCATGGGTTTGGAAGGTGCTATCGAAGGAACATTGGAAAATTCCTGCAGTGCATCTTGTAGATTGTAAACACTGCTGCTACTGTTCGTTGATGGTAGTGGGAGTGAATGTTTGTGGATGTGGTGCCATTCAAGTGGGCTGCTTTGTTCTGGATGGTGTCAAGCTTCTTGAGTGTTGTGGGAGCTGCACTCATCCAGGCAAGTGGGGAGTATTCCATCACACTCCTGACTTGTGCCTTGTAGATGGTGGGACAGGCTTGAGAGTCAGGAGGTGAGCTACTCATTGCCGGATTCCTAGCCTCTGACCTGCTCTTGTAGCCACAGTATTTATATGGCTAGTCCAGTTCAGTTTCTGGTCAATAGCAACCTCCAGCATATTGATAGTGGGGGATTCAGTGATGGTAATGCCATTAAACTTCAAGGGGGCGATGTTTGGATACTCTCTTGTTGGAGATGGTCATTGCCTGGCCCTTGTGTGGCACAAATGTTACTTGCCATTTGTCAGCCCAAGCCTGGATATTGGCCAGGTCTTTCTGCATTTGGACATGGACTGCTTCAGTATCTGAGGAGTCATGAACGGTGCAGAAGATTGTGCAATCATCAGCGAACATCCCCACTTCTGACCTTATGATGGAAGGAAGGTCATTGATGAAGCAGCTGAGGATGGTTGGGCCAAAGACACTACCCTGAGGAACTCTTGCAGTGATGTTGTGGAGCTGAAATTACTGATCTCCAACAGCCACAACCATCCTCCTTTGTGCTGGGTATGACTCAAACCAGCGGAGAGCTTTCCCCGATTCCCATCGACTCCAATTTTGCTAGGGCTCATTGATGCCACACTCGATTAAATGCCACCTTGATGTCAAGGGCAGTCACTCTCACCTCACAAGTTCAACTCTTCTGTCCATGTTTGAACCAAGGTTGTAATTAGATCAGGAGCTGAATGGCCCTTACAGAACCCAAACTGGGTGTCAGTAAGCAGGTTATTGCTAAGCAAGTGCCACCTGATAGCATTGTTGATGATCCCTTCCGTTACTTTACTGATGATCGAGAGTAAACTGATGGGGCATTAATTGGCCTGCTTGGATTTGTCCTGCTTTTTGTGTACAGGACATACATAGGCAATTTTTCATATAGCCGGGTAGTTGCCAGTGTTGTACTGGAACAGCTCGGCTAGGAGCACAGCAAGTTCTGAAACACAAGTCTTCAGTACTATTGTCGGAATATTTTCAGGGCCCATGGCCTTTGCAGTATCCAATGCCTTCAGCCGTTTCTTGATATCACATGGAGTAAATCGAATTGGCTGAAGACTGGCATCTGTGATGCTGGGGACCTCTGGAGGGGGCCGAGATGAATCATCCACGGCACTTCTGGCTGAAGATTGTAGCAAATACTTCAGCCTTATCTTTTGCACTGGTGTGCTTGGCTTCCCCATCATTGATGATGGGGATATTTGTGAAGCCTCCTCCTCCAGAGAGTTGCCATTTACAACTGGATGTGGCAGGACCGCAGAGCTTCGCTTAGCTCTGTCTATCACTTGCTGCTTAGGACTACTTGCGTGCCAAGCAGCATGTGTCATAGCTTCATCAGGTTGACATCTCATTTTTTTAAAGGTAGGCCTGGTGCTGCTCCTGGCAGCCCTCCTGCACTCTTCAGTGAACCAGGGTTCATCCCCTGGCTTGGTGGTAATGGTAGAGTGGGGGATATGCAAGGCCATGAGGTTACAGATTATGGTTGAGTACAATTCTGCTGCTGCTGATGGCCCACAGCACCTCATGGATGCCCAGCCTTGAGATGCTAGATCTGTTCGCAATCTATCCCATTTAGCACGGTGGTAGTGCCACCCAACACAATGGAGGATATCCTCAATGGTGAAGGCAAGACTTCGTCTCCACAACAACTGTGTGGTGCTCATTCCTACCGATACGGTCATAGGCAGATACATCTGTGGCAGGCAGGTTGGTGAAGATGAGGTCAAGTATGTTTTTCCCTCTTGTTGGTTCTCTCATCACCGCTGCAGACCCAGTCTAACAGCTGTGTCATTTAGGGCTTGGCCAGTGGTGCTACCCAGCCACCTTTGGTGATGGACATTGAAGTTCCCCACCCAGAATACATTCTGCACCCTTGCCACCCTCAGTGCTTCCTCCAAGTCGTGTTCAACATGGAGGAGCAGTGATTCATCAGCTGAGTGAGGGCATTGCATGGTAATCACCAGGAGGTTTCCTTGCCCATATTTGACCCAATTGTTTGAAACTTCATGGGGTCCAGAGTCAATGTTGAGCCGCCACCACTACTGGGTCTGTCCTTCCAGTGGGATGGTGGTGTCTAGGACATTATCTGTAAGATATGATTCCGTGAGGATGACTGTCAGGCTCTTGCTTGACTAGTCTGAGAGACAGCTCTGCTAATTTTGGCACTAGCCCCCAGATATTAATAAGGGGGACTTATAGGGTCAACAGGGCTGAGATTGCCGTTGTCGTTTCCAGTCGATGCTGGGTGGTCCACTTGATTTCATTCCTTTTTTGAGACTTCGTAGCAAAAGCATTTCAGAGTCAACCATATTACTGTGGGGTCTGGAGTCACGCGTAGGTAAAGAACATTAGTGAACCAGATGGGTTTTTACAACAATGGACATCATTAATCCAGATTTTTATTGAGTTCAAATTCCAACATCTGAGGGATTTGAACCCACAGAGCATTACCCTGGGTCTCTGGATTTAGTCCAGCAACAATACCACTACGCCATTGCATGTCTAACACATGTAGTTCTTTTCATACTTAAATCAAAGCCACTGACCTATCCATGCTGAAACTACATGCTATTTTTAAATAAAATTTTACTTTTTCCATTCAGCATTATAAAAGTATAGTTTTAATAATATCAATATTCAGACTAGCTTTGCTAAACTTCAGATCTTCTCAATTTTACTAAAATAGCTCCAACTAGTGAAACAAACATTCAGTCACATCTCTCAATTGAAGTGTTCTAGTGGCCTCCAATGGCAAAAATTATGCACTGCAATATGACCATGATCACTATGATCGTTTGTGCAGAGAGGAAAAAATAAAAAAATTTCACTTACACCAATATACTTCAGTGCTGGACCAATATACTCCCTTTGTGAAACCCTTATTCACTGTCTCAAATAGCCATTGCCATTATAAGTGGCTGGCCTGTAATCAGTAATAGAACAGCCTCATACAGGTCAAAAACAACCCATATAACACCAATAAAATGGAAGGATGAAAATCAGTAATTGTAGGAACATGAGAATATAGGGACAGAAATAGGCCACGCAGGCCCTTGAACCTGTTCCGCTATTCGGTTAGGTAATGGTTGATCTGTTGATAGATCGACTTTATCCTTTGCTCCAAATCCCTTGATGCAGTTACCAAAGAATATATTAATCAGTCTTGAGAAATTCAATTGACTTAGCTTTCACATATCTTGAGGGGAAAAAAAAGGAGTTCCAGATTTCCACTGCCCATCGTGTAAAGAAAACGCTTTGATTGGCCTAATTCCAATCATAAGATGATGTCTCTTTGTTCCGAATTCCCTCAAAAGGGGAATTATTGTTCATCCCTAATTGCCCTTGTCCAGAGAGCATTTAAGAGCCAACCTCTGGAGTCACATGTAGGCCAGATTTCAGTTCCCTGAAGGATATCAGTGAACTATATGGGATTTTATGACAATGGTTTCATTATCATATCAGACTTTCAATTCCAGATTTTTACTGAATTCAAATTTCACCATCTGCCATTCGAATCCAGGTCCCAGAGCATTACCCTGGGTCTCTGGAATACCATTCCAGTGACAATGCCACTACCCCACTATCAAATCCTATTATTATTTTAAAACACTGCAATTAGACCATCCTTCAATAAATCTAACATAAGTAAATAAAAACTAAGTTACGCAGCCCTTTAATCCCCAACATCATTTACCAGAATCTTGCCTGGTGTTATGACATGGCAGATGTGTGCCAGGCAGATCAAATCCACGAGGGAAACTTGACCACGCTATCATACCAGTTTTGCAATTTGTATTTATTTCAAGTTGCATGTCCTGAATTCAGAAGTAATATGTCCACCGAGAGATTTTTTTAGAAAACTAAATTAAACATTAACTAAAGAAAAGACTTTGACCACACGCATAGATCTATAAATTACTTCTATAACAGCTCCTAAAACCCCTAATTAATCTGGCTTCCAGTTACGCCCCCGTTAAGGCAACAGTAAAAAAAAAATATAGATTTTAAATTGATTCCGGCAAGTTAACACAGTACCTTGGACAGTAGAATTTAAAGTGACTTTTCCCAGCTTCGGTTTCTGTAGACAGCAGGATTAATTCACAAATACTCAAACTTCTGGTGGATCTTACAATGCTTTACCTAACACATAGCCTCATTTTCTTTTATATATGTTTTTCCCATTTTAACGTAAATTCCATTGTTCCCATATATCTTTGGAACTTTACCTTTCTCATAATATAAATCTTTTTCATGTTGTCACTATATTGTTAATAAACCTTGAGAAAAATAAACACATTCCTCAGCTTGCTTGTTTAGCTGTTTGTCAACAGACTCAGATCCCTTTGAAAACCAAATCCCCTTTCATCTATCTACAAATGTAAATTCCCTTTACATGCTAAGACCCCAACATGTTTGCTCATTAAAATATTAAAGGTACTTCTACACCTTACTTCTTTTGATAACTTCAACCTACAGTCTACTTGGCTACAAGATGCAATTAAAATCACACACAAACTATCCAAACCCCACTATTAACCTACTTTTACAATAAATCACAATAACGTGATGAGAATTATTATACTTTTGTGACACTGGGATGAGGGATTAGTTGCATGGGTAGACTGGAGAAGGTGGGGTTGCTCTCCTTGACTTTTACTGCTTTAAGAGGAGATTTGATAGATGTGCTTCCCATGGCTGAAGGAGCAATAACCAGAGGGCACAAATTTAAGGCAACTGGTAAAGGAACCAGAGGCAACATGAAGAAAAACTTATTTGACATAACGAGCAGTTAGGATTTGGAATGCACTGTCCGATAGGGTGGCGGAGGCAGGTTCAATAGTAATGCTTAAAAGGTAATTCGATAACTGCTTGAAGGAAAAAAAAACTGGAGGGATATGGGGACAGAATGGGGGAGTGGGATTAACTGAATTAATCTTACTTGCACTGGCACACACTCGATGGACTGAATGGCCTCTTGCTGAGCTGTACTGATCTATGATTCTATCTTTCTGGTGATTTTTTTAAAATATTCATTTACAGGATTTGGGCATTGTTGACTAGGCCAGCATTTATTGCCAATCCCTACTTGCCCTCGAGGTGGTGGTGGTGATGAACTGCCTTCTCGAACTGCTGCAGTCCCTGTGGTGTAGGTACACCCACCGTGCTGTTAGGGAGGGAGCTCCAGGATTTTAACCCAGTGACAGTGAAGGAACGACAATATATTTCCAAATCAGGATGGTGAGAGAATTGGAAGGAAACTTCCAGCTGGTGGTGTTCCGATGCATCTACTGCCCTTGTCCTTCCAGATAGTAGTGGTCATGGGTTTGGAAGGTGCTGCCTAAGGAGCCTTGGTGAGTTTCTGCAGTGCATCTTGTAGATGGTACATACTGCTGCTGTTGTTTGGTGGTGGTGGAGGGAGTGAATGGGCTGCCAGACAAGCGACTGCTTTGCTCTGGATGATGTCAAGCTTAGAGTGTTGTTGGAGCTGCAACTCATCCAGGCAAGTGGAGCGTATTCCATCACACTCCTGACTTGCACCTTGTAGATGGTGGACAGGCTTTGTGGAGTCAGGAGATGAGTTACTTTTTGCAGCTTTCATCTCTCACCTGCTCTTGAAACCACAGTACTTATATGGCTAGTCCAATTCAGTTTCTGGTCAATAGTAACCCCCAGGATGTTGATAGTGGGGAATTCAGCGATGGTAATGCCATTGAGTGTCAAGGGGTGATGGTTAGATTTTGCCTTGTTGGAGATGATCATTGCCTGGTACTGGTGTGGTGCAAATATTACTTGCCACTTGTCAGCCCATGCCTGGATATTTGTCTCGGTCTTGCTGCATTGGACATGGATTGCTTTAGTATCTGAGGAGTCTCAAATGGTGCTGAACACTGCAATCATCGGTGAACATCCCCACTTCTGACCATATGATGGAAGGAAGGCCATTGATGAAGCAGCTGAAGATGGTTGGGCCTAGGACACTACCCTGAGGAACTCCTGCAGTGATGTTCTGGAACTGAGATGATTAACCTCCAGCAACCATCATCCTTTGTACTCTACCCCCTCCAAAGCCAAGTACATCTTCACTGAGCTACAGCGCCCAGTACTGATTGCAGCACTCATGTCTGAGCAAGGTTCTATACAACTGAAGCTTCATTTCCTCACTTTTGCATTCCAGTTACTTGAGATAAGGCCAATTGGGGTCTTGGCCTTTCGATTACCTTGTGTACACTTGTACCAGCTTCCAGTTTCTCAACATTAGGAAAACATTCCAAATTGTCTTTCTCAAACTGAAATTGAATAACACTTTCCCACACTGATGTTCATGTGCCATAGTTATGCCCATTCACTTAATCTGTCTATGTCCCTTTGTAACTTCTAGCTCCTATTAATAAAACTACTAAGCCTCCTAACTCAGTATTAACTACACACTTAAACAACTCTTGGTCATTCATCCAAATCATTGATATCTATTATGAAAAACTGAAGCACTGCTGCCTATTCTCAAAACTCTAAGTGAGCATGTGAAAAAAAAATCATGCCCATAAAAATCCTAATCACCAATTATACATGTTTTCCATTGGCAATTTGTACTTTAATTGCTTTGCAGGATTTTGAAACAATAGACAACTAAATTAAAAGACGCAAGGTCCAGCTTCTGTTCTTTGATGCAAATCATTACCACTCATTTAGCTTAATGCCCGCTCGACACACTGCAGATTCAGGTAAATATCTTGCACTAAACAGAGAACTGAAGAATCTCAATGCAATACGCTAACCAGCCTTCTTTCAGTTGTTAGTTATGTATTTTCAATTTTTACTTCAAATTTCCAGCTTTCCCATCTCTAATCTTGATGGAGTTTTATCTTGTTGGGAAAGGCAGAGGCAAGAAAAATATCATTTTATGATCCAGGTTCTACATCTACATAAAGAAAATATAAATGAACTATAATTTTCATGCCCTTTAGTACCTTTTGCAACAATTAACTTCCACTGACAATGTGTGAGCCACTGCTGGAAAAATATAATGTCCAATAATATAAAAACATAATTATTAGAGCACAGAACGTGTGGGATGCTCATTTAGCACATACAATGAAGTGGTGCCAAAATTCTCTTCCAATGAGGTAGAAAACTATTTAAAAAACAAGGGGTGAGAAATGGGATTGACTGTGAAATGGCATCCATGGTGTGTGCACACACATTTGGGATGGTTCACGGCAGATGCAATATTGGAGAGAGCATTGCCGCACACAGTGAACTTCTGCTAGATGTAGAGCAGCCAATCAGCGTGCAAAGCTGATGAGACATCAACTGTGTCATTTTGGAGCTCATTGCTCCAGCCAACATCCTCTCAACCTCACACAGCTGAGCGTGTATTCAGTGCCAGGGAGGACCCCATCCAGCATTATTTAAAGGGGTTATCAACTAAGTTGCTGCTGATTGATTTATTTTTCTAGCTGTTGCTTCAATCCCACAAGTGTTTGGTGCTTTGTACAGTTGTTTGAGGTTCCAAGCGTCTCCAGGGGGTGGTGCGGCAGAAGCTGAAGGAATCTTTGGTGACTTAAGGATTCCTGCACAAACCAGCTGCTCCAGATATGAGAACGATAGTAGGCCTGAAATATAGCCTGAATTAGAGAAAGGACATAAAAACAGAAAACTTTGGAACCTGAGCTCTCCCATATCATGCTATTCTTAATAATACTCAATAAAAGTGGAAATTTTAATCATGTGTGATTGCGCCATTCTTCAATGTTTCCCATGTCAAATTCACTTCCTGAATGACTGTCAGCACCTACTGCACTCATAACATAACTGTCCTTTAAGAGGTACAGTCTGGCTCGAAATGGTGCTAGCCACTCACGATATTGGTCCTCTGCTGATGCACGCAGCCAAACAACACATGTTAAGCACTGGCTGAATGCTGAAATCAGTAGGCATGCTGCTTGCATGGCAAATAACAGGTGTGGGTTAATCATACATCGTGATTCCTGTGCCCATTTTTGGGAGGTATTGCATTTAACCCCCAAGATGACTTATACAGAGTAAAATTCCTCTGCCCACCAAATTTGTACATTTATCAAACTTCTCAAATGGTTTTGAGGATTTACCTAGTTAGTTCAACACGACACACCATCCCATACGAGAACCACCCACTCCTTAAAACAGCAGCGTAATTTGAAGTACCTATTATCTACTGATGTAAATGTAGCTCAGATTGAACATAAATCCTGGTTTTACTTAGCATTCTGCATAGGCCACTAGCTTTCTCAGATTTGTAAAATAACAATTAATAGAATACAGCTTATTCAAACTATATGGCAACAGATAAACAATAATAATCAGATTCTGTGACTGAAAACAATTGAAGTTTATAGCATACAAGGGGGGCATTTGGCAATTCTTTGCTTTCCTAATTGTTTCAATGGGTATAGAATTACAAAAAAGATATTAATGGATGCAGTGAATGGGAGAAAAACAATGGCAAATGGATTTTGATGTAGGCAAGTTATTCTTTCATAGAATGTGAGCATCATTGACAAAAATCAGCATTTAATGCCTCTAATTGTCCTCGAAATGGTAGTGATGAATTGCCTTCTTGAATAGCTGCAATATTTGTAGTGAATCCCACACTGCTCATAGGGAGTCCCAGGATTTTACTCAATGACAATGAAGGAATTGCAATATATTTCCAAGTCAGGATGATGAGATGAGCAGGTGATGTTGCTGTACACTTGCTGCCTTCTAGTTGGCAGAGGTCACAGGTTTTTTAAGTTCTGCTGAAGAAGCCTTGGCAAGTTGCTGCAGCAGACCTTGTAAATGATGCAAAGCAGACATGGTGCTCCAGTGGTGGCAGGAATGGAAGTTTAAGCTGCTGCATGGGATGCCAATTAATCAGACTGCTTTGTCCTGGATAGTGTCAAGCTTCTCGAGTGTTGTTGGAGCTACACTCATGCAGGCAAGTGGAGGGTATTCCATCACACTCCAGACTTGTGCTTTGTAGGTGGTGGAATGGCTTTGGGGAGTCAGGATGCGAGTTACTCCCACCCTTTGACCTGCTCTTGCAGTCATAGTATTTATGTCTAATTACTGGTGGTTGGTGAATCTAGGACAAGCTCTAAAAATTAACCACAGGGCTTTTCTCCTACAAACAGAACTTTGGAGCTCTCTTTTGCAAACAGCAGTCGATGCTAGGTCAATTGTTAGATTAAAGTCTGAGATCGAGGCATTTTTGTTAATCTTAAAGGCATATCAGACAAAGGTTGATGTGTTGGATTTTCATCTCCTCAAAGACAGGAATTGGCTTGTAAAACACAGAATATAGTTTTTTCTTTTGCAGGAGAAACAATTTTCCTAATACTTCCCAACCCCACACCCTTTTCATGTAGCGTTTTTGCAGATTGAGAAAGCTTCAGGTGCAAAATGTAAAACGCACCTCTTCAGATGTTCCCATTGTGAGGGCCACAAAAAAAATTGCATTTCCTGCCCATACTATTTTCGTGTCTTGGTGCATTCAAAATAAATGCACATCCTTGGAGAGATTGTTACTACTGGGGAAGCCTGCGGAGGAGTCAGGAATATGCTGGCAGGTAAGTATAAAATGTTTTGACATCTTAAATTGTCACTATGAGATGTTGTATTGTAATGTGGATGTGTTTTTAATGCAGTGACTCATCATAGGGCTCTGTCCTACAAAGGTGAGTTGACCATTACATTACAGAATTGTGCATGTGTTGCAATGCATTAGAGCAGAAAGTGCCATAATGCATTCATGAATGTGGAAAAATGTGTTGGTAAACCCTCCCATCATGTTTGGTTCTGTGAATTAAATGTACAGACAGCTGACTTTGAAATCCACCACCCCCACTGTTGAATGTTAAAAAGTAAGCACCTGCTCCCCATTAATTGTCAGACAATCTGCTTCAAAATGGAAAGGTAATGTCATCTATTCTTTCCATTTCAGGGTCTTTTGACAGTAATGATTTGTTTTGATAGCTCTGGCCATTATGAATGCTTGACTGAGTTTCAAATGCTACAAATATCTTAAGCTCAGCAGGTGGACTATTGACAAAACTACTCAGAGGAATGACTGACAGTTTAAATAGGTTGTAATAACATTCTTCCTTTGGTGCAGTTGAGTACATGGCTGTTTGTTTATGCAATTAAGGGGATGAATTTTTTTTCTGTGGGAGTACAGATTTTTCTTTGCAGTATCAATGACAGATTTCTGAATGAGAGTTTTATAGATTGTCACAGGTCTCATTTTTTTTTTTTTACACCTGCATTTAAAAGAATTCACATAGTTATTGTATGGCTCCTGAGCACTGTACAGACTGGATAACGGTAAGTGACTAGGTACGAGATCCGGGGGGATGGGGGGGGGGGGCGTTGCTCTGAGCAGGTATGAAGTGGTATGGGTGGGCAGTGGGAGGCGAGGGTGACATTTAGGAGGCATTGATACAATTTTGGGCTGCTGTCTCCAAGAACTGAGGCGGGCCTTCCAACTAGCCTGCCTCTGCACCCACACTGTCCTCCCGCTGCATTGCAGCTTGAAAATGGCGCTGCAAGCCTAAACTCTGCTGGGACCACAACTATTTACAATCTATATCAATGACCTGGATGAAGGGATCAAATGTATTGTAGCCAAATTTGCTGATGATACAAAGATAGGAGAACAAGTTGTGAAGAGGATACAAAGAGTCTGCAAAAAGGATATAGATGAGTTAAGTCAATGGGCAAGAAATTGGCAGATGGGGTATAATGTGAGAAAATGTGATGTTGTCCATTTTGGCAGGAAGAATACAAAAGCAGAATATTACTTCAACGGAGAGGGACTGCAGAACGTCGGGTACAGAGCAACCTGGGTGTTTTTGTACATGAATCACAAGAAGTCATCTTGCAGGTACAACAATTAATGAGGAAGGCAAATTAAATTATGGCCTTTATTACAAAGGGAATGGAGTATAAAAGTAGGGAGGTCCTGCTACAACTGTACAGGGCACATCTAGAATACAGTAGTAACTTAATTTAAGGAGGGATATACACTTGCATTGTAATCAGTTCAGAGAAGGTTCCCTAGGCTGATTTCTGGATTAAAGGGTCTGCCTCATGAAGAAAGGTTGAGCAGGTTAGGCCTGTACTCTTGAATTTATTGAAGCATACAAGATTCTGAGGGCACCTGACAAAGTCAATGCTGAGAGGCTGCTTCCTCCTATGCGGGAAATCTTGAACTAGTTTCAAAATAAGGAGTCTCCCATTGGAGAGAGATGAAGAGGAATTTCTTCTCACAGCGGGTCATTGGAATTCTCTTCTCCTACAAGCAGTGGAGACAGATTTTTGATTGACAAGGGAGCCAAAGGTAATGGGGCGGGAAAGAGGAGAAAGAGTGCAAGCAAGTAGGTAGAGTTAAGGCTACAGTTAAGTCAGTCATGATCTTATTGAATGTAGAGCAGGTGCGAGAGGCTAACAGGCATACTCCAAATCCCATCTCTAAGGTTACGAAAACACAAAAATCCTGGGCAAAGTCAGTGAAGAATCAGATGTATGTTCGGGAGGTCGGTAAAGGGCCTGACGCATGTTTCGCACACTAACATGAAAATTCCCTTCATGGAGTTAGGTCATAAATCAGCCATGATCACAATGAATGGCAGAACAGGCTCGAGGGGCTAAATAGCTTACCCCTGTTCTGATATTCCTAATTCTACAGACAATATGAATATAGAGTAATTTGGAAAAGAGTAAGGCGATACCAGACATTTCCACTGTGTGTGGCATTTGATCAGGCAGCTCAAAGAATACAGTTCAATGATTTATCAGGCACACCAGTGCACATGGGGCCAAATTAAATGAGGCAGCTTGGATCCCCCCAGGAAGAACAGCCGTCCTGCAGTCCTTTAATGGCTAATTGGCTGGGAGGTGGGATTTCCAACCCTCAGGGACAGGAATCTAGCTTCGGAGAGCTGCTGGCAAATCAGAAGCCAGCAGCTCTCAAGTACTGCTGCCATGAGCGGTGGCCACTGCCAGTTCTGCACTCAGAATTTGAGATGACATTCAGCAGTGGCTTGGAACATTTAAGTATCTGGGGGCTGGGGTTTTCGAAATCATGGAGGGGAGGGGTGGGGGAAGACAGGATTCTGGGAAGGTTATACCTTGCGGGGTGGGGGGGGTAGCAGCACCAAGGAACCCAGGGGGCCACAATGAGGGACACCTCCATGCCCACGCAGGGAGTCCTCCTAGGTTGCCCACTTGGCCTGGGCCTCTCACCCCACTGGTTTAACTGCAGTGGGGGATGAGCCATTTAAGTGGGCATTACTTATCCACTTAAGGGTCTCGATTGGCCTATGTCAGGCAGGCTGCCTGATGCCACTCCCACCGCTGGTAAAGCTGAGGTAGAGACAGGAGCAGCCAGGTAGGTGGGCAGGCACCCATTGAATACAATGTGCTCACCCCACTCCATTTACACCCACCAGCAGGGGAGCATTATACAGCATGGCAGGGGGCAGGGTGAAAAATGCATGGCAGGTATGCAATGGGGGAGGGGAAGGCATCAGAAGAAGGGCTGGGATGGGGATGACATGAGGGGGATGAAAGGAATCAGATGGATATGGCATGAGAGGGATGCCATGGGAAAGATGGAATGGAAAGCAGTACTGCTTCAATAAAGATACTAAATTCACCATAATAAATGTTTGATGGGTCTCTACTGGTTTAACGCAATTAATTTATTTTAAACATGCAGACAAGTAATTGGCAGAAGCAGTCATGGCAACAGTGGGCTAAATTGTACTGCAGGCTTTGGGATCCTGATATCAGGACCAATGGAGGGCTTCAGCCTGCTCTTGTCAAGAGCCGGGCCAGCAGAGCCATTTTCCTGGAGGTAATCCTCTTGATGGCTCATTGGGGTCAGGGACACTGCCTTCCCTGCCCACAGTTCCCTCTTTGGAGAACGGAACCTCTGGCTCGATAGCCCTCCAAACTGGTGATAGGAGGCCTCGTCCATGAAGCTACGCAGGCTGGGGGTGGTGTAAGGAAAGGGGCTGCTCCACTGCTAACGAAATGCAGGCATGTGAAAAATCACCCTGATTGGAGCTTCAATTACTTGAATTTGCTACCACCTTCTCTGAGCAGGAAGCCAATGCACATAATGCCCCACCCTCAGGAGACTTACCCAACAGCGGAAATGCGGCAGGAAGGTGTCCCAGCATAGCTCCCCACGATTTTTCCCCCATTCCCGCCTCCTAGCCCACCACCCTAGAGCCAGAAAAAACTCTGCAAGTTGCAGTTGTCTTAGAACAATCAACTCATTCCAGACTTACCAGTTTCGTTGGATGGATGGCTAAGGATTTTTGACAGCTGACAGTTCATCAAAAATTAAAAGCATGAATTGATGAGAAAATGCATTATGATATGAATTCTAACCAGTGATCCAGTGGTTACCGTTGCCGCTAACGGCATGTTACAGCCCCAGTTCACCTTAATGCATCTATGAACAGAATGGAGTGTCAGCCACCTTTGTAAAACAACAACCTTGATGAGCAACTGCTTTTCTTAAAACATGGTGGATAGTTGGTTTCCAACATAACTACAGGTAGTGATATCACTGTACATCAGTCAAACATTTACTGATACACCCTATTCTTTGGGTGGTTGCTTGGGTGTGCAAAATGGGTATGTTGGGAAGGAAGAATCTTTTACATGTAAAAGAATATTGGAGTGAAAATGTACAGGTCATGGAATGAGCAGAATGATACCAATATTAAAGCAACTAGGTATTTGACAGTCAAACCGAGGAAGTGCTTAACTGTATTAAAGCTATACTTGGAATAACATCTACAATTTTGGATGTAATTTTGAACCTGTACAATTATTTTGATGGGCCACAATGGTAATACTGCCTTCATGCTTCAAGGGTATCGGTGTTAAGGAAAGTGAGTTTGGAGCAACTGAGATAATTCTGAAGTTCAGATTTACAAGCCATCTAGATGAAGTGAAAGAGATTAAATAATAAAAGCAAAGAATATTGGGAGTTACAAAATTATTTATGTGAGCAATTGATAAAATTAAAACTTAATACCTGTATTGCATGAAACACAATCTTTTAGCCTATGAGATACATACATTAGAAGAAAGAGTATGATGGTTAAAATTTAGAGGAGCAATTTAAAAAGGAGAAAACTATTAAGATAAGCAGAATGTTCCTTCCCAACCCTATCCCCTCACACCCCTCCCCAATTTTTGGTCACTGCTGGGTCTTTAATTCTCTTTTGGTAATGCTTTTCTCGGCATAGTCTTGAAGAACGATTAAATTTAAATAATATACTGAATCTATATTACACTTACCTTCTGTTTTTCATCTTCATAGACTGCTTCATGCACACAGCAAGCAAACAGAGATGTAGGAAGGTTGCTCAACTCCACACCCTGGGAATCCAAACTGTCATAGTTCTCAAAGATCAGACCTTCTTGATCATTGTCACAAAGGTTGGAGTGGTTTGAAGTCTCAGGCCAAAGCTGCGCACTCTCTCTTATCATTGTGTCACTGGCTGAATTGTTCTCATATAAAAACCCTTATTAAAAAGGCACCAAATTTAAAATACCCACCTAAAAAGAGAAAATACAACTTAGAGAAGAGTAAAAATTGTGATAAACCTTTTCCTACTTAAAACTGAAGATGTTTTATACAACCCACTTACACAAACAATTTCATATTAGAAACCAATTTTCTATCCAAGCCATTTCAAAAAAAGTCAGACAAGACAGTATTCAAGGTAACCTAAATTCCGATATAGTTAAACACAGTGACAACATTATGTCTAAGTAACATTGTATTTGGAAGTGTCTTGGAAACAGATCAACATGCAGCAAGTTATGATAATTCTTTTAACATTCCTATTAAAATGGGTACACAACATAAAATCAAGAAATAGATTTTTCACATTCAAAATTCATACTTCAACCTAAGCATTTTATTTGATTGATTTTGGTCTAATAATGGCTGCAAACCTCTATTACAACTCACCCCACTTGGGTCATGTAAAGATATTTTCTAAGATTAAAACACATCACTATTATGACAAACTCATTCTCCCTCAGAGAAAGCACCTGGTCTCTACTGGAAGCTCATACTGAGATCAAAAATGCACAGGTTGTAGCACTCCATGGCAAAATGCATCAGTGCATTTGTATGATTCACAATCCACATGTCTCCAGGTAGCATCCCTTTTTTAAAAAAAACGTGAAAAATTAAACAAACTCTAAACCAATTAAAGCCAAGTAAAACTATTCGGAACGATTAGTTATTGCAGCCCTGAAAAGGTCAACAGCTGTGCCGTGGACATTTATTAACAGGAATTGTTGGATGCATCCTTCAGATTGATGCAGAAGCTGTTGCACAATTCTTATATTGTGTTGTAGTTTGCATGACAGCAGTGCCTCTTTTGAGGATAACTCAAAACGGTTGGACCCATTTCTGGATCTTATCAGAACAGCAGATACAATCCTCAGAAACTAATTGAAATAACGGTTAAGATAAAAAAAGTATTTTTAAAAGCAAACTACAAAAATGCTTTTTGCCCCATGTGCAGCATTTCAAATGCAATCTGTGCCAGAAATCATACATTAATTAAAACGTTTAAACTAAAAATTAGGGAGGGGAAAATAGGAGATACATTTTTTAGGACTAAACTCGACTGCCATTCCTAACGACACTCTTCAATTAAATTAAACAAGGAACAGAAGGTATAAGGTTTCAAATTAATCCCCAGACAAACCTGCAGCAGCTTCACTTGTTCCCACCCTCACGGCACCTTTCGCAGCTCTGGTTGCTAGCGAACAACCTAATGTGACTGGTGAGTTGATTGACATCAATTCCAACCAATCAAAGAGCGAAGAAGTTGGACGTCTTGTTGATGATGTCATTACAGGCGAATCAGGGCCCTGGGGTGGAGCAGGAAGTAGCAGGTTCGGATGAGAAGCAGCAGCAGCATTCTTTGCGTTGCCTGAACTGCTGCCCGTGGTTCAGCCTTCTTTCCTGTCACTTTCTTTCCTTGGGCTGTGGTCCCGCGAAGTTCGAGCTGCTCCCTTATGTTGTGATGGCCTCCACTGAAAATATGTGCAATGATTGCATTTCCCCTTCAGTGTGAAACATTTGCATGGTTACCGAGTTGCTGCGCAACATGAACAAACATTGAAGTCTGGCACAATGGTAGCACTTTTTTCTGAATCAACAGGTTGGGAGTTCAGGACTTGAGCACATCATGTAGGCCTGATTTTTTTTTATTATTCAGCCATGGGATGTGGGCTTCACTGGCTGGGCCAGCATTCATTGGTGAGCTGCCTTCTTGAACCACTGCAGTCCCCATGTGGTGTAGGTACACCCAAATGTGCTGTTCCTTTTTTGTGACTTTCTGAACGTTGATTACAACTGAGTGGCTTGTTAGGTCATTTCAGAGGGCAGAGCCAACCACATTGCTGTGGGTCTGGGGTCACATGTAGGACGACTGATTTCCTTCCCAGAGGGCCTATTACAACAATTGATAATGGTTTCATGGTCATCCTTAATATTTTAATTCCAGATTTTAATTAATTCCAATACCACCATCTGCCGTTGCGAGATTCGAACCCCGGTCCCCAGACCATAACCCTGGGCCTCCGGATTATTAGCTCAGTGACAATACAACTGCGCCTCCCCTGACACTCCGAATAATGCAGCCTTGAGTGCTTGAAGTACCATATATCAGATGAGATGTTAGATTGAGTTGCTACCTGTCTCTCAAGTGCATTTGAACTATTCCATAAATGAAAGACTATCGGCTGGGTTTAATGCAGCCTTTAGCAACAGAAAACATGGAAGCTGGGCCAATTTAATCAGGGGAGACCCCGCATCAGTCCCTTGTCAGCAGGAGGACATTCCCTAATTAAGTTGGAGGGTGGGAGGGGCTGATGTGGGATTCCTGGCTATTGATGGTGGGATGTCAATTAGACTCATTAATAATCATATTGGCACCCATTATCCCAGAGAGTACCACAATTTAGTGGTACCTCAAGGATTTAACAGGAGCCTTATGATTTTTCCGCACACTTGGAAGGCCACTCTGCTACCCTACCAGGCCTTCCAGGAGGTCTCTCTTTATCAGTCACTCTGCCTGATCAGGGTACCCAGAATTGGGGACTGCTGAAAGCCTCTCTTAAGCCCTTGTCTCCGACTCCCCTGTCCTCCTGTCTTGCGACCTCAAGCCTATTCTCACTCACTTTTGTACTGGGGCCCCACAACGTTCCTGGGCTGGCAGCTCTTGGCGAGCAGGTCTTCTGCTGCTGGAGTCCTCAATCATGGGGGAGGCCTGACAGTGGCCATTTTTAAAATTCATTTACAGGATGTCGCTAGTCCAGCATTTATTGCCCATCCCTAATTGCCCTTAAGAAGGTAATGGTGAGCTGCCTTCTTGAACTGCTACAGTCCCTGTGGTATAGGTACACCCACAGTGCTGTTAGGAAGGGAATTCCAGAATTTTAACTCAGTGAAGGAACTGAGATATATTTCCAAGTCAGGATGGTGAATGACTTGGAGGGAAACTTGCAGGTGCCTTCTTGATGTATCTGCTGTCCTAGTATTTCTAGATGGTAGTGGTCATGGGTTTGGAAGATACTACCTAAGGAGCCTTGGTGAGTTTCCGCAGTGCATCTTGCAGATCGTACACACTTTTGCCACTGTTTGGTGGTGGTGGTGGAGGGAGTGAATGTTTGTGCATGTGGTGCCAATCAAGCAGGCTGCTTTGCGCTGGAGGGTGTCAAGCTTCTTGAGTGTCGTGGGAGTGCACTCATCCAGGCAAATGGGGAGGATTCCATTACACTCCTGACTTGTGCCTTGTAGACGGTGGACAGGTTTCGGGAATTCGGAGACAAGTTACTCATCGCAGGATTCCTAGCCTCTGACCTGCTCTTGTAGCCACAGTATTTAAATGTGTAGTCCAGTTCAGTTTCTAGTCAATGTAACCTCCAGGATGTTGATTGGGGGTGTGGGTGGATTCAGCGATGGTAATGCCATTGAGTGTCAAGGGGCAATGGTTAGATTTTCTCTTGTTGGAGATGGTCATTGCCTGGCACCTGTGTGGCACGAATGTTACTTGCCACTTGTCAGTCCAAGCCTGGATATTGACCAGGTCTTGCTGCATTTGGACATGGACTGCTTCAGTATCTGAGGAGTTGCTAATGATACTGAACATTGTGCAATCATCAGTGAATGTCCCCACTTCTGACCAAATGATGAAAGGAAGGTCATTGATGAAGCAACTGAAGATGGTTGGGCCTAGGACACTACTCCTGCAATGATGTCCTGGAGCTATGATTGACCTCTAATAACCACAACTATCTTCCTTTGTGCTAAGTATGACTCCAACCAGTGGAGAGTTTTCCCCTGATTCCCATTGACTTCAGTTTTGCTAGGGCTCCTTGGTGCCAAGTGCTGTCATTCACACCTCACCTCTGGAGTTCAGCTCTTTTGTCCATGTTTGAACCAGGGCTGTAATGTGGTCAGAAGCTGAGTGACCTTCGTGGGACCCAAACTGGGCGTCAGTGAGCAAGTTATTGCTGTGCAAGTGCAGCTTGATAGCACCGTTGATGGCCCCTTCCATCACTTTACTGATGATGGAGAGTAGACTGATGGGGCGGTAATTGGCTGGGTTGGATTTGTCCAGCTTTTTGTGTACAGGACACACCTGGGCAATTTTCCAGATAGCTGGTAGATGCCAATGTTGTAGCCGGACAGGAACAGCTTGGCTAGGAGCGCAGCAAGTTACGGAACACAGTCTTCAGTACTATTGCTGGAATATTGTCAGGGCCCTTAGCCTTTGCACTATCTAGTGCCTTCAGCCGTGGAGTGAATCAAATTAGTTGAAGACTGGCATCTATGATGCTGGGGACCTCCAGAGGAGGCCGAGGTCGATCATCCACTTGACACTTCTGGCTGAAGATTTTTACGAGTACTTCAGGCTTATCTTTTGCATTGATGTGCTGGCTTCTTCACCATTGAGGCCTAATGGCTCTGGATTCTGTCAGACCTCCCCTACAGAACTGATTGGGTTCCCCCCGGCCCCACAAAATCCAACTTGTATTTATACAGCACCTTTCACAATCTCAGGGTGTCCACTTATGGCCAATTAGCTACTTTAGAAGCATGGTCACCTTTTTTTTGAGCATATCTTCGCACACACTTCTCCCTTTGGGGAATAGCGGGACTGTGTTGAAAGGATTCCTGGGCTGATCATCAGCCATCAAAACATGTCATGAATGTTCCCTTTGTGGCTGGCACCGGACTTGCACCCAGAGGTAGGGACACTACCATTGTGCCACAGGATCTCCTTTGGTCACTGTTGGCAATATAGAAAATGTAGCAGCCACTACACCCACTGCAAAATCTCACAAATAGCAGTGAAATAAATGACCAGATCATCTGTTTTTAGGTGTTGGTCGAGGATAAATGTTGAGCAGGACACAAGGAAAACTCCCTTCTTCAGAGAGTGCCAAAGAATCTTCTATATTTAGCTGAAAGGACAAATAAAACCTAAATCTAGCATTCTTATTTTGGGATTTCTCAACAGCCAGTGCTGAAAGGGTTAGTACAGTGGGCGTGGCTTGACTGCATTCCCTGGAATTAATGTGGCTCTGAAACGCAATGGATTTTTTATTCGGCATTGAAGAAAGGAGCCGGTAATCAATTGAAGTGAAACACAGGAGCTTGTGATTGAAGATGTGCAGAATAGGTAAGGTTCCTTTCGGGCGTTCGTGAGCGTTCATTAAAAAGGAATTTAAGGAAGTGAGGGAAGCAAGTGTCAGAAAGTTTTCTAAACCAGCAGGCAAAGTGGAGGATCCAACAAAGCAAATATTCAGTCGGAGCAGCTAAACTTGCAACCAACGCCCTTAGCTCCAAAAGAGCGAAGAGGTCTGCAACTTGGTTAAATCTGATCTTTTCTTCGTTGTACTCTATGTACAAATGCGCAGTTAGATTTCCAAAATCCCCGGCGGAAAAATGTGCTGCACAGTGATCCACGAGGACATTACCCTGAACAAATAAACTCCATGCAGCCAAAACACGCTGATCTCACCAGAGTTAGAACACTGCAGCACGTTACTGCTCAGCACCAAATGTTGGTTAAATGTATGGCCTTTTGGTGAATCTAATACTCCCACTATCTTTATGTAAGGTATAGTTTTTGTTATCATCTATATTTTTGTGTTCAGATTCAGATGGACAATGTTAATGATTATATGACAGATTGACTAAACTATTCCTCAAGTCTGATTTGCCAATACACCTTACTGCAGGAATGAAGATTGCACTCAGCAGGTTCAAAATTAACCAAAGATGTTTTAAATATATGCTATCTGGCAAGAACCTTGTGCCTTTTTGCTGTTTGCAACTAACATTTATATTCTCAGGCTACACTCAGATCATGCCCACAGCAGGCAGTACTTTTTAGTAATAAAAACAAAAAAACTGCGGATGCTGGAAATCCAAAACAAAAACAGAATTACCTGGAAAAACTCAGCAGGTCTGGCAGCATCAGCGGAGAAGAAAAGAGTTGACGTTTCGAGTCCTCATGACCCAAGTTCTGTCGAAGGGTCATGAGGACTCGAAACGTCAACTCTTTTCTTCTCCGCCGATGCTGCCAGACCTGCTGAGTTTTTCCAGGTAATTCTGTTTTTGTTTTAGTACTTTTTAGTATATTGGCTGTACTTTCTAGCCAAAGGGTGGAAAGCAATATCAAGTCAAGGCACATCATCCAGTAGACATTTGGAGCCAGATAGTGAGGTGGTGCTCATTGCAGATGGGCTGCATTAATGATAAGCTATTTCAGCAGCAAAAGGTAAAGGTATGGGTTAATTTGTCAAACGCACTAACATAACAGGAAAATATTAAATAAATTTAAGGCTACTCAAATAACAGCAACTTGCCTTTATATAGCATCTTTAACATAAAACACCCCAAGGTACTTCACAGGAGCATTATAAAGTAAATAAAGATACTGAGTGACATAAGGAGATACCAAGTCAGATGACCAAAAGCTTGGTCAAAGTGGTAGATTTTAAAGGAGGAAAGCAAGGTTGGAAGGTGGAGAGAGAAGTTATAGGGTGGTATTTAATGGAGATGAAGGGGGTCTCCCTGCTGCGTAAAGATGCCAGTAGAAGCCCCGTGTCACTCCTTTAAGGGAAGGTCCTTGGAATTAAGAGCCACTTGACTGGGGGGGCTTTCCCTGGGATCAAGGATCCTGCTGAGAGATGTGGGCCATCTCCCAATGTGGTTCCTCGATAAAAGGCACTCAGAGTTTGATCACGAGACCTGACCTTGGGAAGGGGGCACCCGCTGATAGTACCCCGGCTGCCCTTGCTGCTGACTCCCATCTCCTGTGACCCCAGCCCCTCGATTCCCTCCCAGGTTACATGGTGGGAGGGAGATTGTGGGTTGGGATTGCAGGAGATGGGAATCAGCGGCAATGCTGGTGGGGGTGGCTCTCAGCGGGTGCCCCCTTCCCAGTGTCAGGTTCCTTGATTTAGACACTGAGTTCCTTTGAATGAGGGACCACCCTGGGACCTGGCAAGCAACACCTCATGAGTTTCCTTGTTGTGCTTCCCGCATTTCATGACATTGGGTTAATATCAGTGGCGCGCAGGATGAGGCTCTTAAATGGCATTAATTGCCCATCCACAGGCTGTCCCACCACAGACTTAATGAGGGTGGAGGTGAGAAGGCGGTGGACCTAACACTAAACTTGCAACAGGGGAGGGCATTAAATTCCACCCATAAGGAGGAAATTTCAGAACTAAGGAGCTAGGCAACAGAAGACATGGCCATCAGTGGTCGAATGATTTATATTGGGGATGCTCAAGAGGTCACTATTAGCTGAGTGCAGATATCTGGAAGTAAAGTAGCCTTTATTTGAATGTAAAGCTCCAGTCTGCTGGATCATATATGCCTTTGTTATTTGTGACAACTTAACCATTGTGTGACCCAAGCCATACACTTGCTCTTGATTTGGAAAGAAATTCAACAGTTTTTTTTTCATATTTGCATTTTATTTAAAGTTCTTTTTGCAAATATCAATCAAATCAGTTTCAAACAGTTAATGCAGCCTCTGTTTTGCAAATGATTGGTTAGCGTTTCATGGAATAGCTTAGGGAAGAATAAAAATCAATTAATTGGTGAACTGGAATTTCATATTCATTTATACTTTGAAATAATTGCTGTTATAGGAAGAGAACCTGAGCTCAAAGTAACACAACTTTCGGGTCATGAAATTTGACTCCCAGTAGGGCTTAACATCTGTAATTGTCAGTAGGGTACAATAGATGGGAAGTTTCTTTATAAAGCTTCAAAGAAAGTTGAATTTTCCTTTCTAGAACTAAATATGTTTGAAAGAAATGATCAGATCCTCAAGTAAAGTATGTAGGTCTTTTGCACATCGACACAATGTTTACAATGTGTTTATGCAAAGGGGAAGAATGAGCAATATTCTATTATTCCTTCTGCTAAGAGCTATTTCATCCTTGCAGACCCTGTTTGGCCCTCATGTAAACTTCAATATACTTATAGTAGTAATTTGGTTTAGGTACTGATGGGTCCATAAAGATGCTCTTTGCTATTTTTAGTAGTTTACTGCAAAACCAAAGTTTGTGCAACATGTGTAGTACAACCACGTTATTTTTCATTCTTCAGAGAAAATGTACAGTGTTAGAAGACCTAAACCCAAGGGTCCCTTGCTCCATTTAAGTACTATTTCATTTCATTGACATAAGAGAATTACAAAAAGGAAAAGACCTACTGCTCTATCCAGTCTGTTGCACAGAATTATGATACCTAATGCATCACCTTCACTCTCCAGAGCCAAAAATCCCCTGGCAAACAGGGGTCTATCTCAGCTGTCCTGTACAATGTGCTCCACCCTATTTTTCAGGACCTTTAGATTATTTTAGTTGCATCATTGTCCAGTTTCATGATTCTGTTATAACAATCATGATATTATCTGTTGTCCTACAGCACATTGTCATATTTTGACCTCTTTAGAGTTGAATTTTGTTCAGTCAAATAAAATTGTTTAAATCAATGATTTGTTTAATGGATTTTTGCTGAAAAAAGAGACATGTCTAAACTTTTCATCTTGCACCCACTAGGACACTCACAAGAATGCCTTTATAAGGGGGAAAGCAACAATTTATACTGTATGTGAATTCACCATTGCCCTTCCTCCCTTCTTGAAGCAGAGGGTGATGGTCAAGGGGTGTTTTTGTGACTGGTTGCCTGTGTCCAGTGGGGTTCCACAGGGATTGGTGTTGGGTCCCTTGCTGTTTGTGATATATATAAACAATTTAGACTTGAATGTAGGAGAGTTGATCAGTAAGTTCACGAATGACACGAAAATTGGTGGGGTGGTAAATAGTGAGGAGGATAGCCTTAAATTACAGGAGGATATAGACAGGCTGATCAGTGGCAAATGGAATTTAATCCAGATAAGTGTGAGTGATGCACTCAGTCAGGACAAACAAGGCAAGGGAATACACGATGAATGGTAGGACCTTGGGAAGTACCGAGGATCAGTATATGTCCACCAGTCCCTTAAGGTAGCTGGACAGATAGATAAGGTCATTAAGAAGGCATATGGGATACTTGCCTTTATTAGCTGAGGCATAGAATATAAGAGCAGGAAGGTTATGCTGGAACTGTATAAAATGCTAGTTAGGCCACAGCGAGAGTATTGCATGCAATTCTGGAATCTGCATTATAGGAAGGATGTGTTTGCACTAGAGAGAGTGCAGAGGAGATTTACCAGGATGTTGCCTGGGCTGGAGAGTTTTAGTTATGAGGAGAGATTGGATAGACTGGGGTTATTTTCCCTGGAGCAGAGGAAGGTTAAGCGGGGACATGATTGAGATGTATAAAATTATGAGGAGACATGGATAAGGTAGACAGGAAGGAACTTTTCCCCTTGGTGGAGGGATCAATAACCAGGGTTTAAAGATTTAAGGTAAGGGGCAGGAGGTTTAGTGGGGATGTGAGGAAGAATTTTTTCACCCAGAGGCTGGTAGGAATCTGAAACTCACTGCCTGGAAGGGTGGTAGAGGTAGAAACCCTCATAACATTTAAGAAGCATTTGGATGTGCACTTGCTTTGCCATGGCATTCAAGGCTATGGGGCCTCGTGCTGGAAAATGGGATTAGAATAGTTAGGTACTTGTTTGACTGGCGTAGACTCGATGGGCCGAAAGGCTTTTTACTGTGCTGTAGACCTCTCTGACTATGACTCTATGACCATCAGGGGTGCATGCTCCATGGCAACACCACTTGGCAGCTTCACATACAGTATAAATTGTTGTTTTCCCCTTATATTGGTATTCTTACGAATGTCCTGATGAGTGCAAGATGAAAAGCTTAGACATGTCTCTCTTTTTTCCAGCAATGCTCAAGTTCTGTGCTACCAAATGACCATTGGATTATTGTTATTGAGACTGTTTCTAAGTGGTAGAACTCAGACATTGTCACAGCCTCAATAATTAGCAAATACATAATGGACAGCCATAAAAAGAATTCCTATCCAGGGATGAATAGTTATTAAGAGATAGAAATAATAGAATATTCCTAATTATCTTCTTTTACCCTTTACACAACCATCTAAAATCCTTTATAGTACAGTATAGTATATACGTACAGAAAATTTCTTGCCTCTGAAGCTTTATGCCATAAGGTTTAGTCCCCTTGGTCATTTACTAGCTTACCTGGGAAACAAAGTCAGACTGTGGACTCAGGCTGTTTAGTCTGACCATCCAGTGAAACTGAATGAAATAATACAGCTCTTTTACTATGTGTGAAATGCTGAAAGGCTGGTTTGAGAAAGGAAAAGTTCTAATGCAATGTGTCAGGCTGGACGACAGTGTGAATTTTTTTAGTGTTCTCCAAGGACAGAATAATAATCATAATCGGGATCAGTGCAGAAGAATCAATTCCCTTTCTTAATCAGTTAGATTTTTAAAGATATTTTGCTTTTATTTGTTGTGTTTGGAGGATGGGGCAATCTGGGCTCAACATTTTGCCAGCAGAGTTTCAACTGAAGCAAGATCAGGGCTATATTTCTGTCCTCCGCCTTAATTCTACTTGGGACTCCATGTGTTAGTTTAACAGAACTAACTAACTATTAGGCAATGTTGAATGAGTGCCTAAGAAAGTATGAAAAACTAACAGTAGAATCATCACTATGATGATTACTGATTTACTGCTGTATCGGTATCCAGGGAAAGTGTATTTGCAACTATTCAAAGTATGAACTTTATTCAAAGGTATAGAAGTCTGGGATTTTGCAAAGAAAATTTCTTTTGTTGATCTATTATTGTGATTGGGTTTAGATTTTAGGTATATTTTTTTCAATTACCTGAGAATTCTGACTAAAGCTATTTCATAAGGTTGTGCTATCAAATCCTAACCCACTATAATAGTACACTTGCTTATTTTCATGGGGTAAGTTTTACCAGTTCTTATACCCATTTCTAAATGAAACTTAATGTAGCATAACTCAATTTTAAGGAACAGAAGGGGAAAAAGTGATTGCATTCAACCTGTCTTGCAGAAGTCAGACAGGAACAACGGCAACTTATATTCAGTAATGCCTTTAACATAATAAAACGTCGCAGTCCACTTTACAGGTGTATAATAAAGCAAAGTATGACACTGAACCACATAAGGAGATGACCAAATGCTTGTTCAAAGACATAGGATTTAAGGAATGTCATAAAGGACGAAACCAAGGTAGCGAGGCAGATGGGCGTGGGGAGGGAAGTGCAGAGCTTAGGTCCTAGGCAATGGAAGGCACGGTCACCATTGGTGGAGTGACTCAAGTTGGAGAGACCAGAATTAGACGAGCAGAAAGGTCTCGGAGGATTGTGGGGCTGGAGGAGATAACAGAGACAAGGGAGTGTGAGGCCGAGGAGGGATTTGAAAACAATTATGAAAATTTTGAAATTATGATATTACTTGACGCGGAGCCAAAGTGGATCAGTGATAACACTATCCTGCTCTCCTAGTTGAAAGATGAAGTTTGGCTCTAGGAGGTGTCTGACAAGGTGAATGAAGAACAAATATGTATTAATATAGTTTCTTTCACAACCAATTAAGCATTTTTGAATAGTTGTAATTAATGTAAGAAACATGGCAGCCAGTTTGTGCACAGCAAGATCCCACACATGGCATCATAAATTACCAGATTTTCCAGTTTAGGTTATTTGATGTTTGCCAGGAAAAGAAAATCAGGCCAGGTTTAAAATAAGCATCTGATTCACTATCACCTGTTTCTTTGCCCCACAATAAAAGTTGAAATTATCCCTCCTCCAGCAGAGGAGGAGTTAAAAAGTTTAATGGAGAAGAACTGGCATTGTCAGCCTTATACTAAGCCAAATTATTGCAGTAGTCAGCTAAATGATCATCTAGATTTTGTAGATGACAGTTTATGTCAGCTGGATTTGATTTGAGGAATGTATTGTGGGAAAACATTGGTGGTAGCAGCCTGAGCTTGCCTGGTGTGCAGTTGTTTCATGCCATCACCATCAAAGCATTGCATTTCCTTTGCATGTTGTGGCAAACACAAACATGTTTTCACCATTCCACATCTAAAGAAATTACAACACTGCCCTATCATAGTCCAAAAACCCTTAGGATGAATATCTTCCCACCTGCATTGTCGGTGTCTTACTTGAAATGTTCTTTATTAAGTAGTTCCTTTTGATTTGTGGCTTAAAGTATTTGCATTTGTGGGGCCTTTCATTTCTTAAAGCATTTCACAGCCAACAAATTACTTTTAAAGCACATTCACTGTTACTTTGAAGGCAAATGAAGCAGTCAATTTTTACAAACAAAATTCCACACTCAAGAGAAAGGAGCAGTTAATCTGTTTTGGTTATGGGATGAGTGTTGGTTAGGATGCCAGGAGAACTCCAAACTATCCTTTGGAAAAAGTCTACCTAAAAAGGCACAGAATATCTATAATTATGAGGTTTATAAGATTGTTTTGTTTTAGGACTGTCTTTAATTTAAGGTAAAATGAATGTTCTGAAATCTGCCTGACAGCAAGCCTGGGTAATTTGATTGTTAGAGATTAAAGGGGGCCCAGAGTGTTTTACTGGGAAAAAGGTGCAAGGTGTTTACATTTGGAGGTTATGGCCTGTGTGCTAACAGTGGATCTCCAAGGTCCCAGAAAAATGTTGAGAAAGTTGGGTTGTAAACACTTGTGCTTTAAACTGTCCATTTACTTCCAAGATAAAAGAGAGTTGGAGTCTCAAGAATGGCTAATCAGCATCTATACCTGGACACAAGGCCCATGTAATTCACTTTGGTGAACCTCATGGTGGTTGATAGGCTTTGAGGTGGGAAGGGTACTGAAGAAGCCATTGTGATATCAGGTTAGAGGCTTTCCTAGAACATCACTGACTATCGCAGACAGGTTAATCTGCCAGGATCCAGGAGAAGAAGAGTAGCCAAAAGCAGCAAGACATTGTGATTCATTGCACAGGAATGCGGGTGGGAGCTGATGCTCAGATCAGAAAGACTAGATTCATGAGGAGTTAAAATGAGGCAGGAAGATTTGCTTTTAGCTTTATCTAGAGAAAGAATTCTCCAGGAAAACTTGCACGGTGAGATGCAGTTCTGGAGTTAAAAGTTTCCAGGCTGGGAAAGGAAAAGATTGGAAGTAAATCCTCAGGAGCTAAGACTGATTTTGGACTGATTCTGTGAGAATTGAATGTCTACTTAAAGGACATCATAAAGTATTCCTGTGAAGTGCATTTTTTCAGTGTGCTATAAAGGGAGAAGTTCTGTATTGTGTTTTAAAGTATAAGTTGCCTACAAAAATAGTGTTTAGTCAATAGTGTTTTAGTTGGTGTTACAGTAGAACTCTTAAAACATCAAATTGTGTCATCCTTTTGGCTATTAACTGGAAGTTCAAATTTCTTTTAAAGTTAACAATCTCTACAGGAATCGCAAATGTCTTGTTGGTAGAACTCCCTCAGTATCATACTGAAAAGTCAACCAAATTATGTGTTCAATCACAAACAAAAAACAAAAAATGCTATAAAAGTTCAGCAGGTCTGTGCAGGCAGCATCTGTGGAGAGAGAAATGGAGTTAATCTTTCAAGTATGATTCTCTTTCAGAACTCAGTTCTGAAGAAGATATGTGCTCAATTATGTTGTGTTGGAACCTGAATGTACAACTTTGTGAGGTGACTGCTGTTACATTAGTTACAACAGCAACAACTTGCATCTATCAAGTGGCTTTTAACATAGTAAAACATCCCAGATGCTTCACTGGACCATTATTGGACAAAAAAGATTCATCTCATCATAAAAGGAAACATTAGGACAGGAAACCCAAAGCTTGACTAAAGAGGTAGGTTTTAAAGAGCATCTTAAAGGTGGTAAAAAAAAGATGGAGAGGGCTTATGGAGCGAATTCCAGAGATTAGGGCTTAGACAGATGTTGGCACAACTGCCAGTAGTGTCAAGAATGAAGTGGGAGATGCATAAGAGGCCATAGAGAAACACAGAGTTCTTGGAGGGTTTTAGAACTGAAGGAGTTTAAAGAACAAGGGTCTGCAGAGCAATTTCAAAAGGAGGATGATAATTTTAAAATCGAGGCATTGGTGGATCATGAGCCATGGTGGTTCAGCAAGCATGGGGGTGATGGGTGGATGGGACTTGGTGCAATTTAGAATACATGCAACAGAGTTTTGGCTGAGCTTCAATTTATAAAAGTTGGAAGGAGGAATACTGGCCAGGAGAGCAGTGGAATTGTTGAGTCTGGAGGTAACAGAAGTATGGATGAGGGTTTCAGCAGCAGACAAGGTAGGGTCAGAGATGGGCAGTATTATGGAGGGAGAAGTAGATGGTCTTGGTGATTGACTGGATATGGAGTCAGGAGCTCAGCTCAGGATTCAAAAGGGCTCCGATGTTGTGAACTGTTTCACACTCTGTGTTTTAATACAATTTTGCCCAGCACTTTCTCCCCTGATGTTTTAAACGTATTTATCACTTTATGAGATTGGTTTTACTGCTTCAGAATTTGAAAAACAAAGAATTTCACATTAAGTTATATAGAATCAACCCAACATGTCGTAATGTAGAGATAGGCTGGCAAAGCAGGGACAAAGATTAAATGAACACAATTAGGAGGAAAAGTTGACATGTTTGAGGGGGTCATTGTCATTGCATTTGTGCAGTGCTATACCACATGGTAAACCAGATGATTTCAGGACTTTTTAAAAGCTGTTAGTTTCCTTATGCCCTGTAAATAAATCATGTGTGTCCATAAAAGTACATCACTTGCATTTTACAAAACTACATTAACAATCCCTGTACACATACGCTCGCTCACGCATGCCTTCATTCCTTCTCCATAGAGGAAAAGAATAGTATCGAGTGTGTGTGTTGTAGATATGAAATTGGGAGAAACAAACAAAAGCAATAAACATCATGGTTCACTTGCAGTAATGGACTCTGCATTATAAAAGAGAATTGAGGCTTGGCCAAAATAGCCAAGTGGTTATGGTACTGGGTTTGTAACCCCAAGATCAAGAGTTCAAATCTCACAATGGCAAACGATGAAACAATATAACTTCATCTGAAACAGATGGAAATGTGTGTTTGTACTCGAAAGAGTTACAAAGGAGCAAGTGCTCAAAAGAGTTATAAAAGAGAATTGAAGTCAATTAACTGAAATGAGTTAAAGACTGCCGGCAACCATTACTATTTACATAACATTTAAAGCAATGAAAACTATTTGTTCAGGGTTTTAAAATGCTTAGCAATTGTCAAAACGAACAAGAATGCACAGATCTACCAATAACATTTTTTACTTCAGCAAACACTCCCTTCTCATTCAGACCTGAATTGTAAATCCATTATGTAGGGAAAAGTCTTCCAAATGCAACATTCTTTTACCAAAAACTCACGGAATTAAAAACCCGTAGAGAATATGCACCATCATTGTACTTTAAGAGTAACTACCAAGGATACTCTGGTTCTGTGCATGTTCATATTTCCTAAAACATGTGATGTTCTTTTATCTTTTTGGCTCGGTTACCTTCTGTAGGGATAGGCGTATTGTGAAAGTTAAAAGTTTTAATGTTTCACATGTTGCTTCAATGGCCTAAAATATATTACAAGCTTCATCACAGCAAATAATAACAACTCCATCAAGCAGAGCCACACTTAGAATAAACTATTAGATTTTTGGGACAGAATTTTTTAATAAAATGGATTTCAAATGCAACTTATAGGGCGGAATTTCCCATGGTGGAGACCGGTGGTGGACGGGATAGTCGGCGTGATTCCCGCTGGGCAGTGGGGCAAGTGAATACGTGCGATCTTCCGCTTTTGAGCTTATTCCTTATACATCTGCGAGGAGCTTGGTGAATTTTGTGGCGAAATGGGCAGGAAGTCTCACACCCTGCCATTACCTCATGGAGTTAAAGGTCCTGGCACCATATTTAAATGGCGCCTGGACAGATATTCATTCACTGCAGGCCAGGAGCTCCGCACTACTCCTCCAGAGCCCTTCTGGCCGCAGCTCGTACTGGAGAAGTTTGCAAATGCGAGTAACCACCTCTAACATTGCCTTTCGCACATCTCTAGATAAGAGCAGCACCAGTGATTGTGTTTGGGCCAATGCTCGCCATTGCAGTGGCCTCTGTTCGTTGGGGGGTTGGGGGGGGGGGTGGGGGGGGGGGGGGGGGCAGGAAACATGCTCAGTGCCAACTAACAGCCCATTAAACTCCTAAGGAAGCTTGTTAAGGAGCCCGTCCAGTGGAGAATACAGTTTTCAACGATGAATTCTGCGAACCTGAACAGTCTGGTGCATGGGGTCATTTAAAGTCTGGGGCCAGTTAAAGTTTATTTGTCTTTGCTTTTTTTTTACCTCTATTTCCGGAACCTACTTGGACCACTTCAAGCGTTCTTCCTTCGTGACCCCTTTGCAGCCCCATCCATGCTGCTGGCCCATGAGGAGCTGCCTGCCCTCTATGGCAAGGCAATGCTTGCTGGCACTAGGCAGCTCCCGCCTCCTGGAGACACAAGGCCCCTCTAATTGGGCACTGAGCTCGCCTCCTGGCCAATCAAGTTATTTGAATCAAACAATGTGTTGTGAGATTGACCCAGGTCAGTCACAGGGTAGATATCTGGAATTCATCTGGGCGTCGAGTTCTCAGCCATGCTTTGAAAACCTGGCCCATACAATCTAATGATTCACTTGTATTTTTTTTAAGCCATCATGGAGTGTAAAGCTGAGATCAAGAGAAGATCCACTTTTGTACAAGGATATTGTCTTTCGATCCATAGGATTTTTGTATTTTCCAGTATTTGCAATTTATTTCTGTTGCTGCGTGCCAGTATCAAAATGCTGAGCAGGATTTTCCTTTGTGGTGTGGGTCCCAACCCCACACCATGGGAAGAATTTTCCCGTTCACGAGGCCTGGAGGCGAGGCCTGCTCGCTGATGCGTAAAATGCTGCGGGATAACGTCAGGTGGAACTCCAGACATCACCCTGCATCATTTCCATTTTCAGGTCAGCGGGGGCACAGCCAAGTCAGCTGGCGTATTGAGGCCATTGAAAAACTAACCATGACTATGGCTGCCAGTCCACCATTGTGGAGTGGGAGCTTCTCCACAGGTTGGCCTGTGACCTCAGCTGTAACTAGGTAGATATGGCAGCCACAGGGCGGGGAGGGTGCAGTTCCCACCGGAAAAATTCCAGTCATCCAGTCAACAGCATTAATTGGCTCCTGAATTGATTTAACATGCTGCCCACCGCTTGCAAGTGGATAGCCAATCCACATCCTGCCCTACTTCTAGGAAAGTTGCCTGGGATCTGGCCCAGTGGACAATGGAGAACCGGCAAGCTGATTGGAGTCAGGAAATTCCACCCCTGCCTGACTCCATATTGGCACCAGAATCCTGCCCAGTTAGTAATTTTTCATTTGGGACTCTAATGCTGCATAGCTCGCCCATTATATTTGGATTTAATGTGAACATTTCAGGTCTGTAGTAGTTAACTATGAGGCTGTCTTGTCAATCATAATAGCACTGAGTAGTTTTTGTGATAAAGATGGCACAGCAAGGACAGTTCCAGCACAACATACTTGTCCAGATGGTTCTATTACAGAGTGTCAACCATTCAACATTTGCACAGATAAATACTGGTATCTCTGGGAGTAATTTTGACTGTGTAACAATTGTAAAATAAGTGATAGCGAATTGGCAGCCTTATTTACTTCTCTCAGGAGAGGTGTAAAACAGGCTGCCACTTTACTACCACCTGTTTAACACAATCGCACTAAATCAAAATTAACTCCTATTTGGTTTAAATGGTACTCCTGAACTGATTAGCCTAGTGAGACCTCCCACTATTCCACTCCCATCCTCTTCTAGTCAAGATGCCAGAACTGGATTTCATTCAATAAAATTTAACAGTTGGTGTTTAATTGGACCTGTGGGCAGAGTTTTATGTCTCGTGGGCAGGCGAGTGCCCAACCTGATCAGGCGTGAAGACATCGTGTGAGCGCCTCGATGTTATCGCCTAGTTGCGTGATATTTCGCTCAGTGAACACACGCAAAAGTCGGAAGCGCCCCCGCCAACAATTAAGCGGGCAATTAAGCCCATTAATAGCGCAATTGTCTTCGATTTTTCGTGGCCTGTCCACCCTTATGGTTGACAGACGGGTGAATCAGCCAGGCAGACTTTACATTTATCATCAAACCTCATCCAAGGGCAGGATGAGATTTCCGTTGTGAAATTAAAAAAAAATACAAATCTGTGGACGACGTATTTATCAGGTATGTTTTCGGGTGCCTGATTGTGATGCATGGATGTTTATAAAACTTTATTTGAAGATTTTCAGGTCTGCAGCTCCCTGAGGCCTCTGCCTGCCTTCAGGGAGCTTTCTCACACACACCCACAGAAATGTCATCATCCGCCCTCTTCCTGCCCCCACCTCAGCAGTGCTGAGCTTCTCAGTGCGCTTTTCATGCTGGCTGGCCCATCGATCGCTCACACCCACCAAGGGTAAAATTGAGGCCTGTGATTCGTGTTTATTGTTGGATAGGTTTAACGAGATAGCGAGGTCATATTGATTACTTTCCTGTTTTATGAGGGAGAGTTAATGTTTAAAACCTTTTGGTTTTTGTCAAACCCAAATGTCAATAATCTCATGATAGGAAGATTAGTTTTTTCTTTGTCCCCACAAGCATACACTGGAAGTCAGTTATCAGAGAACTACCTGTGGCAGGCAGCCATGCTAATAACTCGTTATCCCTCGGGAGGGAGGGCAGCCATACATTGCAAACTGCCATGTAAGCGATACAGTAACATTCTCGTGACGCTGTGATGCATTCTGATGCGAATAGCCTCATCCGAGCGCTTAACAAGTACAAAACATTGCAAAGACTTTTGGATACTGTTTTATATTTAGATAGTGGTTTAAGTGGCTCCTACTTGCTTTGAAACTGATTTGCATAGGAATACCTTTGAAATGATATTCTGTATAAAGACAGTGATGTGTATCCTTGTTCGGCATTTGAAAAAACAAACTGGAATAACCACATGTAAAGTAATCAACCACATCACACAAATAGACAATAAAAATATGTAGAATTTTTTATGACCTAGATTGTACCAAAACACCTATTTATCATGTTTTACTGTTTTTAAAGTCTTTAGGCAAAAATATTTAGTAAATATGGTCAGTGAGGTAACCAGCACTGTCATAGAAAACACACCAGGCACTGATTAGTATTACTAATAAAGTTTATATTACATTTTGGCAAGGAATAGGATAAATCCAAAATAAGTTTTAAAAAAAGTTAGCACCAGTAACAATTGATCCATGTTATAGCATCTTTACCATTCGGAGACATTTTAAGGCATTTGGCAGTGGAGCCCCAATGAAATGTGCCATAAAGTGATCGGAAACTGCCACCTAAGTTCCTGCCCTATCAATGAGGAACAGATGCAGGGTCAAGGCTAAGTAACTCCCACAGGGCTGGAGAGAAACGCCTGCACCTCTGATTCTCAGCTTGCATTGGTCCACTCAGTGATGTTGGTAGCGCCCACTTCCAGTCTGATCCATGGGATATAATACAGGACAGAAACAAATAAGATAGCTGAGAACATTTTAACTTGCCAAGATGAATTTCCAACCATCTCAATAAAGTCTTAATGTGAGAATAATTACTTTTTTAACCTGAGCATGATTGAATAAAGGCTCCATAGTGTGATAGGGGCCAATGAAAGCTGGCCTTATAAAGCAGTAAGACTTCCTGCTGTATTTTTTTTTAGCAAACGAGTTAATATGCAAGTTTCTATTTTAATGAACCAAATATTTCTATCCATCTTGCTCTGTCAGCTTAATTGTTTTGCATTGAGAAGCCAAGCTTTCCAGTCGGACTGCTGTGGGTTCAAATGTCAGTATTTTCTGTCCTTTCAACCTGCTTATTACCATGAAGGTGAGGCTTATACATTCTTCACTTGCCTGCTGGGCAAGAGCCTCTGCCAGCCACCTGATGTGTCTGAACAAAGAAAAAACACAAGGCTGAGAAAAATAAATAAATGGTGACTCATCATCAACCTGAAAACTAACCAATTATATTAATACCAAAGCCAGGCATCAATGCCCTTCTCCAAAGGGATCTGGACAGTGTGCATCACCTCAGCATGCTTGCTGTACTGTTTTGACTGCAGGGATGGAGAATGTACAGTGTTCCATTGCAGGCATTTGCAAATAGATATATTTAAAAACCACACCAGTTCACAAAGATTACTAGATAAATGGGATGCAACAATGGTTATCATTCGTGGTACTTACTTGAAAATTACCTTCACTTTTAAACACAGGGGGGCAACAAAAAACTAGATATAAACTGCAGCCACAGGCAGAAAAGAATGCACTGTGCTTTTCACTTAGGAGCTTAGAGAATGCTTTATCTTTATCAAAATATCTATAATAATAATATGAAGTTTGTTGTCTGTCCGCACTTTTCTGATTGGTCAGTGAGTTAAATTGGTAAGTGGAGTCAGCACTCAGCAATAAGTTTTCCATTTTCCACTGTGATGAGGGTGGTTGTGGAAATGTAAACATTTTTTTAGGAATTAGATTTGACTCCAAATGAGAAATTAGGCATGCAGGGGATATGTTCAAGATTTCACACGTACAGTCAGAGCCGGAGGCGAGTTTAGTATACAATCAAAAATTTGGCCATTAATCTACCTTAGCAACAATAAAACACATGTAGCACAAGCCAGGTAAAAAAAAGAACCTCCATCCTTACAGTCAGAATTTGAAATTGATGATCCCTCATCATTGACTGCAAACTGAAGGAAATGATCTTTCTCCCTGTCCCCTATACTAAAATCCTTGATGATTTTAAAATCCTTCAGTAAATTTTCTCTTAGCCTTCTCTGCTGTAGTGGAATTAGTCCCAGTAACTCAAACCTCTTATCATAATTATAGTTTCCCATTCCTGGGACCATTCTGATTAATCTGCAGTTGTAGTCTCTAGGGCTTTAACATCCCTTCTATATATCACCCAAAACTGCATACAGTGCTCTTAATAATGACCTAACCAATGCTTTGTACATATTTATTAGATTCACACTGGTGAAGGACAAACATACCACTTAGTTCAGGAAAAGATTTCTTCAACCAAAGAATAATGAACACTTGGAATAAAGGTTCAAGAACATTTCATAGCAGAGGTGCAAGTCATACAAGAGCATGTTGAATGGGGTGACAAGTGGAGTTTTTTTTATTCTTTCATGGAATGTGGGCCAGCATTTTTTTTGCCAATTGCTCTTCCTCTTGGATGAATGAAGGATAATAGGATGATTGGTCTTCCTCATCTGTCGTCACCTTGTGATCCTACATAGAAAATATTAAAACAATAATCTCCTATCAAGTAATCATTTTTGAATGAAATTTATTTTTCCTCCCTAGGAGAGATTTGCCAGCCTTGTCTCTACACATAGCAAAATAAAAGTCCCACAGCTGATGAAAGCTGCAAAGTAAAACAATTTTTTCAGTCTGGGAGCCGAGTGTAGGCAGTTGATGAAATTAAATTTCAGCATTGCTCCCCAGACTTACTTTCTCATTAAGTAACACGCAGTCTTCTTCATTTAGCCATGTTATGGTGGAAGGCGGGTCAGCATTGTGTGATAGAAGATCATATGCGAATATGAATAAGAAAGGTAATTTGGCTCCTCACATCACTGCATCCAAGTGCTTTTCAAAAGTGAGGAATGCCTAATGTGTGTACATTTCCTTATCGTTTTTACATTTCACAAGTATTTCCATTTCTTTGTGTTTCAGATAATCTGTTGGACAGAAAGCAGTTGATGAAAGTAGGAATCGCCTTAATTATAACTGGACATTTAAACTTCATTCTGGGAGCACTTATCCATGGCACAGTCCTGCGACATGTCACTTTGCCAGGAGATGGCATTTCTGTTGAATATTCTGTTACCACCATTATGTCTGCAACCTCAGGAATACTGGTATTAACTAGCTTTTCAAACATCTGGATGTGTTTTATTCAAACTTGAAGGAATATGCTTAGGCTTTAGAATGATGCTAAATGCTATTATGACACAGCCGATGATAAGGGCTGAGTTGTTCAAATCTGAAGGAAACCTGAAATAACTGTCATAATCCATTTTTGCAATTTGTATGTTTCGAGATGCAGGTTTTGAATTCACTAGTAATAAGACCACCGAGTCTCCAGTGGTTTTTTATAAAACTAAATTAAACATTTATTAATACAAGAAAAATTATAAGCACATACATATGTCATCAAAATTACTGCTATGGTAACTACAAAAATCCCCCAATTAATCTGACTCCCAGTTACAGCCTGTTAAGGCAACAATAAAACTCATAGATTTAAAAAGACTCCAGGCAAAGCACATTTGACCGTACGAATTCAAAATGAGGTTCCTTGCAGACACAGTTGCAGACACACTGACCTTAAATGCCTCTGCCTTATACACACACAAACTCCTTTCGGCTTTTGCCTAGCTTTTTCTTTGAATGTAAATTTTCAACAAATGCAAATGTACCCCCTTAACATCTATGTTTTTAAACCTCCCCATGTTTATCTAATTACCATTTTGAACCTACTTCTTTCTATGCATCAAAGCACTCAGACTAGCTGGCTTTAATCCAATTAAGACATACACACATATAGACAGACACCACTAAGCTCTATTTAAAAAAAATAATTTCCAATAACATTATGGACATAATCTCTTCATGACAATGCTTCCAATTGACAAGCTCTGGAGGGCTTTCAGTGATTCATGAGTTTCAAGTTCATCAGAAAGAAATGTTGATTGTATTTCAAATTTGATGATAGAAAATGCAACCAGGACATGACTCCAGCAGTGACACTATGACTAACCAATCTAATTTTTATTTTCCTCTGTGTCCTGATTTGCTTTACAACCTTGTTCTGTAGCCTCCAGCCTCAAACAGACATCAGAAAACATTTAGGACTACATCACGTTATCTTCAAATTTATAGCCAGTATGTCCACCTACAATATGGAGGGAAACAAGAAGGCAATAACACACTACACTTTGTAAACATGCTCTCACCTAATGAGTCTCCACACCTGTAATTGAATCCCATAAGATCTCTCTTGAATGTATTATTTAAATAGAATAATATGCAGTGACTGGTGGTTTATGAATACAAAATCACTCTCTTGCCACTAATGTGATTCATTTCAGCTGCTAGGTTTCCCATGGTGTGCAAAACCAGGCCAGCCAGGGTTAAAACTGGAAGATTGGTTATATGTGAGGCATTCGGCATCATCATATTTAAATAACCACCTTGACTCCTGGGAGTGGCTTGATTACCTATCGCCTGTCCTGACTCAGTTAAAACCAGAAGTGGATGAGTTGGAGTTGGGTTTGAGATTTTTAAATTTTAGTATCCCAATCCCTTTGTTTTTTGCCATCAAAATTAAACCATTAAAATCTATGAAGGTGGTGAATAACTACAGTGGGAATCTCCTCAAAAATAACTCATGAAATTTTACCCAGAATCCTCAAGACAATTGCTCAAAAACTCCAGGGGCAGAATTTTTCGCTTGGCGGGTGGGCACGTGCCTGACCCACTCGAGCAAGAAATGACGCATGTTGATGTCGGCCGAGTGTGCTGATGTCAGCGTGCACTCTCGCAATATTTCTCTAGCTGGGAGTGCGAGGGAGACGGAGTCGCACCCACCATTAATTAAGAGGCCAGTTAAGGCCCTTAACGTAACCAGTTGTCTCCGAGTTTACGTAGCCTGTGCGAATTTTCAGCTGTCGCACGGGCAAAACCGGCAGACGGGCAGGCCACAATTTGCAAAAGCTCCCCCACTGGAAAGATCAGAAGGGTCAGCAGCGTTGTCAATGTGAGTGGTAAGGAGTTTTGGAGATCATGTGCTGCTGGTTGATTTTGTGAACTCAACAGCTCCATCTCCTTCAGAGCTTTATTCTGAGCATTTCTAAGCTTCATTTCAGGACTCATTGGTGTCTTCCAGGCCCCTGGAGGATTCACACTGTGTGTGCACTTCCAGGTATCAGACAGCCTTCCATAACCCTGGTAATGGGGATTGTGGTCTCTGCTGGAGGCACCTCCTCTGAGGTTAAAGAGAGGGGCAGAAGGGAGAGGAGGCCAGGTGTCCCAATGCAGCTACCTGGGGAACGGCCTGTGGGAGGAGAGGCGCAGGCACAAGGGGGGCAGGGCCAGCTGGCAGTGCAAGGCAGAAAGGGCCACAGAAGACGCCACTATCCTGCTGCATGGGGTTCCCCCATGTCCAGGGTGCTATAGACTGTACACATGTGGCCATCAAGGCGCCAGCAAATGAGCCCGGTGCCTTCGTCAACAGGAAGGGCTTCCACTCCATGAACGTGCAGATAGTGTGTGATCACAGGATGCAGATTCTACAAGTCTGTGCAAGGTACCCAGGCAGCTCCTAAGATACTTATATTCTGAGACACTCCCAGGTCCCGAGGCTCTTCAGTGTTCCAGCCCGACTGGATGGATGGCTGCTGGGTGATGAGGGCTATTCCCTGAAAAGGCGGCTCATGAAGCTTCTCCACCACCCAAGAACAGAGGCCGAGCAGCGGTACAACAAGAGCCAGACCTCCACAAGGGCAGCGGTGGAGAGAACCATAGATCTTCTCAAGATGTGCTTCCGATGCCAGGACTATTCATGGGACCCTCCAGAGCGTTTGTCACTGATAGTGGTTGCATGCTGCACTCTCCACAATCATGCACTGGCAAGGGAGGTCCCAATGGAGGAAGAGGATGTTGACGGAGCTGTGCAGGCCACAGATGATGAGTCCAGTAGTGAGTCCGAGGATGAGCAGGGTGAGGAGAACACTGAGGGCATAGACACTGACCTGGGTAACCTCCAGGGAGGCAGGGATACCCGGGATGCTTTGATCCAAAGCTCCTTCAGTTAGCCTACCAAATAAGAACCACCAACACATGCCAGGGCTGCAGGCTCCATACTCAATCCCAGAAAGGAGCATTTCCTTGGTCAACAACATACATTTTGTGCCTGTGCAATAAAGTTTCAGGCTCATGCCCATCATTACATAATGGCCTACCCTGCACCTACAGAACAAATGAAGAATACAGAGGCCAATAGCACAAAATAACATTTAATTATGCATGTGAAACATGCATAACATTATCCGGTGTTCTTAATCACACCATTAAAAATGTTAAAGCACAATGAGGGAACAATATATCATCCACGCTAAGGCTGTCTTGTGCTTAAGGCACTTTACATTTATGTTTAAGGGTGCTACATCGGGGTGCTCCCCCATCGCTGGCAGCAACATTGGAGACAGGCTGCTCACTGTGCTGTCTTGTTGGCTTTGATGACCTTGGCGGTCGTCCTCTGGCCAGTGGAGCCTGTGAAGGCCCAGCCTGGGAGGGAGCAGCCTGTGCCACGGTTGGCATCTCCCCAGTCGCTGCAGCCTCATCAGATGCCACGGTCACTAGCAGAGGGACGGAGGAGCTGCTGTCGTTATCCAGAGTGCCCTGAGAGGAGCCCGCAGAGACGACAGGCAGTTTGTGCGCCAACGTGAGGTCACTTTGGACCTCCCTGCTCACCTCTGATGGATGGGCACCTAGCTGGGATACTGGGTGCCCCATCCATCTCCCACACTGACAGTGACCACCTGAGGTCATTGCCGGTGTGAGAGTTTGCAGACCCGAGCGCAACCCCCGGAACCCTTGATTGAGTCCCTGGAGTAGCCTTTCCATGAGAGTCGCCACCCTCTCCATGGAGGAGGCACTATGCTCAGCCATGAGGGTCAGTGCAGTGGTCATGCTCTGCAGGGACTCCTCCCAAACGGAGGCCATGGCACGCATTCCCTCATGTATCTCCGCCAGATCCTCCCTCACACCCTGCTGGACTTCCAGCATCTGCTGCCGCAGGTTTGACTCCAGAGGCCCATCGTCAGCCATTGACTGAGCATTGTCCTGCTGTCTAGTAGTCCTTCGACTGCCAGTGCCCTGGGCACCCTCTGCCTCTGCCTGTAACTCAAGCGAGTGTGAAGTGCCCTCACCAGTGTGCACTGAGATACTAGACGGCAATCCTATGCTCACCGAGGTGCTGGTATCTGCGCTGGTGCCTGCTTGACAGAGAAGGGGTGATGCAGGTATGTGCTCAGCATGGTAGTCCTCTGGGGTCAGGGGTGGGCCTTCAGGGTCCTCATTGCAATTGCCTGCTGGTGAGCCTAAAAAGAAGAAGAAAGACATGTCATTAATTTAAGTCATGACGCTGTCACTGTCCATGCCAGGCACCCTGGTGAGACAGCAGATATCTGCTTAATGGTGCCCCCATCTTTTGATTATCAATGGGGACTCCAGTTTCGAGGCTCACATCAATATAGAGAAAACACTACAATGCTTGCAATAGCCGATGTTCTCACCTTGGTGCACTGCACTCTTGCCTTCGTCTTGCCCCCCAACCTCACCGTGGCTGGTTGACCATGGCGCCTCTCCAGCTCCAGTGCCTCCTGCTCATAGCTTGTCAGGATTAGGAGGTGTGGGGGCCCCCGCCAGTCCGCGACCCCTCAATATTGTTATGGGATGTCTTCTCCTGAAAGGATAGAGGAGCATTGATTAGTGCACCCGGTACCTGCAACACCATTGCAGCCTGGCCATCCCCAGCTGAGGAGCACATGGCATGGCTCAGCCAATTCGTGGCCCTTGAGCCGCAAGGCACTCAGTCCAAGAAGCCAGGCCTCACCCTCTTGGCCAGCTCCGGTGTCATTGACAGTTACCACTCTCACTCTAACGCCCCTCAAGTCCACTGGGGTGGTGGCCAGCCCTTAACTGTTCTGCACACTAACCCATGCCAACATGGTACTCATCCTTCCCGATCACAGCAAATCGTTGAAGTGCTTCCGGCACTATACCATGTGCGCCTCACCAAGTATGGCTGCTCACCCTGGATACCACCTCCTCCCAGGCCTTTTTGGTGAGGTGTGGGGGGCCTCCTCCCGTCTCTGGGAACAAGGGCTTCCCTCCCGGCTCCCACCACCTCCAGAAGGGCAACGAGGCACTTATCAGAGAAACTCGGGACCAATGGCCCCGCCGACCTGCCCCCTCACCTGCCGTGTCCAACTGCACTGGAATCCATCGAGACTTCAGCATCCTTCCATGGCAGCCTTCCAGAGGCTGCCTAGGCCACTTTTGAATCGACCGCTGGGTCATCATTGGACCCAGTGGACATCATACCTTTGCCCGCCCCTTCCCAGAGCTTCCCCAGCCGTCTTTCATGCTGTGTGGCCTTAATTGGCCCGCTGGTGTGAAATAGCGGGGCCGTGCCTATTGCGGGCGGCTTTCCAACTGCCCCCTGACTGAGCCCGCTCGCCAAGGGTAAAATTCTGCCCCAGGATATGGATTCAGCAGATGCATCATCTCTCACCTGATCGTATTCCACAATTATTGTTCTCATTACAAATTAACCAGTCTAAGTGGTTTCTTTTCTTCAATTCATGAAATTGTTTAATGCTGCCATCACAGAGTTCTAACCAACAGGTGATGGCTGTAAATTCACTTCTAAATCTGTATTTCAGACTATTTGTACTGGAATTGCAGTGATTGTATTATCCGGGAACATGCCTCGTATACTACTGGTAAGTAGAATTTGTTAATTTTATGCGTCGCATTTAGTTCTGTATTAATATCACTTTTCCAACAACAGCTAACACTTATGCAGCCACTTTAATAAAGTGGAATAACCCTTTACAAGGGAGAATTGGACACTGAACAGGCAAGAGAAATTAAAAGAGGGGAGTAAAGGATGAGCAAAGAGAGAGTTTTTGAGATTTTCTTTCAGGTGGAAATAAAAGTAGCAAGGTGCTGGATATTAACAAGAGAATTCCAGAGTGCAGGAGCGAAGATGGTGTCACTGATGCTTGGTTAGAGGGAAAGGGACAGAGAATGAGATGACTGGAGTAAGGAGTACAGACTATCAAAGCTGAGATATAAGATTGGAGAAGTTTGTGGAGATGAGATTGCATGTGGCTGCGGAGGGCTTTGCAAACAAAGATGAGGATGATTCAAGAAGAAAAGTGAAAGTGTTTTTTTTTACTTTTAACGTGTTCCTCTGTACAGCAACAAAAAATGTTTAAAGAATGTCTTTTTGTTTAATTATGCAGCAATACATTGTGTTCGCAAGTAGTATGCTCAATTCCTTCATCTCCATTGCCTGCATGCTTGGTCTGGGAGTCTCGGTGGTGGTGACCATTGGAAATGGTGGAAGAACGTTGCTGACAGTTTGTCATCTCAGCTCCACTAAGGATATTTTACAAGTAACATACGAATGTCCATTTGACCCAACAAGAATCTATGTAAGTTGAAAATACACATGCTAAGAATGCCTGCTGTGTATTTGCTAATTGATGTGAATCCATTTACAATTTATTCCCATTAATTCAAAACAAATTTGCTCAAAATATTGGAATTATCCAGTATTATGAATTTTACAACTTTAATAAAACAGCACAGGGCATGTTTTGATCTATGCTGAGTTCATTGTTCTTGGGCAGCGAGTTTGCAATCTCAGTGCAACCAAACAGATCATTTGGTGAAAGCAACTTCAAATTAAAAATGGATTGGCATGTTGGTTTCATTGGCTGTAATTCACAATGTGAAACTTTGTGAAAATGCATTCATGTTCCTATTGTATTCATATTTATGCAACGTTGTGTAGCAGCAGTTTACTGTGTAATAAATGGACTGAAGCAGATGCAGTGTTGTTGTCCACTCTGCACCAGATTTTGAAAGCTACTTTCAAACTCTTCAATTCTCTATACAAGCAACTTGGCCTGTCCTTGATTGTTGCCAAAACAAAACTAGTATCAGTCCACACCTGGTCAGCCAAATATTTATACCTGCCACCCATGTTGAAGGAGAGACTCTGGAATATGTTGAGTACTTCCCATAGCTTGGCAATGGCCTCTCTCAAAGTGCCACCATTGACGCGGAGATCAACACTGTATCAGCTGTGCCAGTCCAACCTTCTACAAACTGCAGTAACAAGTGTTTGACAACAACGGCCCCTGCAAGTCAACAAAAGTCCTGATATACAGAGCAGTTGTCATCACTGCATTCCTGTACTGCAGTGAGATCTGGACTGTGTATTAGTGACACAAGAGTGCTAGAAAAATTCTAGCATTAATAACTCCGTAGCATCCTCCAGAATAAACACTAGTGTCCTCCTTGAAGCCAGCTTCCCAAGCATTCAGGTAAAACTCCTGTAAAATCAGTGGCCACAAAGTGTCTCGCTGCCAGGTTCTGGTTTTCCAACTCTCAAATTTCGTGGGTGGACAAAGAAAAAGTTTCAAAGATATTCTGAAGCTCTCCTTGAAGAACGGCAGCATTGAAATTAATGGCTGGTGCTTGCCTCCAATTGTTCAAAATGGTGACCACCTGTCCATCAATTTGCATGATTCTTTGAGCTACAATGTCTTAATGGTGAGGCAGAGAAGAAAGAAAAGGATGCAAATCCTGAACTCCAGATCCCACTACCTCATGGGACATCCTGCCACATGCGCCCAAAGATCTGAGAGTTGAGAATCAGCCTGCCCAATCGCATGAAGATCCCTGGCAGAAACTTGTAAGCCTGAGCAGATGTCATCCTTGAAATGAGGGACAGCTAACAAAGCCGAAAGGCACTACATAAATACAAATTGTTGTTGTTGCTTGTACAGAAATTGGATTCAGTTTGTGTTTTAGTGATCTCCTTTATTCAAACTCACCTGTCTGAACTGACCAGCAGGTGATGTAACCTGCATAAAGTGATCTGGTGACAAAGGAGGGTGACTACTGACACACATGTTCAGAATTGCATTTTACAAAGCAGAGGGAGGGAAGCAGAGGTGTTGAAGAAAATAATTGGCAAAGAACAAGGAAAAAAATCACAAAGGGAGAGACTGTGACACATTGTCAGAGCTGAATGGGAACAAATAACACCGCTTTGTTTGGCGAAAGCTTCTCTAAGACTGCCAGGCACCTTATCTTTAACGAATCTGTCTCACTGCTGGTTGTGAAGTGCTGTTCGGTTGTATCCTGACTAGCTCGATTCGCTCCCTGTCTCACACATCATGTTTGTGCTTCTGTTTTGTTTGATCTTCCTGTCTTGCCTACTCCACTGAGAATCGATTAATGACAATGATTTTAGGTAATTCATTTCAGTTAACGATGTCTGAATGCAGAGAGGACCCAACAATATTCAACCTTTTGTTGCTCAATGCTGACACCAGTGACTCCTTTTCTGTCTTGGTTTTTCCTTTCTGTCATGTCATTTTTCCTTTTTCCGTATTTTCTCTATCTACCTCCATTTTCTAAGGGCTGAAAATGCCTAATTGTCAGCAAAAGTGGTTTTCCTGTAGGTCACAAAAATGCAACAATTCTTTCTGCATGGACTTGAGTGGTGAGATTCAGAAGGGCTGTTCAACGTCATACACCACAACAACAACTTTCATTTGTATTGCATTTGTTTAATATAGTAAAACTTCCCCAGGAGTTCCCGAGAAGTTATCAAACACCATGTGCTGTGGGGTTGTATGCAGTAACAACACCGTTCCTGGAGACAATTGGATGATTCCCCTGTCAATCACACTTGGACCTTTGTTGCTGCTAAGGTACATGGGTGTACAGCAGAGCTGGAGTTAACCACGTAGCACATGTTCCATTATAAATACTATGCACGCAGCCACGCAAAAATAAATGTCATGGGAGAGTTCAGGCACAATTAAGGCATATTCCTTGAAAGGGAAAGGTAGGGCAAACAAATCCAGAGCTTTCTGGATGGCAAAAGAGATAGAAATTAAGATAAAGAATAAAAAGTGTGTTTATGGAAGATGTCAAGTAGAAAATAGAATTGAGAACCAGGTCATATATATGCGGTTCAGAGGGGAAGTGAAAAAGCAAATAAGAGAAGCAAAGAGGAAGTATGAAAAGGCACTGGCAGGTAACATAAAAGGGAATCCCAAAGTCTTCTATTGGCATATAAATAACAAAAGGAGTAGGGCCAGTGAGACCAAAAAGGGGATTTACACATGGAGGCAGAATACTTTGCATCTCTTTTTACTAAGGAAGAAGATGCTACCCAGGCCATGGTGAAAAAGAAGGCAGTTCAGACACCAGAAGGGTTTAAACTTGATAAGGAGGTGGCATTGGATAGGCTATATGTACGTAAAGTTGATAAGACACCAGGTCTGGATGAGATGCATCCAAGGATACTGAGAGAGGTGAGAGGTGGAAATCGCAGAGGCACTGGCCATAATTTTTCAGTCTTCCTTATATGGTGCCAGAAGGCTGGAGAATTGCAAATGCTGTACCCTTGTTCAAAAAAAGGTGTGAAGATAAGCCCAGCCATTAAAGGCTGGTCAATTTACATTGGTGGCATGGGGGGTGTCGGGGTGGGGGGGGGAGGTGGAGAGATCTTCTAGAAACAATAATTCAGGACAAAATTAAGTCACATGGACAAATCTAGGTTAATTAAGGAAAGCCAGCATGGATTTGTTAAGGGAAAATTGTGTTTAACTAACTTGCTGATGTATTTTTGAAGAGATAGCAGAGAGGGTTGTTGAGGGCAATGCTGTTGATGTGTATATGGACTTCCAAAAAACAGTTGATTCAATGCCAACAACAGACTTATGAAAAAATGTATAGGCTTTGGAATAAAAGGGACAATAGCAACATGGGTAGTTAATTGGCTGGGTGACAGAAAATAGAATAGTGGTTGATGGATTTTTTTTGGCTGGCAGAAGGTTTGTAATGGAGTTCTCGAGGGGTCAGTGCTGGGACTTTTGCTCTTCCTGATGTATAAAAATAGATCTTGGTGTACAGGGCCCAATTTCAAAATTTGAAGATGATACAAAACTTGGAGGCATTGTGAACTGTGGAGAAGATAGTGTCGAACTTCAAAAAGACATAGAAAAGTTAGTGGAATGGGCGGACAAGTGGCAGATGAAATTCAATGTGGAAATGTGAGATCGTTCATTTTGGTAGGAAAAACATGGAGAGACATTATAAAATAAAGGAAACAAATCTAAAGGGGGTGCAGAAGCAGAGGGACCTGGATGTATATGCACATAAGCCATTCAAGGTGGCAGGACAGGTTGAGAGAGCAGTTAATAAAGCTTACAGTTCCCTAGGCTTTTTTAATAGGGTCATAAAGTACAAGAGCAAGGAGGTTATGTTCAACTTATATAAGACACTAATTTGGCTTCAGCTGGAGTACTGTGTATAGTCCTGGGCACCGCACTTCAGAAGGGTGTGAAAGGATTGGAGACAGTGCAGAAAAGGTTCACCAGAATAGTTCCAGGAATGAGGAAATTCAATTTTGAAGATAGATAGGAGAAGTTAGGACTGTTTCCCTTGGAGAAAAGAAGCTGAGAGGAGATCTGATGGAGGTATTCAAAATCATGAGGGATTTGGACAGAGAAGACAAGGAGAAACTGTTCCCCCTCATGAAAGGGTTATGGGGTAAAGGCAGGAAAGTGTAATTGAGGATTATCAGATCAGCCATGATCTCATTGAATGGCAGAGCAAACTCGATGGGCCAAATGACCTAATTGTGTTCCTACGTCTTATATTCTTAATGATTGAGAACAAGAGGGCACAGATTTAATGTAATTGGCAAAAGAAGCAAAAGTGATATGAGAAAACACTCAACGCAGCGAGTGGTTAAGCTCTGGAATGCACTGTCTGAGAATGTGGTGGAGGCAGGTTCGATCGAGGCATTCAATAGGGAATTAGACTGTTATTTGAAAAGAACAATGTGTAGGATTGCAGGGTGAAAGGCAGGAGAATGGCGCTAAGTGAAATGCTCATTCGGAGAGTCAATGCAGATCAGGTGATATAGTTGGAGAATTTCTCACAAGCCCACATGGCTACAAGATAATTGCATACCTCATTTCTGTGTTAGATAGTGCCCGAGACACGTAATAGACTGGTCAATGGCACCTATTCAGTTGCTCTTGAAACAGGAGTACCCCTAGTCCTGTAGATGAGGCATCTGCTGCAATTGTGGTCAGTAAGAATGGGTTGTAGTGAGCCAGGATATCTGGTGAGAGCAGCATGTCTTTAATCTGTCAGAATGCTTGCTCCTGGTGTGCATCTCAGCACCATGCTTGGGCCTTCTTCAATAATTTTGCCAGCTGATTTACCATACCCAGGAATCATTGAGGATCTGGAATGGATGATGGGATCAGAAATTCACTGATGGCCCTAGGTTTTGTGAAGGGGAGGTCGTGTCTCACTAACTTGATCGAGTTTTTCGAGGAAGTGACAAAGATGATCGATGATGGAAGGGCAGTGGATGTTATATACATGGATTTCAGTACAGCCTTTGACAAGGTCCCTCATGTACCATTGTACAGAAGGTAAAGTCGTATGGGATCAGAAGTGAGCTGGTAGGATGGATACAGAATTGGCTTGGTCATAGAAGACAGAGGGTAGCAGTGGAAGGGTGCTTTTCTGAATGGAGAGCTATGACTAGTGGAGTTCCACAGGGATCAGTGTTGGGACCTTTGCTATTTGTGGTATACATAAATGATTTGGAGGAAAATGTAACTGGGCTAATTAGTAAGTTTGCAGATGACACTAAGGTTGGAGGAGTTGCAGATATTGATGAGGATTGTCAAAGGATACAACGGAATATAGATCGGTTGGAGACTTGGGCAGAGAAATGGCAGATGGAGTTTAATCCGGGCAAATGCAAGATAATGCATTTTGGAAGGTCTAATACAGGCAGGAATTATACAGTAAATGGCAGAACCCTTAAGTGCATCAACGGGCAGAGGGATCTGGGTGTACAGGTCCACAGGTCACTGAAAGTGGCAATGCAGGTGGATAAAGTAGTCAGGAAGACATATGGCATGCTTGCCTTCATTGGCAGGGGTATTGAGTATAAAAGCTGGGAAGTCATGCTGCAGCTGTATAGAATCTTGGTTAGGCCACACTTAGAATATTGCGTGCAATTCTGGTCACCACATTACTCGAAGGATATGGAGGTGTTGGAGAGGGTGCAAAGGAGGTTTACCAGGATGCTGCCTGGTCTGGAGGTTATTAACTATGAGGAGAGGTTGGAGAAACTCGGATTGTTCTCACTAGAGCGACGGAGATTGAGAGGCGACTTGATAGAAGTTTACAAAATTATGAGTGGCATGGACAGAGTAGATAGTCAGAAGCTTTTTCCCAGGGTGGAAGAGTTAATTACTAGGGGACATAGATTTAAGGTGAGAGAAGAAAACTATAAAGGTGATGTGTGGGGCAAGTTTTTTATGCAGAGGGTAGAGAGTGTCTGGAATTCGCAGCCAGAGGAGGTGGTGGAAGCAGGTACGATAGTGGTGTTTAAGAGGCAGCTTGACAAATACATGAATAGGATGGGAATAGAGGGATACGGACCCCGGAAGTGCAAAATGTTTTAGTTGACGGGCAAAGTGATCGGCGCAGGCTTGGAGGGCCGAAGGGCCTGTTCTTTTTCTTTGTACTGTACTTTTCTTTGTTCTTTGTTCTTAAATGTCTCCAGGGCGCTATGACTTGTGCCACATTTGGCAGGAATTTTGCCAGCTGATTTACCATACCCAGGAATCATTGAGGATCTGGAATGGATGATGGGATCCGAAATTCACTGATGGCCCTTGTTTTTTGTGTGTCTGCCATTATGCCTTTGCTGCTCACAATGTGGCCTAAAAATTGAATGGATGTTTTAGAGAATTTACACTTATCGTTAAGTGTCAGACCTGCTTCCTGAAAGCTGTTCAAGACAGCTTTAAGTCTCAGATTGTGTTCTTTGACAGTTGCTCCACGGACAAGGATATTACCCATGTGGCAGATTACGCCTTTAAGGCCCTGCAAGAGAGTGGACATTGGCTGAAAATTTCATGTGCCAAGATTATGCCAAATGGCAAATGATTAAAGCAAGATCTGCCAAAAGGGGTAATAAATGTTGTCAATAATTTAAATTTTTTTTATCTAATGGTACCTGCCAAAAACCACTGTTAGCATTGAGTTTTGAGAAAGTTATACTCTTGGAGAGCTTGGTCAAGCTGTTGTCCACTGGGAACAATAGGGTGGATTTCCCTCACCACAATTTGTTGAGTTGAGCCAGGTTGACACAGGTGCAAAGGGATTTGTTTGGATTAGGAGCCAGAACCATCCTGGAGCACCATTCTATCGGATTAGTGAGGGGAGAGACGATTCCCATCTTGGTCATGTTGTCAAGTTGCAGTTGGACATGTTTCATGAATGGATGTGAAATCTTTCTTGATGTGAAAAGCCATACAGGTTTAGCATCTATTCCTAGCGTATGCTGTATTCAGTTTTCAGTCAACCAGCCCAATGATTCGTTTTAGAAAATCCTTTTTGAAGTCAAACTCATATCCTTGCTGGTTGGTCTCCTTGATTTTTTGGTTGAGGTTAAGGTCGACACAGGCTTTTTAGACTCAGAAGAGAAAATTCTTCATTGTGAAGCACATATGTTTCTTGTGTCTGTTTGTTCTTATATTGGTGTGTTGCTTGCAATATACCTTTGACCTGGAGCTTGATTCCTCCTGGGCCATATTACTGAGCTCTAGATGGCCGCAGGCACTGCTTTACTTGCAGCGTTTCTTTATGGTCAAGATTGTGATACTTGCTCCTGCATTCTGTTTGAAACTAGTGATGTGACTATTGACACAAATGTCTGCATTCCAGAAAGTATATCTTGGATCTTTGTCTGGTCCTTCCATGTACCCACATCAGCCTGGTGAGGTGAATTTGGAATCCATAGCTGTTTTAAGTTCGTAGGAGGTTTGCCTGGATTTTTTAAACTTCAGTTGCAGTGAAGGAGTTCTCTCGTGGTGATCAGACTTTTACTCATACCCGCTGCGGTCACTGACCCTCTTTGGCAGCCATTCCCAAATATCGCAGCATTTTGAAATTAATCACTGGGAGTAATGATTAAGCACAGTTCACCGCTTTGCTCCCATTGCAGAATCGCTTTGAACAGCCAGTGTTTTCTTTTGTTTGAATCGATACTATGCTGTTGCCATGTTTAATGGTGCCAACCTTGGAACCAGGCTGCGGGCTGTGTTGAAGCCTGCGTTCATTAAAATTGAATTTCTCCCAGTGCTGCCTGCTCACTGCACCATTAATTTGAAGCTTTTAAACCTTTTTTCAAGCTTTGCTCGTCCTTCCTTGATCATCGCCAGGTTCCCTGACTCTGCTGCTGGATCAGAATTTTTCATAGGCCACCAGGTACTCTGAACAGTTGATTCTCCACATCTTCTATGGTGGTTTTTCAACTATCTTACTGAAGTCTTTAATTTTGGCGCCTGTTCTCTTGTCAAACTTGCAAACATTTTTAAAAGTTAATTTTTGGAGTTTTCAGGGCCCTTCACTGCTACCACCATGTTAGATGTTGGTCGTCACTGGCTAAGGAACGGTTCCAGAGATATAGATATGTCTGAACAGTAACTGATTTATTATAGGAACACAGCTATTTACAAATGTACAAGACTATGGGTATTACTCAGTCTAAGCCATAAGCTTTCTCCTTCTAGACTCCTAGTCATGTGGCTCTCTCTTACATCATGTGGGTGGTATTGTTTCTCCAGTCCCACACATTAACCCTTTCAACCCTGAACCTTGATACCACACTCATTGACACACTGGTGACTGGACCATCAGAGGTTTATGCCCTTAGCTCTGGAATTCCCTCCCTAAACCTCTCTGCCTCTCTAGTTCTTTAAGATGCTGCAGAAAGCCTACCTCTTTAACCAAGCTTTTGGTCACACAACCTAATATCTCCTTAACAAAAACAGAATTACCTGGAAAAACTCAGCAGGTCTGGCAGCATCGGTGTAGAAGAAAAGAGTTGACGTTTCGAATCCTCATGACCCTTTGACAGAACTCAGTTCTGTCGAAGGGTCGTGAGGACTCGAAACGTCAACTCTTTTCTTCTCCGCTGATGCTGCCAGACCTGCTGAGTTTTTCCAGGTAATTCTGTTTTTGTTTTGGATTTCCAGCATCCGCAGTTTTTTGTTTTTATCTCTAATATCTCCTTATGTGGGTTGGTGCGTATATTTGTCTGATAGCATAGACTTAAATTAAGCTCAGCAAGGAAATATGGTCTTCCTATCCTGCGAGTGCAGCGTGGAGGGAGGGCAAAAACTATCATCTAGCTCACTTATGTTTCAGTTTTTCCTTCTGTTGAACACGCAGGCCCCAAGTGGAAAGAAAAAGATAGAAGTAAAGAGAGTAAAATTAAGCCAGATATCACTTACACAGTCAATCTTAATTTGTGTAACTGCACCTTCTCAACATCTTATTTTGCAGCTGCGATTCAGCTAAGATATTAACCTTGGTTACACAGGAGACGACATTTAATTTAATATTTTGTCTCCCAGGATACCACACTCGCGATGTGGATTCCATGTCTGGTACTGTCTGGTGTGGAGGCTTTCCTGTCTATTAGATGTTTTTTTGTCTCGATGAACTTACTGGGAGGCAAGAAGCAGCAACTCAAAAATGATAGGAGACAGGTAGGAGAGTCAAACAGTAAGCCCTTCCAGTCTCACTCATTTGGAGTGAGCCTCACTTGATTTGGAAAGCAGCTGTGTACATTTCAATATTTTGATTGTTATGAATCAAAACTCCTGCTCCTTCCCTGGTGTTGATAGTTCTGTGGTTGTTAAAAGGTTAGCCCTTGTTAACTTAGTATAGGGTTCTAAAAAATTTATGTAGAACTAAATGTTTTAATTTGGCTAGATCACCATTATCTCAGCGTGAATTAACATAAAATTGTTTAGTAGTAAATTAAGTTAATTGTTCAAAATAAATGAGACAGCACAGTCCTCCATCTTCAGATGGGTGTGTTTGCTTTGACCTTTTTCTGTCACGTCCTACTTGGAGCTCTAACATGTGAGTCAACTGAAATAAAATGCCTTCTCTATAATATACTTCATAAAATGATTCTAAAGATGGCTAACGTTGAGTTAAAGGAATCTTCAATTAAATAAGACCAAAAAAATTTATGTATTAAACATTCATAAATAAAGCCATAAATAAGAATCTAAGCTATGTCTGCAACCATATATCCTATGAGGAAGGAAACTCCTCCCAGTTTATCTTTTGTATTTTATCTATTTTTTTAATGTATTTCCAATTTTGCTCTTTTTTTCTTTTCACTTCGTTCCCTTTTACTTTTCCAAGATCCTCATGCACTGTCATGCCTCTTTTCACTTCTCACACTCAGGTACTCCAGCCCTTCCAATTCCCAACTCCAACCCTTCAGTACTCCACAACTTTCCTGCTGCCATCTCAGGCTTGACTCCATTAGATAAGTTGATACAGCATCCCTCTGTGCCTCTCTTGGCATCTTCCATGGAGTTCATCGAAGCAATCGGCGCTGGCTCATTACGAGCAGCAGCCCCAATTGCCCTGTCCCACTCTTCGTCGACCGATCCACCCAGCCCACCCACTGCAAGCTAACCTTGTTAATCTTCCTGTCCAACTCACCTCTCCCACTGCTGACCCTGTGGACTCTGCCAGAGGACCAGCTCTCACCACACTTCCAACCATCTCTGCCCAGAATGCCTGTTCATTGGTGAACATGGCCCTTGCCACCATGAACTCTTATTGTAGATGATTGCATTGACATAATGGCCTTAGCAGAAACCCAGCTGAAGGATGATGACACCTTCCCCCTAACTGAAGTCCACTCACCTGGCTACATCTTCCACTACTTGTGCCGTCAAGACCATCACAGTACTGGTGTGATGCTTATCGCCAGATCACACCTTTCCTGACCCTCTACTCCTCTGGCACTTTCTCCTCCTTTGAGCATCTCACCCTGTTCCATCCCTCTTACCTCTCTTTCAAAATCATTGTTTTGTTCTGCCTTCCCAAATATGATTAAACATTTCTCACCGAGTAATCTTCATTGAAGTGGGTGATCAGCCAGGATTATATTGAATGGCGGAGCAGGCTCGATGGGCTGAATGGCCTATGCCTGCTCCAGTGTTTTTATTTCTTTCCACCCCAGCCTCTGCACTAAGCAACTTCTCATACTTGGTGATTTCAACCTCCATCTCAACTCATCATGTTCTCTCTCCTCTGAGTTCACTGCCCTCTTATCTTCCCTAAATCCCTCCCTCTATGTAAACTCCCCATCACATATTCATGGCCTTTCCCTTGACCTTGTCATCTCATCTGGTCATGCTAGTGCTATTATATCAACTACAGGTAATAATTCGGGCCCCAGCCCAATACCTGGACACAGAGTCTAGGCTGACATTCCAATGAAGTACAGAGGAAGCTTTGCATCATTGGAGGTAGTGCTATTCGGATGAGAACTGTTCTTTGATTTGTGCCTGTCAGAGTCGCAAGAACAGCAATTTGATACTTACTATAATTCTGCACTTCAAGCAAAAAATAATTTCTCCCGAAGGTATTTTAAGTGTGAAAATTAAAACAGTTTAAAAGTCTTCAGTACAATTTAAAAGGTTCCTTTCTTTGGAGAGGTAACCTCAGATGCATCATGTTAATGTGGTAATTGAAATCATTTATAACACTCAAAAATTCAAAATGTCTATGCAATCTATAACCATAAGAGAAAGCTGTCTCTGCTGTTCCTGTCCCAGTGCTTCTAGGAGGCAATGGCATGATTATCTGGATTGAGGATACTCTGGTTTATTTGTTCAATAAATAAATATTTTTTTATTTTTAATAATAAAAATTTCTTTTTTGAAAAAAATGTTATAAATACATGGTAATAAAGTGACCACATATAAACTTGCTAAAAGCAGTTTTCAAATTCAAAAAGCAATCAGGTACTAAACAGAGCACAAATAGGCTCACTGTCTCCTTTACATATCAGTATCCTAAAAACAACTTCCACTCCCTATTTTGTTTTCAGAATCTGGCAATCCCACAAATGCAGTGACAGAAATATTCAAATAAAGCCAATTTGTTCATTCACACCAGGCGGCACCTTAACCTCAAAAAGGAGTGTTACTAATCTTAATGAAAATAAACCTTCACAAGACATGGCTGGGTATGCATCAGTAAGTCCCTCTAAGCAAAATGAAATCTTAAATTACATTTTAGCATATTGTATGTACAATATAAATTAGTATTAATATTTAATTCAATTAATTTTATATAATATAAAGCAAATATCTTATTGAAGAAAGTGGGAAACCCTTCCAGATGTATAATCATTCCCAGTTTTGCATCTTACTCAAGTTACTGTGTTGGGCTTAACCTATGAGTTCCTTGCAGATAACTTGTCATGAATCACTTCTTACTGGACTTGTCTTTTTGGTCTCTCTTAGGCCAGACAAAAAACTTTAGAAGAAATTCAGGAAGCGGATGAAGACAGTGAACTTCTGGAAGAAACTACAGTGAGATTCTGGGTGTGACTACAATCTACCCGATTGACTGATAAAACAGCTGTGATAAGATAAAGCATACATTCCTGAAGTATAGGTCAAACATAGGACAGCTGGGATTTTCAGGCACTAATATATTCTCTAAAATTCATTCTATGCCTGCCTCAACAAGCACAATTGTAAAGATTTCACAGGAACGTGGATATTTTTAAATCTCGTATTTGTTCTTGATATATTCAGTTTTAATCTATACATTATTTTCCATCAAATATGAAACACTTTAATGCAGCAAATTGTTGTGATGTGGATTGCACTGCCTGAAAGGGTGGTAAGCAGATTCCACAGTAACTTCCAAAAGAGAATTGGATAAAGACTTGAAAAACAAAATGCATGAAAATATAATAATTTTAATATTATTGTAATTTATTGTAAAGGTAGGTTAATGATGGGATTTGGATAGTGTGTGTGTGTGTGTGTGTGTGTGTGTGTGATTTAATTGAATTGGAGACAGTTGGTCTGGGGCTTTGATGTATCAAAAAGAAACGAGGTTTGAAATGCTAAATACTTAAACATGGCTGCAGTTTTAGAATGTGAGGTGTGGGGAAAATTTGTGTTTTTAGATAAACCAGAGTGGCATTTCGAAGAGATGATAAGATGTTACACCTAGCCAGTAGAAGCCAAGCCAGTGTGTTTAATTTTCCCAAAAGCTACTTATAAAATTAGTACTATGAAAAGATTTATGAGAAAAATAAAGTTGCAAAAACATATAGGAACAATGGAATTTGCATTAAAAGGGAGAAACATGTATAAAGAAGATGAGATTATGGGCAAGGGGAGAAGGAATTCTAAGATCTAACACAAGTATGAAAAGCCTCCAGCCTCTCTGCATCAAGTTGCCGTCTATAGGAACCAAAGCTGAGAAAACTCACTTTGTGTGTCATTGTCTAGGGTATTGTGTTAATTTGTCTGGGTCTGTTTAAATCTATTTGTTTTTATTGTTGCTTTAAAGGAGGTATAACTAGAAGCCAGATTATTTAGAAGTTATTATAGTAGTAATTTGTAGACTTATGTATGTGCTTAAAATCTTTACTTTTGTTAATAAATGTTTTATATAGTTTTCTAAAGCCCTCTGAGGTCGTGGTAGTCTTATCACTTCTGAATTCAGGGCACACAACTCAAAAATAAAATACAAACTGCAAAACAGCTGTGGCAGCAGTTGCACGTTTCCCTCTGGAATTTGAGCAGCTCGGCATTTATCTTCCGCTGTACCATAACACTGGCATAAACATTATTGGTTGAACTACCTCCTTCTTTGTTGTATGATTTGATTATCCAGAAAAATGGATTTTGCAGAGCCCAACAGATTGCAAAGCTGATGGGGATTGTCTTTTACCGCAGCAAAGTTTACAATCAGTGCATTGGAATTGATTCCAAACAAATGCTGAAGCAAAGCCTTTGTACAGTAATGTTAAATAACTCACTATTTTGTGGTACAAACAGTTAAAAGGGTGAGTCACCATTCGTGAAGGGGCAGGACTGCACTTGGCAATAACGTCACTTGCAAATGATGTAAGGTTCGTCAGTAAATTTGGAAATTAAATTATTCAATTTCCATTTTTCACTTGGTATTCTTAATTGGTTGTTTTGTAGAATGCATTCTGTGATTCTGTCTGCTTTTGTGTGAAACACAAAAGCAGGACAAATCCAATACGGTCAATTACCGCCCCATCAAGTCTACTTCGATTATCAGCAAAGTGATGGAAGATGTCATTGACTGTGCAATCAAGCGTCACATACACAGCAATAACCTGCTCGCTGTTGCTCAGTTTGAGTTCCGCAGGGCCACTTCAGCCCCTGACCGCAATAAAGCCTTGGTCCAAACTTGGACAAAAGAGCTGAACTTGAGGTGAGGTGAGAGTGACTGCCCTTGACATCAAGGCAGCATTTGACTTGAATGTAGCATCAAGGAACCCTAGCAAAATAAAGTCAATGGGAATCAGGGGAAACTCTCCACAGGTTGGAGCCATACCTATCACAAAGGAAGATGGTTGTGGTTGTTGCTGTTCAATCATCTCAATCCCAGGACATTGCAGCAGAAATTCCTCAGGATAATATCCTAGGCCCACCATCTTCAGCTGTTTCATCAATGACTGTCCTTCCATCATTAGGTCAGAAGTGGGAGGTTCACTGATATTTTAAAATGTTCAGCACCATTCACGATTCCTCAGATACTGAAGCATTCCGTGTCCTTATGCAGCTGGACCTGGATGACATTCAGGCTTGGGTTGATGAGTGCCACACAAGTGACAGGAAATGACCACCTCCAACAAGAGAAAATCTAAACATCTCCCCGTGACAATCAATGGCATTACCATTGGTCAATCCCCCACCACCAACATCCTGGAAGTTACCATTGACCAGAAACTGAACTGGACAAGACATATAAATACTGTGGCTACAACAGCAGGTCAAAGACTGGGAATTCTATATAGACCAGGAAGCCACAAGTCTGATCATTTCTTGGTGCCAAGTTATCTGGAAGCAGCCTAGTGGCAATAAGACTACTGCAATTGACTTAGTACCCCTCAATTAAGGAAGAGAAAATCAGACAAGCCTCCAACCCCTGATTGCATCCAGCCAGTCCCTGCAGGAACTCAATGGGTGGACGTGGTTGGGGAATTAGATCTGGTTACAATTCCCCGCCTCTGTGGTCAAATAGCCTGACAACCACTCCCTGATGAGACTCATGGCCTCATTGACAGGACATCGGAGGGTGATCAGTGGCTGTGAAACAATACCCCAACAAAAGGTAAGCAGAGAAAAAGTGAGAAAAGGGAAGAAAATGAACAGGGATGTAACTCATACGACAACGGAGGTGGTGAATATGAGTACTATAGTCAAGGAACACAGGTAAATACACCAGTGCTACAAAATGAGAAAATTAGTAGTCTACGTCTGACCTGAGAAATGTTTACCTATTCTTTGTTGATCATTACTTGACATTTATTGTCAGATACCTTGAGCTGCCTTCAACTTTATTTATAAGCAGGTTGATGAAAATTACATCCTAGTTCCTCTGATGGCATAGTGGATAAATGAACTACTTGACATGGCAATGGTTTTCAATATCATTGTGTCCTTGGAGGATAAAGTGAAGCAGTGGGAGGATTTGTAGGCTGATTAACAGTCTGACAGGCTGCGTCGACGCTGCTTGCCTGGCTGTAACCATTTTTATGCAAACCAGTAAGATGACTCGTCTGAAGGTGGGCTTCATGGACTCCCACATGTCACATGGTAGGGGAAGGGTTGGGGTGGTGGTATGGGAGGGGAAGGGCATCCACACCCACCAAAAATGAATATCCCTACAGGGGTCAACCCGCAATACAGAAATAAAAGGTTTCCACTCTGGAGCATTGTTCCAACCCTCTACCTTCTAACTCAGCAGTGGGAAGACTGCAATGAAGCCAATTACATTGAAATTAAATGGAAATGACATAGGTAGAAAGAGGGATGAGGTCTTGCATCAAGAATTCAGGGAGTTAGGCAGTAGACTAAAAAGCAAGACCTCTTGGGTTGTATCCTCCGGATTACTCCCAGTGCCACATGCTAGCAAGTTCAGAAATAGGGGAATAGTGCAGATGAATGCATGGCTTCAGAGTTGGTGCAGGAGGGAGGGTTTTAGACTCCTAGATCACTGGGACCATTTCTGGGGAAGGTAGGACCTGTACAAGCGGGACGGTCTCCATCTGAAGGAGAGCAGGACTAACATCCTTGCGGGCAGGTTTGCTAGTGCTGTTGGGAGGAGTTTAAACTAATTCGACAGGGGGAGGGGACACAGAATGTTAGCAGAATAGGGACACATCATAATACAGTAAAACAATCAAGTCAGAGGGAGTACAACTGCATTAAGTTAAGGGAATAAGGCAAGGCTGGATGGCCTCTACTTTAATGCCAGGAGTGTTACAGATAAAACAGATGAGTTAAGGGTGAGGATTGACACATGGAATTGTGATTTAGTAGCCATTACTGAAACGTGGTTGAGGGAGGGGCAGGATTGGCAGCTCAACGTTCCAGGATATAGAACCTTCAGGGGAGGGAGTAAAAGAGGAGGAGGCATTGCATTATTAGTTAAGGAATCCATTACTGCAGTAAGGGGAGATGATATCTTGGAGGGGGCATCGAATGAAGCTTTGTGGGTAGAGCTTAGGAATAAAAAAGGGGCAGCCACATTGTTAGGTGTTTATTATAGACCCCCAGATAGTCAACGGGAAATTGAGGAGCAAATATGTGCACAATTTGCGGAGACGTATAAAAACAATAACAATAGGGTAATTATATTAGGTGATTTCAACTTTCCCAACATTAATTGGGATAGACATAGTGTTAAGGGCTTGGATGGTGTACATTTCTTGAAATGTGTACAGGAGAACTTTTTAGGTCAATATGTAGAGGGTCCAACAAGGGACGGCGCAGTGCTGGACCTAATTCTGGGGAATGAAGCCGGGCAGGTGGCTGAGGTGGTGGTGGGGAGCATTTTAGTGACATGACCACAACATGGTACAGTTTAAGTTTGTTGTGGACAAAGAAATCGACAAGTTGCAAAAAATTGTTTTGATTGGGGGAGGGTAGATCTTAGTAAAATAAGGCAGGATCTGGCCAAGGTAGACTGGGAACAGCTACTTTGGGGAAATCTACAGAGGAGCAGTGGGGAGGGGGAGGGTACAGGCTCAACATGTTCCCTCTAGGGTGATAAGAAGGAGTAACAAGCCCAGAGAACCATGGATGACCAGGGATATTCAGGTTACAATGAGAAGGAAAAGAGAGTCTTTTAGCAGGTACAAGGGAAGCAAATCAGCAGAGGCATTAGTGGAGTACAGAAAGTGCAGGGCGGAGCTTAAGAAAATAATTAAGAGAGCAAAAAGGGGATATGAGAAAGCTCTGGCTGGTAAAAGTAGGGAAAATCCCAAGATATTCTATAAGTATATCAATGGGAAGAGGATAACCAGGGAAAGAGTAGGGCCCGTTAGGGACCAAGGGGGCAATCTATGGGTGGAGCCAGAGGACATCAGTAGTGTTGAACGAATACTTCACATTTGTCTTCACCCAAGAGAATGAGGATGAAGGTATCGAACTCGGGGAGAGAGACTGCGAGATTCTTGAGCAAATTAATATAGCTAGTGACAAGGTATTGGAGGTGTTGGCAGGCTTAAAAGTGGACAACTCCCCCAGATGATTTGTGTTCCAGACTGCTGAGAGAGGCAATGGAGGAGATTGCAGGGGCTCTGACACAAATTTTTAATTCCTCTCTGGCCACAGGGGAGGTGCCAGAGGACTGGAGAACAGCTAATGTGGTTCCGCTATTTAAGAAGGGTTGTAGAGATAAGCCAGAGAATTACAGGCTGGCGAGTCTCACGTCAGTGGTAGGGAAACTATTGAAGAAAATTCTGAAGGAGAGAATCTATCTCCACTTGGAGAGGCAAGGTTTGATCAGGGATAGTCAGCATAGCTTTGTCAGAGGGAGGTCATGCCTAACAAATTTGATTGAATTTTTTGAGGAGGTGACCAGCTGTGTAGATGAGAGTAGAACAGTCGATGTAGTTTATATGGATTTCAGCAAAGACTTTGACAAGGTCCCACATGGGAGACTTATAAAGAAGGCAAAGGCATGTGGGATACAGAGTAATTTGATAAGGTAGATTCAAAATTAGCTTAGTTGTAGGAGACAGAGGGTGATGACAGAAGGATGCTTTAGTGACTGGAAGCCAGTGTCCAGTGGCGTACCACAGGGATCTGTGCTCAGTCCCCTATTATTTGTCATTTATATAAATGACATAGATGACTATATTGGGGCAGGATTAGTAAGTTTGCGGATGACACAAAGATTGGCAGGGTGGTTACAGTGAGGTTGAGTGTCTTGGGCTATAGGAAGATATAGACGGGATGGTCAAATGGGCAGATAAGTGGCAGATGGAAATTAACCCTGAAAAGTGTGAGGTGATGCACTTTGGAAGGAGTAATTTGACAAGGAAGTATTCAATGAATGGCATGACACTAGGATTTTCTGAGGAACAAAGGGACCTTGGCGTGTGTGTCCATAGATCTCTGAAGGCGGAGGGCATGTTAGTGGGGTGGTGAAAAAGGCAGATGGGATACTTGCCTTTATCAATCGAGGCATAGATTACAAAAGTAGGGAGGTCATATTCGAGTTGTATAGAACCTTGGTGAGGCCACAGCTGGAGTACTGTGTGCAGTTCTGGTCGCCACATTATAGGAAGGCTGTGATTGCACTGGAGGGGGTGCAGAGGAGATTCACCAGGATGTTGCCTGGGATGAAACATTTAAGTTATGAAGAGAGGTTGGATAGACTTGGGTTGTTTTTGTTGGAGCAGAGAAGACTGAGGGGCGACCTGATCGAGGTGTACAAGATTATGAGGGGCATGGACAGGGTGGATAGGGAGTAGCTGTTTCCCTTAGTTGAAGGGTCAGTCACGAGGGGACATAATTTCAAGGTGAGGGGCAGGAGGTTTAGGGGGAGTGTGAGGAAAAACTTTTTTACCCAGAGGGTGGTGACGGTCTGGAATGCACTGCCTGGGAGGGTGGTGGAGGCGGGTTGCCTCACATCCTTTAAAAAGTACCTGGATGAGCACTTGGCACGTCATAACATTCAAGGCTATGGGCCAAGTGCTGGTAAATGGGATTAGGTAGGTAGGTCAGGCGTTTCTCACGTGTCGGTACAGGCTCGATGGGCCAAAGGGCCTCTTCTGCACTGTGATTCTGTGAAATAAAAAGCATGAAATATACATTCTTACACAAAATCAAAATCAACCCCACTGTGTACTCCTGTTTTCAGAAGGTTTTCAGAAAGCAAGTTTCCAGTTGCAAAAAGGCTGCTGTTTTAGCTGTTATTTGTAATCGCTTAATTTACTCAAGTAATTTGCAGGAACCAGGCTATTTGGGCAGCAAATTGGACATAATTCACAACTCACGTGCCAACACATGATTTGGAAGTGCAGTAATCTAAATAATCCAACCAGATAGTAGACTAAATTACTTAAATAAATCAGTTTAACAGGCAAAGATGAATCGCTTGGGGTTTGAAACCCAAGTCTTTTCTGTAATTTTCTTCAGCAGAAACAGTAAACACCTTTAATCATAAATCACACTTCAGAGTGATCAGCTAATCATTGGCATTTTTAAAAAAAAGCAAAGCACAGACTGTATCAACACCCACATAATACTCATCTAAACTTGCTTTATTACCAAATATACAAACCTCAGTCTGAAAATTTCTGGTCAAAACAAAATTACAAGATATAATCCATTTAAATGGGTTCATGCCTTCATTAAATAAAGGAAAGAATTTTATGCAAAATGTTAATTGGTCAATTCCAATGTTTCACAGTTCAGGTTCTGTTATATATTAGAAGGTACTAGTAAAGAGGCAGACACCAATTCGGCCAGATAATGGCCCATAACTTCTGATCTCTGGGGCATCGCACCCGAGGGATTATCCCATAGATGCGCAGAGCTTCCACCCCCTGCTGCCCTGGAGGTCTGCGCATAAGGATTGCGTGGCAATCCCCCCTGCCTGGGAAGTTGGGAAATACAGGGAACCATCTGATGCACTGATTTAAATCTTCGGATGGCTCTGACTGTCTTACAGGAATAGTTACCCAGGAAAAGTTAGAAGAATTAAAACCACTTCTAATTCCTGGGTAACTACAGTATTGACAACACTCCCCCAACCCCCTAGTCCCCCCCCCCAGGGCCCCCGTCTACCCCCACCACCTCCCCGACTACCCCAACTGCACCCGACTGCTTTCCCAGAACTCCAACTACCTCTGTACCACCCCCGCCCTTCCGCCAACTACCCCCCAGCCCTCAACTACCCTCCCACCCCCGACTAACCCCCACTCCCCGTCCCCTGAGTTGGAAGGTCGGGTGAGAAAGGTGTACCTGCATTCTAGTATAAGTAAATAAGAAAGGAGTGGCAGTCCAATTGTGACTGCTACTCCACAGAGGTTATGGCCCGTGTTTAATCGCACCATCACACACTGGGCATGCTCAAAAGATATGACCACATTACACTGCTACCTCCTTTTAAAATAAATATTTTTAAAAAATAAACTTCAAAAACAAATAAATCTTTGAGAATATGCACCCTTGGCACTAATATAAACCGACTCGTTTCTTCTTAAACCATATCGATAAATCAAATGTAACAGCTGGTTTACAAAATCTTCCTAATCTTCTCACAGAATTTGGTTTAGAGCCTATTTTTGGACTGTCAGGACTCACAGAAGATTTTGTTTCTTTTATTTGGAGATCTGATCTATTTGTTCTTTTTGATCCACTTTTATATCTTTGTGGTTCATAACCTCAGCATGCTTATTAACAGCCTGTGTTTTCTCTAAGTGTTCTTGGTTAACGATCTTTTCTTAATTAGCTTTCATGGTGCTTCAGTCTTCCCCCCTCTCATGTTCCAATTCTAACTGCAATCTTTTGTTTTCCATTTCACAAGAGTCTGTATGCACTCTTTGAAGTGATCAACTCAACCATGACCTGCTCATAAAGATTTTTTTAGTGGCCTATTCCTGCAATTTTGACAAATAACTTTTGCTAACCAATAAATTTTATATCACAGTCTAGACCAGACCAATAAACAAAACTTCTGGCTAGGGATTTCATACTAACCATTCTTGTGTGTTCAGTATCTTCTGCCAGAATCTTATCTCTTAAAGAGCTATGTACTACCACTTAATGCAGCCCTGCTCACATGCTCACTCATTACGCAGTTTGTGGAATGGTTTCAGTTCCTCATCAGTACATGCGTCAAAATCTCTCTAACCATTCTGCTCATGACTCTTCTTAAAACCAGAGTTTCAGCTGTAATTTCAGTTGCAGTGATTGGAAGGTCCTCGACCCACAACTCATCTTGTACCTTCACGGCCTATTTTTGGGTCTTAATGCGTCAAAGGCAACAGGGAATCAGCTATCACATTCTCCTTTTAACTGTGATATTCAAGGCGGTAGTCATACAGTGAGAGGCGTATAGCTCACTGATGCATCCCATTGATATTGCAGACTCATTGATTTTGCAGACTTTGGACCCAGCATTGCTGCTCAGGAATAATGATCTGTAATTAGCATGAAACTAGCAAAAACCAATGAAACTGTATGATCCAAAAGATGATTCTAAGCACTTCCTTTTCTACCTGCATGTAGTTACGTTCACTTTTGGTCAGTGTACACGAAACAAATGTTATAGACTTCTCTTGACCTTCATCCATGATATGACTGTACACTGTCCCAACTCCATAGCTTGAGGCATCACACTAGCTTCAGTCATGATTTACATCATAATTAACAAGTAGTGTATCCTGATCAAGCTCCTCTTAAATGCATCATAAAAATCTTGTGCTTTGGACCATTGCTATATCTTATCTTTCTTCAACAACACATATATGGAGCTAATACAGTTGCAAGCTCAGAAAGAAATCATGAGTAATATTGAACCACACCTAGAAAAGATCTTTTGGTTTCAGAGCATTGACTATAGTCACCCTTTTATTGACTATAACTCCTTTCCATTGATTTTCGGGCCAAAGTACAATATTTCGAGTAGCACAAAAGCATATTTGCTCCTTTTCAGCTTCATATTGTGATCACAGAGCCTTTTTAGCACTTCATCCAATACTTGAAAATGCTCTTCCTCTGTTGCAGTTGTGATCAGCACACTGTCCTGATTGCATAAGCAATGTGGCATTCTTTGGAAAATTTTATGCCCTGTAGCTTGGAGGATTTTTGGAGAAGACTTCACACCATAGGGCAGCTTTGTATATGAGTGTACAGTTAATCTGTGTGTGTGTTTATTGTGAAAAACAGTTGACTCTCTTGATCTACATTGACCTGTGCACAGGCATCCAACTTTGTTAATATCTTGGATCCCGCTAACTCCACATATGAATCTTAAGATGCTGGAAATGGATATCACTCATCATGCTCTGTTTGGTTGATTTTGACTTTGTAGTCCCCACATTGTCTCACATTTTCATTTGACTTAGGACTAATTACTATAATCAGATTTCACTAGCACGCCATATCTCTCTAGTTACTTTTCAAACTGGGTTTTGAAAGCATAAAGAACCGCCTAGCCATAACTGGCCTTGCATCAGGCCTAACTCAGATGTGTGCTTTCATTCCAATTATACCTTCATATCTGTCTCCAGAAATATTGCTTTTCAATAGCTGATCAAACTTTCTTGGTCGTCTCAACTTAAGGAAGGATGTAAGTGCTTTGGAAGCAGTTCAGAGAATGTTTACTAAACTAATAATACCTGGATTGGGCAGGTTGTCTTATGGGGAAAGGTTGGACAGGCTGGGCTTGTATCCATTGGAGTTTAGAAGAGTAAGAGGTGACTTGATTGAAACTTATAAGATCCTGAGCAGTCTTGACAGGGTTGATGTGTAGAGGATGTTTCCTCTTGTGGGAGAATCTAGTACTAGGAGCCACTGTTTAAAAATAAGGGGTTGCCCAGTTAGGACAGAGAGGAAGAGAAATTTTTTCTCTTGGAGGCTTGTGAGTCTTTGGAACTCTCTTCCTCAAAAGGCAGTGGAAGCAGAGTCTTTGAATATATTTAAGGCAGAGGGAGGTAGATTCTTGATAAGCAAGGGGGTGAAAGATTATCGGGGGTAGGCAGGAATGTGGAGTTGAGCCATGATCTTATTGAATGGCGAAGCAGGCTCGAGGGACTGAGTGTCCTACTCCTGCTCCTTGCTTGTATGTTCGTATGTAACTTGAAAATCATGGGGTTGGATTTTACGGGGCACCGTGGAACCCACTCCCTCCAGCTAAAAAGTTGGTGGCATGCCTGCACATGATCCTGATGGCTGACCTGCATCAACTTACATAAAAACAAAAAATGCTGGAAAAACTCAGCAGGTCTGGCAGCATCTGTGGAGAGAGAAACAGAGTTAATGTTTCGAGTCTATATGACTTCTTCAGAGCTAAAAAGAAGTAGAAATGTGATGAATTTTATACTATTTTATAGTGAGAAAACAGTATAAAATCCATCACATTTCTACTTCCCTTTAGCTCTGGAGAAGTCATATGGACTCGAAATGTTAACTCTGTTTCTCTCTCCACAGATGCTGCCAGACCTGCTGAGTTTTTCCAGCATATTTTGCTTTTATTTCAGATTTCCAGCATCTGCAGTATTTTGCTTTCATCAGGCCTGCATCAACTTAACACTGAAAGCAGCTTTAATTGCTTTAAGGCAAGACTTCTACGCCTATCCCGAAAGGAAGTCCCACCTTACAGAGCTCCTGGCCAATTGGATGGCTGCCAGCTCTGTAGCCCCAGCAACATCAGGTGGGAGTGGTGGCCACTGCAGGGACTACAGCCAGTCCTGAGAAACCTGGACTCAGAGGTAAGTCTGGGGTATCAGTAGGGCCATGCTGGCAGGTCCCAGCCAGGGTAATGAGGGCCTGGTTTGAAAGAGATTCCCACCATTGAAAACTAAGTCTTCTGGAAATAACCTGAAGGAAATAAGTCAAGGAATGATACAGCAAGAAGGAAATTATTCTGTTCATTATGCCTGTGAAAGTGCTATCCAGTTCGATCCAACTTCCGCTTTTTCTCCATAACCTTGCAAAGTTTTAATTTTGAAGTATATTTAATAGTTACTATTGAATCTGCTGCCATCATACTTTCAAACAGTGCTTCCAGGTTATACAATTCGCTGCATTAAAAAAAACGTCAGCCTCCCCTTTGGCTCTTTTGCCAATTATCTTAAATCAGTATCCTCTGGTTACTGACCTTCCTGTCAATGGAAACTGTTTCTCCTTATTTGCTCCATCAAATGTGTTTTGAAAATAAGCAATTATGTACTTGAGCTAATTCAACTGCTAGAAAACACCCCTGGAATAATCCCATTGTATGCAGGGGAGTGCCGCAGCATAATGACATATTCTATTTAACAAACAATAGCCAATTCACTGTAACAGAGCTGTTTCTCCTAAAGGGAAACACATAGAAATGCCACGGTGCTCTAGGGAAATCATACAATGACATGGTACCGTGAAATTGTTGAATTTGAACCTCAAAGATATTGTAGGCAGGAATGATATCAGGGCTCCCAAGGAATATTGTCCATGCAAAAAAAAGGTCTGTTCAATGTACAGTGAAATCTGTGCAAGCTTATCAAAGCTTTCCACCTTATACACAAATACAAAGATAACTTCAGAGAAAATTACGTGCTGTACTAAAGTGCAGTTTAAAAAAAACCCACAGGACCAACATCAGTTTTGTAACCCACAGTGAAATGATTGTCCTTGAATCATTTTCACTGAATGTAGAACATACACAAAACTACAGTGCACAGGGGAAATCATATGCTGCAGTGCTTCAATGTTACAATGTACAGCGAGATGACTGTAATTGAACCATTTGATGTTTGTAATGTTTCCCCAAAGACTATCAATTTACTGTCATTTTGCCTTTTTATTATTGTCTGCTGAGCTTCTAATTCTTTGGTGGTTTATACAAAGATTTGTCCCTGTCAATATTTGTCTCTTTATTGTTCTCATTTTTCTAAATTGTATTTTAGGCCTGGCTCTAGTAATTTCACTTTGTTGCACTTTTTTATATTCATCGTCAGCATTGCTGGCAAGACCGCATCTCTGGTTGCCCATGTGAAGGTGGTGGTTAGTCTTCTTTTTGAACCACTGCAGTCCATGCAGTGAAGGTAGTCTCCCAATGCTGTTGGATAGAAAGTTCCAGGATATTGACCCAATGACAATAAAGGGCATGACAATATATGTCTAAGCTAGAATGATGTGTGACTTGATATGGTTCTTAAGGGTCTTGGCGAACCTGCTGCCCTTGTCATAGAATGGGTTACAGCATTGGTTTGATCCTCCAAATCTAGTGGCAAGAAAGACAGTCCAACAGCAGCATTCTCTCCCACGCCAACTTGTCCAGCATCACTCAAAACCAGTTCCACTGGGCAGGACATATCGTTTGTATGCCTGACACCAGACTCCCAAAGCAATTGCTCTACTCTGAACTCAGTCAGGCAGAGGACTCCCAAGAGGACAGCGGAAATGATTTTGGGATATCCTCAAAGCATCCCTGAAGAGGTCAAACATACCCATCAACTCACAGGAGTCCCCGGCTTGTGGCTGACCAAAATGGAGAAGACTCATTCGAGAAGTCTCCAAAGACATCAAGAGATTTTGTCATGAATATGCAGAAGTGTAGCCTTTGCATTTGAAGGAGCGCACAGACCTAACAACGCACCTACCCAGCCCTTCAGGCACCACTTGCCCCGTAGGGTCTGCAGATTGCACAATTCTCTTATTGACCATCTCAGAATCCATCGAACCAGAGCGGAAGCAAGTCATCCATGATCCCACGGTACTGCCTAAGAAGATGGCTACAATACAGAAGGTGGCTATCCATTTGGCTCCTTATCTTTCTAGATGGTGGAGATTACAGGGTTGAGAGGGGTTGTCAAGGAAGCCTTGGTGAGTTCCTGTTGACTTCTGACTTGTGCCTTGTGTAGAAGCTTTGAGGAGTCAGAAGGTGAGCTACTTGCCACAGAATATCCTGTCTCTCACCTGCTCCATTAGCTATGGCAATTATTTGGCTAGTCTAAATCAGACTCTGGTCAATGACAACCCAGGATAGTTATGGTGGGAGTCTCATGATGGTAATTTTTGTGTTCTCCTGTTTATCACAAATATACCATCTGTCTACAGAGGCATGGGATTACAGATCGCATCTGGTCTCATGGTGGGTTGCGATGGATAGCAGTTTAAGGTAAGCTCCTTTAAAGTACACGTATATCATCACAATATTAATGTTATTAAATGTAGTGGGAAGTGGTTATGCTCTCTCTTGTTGGAGATGGTCATTGCATAACATTTTGTGTGACATGAATGTTACTTCCATTTATCAGCCCAAGCTAATGTCTGTTGTGATCAGTTGGTATGGTTTATCATTCTATTCTTCCTTTTCTTCCTTATTGTCTACATTCTTTAAACTGGCTTTCCCAACAAACATCTCCTTCATGATCCTTTTTATGGCCCATGACTTTCATGATCTTTTCAATTTTCTTTGAAATTCTTCAACTTGTTGTTTGCTTCTTTTGTCCTTTTCCATTAATCCATAAGGCAGCTTATCTTCTTCTTCATTGTTCGGTTGCTTTCTCACTAACACCCGATTGGCCCACCATAACCCCAACAACTCAATCCCATTTATTATTTCCTTTTAATACCTTTTGTCTTCTCTGATTTTCTCTCCAAAGGCTTTGCCTTTGAAGCATAACAAAAGTAGGGAGGTTATGCTTCAGTTATACAGGGCATTGGTGAGACCACATTTGGAGTACTGTGTACAGTACTGGTCTCCTTATTTAAGGAAGGATGTAAATGTATTGGAAGTAGGTCAGAGAAGGTTTACTAAACTAATACCTGGATCGAGTGGGTTGTCTTATGAGGAAAGGTTGGGCATTCTAAGCTTGTATCTGCTGGAATCTAGAAGAGCAAGAGGTGACTTGATTGAAATATAAGATCCCGAGGGATGTTGACAGGGTCTGTATGGAAAGGATGTTTCCTCCTGTGGAAGAATCTACTATGAGGGGCTGCTGGGTAGAAATAAGGGATTACCCATTTAAGGCAGAGATGAGGAGAAATTATTTCTCTCAGAGGGTTGCGAGTCTTTGGAACTTTCATCCTTGAAAGGCAATGGAAGCAGATTCTTTGAATATTTTTAAGGCAGTGGTGGATAGGTTCTTGATAAGCAAGGGGGTGAAAGGTTATCGGGGTAGGTGGGAATGTGGAGTTGAGGTTACGATCAGATCACCCATGATCTTATTGAATGGTGGAGCAGTCTCGAAGGGCTGCATGGTCTACTCCTGCTCCTAATTTGTATGTGCGTATGTATGTTCATGTGTCTCCCTAATGCTGGACTACAATTGCATGTAATATGATAGACCTCCAGTATCTTGCTCGGGATATTCGTGTCTGACTTTTGAGAGTTCATTTTGAAAGGTAATTTGTCCTGGGGAAGGGAGACATCACGGCCCTGATCCTGTTCTCACTCTAAATTTACTGATGATGTCATTACAACTGGGGCCTTTGCAAAAATCAAAAGTGGCAAATCTGACTGATTCTCAGCTTAGAGGAAACAAATCAGGTGATATTTTTCTCTCGCTGTTCCATATATTTTATGATTTAAAAAATAGTTATATTTTACTTTTTACTGTAATGTATTGTAACAAGATATTTCAGATTGAGAAACAGTGGGAGTGCATACTGGTGAAACTAGCTGATCACAGGTGGCATTGCTCATTGAAAAAAATGTAAGAAAAATATTGGACATGAGCATCAGTGTGTCTGAGGATGCCAAAATAATGTTAGAAAGTTTTAAGAAAAGTTATGCTATAAAATTGATGAGATCTGTTTTCTTTTAAGTCTTACAATAATGAAACATTTTCTTCTATTTTGAGCAAGAATGAAATATTTCAAGCAACCTGCTACGACCAAACTGGTATTATGAAAGTGGTCCATATATTTTGATGATTTCAGTAATAGGTAGTTGCCCCTGACGTTCTGTAGACTTGAGAATGCTGATAACTGGGAAAACAACTGTCTGTCATTTTGAAGCTATTTTGTGATGGTTTCCATGATAACACAGTTGTTATTTCTCTGGTTGATTGGTTACCACTTCCAGCCAAACAATTGACTTGCTAGAAAGCAACACTCATGGCTAACCAATCAGCTGGCTCAAAAGTGACATGCATTGAAATTCAAAAAGAATATATAGAATGTTGAGGGGACTCAGGGAAAAAAGAACATTTTTTAACATAATTGAAAATATTGGTAATATTAGTTACAATGTCAGCTTTACCAAGGCTACAAAAGCAGGACATTTATATCCCGGAGCTTCTGAGTATAAACTTTTGTGACAAAGGCACTTTGCTAATAGATGGTTCTGACATTTGGGTTCCTTCTGGTATATTTAGAAGATGCTAACCAACTAGAGAAATTATATATCTATGTACAAAATTCACCTGCAGCATGCAATGAGATACATCTGGTTATCACAGAAGGTCAAATCACATACAGCAGCTTCCTGTCTTGGTGATATGAATACTTTCACAGTGCTTGATAATGGTATTTCATAAAGTGACACACGATAGACTTGTGAGCAAAGTTGTAGCTCATGGAATAAAAGGGACAGTAGCAACATGGATGCAAAATTGGCTGAATGACAGGAAAAGAGAATAATTGTTAATAGATGTTTTTCAGACTGGATGAAGACTTGCAATGTAGCTCCCCAGGGGTCTGTGCTGGGACTCCTGTCCTTCTGATATACATTAATGACCTAGACCTTGGTGTACAGGGTGCAATTTCAAAATTTGCAGATGACACAAAACTCGGATGCATTGTGAACTGTGAGGAGGATGGTGTAGAACTTCAAAAGGACATATACAAGTTGGTGGAATGGGCGGACAGGTGGCAGATGAAGTTCAATGCAGAGAAATGTGAAGTGATTCATTTTGGTAGGAAGAACATGGAGAGACAATATAAAATAAAGGGTACAAATCTGAAGGGGATGCACCTGGGTGTATATGTGCATAAATCACTGAAGGCTATAGGACAAGTTGAGAGAGGGATTAATAAAGTATACAGTATCCTAGGCTTTAATAGGTGCATAGAGTATAAGAGCAAGGAAGTTATGTTAAACTTGTATAAAACACTGATTTGGCCACAACTGGAATATTACATCCAGTTCAAAGCAACACACTTTAGGAAAGAAGTGATGGCATTCGTGAGAATAGAGAAAAAAATTCACAAGAATGGTTCCAGGGATGAGGAACTTCGGTTATGCAGATAGATTGGATAGTTTCCCTTGGAGAAAAGAAGGTTGAGAGATTTGATAGAGGTATTCAAAATCATTTGGGGTCTGCAGACAGTATATAGGGAAAAACTATACCCCCTGGTAAAAGGATCAGAGGATGAGAGGACACAGATTTAAGGTAATTGGCCAAAGAAGCAATAGAGACATAAGGAGAAACTTTTTCACAGAGCGAGTAGTTAAGATCTGGAATAGGCTGCCTGAGAGTGTGCTGGAGGTAAGGTCAATCAAGATAAGTTGATTATGATCTGAAAAGGAAGAATGTGCAGGGCTACAGGGAGAAGGCAGGGGGATGGCACAAGGTGAATTGCTCATTTGGCGAGCTGGTGGAGACATGACGGGCTGAATAACCTCCTTCTATGCAGTAACAGTTCTGTGATCCTGTGTATTGCTTTCAAAGCAAGTAATAATAGTGTTATTTTCTTGTCACAAGAACGCTAGAAACAGTAAGAATTCCTTACCTTTGTACACTTATAGGTGAGCACAGCCTAGCACATGTGACAAGGCAATAACATATATATAGAGGCTGAGGTGACAGTGATAATACAGCTCATAATTTCCCTTTAAAAGAAAAAAAATGTGAAATTTCGAATGAGCAGAAAGTGCTGCAAGAACACAGCAGGTATGCTAGCGTGTGAAATGACAAAAAGCAGGTTAATAGCTTGGGGTTTTGTTTAACCAGAACTGAAAAAGGAATAAGAGAAACTGCCTCTTTCTGTTCTGATGGAGCACGTCTATTGGAAATGCTGGCCCATCATTACCCCATTGAAATGATGATGGTCTCACTCTCGCCGGGATTTTCCATGCCTGCTGGCATTGGGTGTGTTTGGTGGTATGAGCAGACGATATGGTGAAATGACGAGACCAGTTTGCGATCGTCTGCTCAGCCTGTTGTTGGGCGGACCGTGTTCCCTGGCATCGGAGGTCGGGAACCTCATTGTAGTACATCAGCACATCATTATAAGGCCAGCCTGCCGGATTCACCCCCCCCCCCCCCCCCACCCCCCCACTCCACCACCTCCGGATCATCTGTCCACCAGGTTGGCGGGGAAAACCTATTGGTGCAGAACACATTTTGACAACTGTGATGCGCAGAAGCCGGGGCTTACCTGCCAGGGTCTTGCTCATATCACAGACATCCGAGAAGCAGAAAGTGCTGGAGCCTGACGGCAATGGGATCCTGGAGGAACGTCTATGACATGCTGGGCGGATTCTCATGGACATGTCTCTGCTTTGAAGCACCACATGGAAGTTAGAAAGTCACCATTGATGCTCACAGTGAATGATGGTCAAGGGGTGGCAGAAGAAGGTCCAGGTTCGACTGGGAGAGGAAGAGGTGTCGGGGGGGTGGGGTGAGGTTGGGAGGCAGGGAATGAAGGTGTCGGGGGAGGTGGTGAGGTTGGGAGGGGGGTATGAAGGTGTCAGGGGTTGAAGTTGGGGTGGGAAGGGAGTACGGGGGAGGAGGTACCAGGGGAGAAGATAGCAACTGGGGAGGTAGGTATGTAATGGGTGCAAGGTATAAAGGAAGGAGTTCGGAGGGGGGGAAAAGGAATCCAGGTGGGGGAAGGAATCCAGGAGGAAGAAGGAGTGAGGAGAGGGAAGGGAGTCCAGGGGGAGGAAGGATGCAGAGAGGGAGGCAGGAAGGGGTGTAGAGAGGGAAGAGTGGAAGGGTGAAGGAAGAAGTAATGGTGGATTAGGAGGTTAGGTTGAAGGAAGGAGTTGGGAGTGGGGAAGGACCAAGGGTGTTGGAGGAATTAAGGGTGCCTGGGGGGAGACGCGGGTGAGAGGGCTCTAGAGGGGGAGGGGTTCCTGAGGGAGCATTCTGAGGGGGGAGAGGGTCCTGGGGTGGGGAGGGGTCTGCAGAGGGGAAGGGATTCCAGTGGGGAAGGGGTTACGGAGGGAAAATGATCTGGAGGGGGGATGGTCCAAGTGAACGTGCCAGGGAGGGGTCTGGTTGTTCTGTGACTGCCTCCTGGAGACCAAATTGAGGGTGGGCATGGTATGAGGGAATGGTGAGAATGACTGAGGGCAGAGTGAGGAAGTAGGTTTGGGAGGGTGAGGGTTCGACGGTTGTGGTAGAAGGCATCGCGAGGTTGATTAGTGGGGTCTAAGAGGGAAGACAGGGGAGCTGATGAAAAAGTGAACCCAGAGCATGCAGTCCAAATTGAAAGTAAAACTATAGTCGTGGTGAGTGAAATCAGGTGCTGTATGGGAGTGTGATCATTGGATGGACAACTGAGAGTGGAGCCCAGCAGGCAGTATTCAAAATGCTCAGGACATTGAGGTGAGTGTGATACGTGAAGGATCCGCGTACGTGGGAGAGAGCTTGCATGAGGCACCGAAAGGCCCAGCCACACACACTTCTCCCTCCAGAATCACTCATTAGCCAGCTGCTCCCTCTGCGGTGATAGGGGACGGTGTTGAGGGAGATGACATCTCTGAGATCCCTGAATGGATAAACCAGGGGTTTCCAGCTGCTGGTCCTCCTCCCTTCAGGTGCTCGGGGGCCCCGGCCTGACTCCTTGAGGGGAAGGAGCACCTGGAGGGACGTCAAGGTGCCCCACTTCCCTCTCATGTTGTCACTGCAGGAACTCACCCGTGGCTCCCATGATGGAGTGCAAGTCTACACACATCTCCATGTTCTGCTGGACCAGGGTCTTTGTTGTGTCCGCCATTCTTCCCATGGAGACTTCCATACACGCACATGTAGGCACCACTTTAGTAGAGAGCAGGCAGATGCACTCGACTGACTTACGTGCCACTCTGCTGAGGGCTTCCAACAGCTCTTTGTGATATTCTCACAGGCTTCAGCTGACTCTCCAGGATGAGTTGGAAGGCCAAACCTAGAGGCTTGTCATCTGACTTGGACTTCACAGATGCCTGATCCCTCCAGTCCCCCAAGTGTCAGGGAGCTCACACAAACCTGCTTCCTGTTGCTCCGGACAAGTGTACATGCAGTGACCACCAGATTGTGAACCTGAGCCTGCTCTTGATCCAGGTCCCACCGAAGTGTGTGGCGCTATGGTAATGGAGGGTGTGGGTAAGCGCTGTGACGGGTCTTCCAGGCTGCTTGTTTCCAGCTCTTCAACGGAGGAGGTGTCCTTTTGGTTGGAGATGAGGATGTGGATGGAGCTGAAGGAATGGCTGGCTAAGGGTGTCGATCGCTTGGCAGAGCTCCCTGTGGACTAAAGTAGAGATAGGTAGTGTATGCCAACAGAGTGAAAAATAGAAGAGGGGACACTCACATTTGTGTTAAGGGATGATGTGGTGCAGAATCCTTACGAGGGTGTTAGCCACCAACCTCATTGTTACCGCCACCACAGGCACGGCCCATGTCCTCACCAGTCAGCCCGATGGCACATTCCTCAAAATGAGTGAGAGGCCTAATGTGGGCCACTCCACCCCCAGTCTGGGACCTCTCCCTGCTGTTGTGAGCCAGCTTCTCCTGCATGAAAACAGATGGAGAGAGTGTGAGCAGGATGCATGGCCCTGCATGGAATGTTTGTGTGGTGAGCGGAGCCATGGACAGGATGTGGACCTGAGCGCGAGAGGGTATGAGCCTGATGGAGATGTGAGGGTGTGTGTGAGAGTTAGTGGTGTTGTTCCTTGAGGTGTGAGATTCCTGTGAATGTGTGATGGGTTTGTGAGTGTGAGGGTTGAGAGTGATGAGAAGAGTGAACTACTTTGGCGGAACAGATGATCCTGGAGCGGCACTGGGTGGCTGTCCTCTTTTGTAGGGCATTGGCGCTGACCAGCGCTGTTGCGGCCTCCCATGCTGGATTAGTGAGGCTGCTGCCCACCCAGTGGCCAAAGAAGGGGTAGAGGATATCATAGTGAGCCTCTGCTGGGTCCAAATGCTCAAGGGATGCATAATTGAACCTGGGGACTGCAGTCTTTTTGCCTTTCAGGCCCATGTCTTCTCTGCAGCAGTCATGGGCTGAAGCACTGAGAAGTGTGTGCATGACTGGGCTTTAAATATGGCGCCCGGTGTGATGAAGCCGTGAGGTGATGATGTGGCGGGTGAATGAGAGCCAGTGTGTTTCCTGGGAATGCATAATTAATGCAGCGGGTTTGGGATGATGCGGCGTGAAAAGCTGCCATTGCGGCTGGAGGGTTTTACCCGCCCACTACCACACTTAGTGCGAATCTGGGACGATTCCACCCTCTATGTTTCTCACATGCCTGCTTTTATTTTCTATTATCTTCTCACGGTTTTTAAGATTGCCCCAATTCCTTTCTATGCCATGGCTCCAAATGACATATGGTGGGATGGGAGAGGGATCACGTGAGGGAAGATGTGGTAAATTAAAGGGAAAGGACAAAGCAATAGAACAAGGTAGCATAAGGGTAATAATAATCAGAGTGTGGCAGGAAGGGCCAAAGCATGCAAACTTAAGAGTGTGCTATCAGATATGGACAGAGTTTGCAAAAATAGCGAAAAGACAGAATTAAAGGCCCTGTATCCGAATGCATGTAGCATTCACAACAAAACGGATTAACTGACAGCTCAAATCAAAATAAATATGTATGATCTGATAGCCATTACAGAGATGTGGCTGCAAGCTGACCAAGGCTAGGACCTGAATATTCAAGGGTACTTGACGTTTCAGAAGGACAGGAAATTAGGAACCGATGTTGGGGGCTTTGTAAATGAACATTAATGCAATCGTGACAGCTAACCTTAGTTTTAAAGATCAAGATGTAGAATCAGTTTGGGTGGAGATAAGAAAAAGCAAAGTCAGAAGTCATTTGTGGGAGTAGTATATAGGCCCTCTAACAGTGGCTACACTAATAGTTGTTTGGTAGTATTGTCGAAAAAAGACATTTTGTTGAAGCTTTTCATCTTACGCTCATCAGGACAATTGCAACAGTCAGCCACTGTTAACTGGTGCACTCTCCATGGCAATGCCTCTGCCAACCAATCAGCACTCCCTTCTCATACAGTATAAAGGTGTTGCTTCACCTGACATTGGTATTCTTAGATTGTCCTGATGAGTGCAAGATGAAAAGCTTCAACAAAATGTCTTTTTACAGCAGTAGCTACACTGTAGGTCAGTGTATTTAGGAAGAAATAATGAGGGCTTGTAAGAAAGGTACTGCAATAGTCATAGCTAATTTTAATCTAGATATAGCTACAACATGTCAGATTGACAAAAGTAACCTGGAAGATGAGTTCATAGAGTGTATTAAGGACAATTTCTTAGAGCAGCACATTCTAGAGACAACCAGAGAGCTGGTACTGTACAATAAGACAGGATTAATAAGCAACCTCACAGTAAAGGATCATCTAGGTAGCAGTGATCATAACATGATTGAATTTCACATTCAGTTTGAGGGTGAGAAGTGCAGGTCTATGACTAGTGTCATGACACAATACCTGCATGATGGTATTATAATTTTTTAAGACATATTTTTAAAGACTACATTTTTAAAAAACAAATAAAACTGGAAGTTAAGATGGTTCCTCAGACCTACCAGACAGTTTTTGTGGATTAATCCATCTTATCTCTCAAGAGGACAGAGATACCTTTTTAAATATTGACTCACTGTAGTTTCAGCCAGGAGATAAACAAAACTCCATCGATACTTTCATTGTAAAAATGCAAATTTGAGTTGTCAAATCAAAAGGCTTTAGTCACTTAAAAAAAACCATCAACAGGAGAAGACTTCAGGCTGTTAATTAAATTACCACAATCCCTTATTTGGGACCATGACTCAATACCGATGTGAGATTACATGATACAGTGACCATCTTGGCTCCATCTTGGCAGAAAATTCAAACTATTTTTCAGAGATATCTTCAGAGACACAGACAGAATTTCTTCAGAGAGAGAGGGTCCGACAGGCAAAGCCATCAACTGCTACAGCCATTTAAAAAGCAAAGTAACTGCCTACATGTTGAAAGAGAAACAAAGCCTCTTTCTCTCCTATAATCTGTTCCATCTTCAAAGCCTACCTGTGAAAATAACCTTTGGGCAGATCCACTCCAAGAACCATCCAACTACTGAGGGCAGAATTTTCCGCTTGTTGGGCGGGCGTGCGCCTGTCCCAAACGAGAGTAAAATGACATATGATGACTCCGGGCAAGCTTCCCTAAGTCATCGCACACTCATGCGATATTTCGGTCAGTGGGCACATACGAGAGTTGGCAGTGCGCCTGCTGACAATTAACAGGCTTATTAAGGCCATTAAAGCCCCAATTGAACTAAAATTTTCACTGCCTGTCCAGCTTTACGGTTGGTGGGCAGGTGAAGAGGCCAAGCGGCCAAGCGGCCTTTGGATTTTTTAGGAAACCTCATCCACGGGCAGGATAAGGTTTCCAACAGCTATTAAAAATTGAATTAAAGATTTAACATTTCCTGAATAACATGTCCCTGCTCATGTGATGGAATCACATGAGGGGACATTTTTATTAAACAATTTAAAATTCTTTATTTTTAATTCTTAAAATCTTCATTGCCCTGAGGCAGCTCTGTGCCTCAGGGAGATTTTCCTGCACGCTCTAGCGTGCCTGTGCGAAGTTCCCCGCTCACGCTCCTACCCTACCCCCACACCCACACAGGCAGCGCTGAGCGCTGCAGCATGCGTTTCACTCTGGGTGGGCCGTAATTGGCCTGCCAGCGTGAAATCACGGTTGGGCTCCAGTCACAGGAGGCAGTCGGCTTCCTGACCGCTCCTGTTCGCCCCCTCTGAGTCCACCCGATGAGTTCTGGCCAGAAAAATCCCTGCATCGTCAAGACATTCACTTCAGCTGAGGTAACAACATGACTATGAAACATCAGGCCTGCACCAAAATAGAGACAGGGTCAAATTCCATTTTTATAATTACGGTTTTACCTTCAACTCTCTCCAGTTTTCTGTGTGTGAGATAGTGTGCAGAGTCCTGTGAGTGGGACGTCACTTTGTAGTTAACCTCCAGGACAAGCATGTGGGAAATAAACTAACCGGGCAGAATTTTCTGTTGGTGGGATTTTACTGTCCCACCAAAGTCAATGGAGTTTTGAACGGCTCGCCACATTTTACAACCCCACCCCCACTGCAGCAGGGGCCTAAAAATCCACCCGCCTTCTTCATTTTTAAAAAATCAAAGCTTGCTGCTGGGTTATTTAATTTAACTCAATTACTCCATGGGTAAGAAAATACCCACATCCACATACTAACATATTTGATAACTGGCAGTGTTGCTACTACTGTACAGGGCCGTAGTGAGACCACACCTAGAGTACTGTGTAGATTTTTGGTCTCCTTTCTTAAATGATATAATTTTATTAGAATACATGACAAGTGCAGTATAAAGTGGACAAGTGTGAAGTTATCCACTTTGGTAGGAAAAACAGAATGGCAGAGTATCATTTAAATGGCAATAGATTGGGAAATGTTAATGCACAAAGGGACCTCGGTGTCCTTGTACACCAATCACTGAATGCAAGCATGCAGGTGCAGCGAGCAGTTAAGAAGGCAAATGGTATGTTGGCCTTCATTGCGAGAGGATTTGAGTACAGGAGCAAGGATGTCTTACTGCAGCTGTGCAGGGCCTTAGTGAGACCACACCTGGAGTATTGTATGTAGTTTTGGTCTCCTTACCTAAGAAAGGATATACTCGTCATAGAGGGAGTGCAGCAAACGTTCACCAGACAGATTCCTGGGATGGCAGGATTGTTGTATGAGGAGAGATTGGGTGACTAGGCCTGTATTCATTGGAGTTTAGGAGAATGAGAAAAGATCCTATTGAAACATCTAACATCCTGAGGGGACTTGACAGGGAGGACACTCAGAGGACGTTTCCACTTATGGGAAAGACTAGAGCCAAAGGGTATTGTTTAAAAATAAGGGGTCTTCCATTTAAGACAGGGACGGGGACAATATTTTTTTCTCTCTGGTTATGCTTCAGTTATACAGGGCATTGGTGAGACCACATCTCAAATACTGTGTGCAGCTTTGGTCTCCTTACTTTAGAAAGGATGTAAATGCCTTGGAGGTGGTCTCAGAGCTTTACTAGATTGATACCTGGTTGTCTCCTAAGGACAGATTGGACAGACTGGGCTTGTTTCTACTGGAGTTTAGAAGAGTGAGGGGTGACTTGATTGAAGTATATAAGATCCTGAACAGTCTTGACAAGGTAGGCGTGGAAAGGATGTTTCCTCTTGTGGGCGAGTCCAGAACAGGGGGGCATGTTTTAAATCAGGGCGCACCCTTTTAGGACAGAGATGAGGAGGAATTTTTTTCTCTCAGAGGGTTGTGCAACTTTGGAACTCTCTGCCTCAGAAGGCAGTGGAGGTGGGGTCAGTGAATATTTTTAAGGCGGAGGTAGATAGATTTTTGTTAAGCAAGGGAACCAAAAGTTATCGGGAGTAGGTGGGAATGTGAAATTCAAAACACAAACCGATCAGCCATGATCTTATTGAATGGCGGAGCAGGCTCGAGGGGCTGAATGGCCTACTCTTACTCCTATTTTTTATGTTTGTATGTTATTAGTCTGTGGAATTCTCCTCCACAGAGCATTGCAGGTAGGGTCACGAAATATTTTTAAGATTAAGTTAGATAGATTCTAGGTTGACAAGGGAGGCAAAGGTAGTGGGGGATTGGAAAGTAGAGTTGAGGCCACAGTCAGATCATCCACGATCTTATCAAATAACGGAGCAGGTTCAAGGAGTTGAATGGTCTACTCCTGCTCCAAATTCTTGCATTCTTATGTTATCAGAGATGACATTTCATAAATGCTAAGTAATTAACCATTAGTAACCTCAGAATATGCACAGTATCATCCAACCTATAACAAGGACATTCTTCAGGTGCTTCTGAAATGTTTACAGAATTTAGAAGATCCAACGCAAATAGGAAAGAACTATTTAATGCAGCATGTCTCTTTCTAATTAGAAACGCATTATAAATTCTTGTGTCATCCTTTCAGCTTCCCCATTTGCACTAATCCTGTTCAAAGGTCAAACAGAGCAACAAATAGGGGACACTGGGAAAACCAAATACAAATATCTGCTTTAAAACTTGGCCCAAAAGAACAAGTTGCCACTAACAGCATGGCCAGATACTGGCTCAGCCACATAGCAAGCATACCTACTCGTTAACTCTTTGACAACCATAGCAGCATTGCTATAGAACAATGCAATAAAAAAGACAGGATTAATTTAGACACTTAGATTTAATAAATGCTTTAGAAAAGTTTGCCATTGTTTGAATTGTATTTTATGGTGTTGAAGGTGGGAATCTACAAAGAGAGAGAGAGTCTGGAATGTTCAAAGGGTTTAATTCCATCTCCCACTAATAAATATATTAACCATACAAGGATTGGCACCTAAATCCATTGCTCAGGTTTCATAATAAAAGTATACAGGTGTCGTACAAGCTGTCACTGAACATACTAGGGTGGGATTTCTGCTTTGGGGGCAAATGGGGACCTAGAGGAAAATTGTACCACTTTTCTGGGGTGAATGGTTCATGTTTCTGCCCAATTTTATTTGCATAATTACAAATCAAAAATCTCCAATGAACAGTGCAGTCAGTTGGCATATCAGAATGCAATAGCTTTTTTTCGCATGGCAAAATATTAATTGATATGTTTAAGAATGGCAATATCGAGTTTTAGTAACACACCAGAGAATGGAATTCTAGAAAAATAAACATTTTTGATAAAGATGTCTATTCTACTACCTACAAGTAGCCTAATTTTTAAATAATTGACAATGACTTAAAAAACTACAGCAAACCCACATTTACTAGTTTCATTGCTGCACACCAGTCAGTTTCTTAGTCAGTTTTTTTTTTAACTAAGTAATAGCTTTTAAAAAGACCCTACTATAGTGCTCGCACTCCTTAAAAAAAGGTTCAATTTGAAGAGATTCCTCAAACAGCTACAATCTGTGGAAATACACCATCTTCATTATTTCAATCTGGCCGTTTAAGTGGTCAGGGAAAGCTTTGGGCAAAATGATTTTTAAGGCACTGGGGAAACTCAATTTATGCTCAATGTAACTTACGTTTATAATTCCATGGGGCAGAATTTTCTGGCTGGCGGAGTGGGGGCAGGCGGGCACAGGTGGGTGCGGACCCGATCACCGCCTGCAATCGGGTCCGTGCCACCATTTTACGCAGGCGGGTCAATTAAGGCCTAGTATCTTTGTGTGAGAGCAGCAGGATGAGGAGACACTGCAGCCCTGCAATGTCCCACTCTGGTTGGGGTGGGCCGTCCATGAAGAGTGTCCAGGTACAAGTAGCACTAATCAATGCTCTTCTCTCCTTTTCAGGAGGAGAATGCACATAATTCCGCCGAGTGGGTGAGGACTGGCGGAGAGCCGGTCCAGATGGTGATGCTCAGCTGGTTCGAGCAGGAGGCCCTAGATCTGGAGAGGCACCATGCGCCCAGGAACACTAGTGTAGGTGAGGCTGGGGTGCCACAGACGGGTGTGATTGCCCAGCAGTGATGTCACCATTGTCCTCCCAACAGCCATGGCAGTGCTGAATGTTCAGTGATTGAAGTTTGCAACATGGCTTGACCATTGCTTTTGGAAGGATGAGCGCATAATGATCCAAGGGACAGGGATGCGCATTGACATTGTCTCCACATTAACTGATCCAATGTCCTTGTTCTTCCTTTCAGCATCAGTGGAGCAGGGCCAGGAGGAGGAACAGCAGAGGCCCCCTCTCACACCTGAGGGCCCTGAAGTCTCAGATTCACCAGCATCACACCATTTCTGCCAGGCAGGCACCAGCACAGATATTAGCAACTCAGTGGGAATTAGAACATCAACTAGTGTCCCGGGGCACAGCGGTGAGGGAACTTCAGAGTTGCTGGAGGAGCTGACGGAGACAGAGAGTGCCCATTTTACGCAGGCGGGCTAATTAAGGCCTAGTATCTTTGTGTGACAGCAACGGGATGAGGAGACACTGGAGCCCTGCAATGTCCCACTCTGGTTGGGGTGCAGGGGACCAGGCGCATGCTCAGTCGCTGTCCACGTTGCAGCAAATGCAGGAAATGCAGCCGGCTGTGCGGGAGCATCTGGTGGAGATACATGAGGCTATTCTTGGCTTGGTGTCCTGGTGGATGAGACTAGCAGACCATCGCCAATGCAATGTGCCTCATGGCCAAGCGCCATGCATCCTCCATGGAGAGAGTGGCGACTCTCGTGGAGAGACTCCTCCAGGAGATCAATCAGGGATTCCTGGGGATGCGCTCGGACCAGCAAGCCCTCACATCAGCTTTGACCTCAGCTGGTCAGTGCCAGTGTGAGAGATGGTCTGGGCACCAAGTTTCCTAGCTCAGTGCCCATCCATCCACGGCGAGCAGGGAGGTCCGAAGCTGCCTGTCATCTCTGCGAGCTCCTTTCAGGGCGCTCTGGATGAGGGCGGCACCTCCTGGCCCCTCTGCCAGTGACTGTTGTATCCAATGAGCCTGTGACGACTTTGGAGATGCCAGCTGTGGAACTGGCAGCTCCTTCCCAGGTGGGGCCAGCTAAGGATCCACAGGCCAAGGTCATCAAGGCCAACAGGACAGCAGAGTGAGCATGTTGTCTCAGATACCAGTTCCACTGAGGGGACAGCACCAAGATATAGCATCTGGAAACGTAAACATAAGGCACCTTAGGAACACCATGGGTTTATCACTGGTGCTTTTGTGTTGGCCTGCAATGAGGACTTTTTGAGTTGGTATGATGATGAACACCTTTGTCATTTTGTTTTTTTAAGTGCCTTTAATTATAATATTATATTCAGGCATGTCACCATGGCTGAGGGTGCCTCTTTTCTTCTGCAGGTAGATGGTTACCAATAATGTTATGAGTGTTTTGTGGGACATTCAGCTTTATTGAAAAGGCCCTTAGTTAATGTTCCTATCCAAGCAGATTTTGCACTCAGGTATTGAGCCTGCAGCCCAGGATTGTCCTGGAGGTCCATATGTGTTGTGGTGGCTGAAAGATCATTGGATTAAAGCCTCCCAGGAAACACGTCATTTCCATGGTGGGTGGGCTCTCATTCGCCTTATCACGCCATCACCTCGCTGCTTTATCACACCAGGCACCGCATTTAAAGTGCAGCTGCGCTCAGTGCTTCCAGCCCAGGACTGTAACAAGGAAGACATGGCCCCGAAAGATAAGAAGACTGCAGCCCTCAAGTGCCTTTTGGACATCATGGAGACCCGCTATGATGTCCTCTACCCGTGCTCTGGCCACAGGAGGGGCAGCTACCTTACCACTACGGCTTGGTAGGTGATGGTAGTGGTGGTCAGTGCCAATGTTGTACAGAAGAGTTTTGTCATCCAATGCAGATATAGAATGAATGATCTCATTTGTGCAGCCAGAGTATGGCAACCATCTCATCACTTTAAACTCACACACTCAAGGCCATCAAACATTCACTGGCATCTCACTCACTGCAAGCTCAAGAGACATCACCACTCACTCTCTCACACATACCCTCACGTGTCCATTTGGCCTCATCTCCTCTGGAGACTGCCTCCTCAGGCATCACCATCTTGAGGCCACTTGCACAAATCAACATGTGCCCCCACACAAACCCTGGGATACCCATCTTCCCCAGTATACCTCTCATCCTGCAGCCCCTTCCCTTGCCTGAGGCCACTTCCATCCCTTCCCCAAGCAAGACCTTGCCCTGTAGCCCTTGAAAAGCCACCCACATATGGCTGATCTGGTAGGTAGAGACTTACTAAAAGTTATGTGCTGCTGTCTGTGAAGCCTGGTGCTGATGACTGTGAATGCTGACAGAAGCTAGATAGGCAAACAAACCTTGAGGTCCCGAATGAAGTGCAGCCCACTAAGTGCACGCCTTATATATGCTGTTGTGAAACACATTGGCGTGTTTTCCTGCTGATGTGGGCGGACGATCCAGCTGTGCGGGGGTGAGTTTGGCAGGCTGGCCTTATAGTGACATGCTGATGTATTACAATGAGTTTCCTGTTGTCTGATGGCGGGGAACAAGAGCTGAGTGGACAATCGCAAACTCGTTTCACGATGTTGTGAAACTGATTTTTGGCCTTCTCGCCATATTGTCCATTTATGTCACCGGACACGCCTGACACCAGTGGGTATGGAAAATCCCGGCCCATGTCTCCAAACCTTTAGACCAGACCTCAGATTACTAGTCCAGAAAAATGACTACTATGCTTCCGAGTTCATGCTATCATTGTAAACAATCTCACCGAATGTACAGAGAAAGCCCCTTTAAAAATCAGAATTGTTATGATATGGCAGGTGGTAATTGCTGAGCTGACCAAATCCCAAAAGGAAACTTGGCCAAGCTATCACAAAGATTTGCAATTTGTATTTTTGTTATGAGAAGTTTTGTGCACTTTTGGAGATTTTAAATATTAAAATTAATACCTTTATTAACAAAAGAAAAGAAAACTTAAACATATAAGATTACAGTTACACAGTTAAATGTAGTCTTATAACATTTCCCAAAAGATTTCTACCTAGCTAGACACCCAATTAAACACCCTTTTCCAGGCAACAGTCCAAATAGATTCTTTATCTATAAAACATCCAGTAATATTACCACAGGACACTGACTGTTACTATAAGGGAGTTGTTTGACAGCTTCTCTTTTCCCCTCACTCGACAGTGAAATTCCAAGGCTTTAAAAAAAAACCTTGCTTTTTGGAACAAGCAAGCACTTCTCTGGGGTGGCTAGAGGCTGATTTTCACAAGTCTGTCTTTGCACAATCGACCTTCCTAAATCTCACATGGCCACTCCCCTCATACAGCTTTCAATCTTTCCTTAAATATAATTTCTCCCTTTTTTATCTCTAAACCCATTCTTCTAAACTTTCTTTGAAACTCAAACACTTCCAAATATAGGATCTTTTATGTTTCCATCTTGTCTTGGCTTTTGGGTCAATAAAAATATCATAGCCCCACTACTTGTTTACCTATGAACTCCTGCAAGATGCAAACATTTTTCTCATCATCTTCTAATTCCCCTTTGAAATTCAAACAACCTCTCAACTTATCTACAAATGCAAATTCCCATTCATACTGTATCTACTGGGATCTCATTTTAGCTTGTCCATCCCCATTTCAAGATGCCTGATTTTATACTTATCCTCTTTGATGATTTAAACCTTGCAGTGTGACAGTCTTCCATTTAATTAAATTAGTCACACAGACCACACATTAACACCCAGCCTGAACAAGCCATCTTCAGTATCCCACAGAAATATTAGGAAAAAAATGATATTCTCTTTACAGAATGTCTAGGTAAATTCAGGCCAGTTAGTCTGCTCACACTTTACATCGAAGGTCATCTTCCTGAAACAACAGAATGCACTCATTAAACTGACTAATTTTCATTATTACCTGGAAAAACTCAGCAGGTCTGGCAGCATCGGCGGAGAAGAGAGTTGACGTTTCGAGTACTCATGACCCTTCAACAGAACTGTTCTGTTGAAGGGTCATGAGGACTCGAAATGTCAACTCTTTTCTTCTCCGTCGATGCTGCCAGACCTGCTGAGTTTTTCCAGGTAATTCTGTTTTTGTTTTGGATTTCCAGCATCAGCAGTTTTTTGTTTTTATGACTAATTTTCATGGTTCTTTGGTTTCCATCCTTCCAAGAATTGCAACAAATCAGTTTGAATCTACATATCCTACCTGTCAAAAGAAACTACTTTTAATGCAATGGTCCTTAGTTGTTTTTTGGTTGAAGGACTCTTTTCAAATGGATTAGTAATCACAGACTACCATCTAAATTGTAATACTATATGCTATGCACAATATGAAAGAGCTGCTTGTAAAATGTTTTAATAATGCTTGCGTGGAAAACAGCTATTTACTTACATATATTGAGGGGAGATGGTAGTATAGTGGTAATGGGCTCTTAATCCAGAGGCCCAGGCTAATGCTCTGGGGACATGCGTTCAAATCTCACCACGGTAGCTGGTGGAATTTAAATTCAATTAATAAAATCTGGAATTGGTGACGGTGAAACTATCACCAATTGTTGTAAAAACCCACCTAGTTCACTCTTGTCCTTTAGGGAAGCAAATCTGTCATTCTTACCTGGCCTGGCCTACATGTGACTCTAGACACACTGCAACATGGTTGATTCTTAATGCCCTGGCCAAGCAAACCACTCAGTCCAAGGGCAATTAGGGATGGGCAACAAATGCCGACCTTGCCAGTGATGTGTCATCCCATGAAAGAATAAAAAATTTCAGATAGATGGGTCTGCCTGCTTCTCAGTGCAGAATGTCTATCTCTACATATTCCCCTCCTAGGTGAGACAACCAGCCCATTTGGCAATGCATAATGGTGGCCGCATTCTGCTCCTGTCCCCTGGAAAGTCTCTTTGGAGGAGAATCACTGTATTAATGGAAGCAGCTTTCCCACTGGTTTATTTACACATAGAAATGCAACCACCTATATCCTCAGGAAATAACCCAGAATAACAAACACAAAGCTTGTATGTATATAAATATATACATATATATATTACATTGACTGATGTACACAATGTTTTTATATTGGGGAGTGACCTCCCCATGAATGTTCACAATCCAAGCTTTGGTTAAAAAAAAGCATTTATTACAGAATTTGTGTGCTATTTCATCCCCTGCCCCCACCCCATTTTAACAACTGTACAAAATACAGTTCTCATTTTTTAGTTATTGATTCCTGTAAGAATTCTCTTGTGTTTTTTGCATGGCTTGTTCAGCACCAGTCAAGGTTTCGCACAGTTCAAATTAAGCTGAGAGAAGGAAAATGAAGCTGGGAGGAAGAGTCCTCTGACCTTGCAATCCCCCCCTATGTGTGTTTCTCTTCTTCTGGCCTATAAATAAGGGCCATTTCATAGACAAGCTTTGTCTGTGAGTATTTACTGTTGGGATTTTCTGATAATTTTCACCTTGAATTGAACTCCATGTTATTAATAGCAATACTTATAAGATGGTGCATTTCCCCCATGGGAAAGATGTCTCCTTCAAGAGGAGATAGAAACCCCACACAATTTTTTAAATAGATTTTTCAGTTGAGTGATTTTGTCTCTTCATACAACAGAGCATTTCCCTTATAAGAGATAAAATCTCAAAACATATATAACAAGCATTGCAATTTCAAAAGATAAAGAAAAGCCATCCACAAGATAAGCAGAAAACAATCATATCTGCATTTTTCTTGACCAATTAATTCACTTTTTGAACTGAACCAGTGGTCTGCCAATTGAGCAACTATAAATGGTGAAATGTACCATCAAGACATGCTGCTGTATGTCATAAAGAGACATAAAGTCATTCACGGCACAGGAGGCCATTCGGCCCATCAAGTCCATGCTGACTCCCCTTGGAGATGTCCTAACCCGCTTGATCCCCGTTGCCCTGCAAGTTTATTTGCTTCAAGTGCCCATCCAATTTCCTTTTGAAATTATTCATTGTTTCTACTTCCACCACCCTTCTGGGAAACGAGTTCCAGTTCATCACCACTCGTTGTGTAAAAAAGTGCTTCCTCACATTCCCCCTGCATCCCTTGCCCAAAATCATAAATCTATGTCCCCTAGTCCTTCTATTATCAGCTAATGGGAATGGTGTTCCCTAGTCTATCTTATCTACGCCTGTCATAATCTTGTACACCTCTGTCCAGTCTCCCCTCACTCTCACCTCAGGTGTCTGCACCTGATGGTGCTCCTATAGAAACACCAAATTGCTGGAAAGAAAAGCTTTAGTTATCACCTTACCAGAGAAAAAAACGGATATTCCAAAAGTGTTAAGAATGAAATACAAAAAACAGAGGATGCTTGCCAATGTGATACAATAATTAGAGGGTGGAATAAATAATTATAATCAGTAAAAGAACCATTGCTCACATTACTACAGCTGGATTTCTTTTTAAGTGGACAATATTATGCATCATTAGGTAAATTCTCAGAGGACTACTACAGGCAATAATCCTAGCGGTTAATAGCAGTGAAAAAGCTGGTGATTTTGTCACTTTATATCCAAGTGCTCAAGCATGAGTGTAAAAAAAAAGGAAACTGTTCTTGTGCATAGTGCAGCCTTATAATGAAGGAGTGGAATACAGAAACATAAATAAAGTCAGACAGAAAGGCAGATACTCAGGAAAAGTACAGAAAGATGAGAGAGAGAAACAGCAAAAAACAAATCCATTAACCATAATAGATTCCACAGTGCAGAATACAATCCTGCATTCCATTGTTTATCACTGTGGTGAAGGATAATTTGAAATAATGCTGCATTTCAGTATCCATTTGTATGATACAACTTCAGATGTCAAAAGTGATCTTCCATTAGCTCCCTTTTTGCTAATGACAGTCAGTTCGTGATTTAAACCAAACCTCAAATCCTAGCACCCAATTCACTCCAAAGTTCCATGACTATTATGCAGTCGAATTTGAGGTTTAAGAATTCCTGAACCATTCAATGTGTTCACGGTATTATCCGTATTCCTTTTAAGAACTGTTCATTCTTTAGGCATTTAGCCAACACTTGCCTTTAAGTGATGAGCAGGAAAATACCAGTTAATATAGGTCACCTCATTTTCTTGATGCAAAGAATGTGAAAGAACATGACAGAAGAGATGCACTTTGAAGGATAACGCTGACCGATCCCAATTTCCTATCACTGTGAATACAATCCATTTGGGATCTTACCTACCGTACAACTGAGTTAAACAGTCATTTGGGTAAATTCATCATTTAGTTCATAGATTCCAATTCCAACCCATTCATTGCTCAATATTATATTCCTTCAACCAAAACCATAAGACACAAATCACAAGAATATTAATCAGGAATTTTATTACAAATCTGGGCCTGCCCTAATACCGTCTTGGGTTCAGTGGTATTGGTTGCTCCTACAGACAACCCTAGTGTCTTACCTTTGAAGGAGCTGACTCATATAGTGCTGCACTTTCGGAGGTGGCATTGTTCAGATGAGATAGATGTTACAATGAGGACCCATCCGTCCGCTCAGTTGCGCGTAAAAGATCCCATGGCACTATTTTGAAGAAGAGCAGGGGAGTTACCCCTAGTTCAGTGGCCAATATTTATCTCTCAATCGGCATGATGAAAACAGATTGTCTGCACTTTATCACATTGCTGTTTGTGAAAACTTGCTGTGTGCAACTTAGCTGCTGCATTTCCTGTTTTACAACAGTGCCTATGTTTCAGAAATATTTCATTGGCTGTAAAGCGTATTGGGGCATCCTGAGGTTGTGAAGACTGAGCCCCTCTGGGTCTATGGTCCCACCATCTGTTGTATGCCGCAACTAATGGGCTAATGGATATGTGCTAGTTTTCTCTTTGAGCAAGAAAGCAGTAGGAGCAAGGGGAATTTGACCAGTGGAGATTTCTTGCCAATTTCTATCCACTTTAATCAAACTTCACTTCCACTATATTACATACTACATCCTTGCTAATATTTCTCGTGCAAATACAATATTTTTCTATAAATGTTTTAAAATTCCTACTTTCTTTCATATCCATGCGTGTCCTGTGCAGCTACTTTGCAGTAGTTTTCATGCTTTACCTTTACTTTTGCTTTTGTGAAGTCCTATATTTTCCCAACAGGTCCTCCAAATTGTGGAAGCAATGTTGGTTTTACCTGTAGCTTCCTACTATACTAGCTCTCTCCTTTGCACCGTCCTTCTGCTAAAAACAATTGCTCATATTGGTCTATTACATTGGTAACTACAGCCTCATCTGAAAAACAGGGTTTTAAAAAAAATAATCATCAATTTATTTGTTATTCTATGGCTGGAATGAAAGTTGACATTTACACGGGTTAAGTGGTTTATTTTCTGCTCAAGAAGTCCTAAAGGATTAATATTGATGGGGCACTGCGACTGCTTATTTCACTCTTAATACTCCTAATGAAACTGTCTGCCGAGGAACCAATAACATATCTGGAGCTGGGAAGGAGGATGGGATTTTGTGGATGAGATGGCTGGAGGTATGGGTTTCATGCAGCTCTACTGAATTTAATGGTGCAATCTGTTCTAAAACGTATTAAAATGTTTCCTGGCTGACAGCCAGCTTGATTGACAAGCTGGCTTGCATGTCATTTGGAACGTCAGTCAGTGAGCAGATAGCAGCTAGGGCAGTTTGGAGGTCGTGGTGGGGATTGTGGGGTGTGTAAAGATGCTAAGCTTGAGGGATCAGAAGTACTTCTGCTCCTGTGGCGCAGAACCAGTATAATAAAAGCACTTACCTCATGGATCCAGCCCCTCTCATTTCCTTTTACTTGCCAGGATTTCCAAGCCCCAGGAAAGAGTAAAAAAAATAGAAAATGGAGGCACACAGCTTTGCTTAATAGGTTTTATTGATCTACCCACTTTTTAATGGAGGGTTGGTCTACCTCCCACCAGTGTTAAAAATCAGAAGTGGGAAGGTTGGGGCTAGGTTTGAGAAATTTATACATTTTTACCTCCTGTCTACCCACAACCCTCCTGTCTTTCGGGGTTAAAATCCTCCCATTATTCCCACAATTGCATTAGCAGTAGTAAATAAGAACATAAGGAATAGGAGCACGAGTAGGTCATTCGGCCCCTTAAGCCTGCTCTGCCATTCAATAAGATCATGGTTGATCTGATTGTGGCCTTAACTCCATTTTCCTGCCTGTCCCCCATAACTCTGAACTCCCTTGTCAATCAAAAATCTGTCTAACTCAGCCTTCAATATATTCAATGACCCAGCCTCCACTGCTCACTGGAGAAGAGAATTCCAAACACTAACAACCTTCTAAGAGAAGAAATTCCTCCTCATCTCCATCTTAAATAAGACCCCTCTTATTTTCAAATAGTGCCCCCTCTTTATAGATTCTCCACATGGGGAAACATCTTCTCAGCATCTATCCTGTCAAGCCCCCTCAGAAACTTATGTGTTTCAATAAGTTCACATCTCATTCTTCTGAAGTCCAATTAATATAGCCCCAACTTGCTCAACCTTTCCTCATAAGACAGACCCCTCATCCCTGGAATCAGTCTAGTTAATTCTCTGAACAGCTTCAAATGCAAGTATGTTCCACCTGAAGTAAGGTAACCAAAACTGCACACAGTACCCTGGATGTGGTCTCAAATCACAAGTGAAAGATCATTATTACTCCTACTTTACGTAGAGGGCAACAAGGCCCTAAAATCAGTGCATCCCAAGTTATTTTCCAATGTGACCCCCTGTTAATTTGAGAACAAACGTGAGCCCAGATGCCAATAAAAATGACTGAACTCTAACCTCAAATTCAATTGGAGCTCATGGTTGTTGTTCTTACTTTCAAGCGACTTTATTTCTAGCTTCCCTCCATTCTTGCCCTTCTGAAGGTATGATTCTTACTGACATATACTTCCACAGGAGCAGCCATCCTCTGGTGACTTGTGAAAGATACGGACATTGGGAACTCGATTTTAACCCCTACTCAACAGACAGGAGAGGGTTGGAAAGGTGGGAGGGATAAAATATGAGCAATGGGCAACCCAACTCCATTTCAGTCCCCCTTTTAACTTTTAAAATGCAGAAATTATTCCCCTGTAAGGCAAAAAACCTTCTACTGCTAGTGATCACGTCCGACAACTGGTCGTAGCCATGCCTGCTGTTCCTTGGGCCCCAGTTGGGGACCTGGGCCCCTCAAGAAAATCTCCAGTCCTCTATCCAGTCTCCAAGTTGTGGCTGATGCTCTCTTGCCAATGCAGGGGACTGACCCCCAGGTTCCTGGCTGGAACCTTCCACTGCTAGTGATCCCTTCCATCTACTGGTCATAACCCCAAACCCACAATTTGAGAATTGCTGCCCCCATTGTTTAAAGCCTAATTTTCACCATGTTGAGATCATTAGCTTGAATACAAGCATCAATTTTAATCACCATTTGGTTCAAAATATGTTGAAATAAATCTTTTTAAATCATATGAAGAGTAGTCTGAGTAAAGCACCAAAACTGCCTATTTCCACCAAGTACTAACTGTAACCTCTCCAGTCCAGAATGCTTGGGGCCAATTCATTTCTGGATTTTGGAATTTTCTGGATTATATAATGACGTTAGAATGCCTAACTTCAAGTGTGTGAACAGGAAAACATTGTTGATATAAATACGTACCTGAAACATAAAAGTGATAAAACATTATAAAGCAGTAATAAAAATTGTTTTACATATCCAAATACTGCATCTTCCATGCTTCTGCTCCTAAAGTTCTGTACTGAAAATGATGTCGACGTGGGTCTTCTCAAAGAAATTCCAGACAACTGGTGTTTATAAACCATAGATTTCTGGACTGGAGAGGTTAAGTGTATTAGATCCAGGAAAGTAAAACACAGGACAGAAGTCTCATTGACTTTGTCAAATTCAGATGTGCAAAACTTTGTTAAGACACCAGTTTTAATGAGCAAATAATCAGGCTGACTTCTAATGGTGGGGGGGGGGGGGGAAAGAAAGCATTTCAATTCCTGCTTTAAAACAATGACATTTTAATTTAGAATAATATTTGAAGATGAATTACATCACATTTTTTTTTAAAAATACGTTTACCTTTCAGTACAACAATCCCCTATACCATGATATAACATGCACTGCTAATGGCTCCTCCAGAATTGAAGCCATGTAACACACCCCTGCTATAACAGATTTTGTGTCCTTATTGGGAGGCGTAAATATATATCTGTTCCAGTTTTGGTATTGTAACATTGTAAGATAGTAACCATTTCAGGAAGGAGCTGGCCTTTGGTCCATGTAGCTCACCTATCCAAAGTATTCTCTTGTGCATTTCTAACAGCATGAATTGTGCTGGTCTATGATTGTTGCCATATTGTGTAGTAGAAGTGAGGTATACCATGAAACTCCAGTACATAAGTCAACCTTATTTATGACTTTTACACTTGAGGGTGTCACTCATGCACCATTGCCAGTTTACCATTTAGCCTAAAAAATTGCAGACAGGACTTTTCCATTAGGATGGCCTATATATACTGCACTTTATTCTATAGCGACAAGTACAAATCCAGTCTTATCAGACTTTGATGATTTGTTAGAACAACTTTTGTTGGGGGATTTAAAATTGAGTGAGTTGATCCTCTTCCTCCAAAACTGTTCCCATCCCCGCCACACCCACCACACCACCCCATTCCCAACTGTTTCTCCATTCCCACCCTCTGGTGAAATGGAATTTTGGAGATAAGCTACATTTTTAGTTTGACATGAGCTAAAGGAGAAAATAGTAACTTTCCACAATTTTAGAGAAGATTTTCTGGTAGTTGTAATTTACTGTGAGACCACTCGCTTGACCTTCCACAACCATGCTTTGGGAAACTGCCGGGATTTAGGAATCTTAGAAAAGGGAATGTATTTAATTTTTGAAATGGTGGTGCTTAATTGGAATGGGCTTTATTTATAAAACCAAAATTATAGTCAGGGTACGTTCTGTATACATGTCAACAATCTCACTATGAATGTGAGGGCCACTCAAACATTTTGCCCCTGCTTAAACCTCACCTCACAAACATATTTGTAATATCTCCCCTGCTTTCTAAGCTTAAACTACATGTCCCACGGTGATCTGGGGCTCACTGAGTGAATCTGCTCGTGAAAGAATTTTTTTTCTCTATCACATGCAGAGCAGTTCAGATCATTGTAGGAACTGTAGTTGTTTTAGGTTTGCAATACAAGAGCAAAAACTAGAGCAGCTACAATGTACTTGAAGCGTGTTCACAAACTCCCATATATGGTATTTTAGGGAGTGGTATCTTTACATTCGCGATGTCTTTTTTTTAATATTTGGGTTGTGGGCCAATGTTGAACGTGTGCATTACATCTGATCCATAGTGGAGAACATTACTCACTGCCCACTAATGCCCTGAAAGTGTTGGCATGCTCGCTTTTTTTGAAGTGTCCACTGTACAGAAAACACAAAACAAAAGTGACAATGCAGTGACTAAAAGCTCCTCTGAAGACAGCTTGGGTAGAATATGCTATCCATGTTAGTCAATCACCCTCTTGTGGCAGGAGGATCAATTCATGATGAGATGGAGGTCAGACAAAGGGTTGGCAATCTGGCTGGAATGAAAGCTCGATCCTTTATTTCAGGCGATCGGTGTTGATACTACCATATCCCATTAGAACTGAGATGCACTGCTCGGGTCGCACTGTAGTAACCGTACAATGGATGGATCACTCTTGGCACCTTTAATGAATTCTTCAAGGGACAATTTACCTGGAAGATATTTGCAAGCAGGAAAGGGGTATATTAAAAAGCTAACATCCAGTTTTGAAAATAATGGGTAGTTTTTACAATAATCAGCCTGTAAAAGTGGAATGTCTCATGCAAGTCTAAGAAGAGGGAGGAGAACCAATCTGCTTGACATCGGTTTGTTGTCTTCTCTGCCACATTGTTTCTGCTACTAATAGACAAATGGGTACCTAAAATAGGAGTAAGAAGGGATGCCAGGAAGCAATTTTGATATAAAAGGTCTTGTGCAGTAAATTACCAAGGAATGGCATTCAAGCAAATAAGATACATGGATTCAAGTAGGTGTGTTGTTACAGTTTGGATGATCCACCTGCAACCACCACCAAACCCGCCACCATTGAGGCCATTGACAGGATCATTTAAACAATTAAAGGACCTGCCCGTCCAACCTTAAGGTTGGTGGGTCGGCCAGGAGCCCCGGCAGCAGATAAAGAAAACATGAAACCTCATCCACCGGCGGGACGAGATTTCATACAGGGTTTTATAAAGTTTAATAAAGTTATAGTGTAAATTATGAACATGTCCCATCTCATGTGACATTGTCACATGAGGGGGACATGTTAGAGAATTTTTTTTTTCTATTTTTAATCTTTTTCAAAGTGGAAGTGATCTCCCTGAGGCTGCACTGTGCCTCAGGGTGATGTGTGCTCTTTTGTACACATGTGCGAAAGAGCGCACTCTCACTTTTGTGGAATCCCCCCGCCCACACAGTGAGCGCATAGGGTTTCCCGCCAGACGTCGTGTTGGGCAGGCCTTAATTGGCACCCCCCCCATGTAAAATGGTGATGCGGCCCACTTCTTCAGCGGAGGCCAGCTCCCTGCCTGCTGGAGATTGGGTCGGGCCTGCCTGCCCAACTGGCAGAAAATTCTGCCCAGTGTGTTTATTTTTCTCAAAGATTACTGGCAAAACTTAGTGCTATGAGGGGGTTTTATTATCAGGGAGATAAAGTCCAAAGACATAGTGAAACAATGAGTATTTGCATTCAAAGAGGAAGATATGTATAAAGAAGGAGCAAGGGCTGTGTGTAAGGGAATGCATTTTTAGGTGTGAAAAAACCTTCAGCATCTATGTCTCAAACAGCTGTCTTTAAAAGGACTGAAGTTAAGAAAACTCACTTGGAAAGCCACTTGTTCAGGGTATCATGTTTCTTTGCCTAGCTCTTTTAAAATCTGTGTGTCTTACTGTTGCCTTACTGAAAGTGTAACTGGGAGTTAGATTGATTAGGAGATTTAGAAGTTATTATAATAGTAATGTGTAGATATATGTATGTATTTAAAATCATTTCTCTTATTAATAAATGTTTAATCTAGTTTTATAAAAAAACCTATAAGACTTGGTGGTCTTATTACTACTAAATTCAAGGCACGCATTTCAAAATTTATACAAATTGAAAATTAGTTGTGACAGTTGTTTCAAGTTTCCCTTTGGGATTTGAACAGCTTGGCATTTACCATCTGCTGTGTCATAATATATTACTGTGATATTAGTGTTTGCTACAGCATCACTGGAGTTGAAATTATTTGTGCAATATTTTAGCTCACATTATAGAATTTGCATCAAATTCCCATGTATGAAATTTTAACAAGTTGTTTAATAAGATTCTCTTAGATGGTTTAGAACAACATGCATAGAAATTTGATATAGATCTGCTAAATGAGTGCATTAAAAATAATGAACTCAGGCTGAATCCCACTTTACTTGAGCTGCAAATTTAGAGTGAAGTGACCAAGTTAGGGAGTCTAAAAATCCCAGGAGCTGCCATCATGCTGAGTTCAAATTGTCTTTTTCATTCTCTCACTAATAAGAGATAGCAATTAATTTTAGTCTTTAGTTCTTCTCTCACTGGATTTTGTATTTTATGTTTTTTAGTCCATTTGCCTTGTGATTTCTTATCACACAGTGGAACAAAGCATTGCTCATTATTTAATCTACCACATCCACAGGGACATAAAGAAGGGACAATGCCGCATGAGTTCTTAGTGGCCTGCGTTGGGGCTTCTGATGCAAAAGGTAATGAAGACAGTGCGGTTTGACAGGGTCTGTCTGAGACATGGGGAAGAATTTTTCCCCCATCAGGGGGAATCGCCGTGCGCTCCCTGTGCGGGTGGGGGGGGGGGATTGCCTCAGCCGAGAGTGCGCTCTTTTGCGCATGCACGCGAAAGAGCGCACTCATCTCCCTGAGGCTAAGTGCTGCCTCAGGGAGATTGGCGCCAAATTTAAAAATGGTGAAGGAGCAAAAATAAAACTTCCCCGACATGTCCCCTCATGCGACACTGTCACATAAGTTGGGACATGTCCATCACTTTTAGTCAAACATTTATTAAAAGTTAAAAAACCCTCATGAAATCTCATCCCACCCATGGATGAGGTTTCATGTTTTTTCTGAAGCTCGCCAGGGCTCCTAGCCTGCCCGCCAATCTTAAGGTTGAACGGGCAAGTCCATTAATTATTTCAATTACTTTTTAAATGGCCTCAGTTGGCCGTTGACAGGTCGGTGGGAGCACAGCTGATTTGGCTGCGCCCCTGCTGACCTGAAAATTGAAATGACGTGGGGTGATGTCGGGAGTTCCGCCCGACGTCATCCTGCGTCATTTTATGCGTTGGTGAGCGGGCCCCAACCCCCGCTTGCCAACCTAAATATCCTGGCCATGGTTAGGAACAATTTGACAATTACCATCATTATTTGTATCCATCTGCCTGAAGATTTTATCTGTTCTTTTCTCTGGTGTTGCCTCATCTTCAGGCATCTTCATCACGGTGGACACCATCTTGTAGATTGCCTGTCAAAATAAGAATGTCCAATAAATGGATCAATTAACTTGCATCTTTCATTGAAGGGTTGCTACCTTTCTTCACTTAGCTCTCCTATTTGTGCATTTAATTTAAAAGCAAGCCTTACTGCAGTTTGAAACAGCAAACATGCCCAACTGTAGATATACAAAATTTTATTTTAAATCTGAATAATACATAATTAGAATACTTCTCTTGGAACTATACAACATGAAAGTTAATGGCATACAAAAGATGCACGTGCTCTCAATCTGGATAATTAATTTGGCGGATTATACTACATTTTAAACCATTTTTCTTAGGAATCTGTAGCAAAGGTAGGATTATCAGCTGTAGGTTGACGCATTCTTAGAGGTTTCATCACATGACTCTTGACCTCCAACTTCCCGTTCCCCCCCCCTACACACCCGACCATGGTCTTGCTATCGGTCACCCAAAACGTCCATCTTTGTAATGAATACCTCTCCATGCCAATTGGAGAGAAAGAAAAATGGAAAAGAAAGATAAGAAACATGTACTTGTATAGCGCCTTTCATAAGAACATAAGAAATAGGAACAGCAGTAGACTATTCGGCCTTTTGAGCCTGCTCCACCATTCAATAAGATCATGGTTGATCTTCCTGTGTTTTGATTTCTACATTCCCATGTAACCCCAATAACCTTTGATTCCCTTGTCTGACAAGAATCTATCTACCTCTGCCTTAAAAATATACAAAGATCCCGCCTCCATCAACTTCTGAGGCAGAGTGTTCCGAAGTCGCACAACCCTCTGAGAGAAAAAAATTCTCCTCATCTCATAACTTCAGGATGTCCCAAACTATTTTCAGCCAATGAAGTACTTTTGAAGGGCATTCACTGCTGTAAGGTAGGAAATGCAGCAGCCAATTTGCACACACAGCAAGCTTACACAAATAACAATTTTATAATCGCCAGATTATTTGTTTTAGTGATTTTGGCTGAGGAATAAATATTGGCCAGGCCACTGACGATAATTTAGCCCTTGGCTGGTGGGCGAGCCCCACCGGCTCAGCGGCGGGCGGGCAGCTGAACTCCGCCACCGAAATGGGGCCTGCCACCATTTTGAGAAGGCGGGTCAATTGAGGCCCGCTGAGTGGCCTGTCCGACAGCTTGGGGGGGGAAGAGGAGGGAATCCCCAACTGTCAAAATGCACTCTTTTGCGCATGCGCATGAAAGAGCGCACGGCTCCCTGAGACAAAATGCTGTCTCGGAGTTTAGTGAAAGGTAAGTAAAGTCAAAATAGAGACATTTTTAAATTATTAACATGTCCCCCTCATGTGACCATATCTCATGAGATGGGACATGTTAATAACAAACTCATAAAATTTATTAAATTTTTACAAAACGGTAATGAAACTTCATCCCGCCAGTGGATGAAGTTTCATTAATAATTTACAGGCTGCTGGGGCTCCTGGCCTGCCCGCCAGCCTTAAGGTTGGCCGGGCAGGGCATTTAACTATCTTAATGAGCCTGTCAATGGCCTTAATTGGCCACCGACAGGTTGGCTGGCAGATAGCTGATTTCGTTGTCTGCCTGCCTTCCTTAAGAGTTAAATGGCCCGGGATGACGTTGGGGATTCCTCCCGATGTCATCCTGTGTCATTTTCCCTTCGGCGAGTGGGCCCCGCCCCCAAATTGTCGAGGGGAAAATCCTTGCCATAGAATCTTTTACATCCATCTGGGAGGATAGAGAGGGCCTCAGTTTAATGTCTTATTCCAAAGGTAGAACCTCCAAAGGTACAGCACTTGCTCAGTAATGCACTGGAGTCAATCTTGAACCCACAACATTCTAACTCAAGTGCTGAGTGTACTACCAACTGAGACATGGCTGACACCACAAAAGCTGACTGGAGAATTCTTCATCATCATTCAAACCTATTCGCTAAATTCCAATAGTCTTGGAATTAAAATTGAAGTGTTCAATGCCAAAGAAAAAAATACAGCATTCTTTTTTATACACCTATGATGTTCCTCCTGGATTGCTCACAGAACTGTCTAGATTAATCTTTAATTCCCAAAAGTTTGGCAACCCTAATGGAAAGGTTCCTCTGTAAAACCTAAGACACAGGAATTTCAATGCTAAGGAAATGGAAGATGCATGCCTTCAGCAGCAGCATGCCTGGGCATTACTGCAGAATGGATCAGAATCTTATTCAATGAAGATTACAGTTCAATTCTAAAATTTGCTTTAGATTTTCCTCTTTTGAAGTGTCCAGTGTTCAGAACTGGGGTCTTGTTGAACTGTCAAGCCTAATAAAGCTTGAATCTGAGAAAAAATGTAAGACTCTAAATAAGGGAAAATTATGGTCTAGATTTGACAGAAGTACAAAGAAACTGCTAAATTATCACCTGCTGTAGGTTCTTAACCTCCTTCGCACTCCTCGCATTTGCGCATTATAGCTCAAGTCATTGGGTATCAATCAGGTGCTGGATCTCTAGGTGATTTATTGTTGGACAACCATACTGCCCTCCTGCCTGAAATCAACTATCGGAGTACAGATTAGGAATACAACTGAGGGTTTTCTGGCCTGTGAGGCACTCTTTGGGTACAGAGGGTCTAATTCTCACCTGTCTGATTTTTCCAACAGAATTGGGGTCATATGCTGAAAATACAACTCACCTCCAGTGGGCTTTGCTCACAGAAACGGTTGGAAACTTGAGACGCTTTTATTAAATATGCCAAACAATCTGCTCGCTCACTCCACTGTGACCAGAATTTTTTTTTTTTACAAGGTTCTGTAATCGGTTGGAGATGAGCATTTAGCTATCTTCAGGGAGTAGCTTGTGAAAATTTATGTGCAAGTCCAGACTTGGAGGGATGTCTTACAATTCTTGAATTTGTTTAGGTAAATAGAGTTTTCAATGCATCCCTTCCCAATAATGACAACACAGTTACTGGCTGCAGGAGTTAAACGAGATGTTGTTGAACCTGTATTAGAACCTCTCAAACTGGTTTTACGTGGGCCTTATGTGTCAGAAGTTGCCAATTTAGGTTTATGCCCCTGCAGTCTGTTCTGTCCCTCTAGTGCTTGCCCTATTTTGTTCCCATTAGTACCACAGTATTGGAGCAAATCTCTTTCAGCTGACTCTCTACTCCTTCATGTGCTGATAACCCAAGACTGAAGTTCCTCCTATTTAATGCTGGGCTTTGCTGGTGGCAGAGTTTAGCGAATCCAGCTAGTTTGCATTGAGATTGCCAGCAGCCTCATTGTGAACCTAAAGACTGATTGACCTATTGCTTCAAATAAGTAAAGTGGATGGTCTCCATCGAATCATTCTCATTTGCAGCTGCATATATATAGTGATGCAACTGTTCCCAGGCAGAATGGAGATGATTGGGTAATCCCCCATTAATTATGCCTGGAGACCACTTTTCTGATTTCACATACAATACTATGTAACTATCTACCACTCACTGCAATTCGCTGGAGAATTAACCCTGCTTTTAATGGGAGAAGTTGCTGTAGTTATGTTCAGGAATCCTGTTTGCTGTAGCTAGCAGAGAGCCTTTTTTAAGTGGAGTCACTTATGACATAGAGGAGGCTATTTGGCTCATCGAGTCCACACCACCTCTCCTCGGAGCAATCTAGTTAGTCCCACTCCCCCGATCGATCCCCATAGCCCTGCAGGTTAATTTCTTTCAAGTGCCCATCTAATTTCATTTTTAGATCATTAATTGTTTCCACTTTCACCACCCTCGTGGACAGTGAGCTCAAGGTCATTACCAAATCTCTGCATTAAAAAAGTTACTTCTCACATCCCCCATGCATGTCTTGCCCAAAACTTTAAATCTGTGTCCCCTAGCCCTTGTACTATCAGCCAAGGGGAACTGTTTTTCTTTTCGACCTCATTCAAACCTGTCATAATGTAAATTTCTATCCAATCTCCCCTCAACCTCGTTTGCTCCAAGGAGAACACCCTAGCATTTCCAATCTAACCTTAACTAAAAGCCCCCATCTCTGGAACATACTGGTAAATGCCTTCTGCACCCTGTCAAGGACCCTCACATCCTTCCTAAAGTGCAATGACCAGAGCTAGACACAATACTCCAGTTGTGGCTATTGAACCTTATAACGTTTCAGCATAACTTTCATACTTTTGTACTCAAAGGCACTATTTGTGAAATTCAAGATCCCAGCTGGTTTGCTAACCACTATTTGAATATGTCCTATCACCTTCAAGTTCGATGCACGTGTACCTCCAGGTTCCTCTGTCCCCGTGTACTATTTAGCAGTGTGTCATTAAATGTATAATGCCTCTCCCAATCTCTTTTGCTAAAGTACATCACCTCACATTCCTATATATTAAATTCCCTCTGTCATTTGCCTGCCCATTCTGCTAATCTATCAGGTGATTCGAATTATCCTCATTGTTTGCCAATCCTCCAAGTTTGGTATCAGCAGCAAATTTTGAAAATCTACTCCAAGGTCCAAGTCATTTGCATATAGCAAAAAAAGTAATGATCCTATCACTGACCCTTGGGTGTACCATCTGTCTACCATCCTTCAGTCAGATAAAATAACCTACCAAGACACTGTTTTCTGTCCTTAAGCCAATTTTTATCCAATTGGACAATGACCATCCTGTTCCACGAGTATCAATTGTGTTGACCTGCCTTTTATGTGGTGCTTTGTCAAACGCTTTCTTAAAATCTATATAGACAGCATCCACCATGTTCCTATCATTACCTTCTTTGTTATTTCAGCAAAAAAAGGTCCCCATTTGCTGAGCAATTAGGGCAGGATTTTAAGCTGGGGATGGAGCCTGCACCCCCCGAAATACAAGTCAGGGATGAACCCGACTCTGCTTCAATTAGCTTGAGGTGGGCCTTCAACCCCCTTGCAAGAGAAAGTCCACCTCAGAGAACTGCTGTCCAGTCACATGGCGAGCCGTTCTCTTGCCCCAGCAGTATCACTGGGAACGAGGAAAACATTCAGCGACGGAGGCCAGACTGTGAGGCGAGTCCAGGGCTTCACCTGGGCCCCAGAGACACAGGCGTGCGGGGTGTTGGGGGCGGCGGGGGGGGGGGGGGGGGGGGGGGGGGGGGTGGCATTGCTGGTGATGGGTGAGTGGGTCACCAGAGGGGATTGGGGTGGGGAGGCAGGGTTGTTCACCAGCCCTTACTCTTGCTGGCTGGCCTGCAGATCTGTCATGTGCTTCACCTGCCATGGAAAGAAATCCCAACAGTAGCAGGAGGAAGCACTTAAGTTGGATATTTAAGGGCGCCACTTGGGACAGGGTCTCACAGGTTGCCTGATGCCTCCCCCACCATGGGTAAAATATCCGCAGGGGTGGAGTCGGCAGACAGGCAATGGGCATAGCACTGCTAGCATGGCGCCCAGTTTTAGCCTCCCCGTTTGTCATCCTGACCTAAGGGGACAGTAAAATTTCAGTGGTAGACTTTATTTGCTTTATTGTTTGCTATAAAATAGATTGTGTCTGGTGGGTTCTGCTATACGTCCAGGTCTTGATCTCATTGGCTAATACAGTAGTGTCAATAAACACTGCGCATTTACATTGTTGCATAGTTGAGGTTACATAATTATACAAAACACGCTAAAATTATACACCAAGTTCACAAGCAACTGAAAAGAAAGGCAACAGGTTATATATTTTGGATGTAGGCTCTCATCAAAGCAGATCTGGAAAAGGGTCTACGTCGAACAGGTTAACCAGCCAATCACATGAGCCATTCTCTTGTCCCAGCAACAAGGAAGAGATATAGAGCTGGAGTCCGGACTGTGAGGCGATTCCAGGGTTTAGCTCACCAGGCTGGCAGGCCTCTTTAGGTACATACTTCCATCATTTTCTGGTCTAATTCCAGATTTCCCGCATTCACTTTATTTCCTGTCATCCCTGTTACAACAGTCAAACAAGAGTTAAACATGAATACCTTGCAGCAGCAATGGTTTATCAGGAAATTTTAGGGCAGGTTCTGAGGGGGAGTTGACTCGAGCCATTTTTATAAATTTAGTATAGATACTGGGAGCCCAGCATCTGGGAGCGATGTCCCAATGTTTAAACCACTTTGTGATTTCCTTCTTTCCGCTAACAGAAATATTTCTTTTGCTATATTAGGCAACATAGAAGAAGCAGTTGGATTTACAGCTAACAGGACAAACTGCATTGTTATTCTAACCACATATATATTGGGTAAATTGGGAAAATTATACCAACAGTCCAGGCAATGATTTCCCATAGCCTGCTGCATGCTCCAGAAACCCTGGTTCAGCCACTAATCTACTTGAAATAAAAAACCTATCTTCTCATTTTTCCCCATGATGAAAAATAGAAATAACCCGTACCTTCTCTTTCCACGGACTCTCATTGGAGAACACATTTAATTAGTGGTCTATTTTACCAATGGTAGGCATCCATCACTACTATAACACACTCAACCTAAAAGCCTCCAACTCAGTGATATGACCACAGTACATTATTAATTCTTGTAATAGCATTAAATTGTGCCTTTTAATCAGACAAGACTTGGACGGCTTCCCGCATCCTGAGAGGCATGAGGCAGACAAAGCACGTGCTCATGTTTGTTCTCTGGAGCTTGTTTTTTCTGGAACAAGTTGCTAGCCTGAAGTCATAGGCTACAGATTGAGGGGCGCCACTCGAATGTGACCTAGCAGGAGTCTCTCCAGCTCTTAACACCTGCCATAGGTATGTTTGAAGGATTTATAGGTTGATGATCAACCTAGTTTGACTGTGGCATCAAGTCCTAGAGTAGGAAATCGAACTCTGGCTCAGAGGCAAGGACACTACCTACTTGTGGAACAAGACAATCAGACAAGAAACATAGAATAATAAACGCAAGTTTTGATCAGCACAAGTTCTTCCACGTCCCTCTTAATGTGGCTTAACTCCATGGGGAAGCCAAAATCACTCTATACCTTCACTATGGCTCTTAAACAAGCATGTTGTATTATTAGAGCCTTCAATAATGCTACAGAAATAATCAACATGTGCCAGCAGAGGGCACTTTAAGTATAGTTAGTTCTGTGACATATCTCCATTCATTTTCCTGTCAACTCAAATGACATACACCACTCAATTACTGGCAAACATAACCTTAAAGACTGGGCTGCCAAATAATGCTTACGCAGTAACACTATTGGTTGTTGCAACACCTTCTAGCAAGTAAACTAAATGAGCAAGTCCACTACTGTACCATACATTTTTTGTGGCACTCAATGTTTACACAGCTCACAAAAGACAGCATTTAAGAAGAAGAATTAAAGCTACAATTTACTATTGAAGTTGATATGTAGTTTATCAAAGAGACTTGTATATAAGCTATTCACTTACTACTGAAACTTGGGTAAGGTGCTCGCTGTAGACAGTTTATTGTCAAAGCAGGGAGAAATTATGCTCCTTTCTCAACAGTCAAAATGATCTTTCCCAGGCTCCCAAATAATACAGTGGCAATTAGTGCTCTGTCTGGTGTGACAGAATCATATAGTCTAACATGGTTTTCAGTCCCTGATATGACCTTAGTCCAGTAACAATTGTTAAACTACTGTTGCCTCAGTTGTGTCCTTGGGTTAGGAGATAAATCATCCAGTATTTCCTACTGCTGATTACTACCCAGCAGTTCTTGCTGCAGAGAGCATACGTGTGAATGTCAGATTGAGTTGAGTTGTGATTCAAGTCACAATAATGATCACTGTCAAGCCTCATCCACTGAGAATGGTCTGTTGGACAATTAGCAGAAGTTGCTTTTAGGCTTGTAACTCAAACTGCTGTGGCATTCAGGAGGGGGTGAGGGGTGGGGGCAAATGCAATTTGCAAGTATATCCAGAAATTATTTGATGGCCCCCTCACTGTTTGGCCTTCCAGTGGGCACAAAGTCAACAAGTCTATTGACAATAGGAAGATCAGAGGAGTTGCATATAGACTTCCAAGCAGGAATCTGTAACCTAGCCAGAAAAGATATTTTTGCTATCTGCACTATGAAATCCCATTTCCATATAGCTGTGATATGTTACCCTCTGAGCACCACTCTGCTGTCTTTATTTTCCCATCCAGCAGAATTTTCCATTAAATGAAATGGCAGTATGGTTACTTGTTCTCTACACATTAACACTATGGTGGCTTTTCTGTTTAAAACCAAGCATTATTATTCGTCAGCTTTGAGACTAAAGATGCCTTGGCCTCAAACCTACCAGACCAACCTTACAAAATCCAGTGAGCCAGGAACAGAATCTAGGAATAAATGGCCTCCACTGCAGACAGAACAAGTAGGCCAGCTTATTTATCCAACAGTGGGGGGAGCTATATCTTTGTCATCAGCCACTCTCAAGCATTGAGAAGTGCCATAGTATAAGGAGAGTGCTCAATGTTTCCTCACAACTTCACAAGATCACAAAGTAATTATAGATGAGGAAGACCACTTAGTCCATTCTTAGTTGATCCATCCAGAAAGGCAATACTCACACTGCAGCATTCTAAATATTTCTTAAATTATTAGCTTTTATCCTCCGTTGGTCTATCTAGAAACATTTATTTTTGCGTCGATCACTCTTTATGAGAAGAATAAATTTATCAGAAAGCACCAATTCTCAATGCTTCTCCTGACACTAAGGAATGTACATAGGAATATGACCATTCAGTCCCTTGAGCCTATTCTCCCAATCAATTAGAATGTGGCTAAAGTATCTCAACTCTCCCACCCACCTTTGCTCTGTAACCCTTGATATGCTTGTCAATCAAAAACCTATCAATCTCAGTTTTGAAATTTTCAATTGACCCAACCTCAGCAGCTTTTTGTAGGAGAAGGGTGGGGGAGGGGGAATTAAGAGTTCCAGATCTCCACTCCCCTTTGTGTGAAATAGTGCTTCCTGACAACATCCTCAAACTGCCTAGATTTAAGCTTAAGGGTATTCCCCCTTGTTCAGGGGGGAAATAGTTTCTCTCCATCAAATCCTTTAACCTTAAGCATCTCAATTAGATGACCCACCAAGAGCGCACATCAGACGTTATGGGATGTACACCAAGGCACTACAGTGCCAGATTATCTTTAAGAAAACAAATCCCTTATGGCTACAAGTATTATACCGAAAATGAGGGGTATTTTGAAACTATAATGGTAGACCAGAAATGTTTCTTTAATGTTTTTCAAGTGAAGTAGCGAGGTTACCGCAATTCAATTGACTGTGAATGGATGGTTCATTCCTGTAAGGCTGATCTTGGCCAGCTTCCCATTACATCACCAATTAGCAGTGTATTTAAATATTCTGCAGCACAGTGTCCTGAGAATGGATAAGCCCAGCAGGGCTTTGCCAATGCAATTTCAAGTAGTCACAAATTATTTCCACTGTGGAGATAAGAGTATTCCCAAATCATTACATCCAGATGAATGCCGATTTGGTCTAAGCAAAATACTTGAGTAAGCAATGAGTTCCTTCGTGTAATTCCATTATGCAGGAATGCTGATCCCAACATAATACTCCAATGCACCAATTTACAATAAAATCTAATTTTACTGAATCTTTTCAATCCAAATAGAATAGTTGAAAGAACCTTATCCAAGCTTAATATCCATAGAAAGTACAGCCAAATACCTTATCGCCTCTTCTGGAACAGAAAGTTTAAAAACAGCCCTCATTTTCTGTGTGAATCTGTTTTAACAATAAAATATTGGGTGGTATTTAATGGAGGTGATAGGAATCTTGGCTGCCAGCTGGAGAGTTGGTGATGGCCCCACACCGCATAACTTCGGGAAAGCCCAACGAATTAAGTTGCCTATCAGGCACTTAACAGGGAAGCAGTGGGCCTTCCCTGACCCAGGGGACAAAAATCACACCCCTTCCCTGGGAGCCTGCAAGCACCCCTTCCCGCAAGGCAAGTCCCCAGTCTGATGTTGGGTGAATACCAGTGGCGACGGGATGAGGGCCTTAAGTGGACATTAAATGTGGCAAGGCCACCAACAAGCCTTCCCACACTGGACTTAATCAGGGCAGCAACAGGAAGGCAGTGGGATCCATACCGTCACCCTCCTGCCAGATTAAATGGCCCCCGCCACCAAATTCACTTGTCTGTTTGAATCAGGTTACCAGTGAAGAGCATATCTGAAATGTTAAGGTATTGTAGAAAGGCTTCCAGGGTCAGTATATTCATATTGTCAATGCACTGACCAGCTCCGTTTAGAAACAAAACTCGGTAATAATTTATCCCAAATGCTAGCACCTTACTGTAAGATATACATTTGTACCTTTCGGAGGGCAAATTAGGCTGAGGGGGAGGTGTTGCCAAATTTGATCTTTTACTGGATGCATCCATAAAAATCCTAATCTGCATGCACAAGATGGTCAAGGTGGCCATTCAAATGCATAACTGTAGCTGAATTGAATGACTGAATCTGCACAATTGTCACAAAGCTGGAAATTATAATCAAAAGGTTAAATCTTTCCAGTATTCTCCAATGCATACTGCTTAAAGGGTAATTTAAAATCCCTTGACACATTCGTGTGGGAATAAATAATTTAAAAAACAACTAAAAAAATTGCAATATGTTGGAATTATAAACCAGCAATATGTTAATTACACCAGTCATACAGCTCAGTCATTTCACTGATAAATATTTCATGAAAAGTAAATCAAGAGTTCTCTGATTTTATCAAAGGTGTAATTTATGATTTAAGAAACATTGTAATCATGTTTAAAAGAGAGAACTAACAAAATGAATAACACTCTCCTAGTTGGACACATTTCGTGTGATCAGCAAACTGGCCATGAGAGTGAGACTCTCTGCCACCAACACCACTTCCCCATGGGGAGTACCTTCGAATTGATCTTAAAAGGATAGACCTTGTCAGCAAATTAACTCTCACAACTATCTACTTGTACAGACTATACATTGGCAATGCCAAAGGGTCTTAACTAGTTATAAGAAAATAAAATAACTGCTCCAGGACATCCCAATATATATGTTGCATTACATCTTACTCAATAGCTCTAGATTTTATATTCTAATTAAATTTACATCTACATCCCACTCAATTAGTTCAATATAACCTCTAACTGTGGGCTGAATTTTACTGGCCCCTGGTTGGCAGGAATGGGGGTCGGGTGGAGGTGGGGAGTGGTAAAGTAGCACAAGCCACATGGAAACAGCTCCCCATCATTGTCCTGCCACAGGGGTAAGTTTTCCAGCAGCAGGCAGTAGGCAGGCTGAAAGGCAGGTCAGCTGCCCACTCCATGCAAGCCAGCAGCTGATTTGCATAATTAAAGGTCCTTTAAAGGCCATTTAATGGGGTCACTGACATATTGCCAGTGGTAGAGCAGCTCCCTTTCATGTGGGGAACTGCTAGTTTTGTCAAGGTGGCTTCCTTGTGGCAGGCTGGTGAACCATTGGAGCCAAATACTCCATATGGTCCCAAAGCAGGCCATGGGCATGAAAAGCTGCTTCTACAGCTCCACCAAAGCCTCAGAGAGATTCACCCTCCATCCCCCAGCTCTCTAAATTTTAATTTTTAGTTACCTGTCCAACCCTACCTGCCTCAAGGTACTCTCCTCTCCCAGTGGCTCTGCTGAGGCTTCAAAGCTTCACAAACACGTATAAATTGGAGCCCTAAGGGACCATTAGGTGCAATTTCACCTACCCAGCCTACAAACTACCTGACTTCCACGCTAGTGGCTTCAGGCTGGCCAATTTTCATAGGCCCAGAGTCACTAAGCTTCCTCTGGGCATGGTTCAGGGCATGAAGTAGGCTGGCATAATGTTAATGAGGTCAAGCCCTATCCCTGCAACTCTCAGCTGTGCAGCCTGAGCCAGTTGGCAGAGAAGTCTCAACGGTGTTCAATATTCCGGGTGGAAGCCAAGAGATACAAGAAAGAGATTGAAGAGCTGAAGAATCAGCTGATGGGCGAAGAGTAGGCATTGAAATGAAAAGCCGTAGAACTTTCCAAGCTGTGAGCGGATAATGAAGTCATGAGTAACATGATTACAGAACTGATCAAGTTAAGATTTCACTAGAGACAGATCTGGACAACAGTGAAATTAAAATGAATGGCAAGGTCAAAACTCTGCAGCAGGCAGAGATAAAAGACAGAAAGAAGATCAAAAAATGTAAGTCTGATACTAAAGATCAAGGAACTAGAAAGAAAAGCACCGGGGATGCCTTAAACATACCACGAACCACTGAGTTGTTGAAAAATGAAATGGGTGAAATGAAAGTCAAGAAAAAGTTGAAAGACAAAGTGGAATCTCTCACAAAGGAGTGTGAAGAGTCTCAGAAACAATTAGCAGAAGTAAAATTAAAGTATGTGAGCTTGAAGGATTGCACAGAAAAATTAGGCTCTGCTAAGGAAAAACTGTTCAGGGTAGAGAATCAACTTCCACATATAGAAGATGAGTTTGCTAATGAAAAATTAGGACAGGATGAATTCAAGCACTGAAGTGACTATTAAGTGTTGTGAAAAGAACAATGAAATTCTTGAACTTCGATCAAATCTGAAGAACATGAAAGATGAGATGTGGGTATGGAAAAGCAAATCCAGACTTTAAAAGAAATAACTCTGAAACAAAGACAACCAAACTCACCAGAATAGTTGCTGAGATGAATGAAACGATTCATAAGCTTGAAAAACAATTGGAAAATAAGAGTAAACAAATATTTGGTGAAAATTGTGAAACAAGTGGAAAAGAAAATTCCATTTTGAAATGTAAACTTGCAAGACAAACATGGCTGACCCTACCCAAGTCTACTCTAGGGATGAACGGAGTGAACATTCCCTTTGGGAGGAATGGGACAAACCCATGGGGCAGAATTTTCTGCCTGTCGGGTGGGCAGGCCCAACCCAATCTCCAGCAGGTGCAGAGCCGATCGCCACCAGCGAAACGGGCTGCACTGCCATTTTACGTGGGTGGGCCAATTAAGGCCTGGTCAGTGTGACATCCGGCTGGAAGTGCTATGCGCTCCCTGTGTGGGGGGGGTTCCCTAAAAGCGAGAGTGCGCTCTTTCGCGCATGCGCATGAAAGAGCACACATCTCCCTGAGGCTAAGTGCAGCCTCAGGGAGATCGCCTGGATTTTGAAAAATATTAAAAATAGAAAAAAAAAATCCCTTACATGTCCCCTCATGTGACAATGTCACATGAGTTGGGGCATGTTCATAACTTACAGAATAACTTTATTAAATTTTTTAAAACCCTGCATGAAACCTTAAGGTTGGATGGGCAAGTCCTTTAATTGGTTAAATGATCCTGTCAATGGCCTCAATTGGCCATTGACATGTCGGTGGGCCTGCAACTGATTTTGCTGCGTCCCTGCCTTCCTGAAAATTTAAATGGGGCGGGATGACGTCAGGGGTTCCGCCCGACGACAACCTGTGTCATTTTACGTGTCAGCAAGTGGGCCCCACCCCCTGCTCGCCGACGGCAAAATTCTGCCCATGACATCCAAACAAAGCAGACACATTGTCAAGAAAGAGAAATGCAAAAGAGAAGGAGCACAAAAAGTGAATCAAATGGAGACAACCAAGTGCTACAATTTCAGCGCCAAACCGACAAATTCAAACCCAAACAATTGAGATTACTACTTCCCCAAACGTGACAGAACAAGATCTGAAAGAATTGTAAAGCCTCCAGAATGTCTGAATTTATAAAGTCAGAGACTTGTGGGGTGGGGTGGAAGTAGGCGGTGGTGGCAGTAGGGGTAGCAAGTGAAGAAGGTTGTATTGTAAATATATTTGGGTAAGGGCTTGGGGGAAGTGTAGTATAAGGGTGTTCAGGCAGAACAAGGATGAATGTGGGACTAGAAAATAGCACTACCTACAGTATGATGTAGACAGAGACAGATGATAGTGGTCTGTGGGTAGAAGAGTCTGGAAGGAGCAAACATGGCGACAGCACTCATGCAGGAGACGTATATAGTTAAACACTTAATTTTCAACCATATAAGACTTAAGACCTCTCAGTAAGAAACCAAACAATCCTTACAACAGGTGCTGCATTGTCTGAGTTGAGATATCATACTGACGCTCTGTCCATTTGTGCAATTTGTTTTTTTGAGCAAGAGCAGGAAATTCTTCAAATATCCTGGCCAACATTCAATACCGTCAAAACAAATTATTTGGTTATACATCTCCTTGATGCTTGTCAGATCTTGATGTGTGCAAATTTAGTGTTTATCATGTTACCTGTGTAACAACAGTAGTTACACTTCAAACATAATTGCTGTTAATTGTGAAGTACTTAGGGATATCCTGAGCATATGAAAGGTATTGTATAGTCATTCTTTCTTCAAGTCTATCATGGCAAAGACATTCCTGTCTTGATGCCTTTTAGGACTCCCATTGGTGCAGACTGAATAAATAAGCTTCGCTTATGTGCTGCATAATTATCAACCCGAATAGGCAATGTTGCATTCAAAAACACCAGAAAATACCTCCTGAGTGCGGAATTAATTCCTTTAAATCTGTTACCTGTCCTTGGAGTATCATAGATATTGATAGGATATCATTATGTCCAGAGGACGATGTCCCTTAAGATTCATCACTGGGGATGTAAGTGAAATATTGTGCAATAGGGAACCATTTCTATCACCTTTAGAAGGACGCTGGTTACCTGGACCCTTTCATAATCCACAACAGCCAGCTTCCACCTCCCCAGTCTTCTGCTGGTTGCTAATAATCTGCACAAATGCAAAGGGGGTACAGCAGAAGCTGCAATTCTTACCTAACTCCAATTCTGAAAGTTTCTAAACTGGGTTCAAATTCCATCCCTTTATCGGAACGGAATAAAAAAAATACAGGGTAAAAGGCATTTTAGAAAGGAACAGACCAAAGGGAAGGGAAAACCACACATACACAGAAAACAGAATGAACTATAAAGTGGTGAAAAGGAAAACAAGATGGTTAAATGAAATTAAAAGAAATTAAAGACGTTTAAGAAGCTGAGGTAATCTTCCCCCTTTTAATGGAATGGAAATAAGCAGCTGTAGAAGAAGAAAGCAGGTTACCTCCAAGGGCACAGACTTCCCTCACCTGGGTAGAATCCCAAAGAACATCCAGTCTAAGCTTCATCAGGTTGTCTTATGTTTAATGTCACTTTGACTGTTTAAACACTTCTTTACTTTTTAAGCATTTTAGAGGGTAGACTTTATGGCCCCAGGGAAGTGGTGCGGGGGTGCAGGGAGGAGGGAGGGGAAGTGTTGGTTGTCAGAGAGTTCTGTAAAATTGGGCACTCTTCTGTGGGGACTGTTCCTGGTGCCCAGCTGCCTGACCACCAGTGGGTCAATTGAGACACTTAAGTAGCCAGTTGAGGATTACTTAAGGGCCTCTTCCCACTGATGCTGGAATTTTACCCAAGGTAGACAGAGGCTTGTGGCAAGTGAAGACTGGCAGGTCTCATTGGTCAGGCTAGTAGAGGGTCAAGGAGGGGTGTCACCTTTATGGGTTGCCTGTGCCCATCAGAGGCCCCTCCCTAAGTTCTTCCCACCCCCACCTTGCCCTTCTCCTCCTGCCCTATCCATCCTGGCCCTTCAGCCCTTCATTGGGGCATTGCAGCTTGGCCCTGGCAAGACCCCTGACCACCAGAGCTCCATCCCAGCACATCTCCTTCTTCAGGACTGTCTGCAAGTCCAGCAGTGACTCCACCCAAGCTCCTGATGGTGCAGCTTGGACCAGAGAGCTGCCAGCTATTTGATTGGTCAACAGGTCTTTAAGGGGGGTATGTGGGCACTTCCTCCCAGAAGGGGACAGAAGTCCCCCCTCGAGGCAATTATCTGACTGATGGCATTAAATGGCTGCAGGGTGAGCCGGCCATACGGGGCAGGTTTGCCCCTGAGATCTACACCGGGGACATTACCTTTTACCCCCATCCCCTCCCCAGTAAAATCCAGCCCTATAGGTAATTTTATTTCCCTCCTTATATGGATGGGTGTATGTTTTTACCCCCTATCTTTTGCAAATGTTGTTTATTTGACTTTTCTCCCCACTTCTAATGGTTAATTGGTCAGTTCTGTCCTTGGGTGCTAACTGAGTTGCTGAGTCTTTCTAACATTTTCCACTCCAATTTCAGATTCCCAGCATTTGCAATTTTGCTTTTTATTAATAACCCTCTCCATTACTTCGCTGTTCAACCTTTGCAATCACCTTGATGCTCTGTTCAAATACTGACCTAGATTTTTTTGCGCTGCCCTATTTTGCGTCCTTGGGGATTTTCTGGGATGGAACGTACATTCCATGAGGGATTCCTGAAAAATGAATATTACATGAAAATAATAAAAATTGGACAAAAGAATCCCAGACCAGGAGGAGCCCTGCAGACAAATATTTATCAGTCGAGTTACCTTTCTTGTTAGGTTATGTTAGCGCTGCAAGCTCAAATTTTTAGGATCAATTAAAGAGTATGTATAGAATTGAATATGTAGGATTATTAATCAGCTACTGTAAATGTACTGCGAGCATATCCCAAAGGAACACTGTCCCATTTAAGCTAGGAATGAGAGCTGTGTTCATTGGAGCACCTCCCATAAAGTAATTAGAGACATTTATAAGAACCATTCAAATAGCAGTCACAGTGTCATAACGAGAAAGTGCGCAGAGACGTTGGCCTGAATCTTGTGTTCCAAGGTCAGGTGCACGCCCGGCCTGAACGCATGTAAAAATTGTGCGAAATGATGGGCGTGTAGCATTATGGTTGGTGGCCGTCCTTCCGATTCCGACGCAATTAAGCCCATGAAGAAGGTAATTGTCAGTGAGTTATGTGGCCCCACCCACTTTTACGGCCAAACGGCCAGGCGGCCTTTACATTTTCACTATAAACTACACCCAGGCTGGGATGAAATGTTCGGGGTTAAATAAAATAAAAGGAGACATTTGAGGATGATCTGCTATGTGGTCTGCTGCCAGGTGCTTGCATTTACAGTATTGTCATAGGTTGCAGCAGCTTATTGAGCTCATTTCATTTTTAAGTTATTGCAGCTCCTTGAGGCAGCTCCAGAGCAGCTGTCAGCCTTCAGAAAGGGCGCACCCACATTCTCCCTTCTCTCGGCGCCCACCTTCTTCCCGCACCCCCCTGCCAGCAGCATTGAGCCTTCCTCGGCACGCTGGATGGTGGAAGTGCATTTCGCGGCTGCTTCCAGGTCCACCGATTGTGTGTGCCCAACGAACACAAGCTTCAGCTCATTGTAAACTAACATTCTCACAAATGTCAAAATCCCAATGTTTTGCCAATTGCTTTTGTAACGCTAAGTCATTTCTATTTCAGGTGCTCAGATCAATTTCTGACCGCTTGGTCAGGGGGCTGGGAGGCAATGGTGGAGAGAGGCAAGTGGGGGAGAGCCTCGATTGCAAGCTCTACTTGCTATCTGTTAGTATGCACCAGTGCAGGCGAGGTTCCTCATCACCATAACAAACTGAGACCCACCATTAAATATTCCTAAATCAGGATGTCACACAGATGCCCCACGAACAGAATTCAGCTCTAAGCCTTATTGCAAAATCTCAGATTGAACAAATTCCCACACCTTTAATTCAGCGGCCTCTCTGACTGAGATTACCAATTAGTCTCAAATCGGGGATAGGTTTTGCTATCGGAGGAAGATTGAGAGCTTTCAAACTATTTCAAAAGACCCTTAAAGGTTTACCTAACCTAGGAGTCTGGCAACCTACCAATCTATGCTGTTTTGCAGCCAGGCTTGATTTGAATCCAGGTCCTAAGAGTTGAAAGGCCCCTGTCTAATTCATTACACTTTTGAGTCTGTAGGGTTGGGCTGTTAGCAATGGGAAAAAGAAAATCTCTTTGCATGAGAGCACACTGACCATTTTAGGTCTGGTCCAAAATGAGCAGGAGCAACAACTTGTATTTATACAGGGCCTTTAACATAATAAAACATGCAAAGGCACTTTACAGGAGAGTTGTGGAACAAAAATCTGACACCAAGCCACATTAAGGAGATATTAGGTCAGATTAGGGTATTCATCTTATCCATCATCTTAAATATTCACTCTTTCCATCACTATTGCACCTTGGCTGCAGTGTGTATACCAGTTACAACATACACTGCAGAAATTCGACAAGGGTTCTTTGACAGCACTCCCAAGCCCATGCCTAGGAGGACAAAGGAAGCATGTGCATGGGGGGAACATCAACATCTGCAAGCTCTCCTCCAAGTCACACACCACCCTCATGGAAATGTATCGCTATTCCTTCATCACTTGGTCAAAATGCTGGAATTCCCTCCCTAAAAGCACTGTGGTTGAAATGCAGCACCCAAACATGCAGCAGTTCGAGAAAGTGGCTCAGCACCACCTTCTCAAGGGCAGTTAGGGACGGACATTAAATGCTGATCTTTTGATGACCACATCTCATGAACAAATAAAAAAATTCCAATAAAATTAACACACTGCACAAACACAAGCACAGTCAGTACACCTTTTATTGAAAATGCAACAAAAAATTAGATTTTTTGGCTTTATTTTAAAGTAGCAAAAGTAAGAGAAATATTAAATTGCATGGTTGTGTTATTTATGTTCTAATTTCAGATTATAGAAAGTTGTGATTTCAAAGTACAAATGTATTAAAATTCAGTTTAGCAGTTACTTACATTTTTTCCTTAAAGTTTGCTGAAAAACTTATCACAATATAATATTGAAAAGCACAATCGTTCATTCCCCAATGAAGTTCCCCAGTTCTGTTCCTCTCTTAAATCAGAATGCAGTCTGTCTCCTGGACAGTCATTTCCTTTCAAGCATTGCCCTTGAGAAAGGATTGTGTCTACTCATCTTTGAAAAGAATATGGTAGAGAGATGAAAAAATGGAAAAATAAACCACTGAAGGGACACACTGCTTCTCAAAAATGTATAAAAGTGGGTGCATGGATTTCTATAAATGCTCTTGTTGTATAGAGAAACGTGCAATGAACAAACTGTGCTACAAGTTGATGCTTATAGTTATTCCCTGATGCTATTAATTACTCTGCATACAATCTGCATTAAAATGCCCTGTAAATAAAATACCCTGTGAATGATGCCTGTCAATTGGTACTAAGTAATTAAGTCAATTTACAAGACTTGGCATTGCAAATTCACAAACAGTCTTAAAATCAATCACCGGTCTAACTCTACTTTTAAGTCATAAAAGCCAATCTCAGGAGATCCACTTTTCTCCCCCTTTAGGAACTGTTGTGCCACTTTATTCTCTAATTCAAGTACAGTATACTGAATTGTGCAGTGTTAAACCATTAATGTGTTTGGTACTAAAAGTAGGCTGTAGGTTCAGAAAGTTAGGTGCATAATCATGCCAAAAACAGGCAAAAAGTTGGTCAATGGAGTGTTCTCTAACACATCAGTGGATAAATGCATTAGCATTAGTGATATTGGTATGTGGGCTAGGAAAAGAAATCCACCATCAACTCTCAGCCAGACAAATCTTGGGAACAGTACAAGTTGCTATTGTCCCTTAGCTAGAGAAGGTTCTTGTCCTGATCACTGCCCTTTGAGTGGAATATGTCAGTTTGAGTGTCTGGTGAAAACATCAGCAGTGCTCTCACTGATGGCACAGGTTAAGTGGAGAGTTAGTTTTCATTGGTTGATACGTTAGTATTTAGAGATCCTAAGTTTCATCACCAAATGACGTGTAAAACACATACACAAGGGTGAATATTTCCAGTATGCACCCTCTCTGAGAGTAACTTTCACTACAAGAAATGCAAAGTTGGGAAATTACTCCCAATTATCAAATTCTATTAGTTAATGATGCAATATAAATCCATACCATGCACAAAGGAAAGTAACTAACAGAAAAAAACATAATGGAGGAGGCAGGATATTCAACAAGAACTTATATGGTAGAATTACCTGGAAAAACTCAGCAGGTCTGGCAGGATCGGCGGAGGAGAAAAGACTTGACGTTTCGAGTCCTCATGACCCTTCGGCAGAACTTGCGTTCGAGTCCAAGAAAGAGTTGAAATATAAGCTGGTTTAAGGTGTGTTTGTGGGGGGCGGAGAGATAGAGAGACAAAGAGGTGGAGGGGGGGGTGGGGGTGTGTGGTTGTAGGGACAAACAAGCAGTGATAGAAGCAGATCATCAAAAGATGTCAAGGACAATAGTACACATAGGTGTTAAAATTAAAGTTGGTGATATTATCTAAACGAATGTGCTAATTAAGAATGGATGGTAGGGCACTCAAGGTATAGCTCTAGTGGGTTTTTTTTATATATAATGGAAATAGGTGGGAAAAGGAAAATCTTTATAATTTATTGGAAAAAAAAAGGGAAGAGGGAAACAGAAAAGGGGTGGAGATGGGAGAGGGAGCTTACGACCTAAAGTTGTTGAATTCAATATTCAGTCCAGAAGGCTGTAAAGTCCCTAGTCGGAAGATGAGGTGTTGTTCCTCCAGTTTGTGTTGGGCTTCACTGGAACAATGCAGCAAGCCAAGGACAGACATGTGGGCAAGAGAGCAGGGTGGAGTGTTGAAATGGCAAGCGACAGGGAGGTTTGGGTCATTCTTGCGGACAGACCGCAGGTGTTCTGCAAAGCGGTCGCCCAGTTTACGTTTGGTCTCTCCAGTGTAGAGGAGACCACATTGGGAGCAACGGATGCAGTAGACTAAGTTGGGGGAAATGCAAGTGAAATGCTGCTTCACTTGAAAGGAGTGTTTGGGTCCTTGGACGGTGAGGAGAGAGGAAGTGAAGGGGCAGGTATTGCATTTTTTGCGTGGGCATAGGGTGGTGCCATAGGAGGGGGTTGAGGAGTAGGGGGTGATGGAGGAGTGGACCAGGGTGTCCCGGAGGGAGCGATCCCTACGGAATGCCGATAAGGGGGGTGAAGGGAAGATGTGTTTGGTGGTGGCATCATGCTGGAGTTGGCGGAAATGGCGGAGGATGATCCTTTGAATGCGGAGGCTGGTGGGGTGATAAGTGAGGACAAGGGGGACCCTATCATGTTTCTGGGAGGGAGGAGAAGGCGTGAGGGCGGATGCGCGGGAGATGGGCCGGACACGGTTGAGGGCCCTGTCAACGACCGTGGGTGGAAAACCTCGGTTAAGGAAGAAGGAGGACATGTCAGAGGAACTGTTTTTGAATGTAGCATCATCGGAACAGATGCGACGGAGGCAAAGGAATTGAGAGAATGGGATGGAGTCCTTACAGGAAGCAGGGTGTGAGGAGCTGTAGTCGAGATAGCTGTGGGAGTCGGTGGGTTTGTAATGGATATTGGTGGACAGTCTATCACCAGAGATTGAGACAGAGAGGTCAAGGAAGGGAAGGGAAGTGTCAGAGATGGACCACGTGAAAATGATGGAGGGGTGGAGATTGGAAGCAAAATTAATAAATTTTTCCAAGTCCTGACGAGAGCATGAAGCGGCACCGAAGTAATCATGCGGGGCCCCAGCTATGCCTGTCTCTTTATGGGGTATGTGGAACATTCCTTGTTGCAGTCCTACTCCGGCCCCCTTCCACGACTCTTTCTCTGGTACATCGATGATTACTTCGGTGCCGCTTCATGCTCTCGTCAGGACTTGGAAAAATTTATTAATTTTGCTTCCAATCTCCACCCCTCCATCATTTTCACGTGGTCCATCTCTGACACTTCCCTTCCCTTCCTTGACCTCTCTGTCTCAATCTCTGGTGATAGACTGTCCACCAATATCCATTACAAACCCACCGACTCCCACAGCTATCTCGACTACAGCTCCTCACACCCTGCTTCCTGTAAGGACTCCATCCCATTCTCTCAATTCCTTTGCCTCCGTCGCATCTGTTCCGATGATGCTACATTCAAAAACAGTTCCTCTGACATGTCCTCCTTCTTCCTTAACCGAGGTTTTCCACCCACGGTCGTTGACAGGGCCCTCAACCGTGTCCGGCCCATCTCCCGCGCATCCGCCCTCACGCCTTCTCCTCCCTCCCAGAAACATGATAGGGTCCCCCTTGTCCTCACTTATCACCCCACCAGCCTCCGCATTCAAAGGATCATCCTCCGCCATTTCCGCCAACTCCAGCATGATGCCACCACCAAACACATCTTCCCTTCACCCCCCTTATCGGCATTCCGTAGGGATCGCTCCCTCCGGGACACCCTGGTCCACTCCTCCATCACCCCCTACTCCTCAACCCCCTCCTATGGCACCACCCTATGCCCACGCAAAAAATGCAATACCTGCCCCTTCACTTCCTCTCTCCTCACCGTCCAAGGACCCAAACACTCCTTTCAAGTGAAGCAGCATTTCACTTGCATTTCCCCCAACTTAGTCTACTGCATCCGTTGCTCCCAATGTGGTCTCCTCTACATTGGAGAGACCAAACGTAAACTGGGCGACCGCTTTGCAGAACACCTGCGGTCTGTCCGCAAGAATGACCCAAACCTCCCTGTCGCTTGCCATTTCAACACTCCACCCTGCTCTCTTGCCCACATGTCTGTCCTTGGCTTGCTGCATTGTTCCAGTGAAGCCCAACACAAACTGGAGGAACAACACCTCATCTTCCGACTAGGGACTTTACAGCCTTCTGGACTGAATATTGAATTCAACAACTTTAGGTCGTAAGCTCCCTCTCCCATCCCCACCCCCTTTCTGTTTCCCCCTTCCCTTTTTTTTCCCCAATAAATTATAAAGATTTTCCTTTTCCCACCTATTTCCATTATATATAAAAAAAAACCCACTAGAGCTATACCTTGAGTGCCCTACCATCCATTCTTAATTAGCACATTCGTTTAGATAATATCACCAACTTTAATTTTAACACCTATGTGTTCTATTGTACTATTGTCGATGACATCTTTTGATGATCTGCTTCTATCACTGCTTGTTTGTCCCTACAACCACACACCCCCACCCCCCCCCTCCACCTCTTTGTCTCTCTATCTCTCCGCCCCCCACACACACACCTTAAACCAGCTTATATTTCAACTGTTCCTTGGACTCGAATGCAAGTTCTGCCGAAGGGTCATGAGGACTCGAAACGTCAAGTCTTTTCTTCTCCGCCAATGCTGCCAGACCTGCTGAGTTTTTCCAGGTAATTCTGTTTTTGTTTTGGATTTCCAGCATCCGCAGTTTTTTTGTTTTTAAGAACTCATATGGTGTCTATAAACAAAAATTATTGAGTTAAAAACTGATTGTACATTGATTTGAAATGACATAATAAGCAAACTTATTCTGTTTATTGCCTTTAGGTCACTTCCTTAATGTTAAACAGTCTTTTGACAAGGTGATATTTAAGAGCATATCAAATGTCAATTATTACTTATTTGATAAATTACATATGAGTAGGGTTGGTGTAAAGCATTCCAGCTGTATATTCCTGAATCCAGATGTGTTTCCTTCAGATTAACTGCAATGTGTGTGGATGAGGAACAGGATTTGCACATTAATGATAAATCCATGTTAAATATAACTCCATAATCCATCATCTCAGACACTTTAAACTGCTGAAGGTTGTCAGTAGCCATGCAGCATCAGTGGAAGAAGTTCACTTAGATAAATGGCCCCATTATAATGGACTTCAACACAGCTCGATGGATACCAATAAAAGGAGAAGATTTAATGCCCGCAGTACTTGCATTGTGGTAAACCTCACATCTGAAATAAGTTTCACATTTATGGATCACAGAAATGGAGTCCCTTCTAAAAAAAATCTCTCCTTTATTGTGGTTTCAATAAAGTACAGACAATGGTTCAATAGATAGATCAGTAGTCACTTTCTAGATCTCAATTTTAAATTAAAAGAAAATTCTAATGAGCAGCTCAAGTGTGGACTTGATTTACCACCTCAATCCTTACTGCTAGAGGAACATAAGACACAGGAGAATCATCAAGCACAGAAAGCTGCCATTCAGTCAATGGTGCTCATGCCAGCTGTTTGAGTTATTCAGTTAGCAGGACAAACATACAAACTCTGCTATCCTCATAGCTCTGCTTTATTTTCTCTTGTCGGTCAGACTGATCAGCTCTCCCATTCCATCATTTCAGTGTGCCATTTCATTTGGGCATTCAACTCAGTCAAGAAAAAGCTTTCAATTTATTTTGGACAGGTTACAAGTAGACGGATTATAATGGAAGACTGACCGATAGAGATAAATGATGGCTTGTCTACTGCATTAATATTGGATAGATTAACATGAGCTTGCTTTCCCCACAGCTGCTGTGAGCTGCACTGAATCCAATGAACCACCTGGTCTTTGTTGGTCTCTAAAGCAGACGTTCACTGCCATTTGTTGTTATAAAGAATATGCTGTGAAATATGGAAATTCAAGTTTAACTTCCAATCTAGTCACCTCTTACTTCAGCTGAGTCTCAGATCTTTACTTCATGACTTTCATCACCAAATAAAAACCTACAGTACTTGTAGCAGGCAGCACAGTGTTGCAATGGTTAGTGCTGCTGCCTCACAGCTCCAGGGGCCCAAGTTCGGTTATGATCTTGGGTGTCTGTCTGCGTGGAGTTTACACGTTCTCCCCGTATCCACGTGGGTTTCCTCCGGGTGCTCTGGTTTCCTCCCACTGTCTAAATACGTGCTGGTTAGGTGGATTGGCGATGGTAAATTGGCCCTTGGTGCATGTGAGTGTGTGCCCTGTGAGGGACTGGTGTCCCATCCTGGGTGTACCCCACCTAGCGCCCATCCTCTGTCAGGATAGGCTCTGACTCCCTGTGACCCTGAATTGGATAAAGCAGTTCCAGAAGAGTGAGTACTTGTGGCTTAAGAATTAATAAAATTAAAACTGGGGCAAGTGTCCTCGGTCCATGCCAAACTGCTTTACAGTCAATTTTCTGGTCCCTGCTGTTTTGTAGGTAAACATGGCAGTTGTGTGTGCACAGCAAGGTCCTGCAAACTGCAGTGAGAAACCAGTTAATCTATTTCGGTGAAGTGGAAGTTGGTCATCAGCCAGACTCTAGGTTTGAACATAGCGAGGTGCTAGTTAACCAGCTTTGAAGACTCAAAGCCCCATGTTGCAATGTAAAATGGGATCATTCCAAAAGCCAAATGGAACATTCAGTGCTCAGGGGGAAATACCAAGACCAACACCCACGCCCTTCAGCGATACAGCAGCTAGATTAATATTTAAACGTTCTGTCAGGATCACTCTGAAATGCACAGGAGGAGGCATACCATTGGCAGCTCTTCTTAATATGGAAATAACATGCTGCCATATGTGATAAGCACTTTTGGAGGACAATTTATTTTTTCAAATTGTAATGTATGTGGGAGTTCAATCTTTTTCTTCTTTTCACTCAATGCAACTTAAAGAGAAAATTCCTATGGAGATAAGCATTTCAATATCCACACATCTTGTTACATGGTTTTATTTTTAAGAAAAGAAAAACATGAAATGTGAGAAGGCCCTGTACTCCATCAAGCATGCTGCTTTCACAGACCAAGTACAATAGATCCAGTCATTGATGACAAATTGGGGATCTGACTGAGATAATTTCAAACACATTATATTTTTTTAAATTGGGGATTGGTAGCTTGCCAGTATTTTAGTAATTCTAAAATGGCTTCAGCAATTACATTCCAGGAAAGATGGCCTTCTGTCTTTGTATCTCTTGTGTTGGGGATGGTCAGGAAATCTGTATTGCTGACTCATATATAGAATGTTTGTAGCTAATCACCCATCAGAATAAATAACTTGAGTGATTCTTCAAGATTGATATTCAAATTGACTGTGATTTTTTTCTTGCAATAAACATCTGGATGCCTGTCTTAAGATTGGCTCATGTTTCCCAGATTCACAGGAAGCTGTCAATCCATCAGATAGGCCACACTGTTACCTGTAAAAACCTGATTGGATTGATGAGTTTTTAATTATGAATGATATCTGCTACCTTCCTTTTGTGTTGGACCTGGAACAAGGGTGAGAGAGAAATATAACTGGAGATGGAGAGCTTGCTGGCTAGTTTCCTTCTCATATTGTCACAGAAACCAAAGGCTAATAAAGGATTCCATTGGAGTTCATCTCCTTCAAAACACAGAAGTTTGGCTCAAAAGTTCCTGAAGAAAATTACTGTTCTGGAATTGTTCTAACACATCGATAAGAAATCAAGTATTATATTACCGCACATTCAGCTGCCTGATATAAAACAGTATTAATAGTTTTCGTATAAATTATGTGATTTGATTTAGGAGAGATTAGGAGTTGTGCAATTGGCCCATTCTCTTCACAGTGTGATATCAATGGTAAAAAGGATCCATTCCTGCCTGGAACATATCCAGCAGGATCTTCTGCATTTAATCCCTGCCGGAAAGGTGGGACCACTTATAAGCCAGGAACCCAATTCATTAATCGACAAGCTTTGCCAATTGGCTGTTTCCTAGTGTCGTGACATTAGCATCCTGCCTCCAGGTTCACCAACCAATCAGGGCAGAGCAGGTGGGATAATGTGCTGGATATATCAAAACAAGGAACTCTAATTAAAAAGGGACGATAACCTGGGTTACCAGGACCCACCAGCACTTGGATGTTTGAGGCTGAAGCAACTACAGGACTACAGGAATAGAGAAGAGATATGGGAAGATTGCTCTTTGGGTCTCCCTCTCTTATCTGAAGGTTCTGCTGTGGGACCAAGGATGGGAGAAGAGGATAACCTCTCCGACCATTCTTGAGATGGACATGACAGAGGAACTGAACAAATGAAGTGTGGTTCCTTCAACATAGAGACAGTATACCAGGAGGATCCAGGGCCTCAGGAGTGAGATAAAAATGAGTATTATAATAATTTCCAGGCCTAAGCTCCACACTCTGCCTTATCCAACACTCTCCTGCACAGCACTACTTAGGACAGCACACCTCGCTGCTTGAGTCATTACTCTCTCTGCAGCACCTCACATCCTCATACCCTCAGCCTTAGATTATTGTTCTCTTGCACCCATGTCTCACAATCACTCTACACAAATGTTGTCCTTTCATCCTCCACACATAAACCGTTACGAACACTCATACCATTCTGCTTTCTCTCCTTGCAGGAGAAGGGAGCACACAACTTTGCGAGACCCCGGTGATGTAGGGTGGCAGAGGGGTGGAGTGGAGAGAGAGATGGAGAGTTGGGCTGCTCTCCAATGAACAGCACCTTATCAGTCACGGGCAATACATGGGCTCCATTGGGAAGGAGGTCTTGCTCCAGGAGTCTACAGATGCCTGCAGCGGCCTGTTGTGAGAGACTGAGCCTCCTGACACACTGGTACTTAGACATGTTGAGAGAACTGATCCTCTGCTGTAGACCCTGTGTTGGGGGAGGGGGGTTGGGGTCTTGCCTCCTTGCAGCTGGATCTCTGTCCATTCTATCTGTCCCGTGGAGAGGTATGTGGATAAGGAGGAGGCAGCCGGTGCTGCTGCGAGTGCTGCTCTTGCTGACAATGATGGCGGTGATGACCCCACATGGAGCTGCAAAAGCTGCTCCCACACTGTGGTGAAGGTTGGTAATAGGGAGGTGCTGCTGAAGGTGAGTGAAGTTCTGGACGGATGAAGTGCCTTCAAAGAAGTTGGCAAACACCAGTCAAGCAGTAATAGCACTCTGAGAGAAGTGCTTTGAACTGCTGCTTCTCACTTGGCCATGGCTGCACCTCTTCAAGCTTCACTGATCAAAGGCTTCCCAGCTGGTCAGTTTCATTCAAGAAGTTTTTGCCTGCCCTGGTGACCCTGGCGAGTTGCTGTGAAGTCGTCAAATAGGTGCCCTGGCTGGGAAATGCAGAACTGTGGGTTAAAAGAGCTCCTAATTGGCTTCTTAACCACTGTATTTACTTACCTGACAAATCCAAAGCCATTCCTCCTTCACCTTCAATCCCATCTTGCAAGGTGGGATGATGCTGGGATCCCGACCTGACCGGAATTTCAGGGGATCGACGTCCCATGAAAATCTGCCTCTCCTTCCTTGGGAAAATTGCCCCCCTTTGTGATTAGATATTGTGCCTATGGTTCTGTATATGGTCATGTGAGGGCTTTATAGGGCAACTTTTCTGCATTGGAAGCAATTAGAAAGGATCAGGCGAAAACTCAAATTCTAACACTGCTTAACCTAATTTTCAGAAGAAAAGTTGTTAACATTAATGCGCAGAATTGAACAAGCAAAATCCCTAAGGTATTCAGCCTTACATCTCCACTATTCAACAATGGCCTACAGTTCTCTTTAAAAAAAAATAACTTGCACTATTCCCCAGCAGCGCTGGCACTGTTTTATCCTTGGAGTATTTGATTGCAGTTTACATTTATCCTTGTATTCTTCCTTCAATACTATTCCCAACCAGATATATACTTGGCTTCTTAATGAAGAAGTTAATCAACACACATTAACTGCTTTGACTGGGAGCCTGTTCCGCATATCCAATACTTTGTAGGAAAGAAAGCTCTTTAATTTCTCGCCTTTTCTGCACCGTGCTGGAACAGCGTAGGAAATTTTCTGTATGAGTAGTTGGGCAGCAGGAGAATTTTCTTCCAATTCTGCAGCTCTCCATGATCGACCCGCTGATCCGCTGCTGGCCTCATTTGAAGATGACAAAATGATGGATTGCTTCCACATTTCCTCGTCTTGCTGTGCTGCTGCACTGGGGTCAGTTTGACACAGTTCACTGAGCTGTGGCAGCTGTGAGGAGCAACAGTTCAAAGTGGGCACGAGGAGCTCCTGAAACTGAAGGGGCCGGAGGCTTTTTTAATCTTGCAGGAAGAAAACTATTTTTAAAGCAGTTTCTTTTTGTGCTCTTCTTTCTATCAATGCCTGCGCTCCCTTTACACTTGCTTCTCACAGGGTAGGGCCACTGGCCGATTTCTAGAATCACCCACCCCTGCCTTGCCACCGCCCAACCCATCCATCATCAGTGCTTCTCAGTTACAGGCATGGCTTCCCCATTTGGCTTCTTCTTCTACTGAGTGCCGCCTGAGGGCCAGGATATTGGGAGATTGTTGGCTGCCATTGCTCCACAGGAGGCTCCTGGATTTGTGCCTGGTCTGTGCTTCATGCCAGCTTGCTCCTCCCCAATGTGATGTTGCTTGTCATGTTCCGGTGGTGCAGCGTTATTATGGGGCTGGCAAGAGGATCAGCTGCCCCGAGAGACTGCAGCATAATACAGCTGCAACTATGTGTTTCTTAGTGCTCAGTATCATCTACGCCACCATCATCTTCATTTCCTTGTGTGGCCTGTTGCTATGCTGCACTTGCAGGAAAAGAAGGGAGAGCCTAGAGGTAGGGTAAGGATCATCCCCATGGGCTTAAGGAGGCAGAGGCAGGGGTGGATGATTGATTTCTGTGTCCTGCTTGCCAGGGACCCATGATGACAATGTAGGCACCAGTAACCTTGAGGGTTTTAAAGGTGGAGATGCTCTTCCATTGGCTGGGACAGTGTGCCAAATTTTACTGCAAGAAATTAGAGCAAATGAAGGTACTGCTAAACTGAGGCAGGGGAGAGGTGATGAAAGGGATCTGAAAGCATGAGGGAGAGGGTTTAGGATTGTACATATATGCAATAACTGTGAGAGGAGTTGGCTGCCATGGGCGCTAGATGTTGTTTTGAAGCCCATGTACCCCCCCCACCCCCGCCCAGCCCACTTACCCAGAGATCACTGTGAAAGGTTAGTGAATAAGTGCTGCTTTACAAGGGTGAAGTGTTGACGTGTTGATACTCAGGAAGGTCAAAGAGGAAGAGGAAATGGTATGAATTTTATTAACTTCCTAGGCTGCTGAGAACATGGACTCAAGGCACCTTTAAGGGATGCAGACTTGACCAGATATGGCAAACAAACAGATTTAGCCATTCATCGTCAGATCTGGCTGGACCACAAAGCATTAGTGGGCCCTGGCATTGTTAAAACTGCTCATTGTTTCAGGATCATCCTGGAATGCAAAGATAACCCCAATTTTTCTCAATTGCAATCAACCTCCTTGAACCCTTCTCCTCTGTCTACTCTGCCCTCACCTTCAAAAACAAGTGCAAGGGGCTCATGACTTCATCATTAAATAAGACCAAATGGTCGGCTGCTTCTGTCACTATCTCCCTTCCCCTAGGCCACCAGGCCAAACTTCAAGGCATCCCCCCATCTAATCATTTCTCTCCCATCTCCCCTCAAACCCTTTCCAAGCTCATCTTGCTCATGAGACTCACTTCCTATTCCCTCAACCTCATTCTTACTAAACTACTGGCCATCCAACTTCCCTTCGGCTCCCTTGTTAGCTGATATTAATGTTTCTGTCTCTTCAGCTACTGTTCCCTCTCTTTCAAATCTGCTGTCATCACCATTCTCCTCCAATGAAAAGCAACCTTTAGTTCTTAAAAAAAACACTATCTTCAACCTCCCTTTCCTCTTCAACGTTCATGAATATGTTGCCGTCTCCCAAATCCTTTCCCATCTTCCCCAGAATGCCATGTTTGAATCCCTAAAATCCGGTTTCTCCCCGCCACAGAACTGAAACAGCTCTTAGAGTCACAACTGACATGCTCTGTGACTGTGACAAAGGTAAACTTTCCCTCCTTGTCCTACTCAATCTGAGTGCCGCCCTTGACACAGTTGATCATATCATCCTCCTCCAACGCCTCTCCACCATCATACTGTAGGACTGCACTCACCTGGTTCCATCCTTATCTATCTAATCATAGCTGGAAAATCACTTGCAATGGCTTCCCTTCCTTCTCCTATTTCACCTCTGGTGCCTGCCAAGGATCTATCCTCAGCCTCCTCCTTTTTCTCATCTCCTTGACAATATCATCCAAAAACATGGTTATATTTTACATGCATGTTGATGAAATGCAGCTCTACATTAACAGCACTTATCTAGGCCCCTTCAATGTCTCTAAGTCATTGGACTGCTTCAACGGCTTCCAATGCTGAATGAGCATACATACGTACATATGAATTAGGAGCAGGAGTAGGCCCCTCGATCCTTCTCCACCATTCAGTAAGACCATGGCTGATCTGATTGTAACCTCAACTCCATATTTCCACCTACCACTGATAATCTTCCATCCCTTTGTTTATCAAGAATCTATCTACCTCTGCCTTCAAAATATTCAAAGATTCTGCTTCCACCAACTTTCGAGAGAGAGAGATCTAAAGAGATCTAAAAAATTTCTCCTCATCTCTGCAGTCAATGGAAAACCCCTTATTTTTAAACAGTAAGCTCTAGTTCTAGATTCTCCCAGAAGTGGAAACATCCTTTCCATCTCTACCCTGTTAAGACCCCCCAGGATTTTATGGGCTGTATCTTCCGGTTGGCGAGCAGGGGGGCGATGTGTAAAATGATGCAGGGTGACATCGGGCACGCGTCCTGAATTGGCTGCGTGCCCGCCGAACTGTCAAAGGCCTATTGAGGCCATTAAAAAAGTAATTAAAACTGATTAAAGGACCCGCCCGTCCAATCTTAAGGTTGGCAGGCAGGCGAAAAGCCATGGGCGGGTTGAGGTTTCATGAGAGTATTAAAGTTTGTAGGAAATGTATAAGTAAAAGAAATTGACATGTCCCAGCTCATGTGAAAGTGATACATGAGGAGACACGTCAATAATTTTTAAAAATCATCTTTATTCAATGTTTGATACCTGAGCCAATCTCCCTGGGGCAGCACTTTGCCTCAGGGAGAGCTGTGCGCTCTTTCATACGCATGTGCGAAAGAGTGCATTCCCGTCTCAGGGAATCTCCCCCGCCTACACAGGAAGTGCATAGCGCTTCCTGGCGCACGTCACGCTGGGTGGGCCTTAATTGGCCCACCCATGTAAAATGGCGGTGCTGGGAACCCGCCGGCTTGCGTCTGCTCCCACACAACCCCCCAACTTGGGAAGTTCCTGCCCTATACGTTTCAATCAAGTCACCTCTTATTCTTCTAAACTCCAGCTGATACACGCCAAGCCTGCCCAAACTTTCCTCATAAGACAACTCTCCCATTCCAAGTATTAGTCTGATTGAAGTTCAGGGAAGGTTTACTAGACTTCAATTAACTCATTCAACTTAAATTTAACTTCCTTCAACTCAATATTGGGAGGAACAAAGCTATTTACTTTGGTCACCATTCTTCACCATCAGCCTTCAACTCCTTCCTTCTCCCTGACAACTGTCTGAGGGGGAACTAGACTATTTGCAAACTTAGTGTCATTAACCCCAAGATCAGCTTTCAAGCACATATGCTTACCATCTCCGAGACTGCCTTTTCCACCTGTTACATCTTGCTACTCCATCCCTGCCTCAGCTCATCTGCTGCTGAAGCCCTCAGCCTTGTCTTTGTTACTGCTAGACTTGACTATTCCCAAGAACCCCCAGTTGGTCTCCCACAATTTATCCTCTATAAACTTGAGGTTATTCAAAGCTCTGCTGCCTGTGTCCTGTAATGCAGGTCAAGTCCGGTTCTTCATAATTTCTGTGCTCACTGGCCTACACTCGATCCCAGTTGAGCAAGGCCTCAGTTATAAAACTTCCATTTTCAGTTCCGTCCATGGCCTTGTCCCTTGCTATTGCTGCAATTGCCTCCAGCACCGCAACAATCAGAGTTATCTGCACTCCTTTAACTCTGGGCTCAAGTATCTCTGATTTTACAGTGCTTCACCACTCATGGGCCATGCCTTCAGTTCCCTAGTCCTTAATCTCTGAAATACCTTCCCTACATTTCTCCACCTCGTTCCTCATTTAAAGATGATTCTTAAAACCAAGTTCCTTAGACTGAACATTTGGTCATCTGCATTAATACCTGCTTATGTGGCTCAGTGTCAGATTTCTGTCTTATATATTGCATGTTTTGGCATGTTTTACCACATTAAAGTTACTACATAAGTGCAAGTTGTTTTTGTTGCTAGCCCATAAGCTCACAATTCATGCAATCAAAGTTCACTTGTGAAGGTATTTATCATCACATGTCTGGTGAGTCATATAATATCCCTGTATACCGTGCGCCTAGGTATTATGTGACACAAACTTTGGAAGTACCCTTCACCTGCAGCAACAGATTTGTCAGAAGTTGCTCTGTCAGAATACATTTCTTCGCGACACCATAGAACAACTTAATGGCAATTAACCTACTAAAAAGTAACCGAAGTTTGGAAGGTCTTGACCTCATTCCTGGTAAGCATTGGCAAATTGTCCCTCATTCAGCAATCTCATTCAAAGGTTCATGTGGGAAAGGAATAAAAGTTCACACTGATGCTGTGGAAGAGATCCTCAGCAGCTGAGGCTAAAGTACATTGTTCAGCGGGAGGAAATGGAGTAGGGTTGCCAAAAATGTATTCCTGGAGGTTTCATCACATGAATTGCGCCCTCGCTTTAGCCATTAGTTAGCCAACACATCAATCCTTGTGATGCACTGCCTTCCTACGCCAATTGGAAAGCAAAATGATTCTTTACCCAATTGGATGATGCTTGACTGTCAGCCAAAAAGCCTTTTTTTTTTTTAACCCCATTTTCAATATTTTTATATCTGGTAAAGAGAAATGTTCAAAGAAAATGCAGAAATAAAAACACAATCTTTTTTAATGTTCCTATGATTTTTCTCCAGGGTTGCACACAGGAGTACCTGGAAATTGATCTTCAATTCCTGGAGACTCCAGACCAATCCTGGAGGGTTGGCAACCCTAAAATGGAGACTTGTCTGGCAATTCTTGTACTATATACCTAAATTGTTAGTGCTTGACATTAACAATGGCTGACAAATGTGACCGGCCTCCTTTGTGTTGACGAGGACACAATTAACCCATTTTAAAAAAATAAATTCATATTGGATTTTGTGTATGTACTTGCAGTCATATTAACATAATATCAAAGAGGGCAGTTGCATATCCAGTTCATTAAGCACCTCATGACTAATTTGTGACAAGGTACAGTAATTATGAGAAATGAATGAAAACAGAGCCCAGTGTCTGCTTGCACACACCAGATGGAAAAGTGCAAGAGTGACATTAGAATATTGCTACCCACAAACCAGGATCAGTTTAAATGTAAATACAAAAAAAAACTTCTGACATTTTAGAGATTTTGGGGGAAGAAAAAATTCTTGTACAAATTAAAATTTACAAACTGAAGTATTGGCCTCAGATCTATGTACAACGAGCGAAAAGATGGACAAATAAAAGTATCCTTCTTCATTAGGGAATGACAGAAATTTGGCACAACCTTGGGCAAGGGACTTACACCAAACATTCCCTGAAGATGGAAAGGAAAAGCTGAAGAGAACCAGACCTCGATTTTCCCAAATTGATTATTTGCGACACTTTCACACACCCATATCTCTGAATGAACCTGTACAGAATTGGATCATTAGGAACCCTACCTGTACAATTTCTAGCATTTCATCTCGACTGATGTACCCATTCCCATCCAGGTCATACATGCTGAATGCCCACTTCAACTTCTGCTCCAGCTTGCCACGAGATGTGACACTCAGCGCAATAATAAATTCTCGAAAATCGATCGTTCCATCAGCATTGGTGTCAAAGGTGCGGAACACGTGCTCTGCAAATTTGGAGGCGTCGCCGTAAGGGAAGAAGTTTGCATATATTTTCTTAAATTCATCAACAGTCAGATTTCCACTTGGGCAGTCTTTCAGGAAACCTTTGTACCATTCCTGGAGCTCATGGTCAGTGAATTCTGTGTTCTCTCGAAGATCCTGAAGGACTTCGGGGCGCAGTTTACTATTCTGCTTACCCATCCTGGCTTGGGTGATCACACCTGGTTAGAAAGGGGAAAAGGAAACAAATTTAGTCAACTCGATGCTACAGAGGTGCATTGGTCTGCTGCTGTTTAGTCGACATTCCCACTCAAATACTTGATATAACTGGTGTGTATGGACTGAGCAAGCTGGTACTTATCCAGACAGCAAGGAGTAGAATGTTTAAGCGGGAATTACTCATGGCTGAACCACTACACCTGTGAAACCTATAAGCATTGAATACAGCTACAATTTTAAATGCATATTTTAATACAAAGGGTGGAACATTGAGCATCTCTTTTGATTATCTGCAAGGATTTTTGTGGGTGTCTGCATTTAGTTTTGTGTAACATGCAGCTCAAATGCAATTGGTGCTTTAAACTGATTTTCCAGACGCTGTTCTTCAACCAACGAGATAAGAAGTTATAGGCCCAGAATTTACCGTCAAAATAATGGCCTGGACAAATGACATTTGCTGTTATTTATGCACAAATGGTACAGCAACTTCAGATGAGGGGCAAGGTAAAGTCAAGACATCCAGGAGTCAGCTTCATGAAAATGACATCTCCCTATCAGCTCACTTTTGAGATATACTGAATGGCATAAAGTTATTGTATTTGTGCGTTAGATAGAAACTAAAGGCAATTCAGAAAAGTGAATACATGTCACTCAAAGTCTAAGGGCTATTTAATGAAGCAAAGCATTAATTAATGTCAAATTGGACTTTCTAGCAGTGAAAATTAACTATTAAAAGAGTGCTGTCTCTCCTTCAGGTTTTAATGGTTGCTGTAGATCTTAAGTGTCAATGTTAAATTCTACATTTAAAAAAATTTCCTTTTTGTCTTTTATCCCTCTCTCTCAATCAAATCTTTTGTGTTCTCTCTATTTTTCATGTATCTGATTTGACATGGAATTGTAAATTAGAATGGGTGATTTATTCTTGGCTGTTTATTTCTCAATCCTTCAATCTGATTGGTTAAGTAGTATACAGTTGTTTAACCTAATCAATCAGGTGCAAGATTCCTGGTTTCTCTCACCATGAGTTAACAGTCTGGACATCCAACAACTTGCTTTGCAAAATTTAAAAACTTAAATATTCAAGGGCAAATCTAACCAGTAGCAGGTGCTGTTTGATGCCCTGGAACAACAAATTATGTTCCATTGTCTAGATGTCTATCAACAAATAGAACCATCCATACAACTCTTATATTTAGCTTTGGGCCAGGTGACCAGAAGGAATAAGAACATAAGAAATAGGAGCAGGAGTAGGCCATTCAGCCCTTTGAGCCTGTTCCACCAGTCAACAAGATCATGACGTATCTGATGTGACCTTAACTCCACTTTCCTGCCTGTCCCCTATAACCCTTCACAATCAAAAATATGCTTAATTCAGCCTTGAATATATTCAATGACCCAGCCTCCACTGCTCACTGGGTAAGAGAATTCCAAGTACTAATGATCCTGAGAGAAGAAATTCATTCTAATCTCTGTCTTGAGATAACCCTTATTTTGCCCTGATTCTAGATTCTCCCATGAGGGCAAACATCCTCTCAGCATCTACCCATCAGGCTCCTTCAGTCATGTATGTTTCAATAAGATCACCTCTCATTCTCTAAACTCCAATGAGCAAAGGCCTAATCTGTTCAACCTTTCCTCATAAGACAACCACTTCATCCCAGGGATCAACCTCGTGAATATTCTCTCAACTGCCTCCAAAGCAAGTAGGTCCCTCCTTAAGTAAGGTAACCAAAATTGCACACAGTGGACTCACCAATGCCCTGTACAGTTGTAGCAAGACTTTCCTACTTTCATACTTCATCCCCCTTGCAATAAAGTACTTTGGGTCTTGGCCATCAACATTTTTTCTTAAAAAAAATCTTTATTTTTTTGAAAAAGAAAGTGTGGGTCTACCTACAAATGCTGCTTAGGTATTGTAAACAGATCAAAAGAAGCAAAATCCTGTTAGTGACAATATTCCTCATCTTAGCAGGTAATGGATGGGCAAAGCCCTTTCAAGGTATACTGAGCCTACGCAGACCTCAGAATGCCCAAGTTTGGTGATCAGGTCATCTGCACAATGTGCTTGCACTTGTGTTGGGGAATAGAAAATGTTTGGACAACAGTACCCAGAAGGCTTCCAGGCCCAAAGTCTGTAGGCGAGCCTGCAAAAGACAGTTTCACTTAGGTCCCCCCATCACCTTATTTCCCGACACCCTCAGACCCAACAATATTAATGTCCAGACACAAAGCTTTATCGCCTCTTTCGGTACCCCTCCAAATGAGCACCCTTGGTGTAAAGGATCTCTGCCTCCTCTTTCTTTTCATAATGCCTAGAGATTAAGCCCCAGGCCAGATTCAGTGGAATAACAAGGTAGTTTGATTCTGATTTGACTACAGTCCGACCACTTTCGAATATCTGTCAATTTGCATTATCTGCTGAAGAGACGGTTGGCTAGTTTTCTCCTTCATATTGAATAATGAGATTCTGCTGTGGAAGTGAATTTCTAGCTCATTCATTTTAAGTCATTTGTTGAAAACTGCAGATTTGTTGTACCTATTCCTCCAGTGGAATGCATCTTGTTGAGGTTTAATCTGCGTTTGTGTGTACAAATGACATTTGAAGATTTCTTATTATCCGTTCCTTCTTCCCATATTTTGGGATGTATGGATCAAAATAACCATGCGGCATGTACATAAATCCACCTTCCATATCTTGCTCTCTCTCAGACACACACACACACACACACACACACACACACACAAAAATCCTGATCCAGACTAAACCAGTGGATTTGCTCTTTATTCTTACAACAGATTAAAGCATAGATTATCAAGTTGCCATGAGAGAAGAGATGGATAAATTGGTTTAGGTCCCTGTACAGTGGTGATTAGAAGGTAAGATTTGGCTTGCATCAACAATACATGCGATTGGTTTGCATACTGTTGAGCACAATGCCCTGCTTACTACTTACTCATCTCACACAATTATAAGGAGATTTATCAGGGGAGATCAGCCTGGGCTTTATGCCTTCATGCCCAAAAAGGTGGAATGTCTAGTTCTAAGAATTATGTTTGGCTGACTGCTGTAATTTGAATATTCCTTAAATATTTGAGTTAAAGCTGAAGTTCACTTCCTGGAGCTGATAATCCTTACCATTCCTCACAGTAGCACAACAAACATCACAAGCATCTTAAGAGTTAAAACGAGGCTGCTCATTGGCTCAGAGTTCTCAGTGTTACAGTGCACGATCCAAGATTTCAAAATTCATTGCAACAAATGCTCAATCAAGTCAGACTTTGTTTACTGACATTATGATCCCAAAATTTCACTTTGCATTAAATATGTGCTTTGTGAAGTCCCATTGCAACATACTTGAATCCTAGGGTGTAATTTTATGTATAAAAAAACTGTCATGGGCTTTTTGTACTATTAGTGCTTAATGGCACTGTACCACAAAGTTGCTATTTTAAATTCATCAATGCATACTGTTTAGAAGTATCATTACCATATTTAAATAAGTATCTATTCCATCAGTGAATCAGTCATGTTTAAATTTTTTGAACTAGCATCTCATTTCAGAATAGAAGTCCTATTTTCCTGTATGATTAACAAAGCACCATGAAGAAAGAGTTATTTGGCAAACATTTTTTGTTTAAGGAGAAGGGCTGTGCACCATTTGGTTGAGTTTCACAGGCAGATAGCACAATAGTGATATTTGATACAATTTATGTCACTGTATTGTAATAGAGATACAAAACAAATTTCTTCATGCTGATGGCAGCTTTCTAGAATTATATAAATATAATATGTACTTTAAAGTTTTATTTCTCAAATTAACTTGACACAAAAACTATGGAGTAATCTTCCCATCCCGGATAGTACCTTAGCAAAAAGACACAAGGTTGAAAGACTTTGTACAGCATTTTTTACGACCACAACACATACCAAAGCTCTTTACAACCAATGAAGTACTTTTGAAACAAAAACAGAAAATGCTGGAAAAACTCAGCAGGAGAGAGAAACAGAGTTGATGTTTTGAGTCCGTATGACCCTTCTTCAGGTATAGTCATTATTGTAATGTAAGAAGCACAGCAGACAATTTGCACACAATAAACTCTCAGAAACAACAATGTGATAATGATTAAAAACAAAAACAGAATTACCTGGAAAAACTCAGCAGGTCTGGCAGCATTGGCGGAGAAGAAAAGAGTTGACGTTTCGAGTCCTCATGATCCTTCAACAGAACTGTGATAATGATTTCTGTTTACCTCACGATAATCTGTTTTTCTGATGCTGATTGAGGGATAAGTATTAACGAGGACTACCCTGGGGAGAACTAACTTGCTCCCCTCTGACATAACACCACAGGATCTTTTTCAATCGCATGAGAGAGCAGATGGGGCCTCAGTTTAACATCTCATTCAAAGGACGATGCCTCTAACAGTACAACACTCCTTCATTGGAGTGTCAAGCTCATTGGAGTGTCAACTTTGATTGCAGTGCTCAAATCCTGGGGCTGAATTTTCACCTCAGCATGTAGGCACGCGCCTGACACACACATGCGTGAAATAGTGTATGATAATGACGGGCAAGTGTCCCAACGTCATTGCGCATTTGGGGGGTATTTCGGTCGGTGGGCGCGTGCGGGAGTCGGCACCGTGCCCGTCGACAATTAAGAAATCTGTTAAGCCCATTAATAAATTAATTAAATTGAATTTTTCCCCGCCCGTCCAACCTTATGGTTGGCGGATGGGGGAAAAGGCCAAGCGGCCTTTTGATTTTTGAGGAAACCTCATCGCGGATGGGACGAGGTTTGCGATGTTAATTAAAAATAAAATAGAAATTTTAAAACTCATTTTCAACACGCCTTTGCTCATGCATCAGTCACGTGAGGGGACATGATTTCCTTTTTTAAAAAAAAACTTTATTTTTCATGCGAAAAATCTTCAGCCCCCTGAAGCAGCTCTGTGCCTTCAGGGAGCTTTCTGTGAGCGCACCTGTGCACGTGCGCTGACTTCCACTCTCGCCCTCCTCCACCTCCCCAGCCAGTCAGCGCTGAGCGTTTCAGCACGCGATTCACGTTGGCTGGCCGCTAATTGGGTGGCGGACTGTTGAGCAGTCGCTCTCGGGCCTGCCCACCCAACGAAGGGAATATCCTCCCCCAGGGTGGGACTTGAAACCACAGCCTTCTGACTCAGCTGACAGAGTGCCACGAGCTGACACCCGACTCAAACAAAAACATCTAGGTGGAGCACAGGTGATGCTACCCTGTCCCCCTACCCAAACACTTCAATCAAGAGGGTTTTTAAAAAAATATATAAAACAGTACCAGGCAATCCTGACAGCTGTTTAAACAGTACAGTTGTTACCAATGACTCAAAGAATTTTTAATAGAAGCAAATGGCATAAACCAAAGGCTATTTGCTTAAAGCATGATGTATAAATCAACAGATGTTGTAGGCTGAAACATTGCTATCCTATTATGTGGGCCTTATCCAAATACCCGACCACAACAGCCATCTGAAATAATTGGACAGCTCTTTACAACCAGTGAAGTACATTGGTTGGCACTCCTTCCACCACTGACAAACAGTGGCAGCAGTGTGTGCCATCTACAAGATGCAGTGCGGCAACTCACCAAGGCTCCTCAGACAGCACCTTCCAAACCCATGACCACTAGCATCCAGAAGGCCAAGGACAAGGCTATGGTTTCAAGTCCCACTCCAGGAGGAGGATATTCCCCTCAATTGGGCGGGTACCAATCAAGCAGGCTGCTTTGTCCTGGATGGTGTCAAGCTTCTCGAGTGTTGTTGGAGCTGTGCTCATCCAGGCAATAATTATTTTGACTTCATGGATTTTAAATTCATCAGCATCTAATGCCAGTTAAAATTAGCAACACATGTTTTACCAAGGCCAAGAAAATGGAAGGCCAAAAAGAAACCTTTTTAAATTTTCAGACTAATCTCATGAAATTAAAATCTTTATAGAACTGCAGCATTGCCAGGGCTTAAATATATCCCTAACGAAGAATAGAAACCAGTGAAGCATACATACAACCTAGATAACTAGTAAAAGCTGACCAATGACCTCAAATAAAGCTGAAGCATGTCCACGTAAATGTCAATGACATGAGAAAACAAATAGTTACAAAAACATTGAGCAACAAAAGTGCAATGAAAACTAGGTTTACCTCTTAAGCTGAATGTATACTCAATACACCTTTACTCATATTGAAGGAAATAAATCAAAATTAATACCTTATGACAAATCATTCAACACAATTTCTAGCAGTTGGAATTTATAATGAACATGGATCTTATTAAAAATCTATTACAAGGGGAAAAAAATGAATTTCCAAATGGCACATAGAGAATAGTTTAATTGAAAATTCACCATTTGGGAATTAATAATTTGTCTTTATATTTAAAAACTTCATTAAGTGCTGGCAAATCATCTACAACAGGGGAAAAAAAAATATTTTTTTTTTTAAGTGTCAGCCTTGGCTCATTGGTAGCACTCTGATCTGTGATACAGAAGGTTGTGGGTTGAAATTTCACTTTAGCACATTTAGCCTGACACATCAACTCAGTCCTAAGTTAGCACTGCCTTATGCATGAGACATCAAACTGAGGCTCCCTCTGCCCTCTCATAACATAAGCAATCCCACTAGACTGCCTGAAAAGAAATACCCCCTAACATTTATCCCACAACCAAGGTCACTAAAACAGATGGTCTGATATCTCATTGTCATTAGTGGAACCATTTTGTTCACAATGTGGCTATTGCGTTTGCCGATGCTACAGCAGCAACTACATTTTAAAAGTTGTTCATTGATTGTAAAGTGCTTTGGGCTATTCCAAGATTGTGAAAAGTGCAAGTTCTTTAATAAGAACCTAGTCAAATTGTTCAGTCAAGGAGACCCTGAAGCACATCTCTTAAAGTAAATTTAGATACAAGGTGGGGTTGAGTGATTTATGGACAGAACATTTTGCTCTATGTACTAACATGCCTAACATCCCTGTAGAATACACTAGGGTTGAGACAAAAGTGGAAACTGCAGGAAACACACAGCAGGCCATTCAGCATCTATAGTGAACATGTATGTTGATGTATTGTGTGTGGTCTCTTCAAAATGGTAAAATAAGAGGCATATGAACTGATGGGCAGTTCTGGTAAAAAGTCAATTTTCTCTCCATGGATGGTGCCAGACCTGAGTATTCCCAGCATTTTCAGTTTTTATTTCAGATACCCAGCATGCTTTTGTATAAACTTTACGTTGATTTTCTAATGCTGGTTATTCTTTTTGCTACATAGTTTTGAATAGCATTTTATAAGATGTCCAGGGATCATTAATTAGACGTTAACTGTTGAATTGGAATGTTGATCCTTTTCATTGCCATAGAATTCTAACAAATTACTGAATCATAGGGTACATACTTAGTATGTGCATCAGTTTAGATTCTGAGTTCGTAGGCTCACTGTAATTGTCCTCCCCTCACACATCCAGTTCACATAAAATGGGTGGTTCGAAGCGCTTGTATGCTTTATAAAATGGTTAACTCTGATTGAATTAAAGAGGGCCCAATCCCATCATAAGGTTCAACTCACATCTGTGGAAGATTCTATCTTGTTGCTAAGCGCAACAATGCCCAGAAACAGATGTGGGAAAATGGTGTCTGACTGAGAAATCACATTCAAAACAGGACTTTGTTAGAAATCCAGACCAGCTAAAATCTCGCCCTTGTTCGCGATGGCAAAAGCAGGCCATTCCCCATCAAGAGTCACAACAATCATGCTCAAACAGCGCATTGTCATCATCAGGCCATTGGGTTATTGTGAGCAAATGTGGCAACTTCTAATTCTATTACATGTGAATTTACTGACTTTTTGGGCATGATATTCTTCATTTTAAGCCATTGTTTTAAAATGGCTACAAATGTTAAATTCAGTTTTTATTGCAAGGGATAATGGAATTTTTGATAACTGAATTTTGTTAATCCATCCATTTTTCTGTGAAAATTCCTTAAAGGTCCTTTAACTTATATGGTTAAAACTGGAAAAGATCTTTCACCTGTTTCCTTAGAAAAAAGATAGGCAATGTGGTCTCTGGTTTGCTGATGTAATGTTACATTCCGATTGTGATGAAACAAAACGTGGAGTATTCTCTATTGCGTAATGTGAGATGTGAAGGCACAAGTTAATGTTCCTGATCCAGTGATTCCAGTGGGGAGTCACATTCGAAAGGAATGCAGGTCAGATACAAGGATACTGCAACATCAATTCTCAGCCTGGATTTCCATCTTTGGGGTGGTTAGGGGGAGTTGGGAAAATTCACAGTATTGGCCCGCCCACCTTGGGGGAGGGTGCCTGCCAAGATGGGGTCTTTGTTGCTGGGGGCCAGGTGCGAGCTGGAGTCAGGCCAGCCAAGCCAGGAAGAAGTGTGGAGGCAGCCATAGGAGCACCCGGGTGCCGAGGCGGATTGTTTAAAAGGCCAGCCTTGGTGCCATGGGACTTTGTCCCAGTTATGAAAAACACAAAGGCCTCATCCCTCATTCCCACCATCCAAACACTCACCATGACACTGCATGCTCCCACCCACCCCATTATGTCCCCTCATGCTCCCTAGGCTACGGTCTGCCCTTCCACCCACCCCCTCAGGTCCCACATGCCCTTTATGCCAAGCGCTGTAACTTCAATGCCTATTGGTTCTTCAAAGTGTACAGTGGTTCAATGAACACCATAGTGTATAATGGTATGTGTAAAAAACAGCTTTGAGAAAATGCCAACCATTGATAAATTTCTCCTATGAAAGAAAAGTCTGGATGGCAAGCTGATAAAAGCATCAACCATCCAGGCCCCTTGAAGTTTCACCAACCACAAACACTTGAAACCACTTAACTTCTGTCAATAAACATTGTGAAACTGTCCCAGAGATCAAAGAGCCTGAGCTGTCAGTCAAACAATGTTTCCTCTGGGGAGCTGGTGTTCGTATAATTTAATAGCTGTCAGCCAGGCCTCATTATGTACACTTGGCTGAGAGCCCAGGCCTCTATTAGAATAATAGAACATCTGCTCTCCCAAGAAAACATTATTTGATTGACAGTTCAGACTCTTTGATCTCTGCAGTCAATTTCACAATGTTTATTGACACAAGTTAAGTGGTTTCAAGTGTTTGTGGTTGGTGAAACTTCAAAGGGCCTGGATAATTGCCACTTTTATTAGCTTGCCATCCAGACTTTTCTTTCATAGGAGAAATTTATCAATGGATTACAATTTTTCAAAGTTTTTCTTTTTAAAACAGATCCCACGATACATTATGGTATTCAGAAAGTGTACAGTGAGTCAATAGGCAGAGAAGTGTAGGTTAGTGTAGGGGCCATAGAAGGTGGATGGGGGGGGAGGTGTTACTTGGCATAGGGGGCATGAGGGGACATAGGAGGTGGGTGGAAGGAAGAACTTGGCATGGGGGCATGAGGGGACATGGAGTGGGTGGTAGGACAGAGCTTGGAATAGGGAGCATGAGGAGCCTGACGGAGAGACGTAACTTGGCAAAGAGGAATGAGGGGAACAATTTGAACTTACCTTTTAAAAAGGTCCCCACATGCACACTGGAGTTCATGACTTCAAGTGAACCACAATTTTTTAAAAACCTGGCCCAACTTCATGAAAATTGTGGAGGGGTAGGAGATACCTATCTCTGCAATGGAGCCGCCCAGGTTGGGAGTGCAGGCTGCGAGCTTCTGACAAGAAGTAGCCCGCACCATTTAAAGGCACTCCCAAAAATTAAGTAGTCCAGGAACGGGATTGGGAATCCTGGAATCAGGACCTCACCCACCGCACCACCCCGCCCCCATCATTTTAAAGGGCCCCTGAGTCAATCCGACTCGATGAAAATCCAGACCCTCCAATCCACATCCCTTTAAAGAAGGCTCCACATAGGGAATGCTGGGTGTGTGGATTTAACCTTATATGGCTGGAGCACGTGCATCACTGATTACAGTCAAATTTCCTATTTTTATATCTACCTGAGCTATATTAATGTTTTAACTAGGGCATCAATTCACACAAGCTTCTTCCTGGAGAGAAATTGAGCTCAGTACACACATCAACTTCTTTAGAAGAGATAGAAATCTATTCCTATGCAAACTACTTCTATCATGGCTGAATCGTTCCATTATTGTTATTATGGGTTAAATGGAATGTAAATATTAAGATGACAGGATAAATTGTTTTTAAAAATGTTACAGCTTTTACTAGCATTCAACTTAGCCCTGTCAACTGATTCCTGCAGAGGTGGAACAAGGGTGATTTCTTACCAGCAGAATAGTAATTATTTTTTGGATAACCCAGATATTGGGTACAGTTGTACTAGAGCAGACAATTCGTAAAAATAAAAGTGGGTTATTATGAGGACAATGAACTAATCTCTCTTCAGTTTCCCCAAAGGGAATACATCCCTTGGTTTGGCCAAATTATTATGTTGCGCTGGGAATGACTCCCCCTTTTGTGAGTAACCATGGTGACGAAATTTTGAAAATGCCAGCAGAGGCATGAGTAGTTCTTCATGAACAACTTCTAATTAAATGGACTGGGCAGAGTCTTTTCATAGAAACAGTAGCTTGAGAGAGAGTGATACAGAATGAAATCCAGGTTACTTCAGTTGACTCAATTCTTGTTCACAAAAAGAAAAATCACAAGAGGTAATTTCAATGAAATGGCACAGCCAAACATGACTAGAACATTAAAACGTTTTCACAAAACACCGAAGTAACTGTCAGGATGCATGTGATCAATACTCAAGTGCTGTATAAACCATGCAATGCTTGGTCACTAAGGGTGGTACTTAACGCCCTCCCCTGCAGTGGGTTTAGTGGTGGGGGGGGGGACATTTAATCAGGCAGGGCGACAACCCTGACATCTTCCCACCTCCACCCCGATTAAGTCCGTGACAGAGTGGCCTGTGGATGGCCTTCCCACCCCTCCGCTGATTGAAAACCTTAAAACGCAATTAATGTCCACTTAAGGGCTTCATCCTGCTGCCACTACATTAATACCAGTGGCGGCTGATGGAGAGGTGGCTCACCATGCAGGGAGCATGACCAACATACCTATGCAGGGTTGATGTGGGCCCCTTGGAAGGAGGGGTTCCCTTTGTTCAAAGGCACTCAGTGACTGATCATGGGAACCAGCATCAGAAAGGCTTGGGGGTGGGGGGGGCCTACTGAGAGCCACTCCCAAGCCCATGTTGCCGACCGCTCTACCCCATCTTGCCATAATGCACCTGTGGCCTGGAATCTAGTGGTGAGACTCGGCCTCAGGTAGGTAGGCGTGGCGCAAGCAGCAGGCACTGCCATTCGGTAGAGCTGCCGACATCTGATTGGCCAGCAGGTCTCATGGGCGGGAATCCTGGGGAAGGCCCGTCACTGGCCTGTCAGGGCACATGACTCAGTGGGTCTTCCCGAAAAGAGGTCAGCTGTCCAGCTGGCAGGCGAGACCGCAATGACCTCCACTGAAAACTGCCCTTAGTGTTAGTGTGAACTGTGGTTCAGTAGGCAGCACTCTCATCTCTGAGCCACAAGATTCTGGGCTCAAGTCCCACTCCAAGGGTTGAGTATAAAAGTCAAGGTAGATGGTCCAGTGCAGTGGCAGCGCTGCACTGAAGGAGGTGCTGTCTTTTGATGCAGATATTAAGCCGAGGCCCCGTTTGTCCTCTCAGGTGGATATAAAAGATAGCGTGGTGCTATTTTAAAGAAGAGCACAGGCATTATCCACGATGTCCTGACCAATATTTATCCCTCATTCAACATCACAAAAAATATTCTGATCATACTGCCTTTTGTGGGATTTTGCTGTGCACAAATTGGCTGCTGCTTTCCTGATGTTACAATAGTGACAACATTTCAAAAGTGCCTCATCATCTGTAATGTGCTTTAAGATGTCTGGTGGTTGTGAAACATGCTATAAAAATGTAGTTTTTCTCTCTAACAAAGCAGCTCAGGAAGAGTAGTATTGTATGATGGTTGTGACTGGCTAAGAAATGGTTGCGGAGACATAGGGCAAGATTTTCAGGTCGTCAGGCGGGTGCGGTGGGCAGGCCTGGGAGTGGCTGGGAAACAGTCCACCACCCGCAATCAGCCCCGCCCATGATTTCACGCCAGCTGGCCAATCAACAGCCAGCCAGCATGAAGGGCGGGCTGAGAAGCTCAGCGCTGCTGGGTTGGGGGCTGGAGGAGGGCGAGCGCTGAAGTCTGTACGCTTTGGGGGGATCGCGTAATGAAAGCTCCCTGAAGGCAGAGAGCTGCCTCGAGGAGCTGAAGAATTTTAAACTCAAAGTTAAAGATTTTGAAAGTGGGAAAAACATGGCTCCATATAGGACTCACTCACATGAACATAAATATTATAAAGATTACGTCAAAACTTTAAAAAAATTAATGTCGGAAACCTCATCCCGCCCGTGGATGAGGTTACCTAAAAAATCCAAAGGCCGCCTGGCCGATTCACCCGCCCGCCAACCATAAGTTTGGATGGGCAGCGAGAAAAGGCAGTTAATTGAAACTTTAATGGCTTTAATAGGCCTCTTAACTGTCGGCGGGCGTGCTGCTGACTCTCACGCGCACCCGCCAACCGATATATCACGCGAGTGCGCAATGACGTCGGGACACTCGCCCGAAATCATCGCACACTATTGTACACCGATCAGGCCGGGCGCCCGCGGGATATAAAATTCTGCCCGTAGATATGTCTGAATTTTAGACTCTCCTGGACTCTTGGTCATGTGACTCTCTCTTACATCATTATTTGGGTGGTACTGTTTCTCCAGCCCCACATATTAACTCTTTCAGCCCTGAACACCCTAATAGTTCAAATACTGGTTTATTGTATGAAGATAACTATTTACAGATATACAAGGCTAAAAGAGGGTAGACAGTGGTATAATGGTAATTTCACTGGGCTATTACTCCAGAGGCCCAGACTAATGCTCTGGGCACATGGGTTCAAATCCCACTGTGGCAGCCTGTGAAATTTAAATTCAATTAATAAAATCTGGAATTAAAAGCTAGTCTCAATAATAGTGACCATGAAACCATTGCTGATTGTTGTAAAAACCCATCTGGTTCACTTAATACCCTTTAGGGAAGAAAATCTGCCATCTTTACCTAGTCTGGCCCACGTGTGACTCCAGACCCACAGCAATGTGGTTGACTGTTAAATGCCCTCTGAAATAGCACAACAAGCCACTCAGTTAAAGGGCATTTAGGGATGGGCAACAAATGCTAGCCTTTACAGTGATGCCCACATCCCATGAAAGAATAAATTAAGCCGTGAGCTTTCTCCTGCTGGACTCTTGGCCGTGTGATTCTCTCTTACATTATTATGTGGGCTGCACTGTTTCTCCAGGCCCACACATTAACCCTTTCAGCCCTGAAATCCCTAATACTTTAAATAGCTGCCCTGAATTTAAATGAAGCAGCACATTCTACTGCTCGGGGACTGTTTGCAGTGGAATATCAAAATTTCTTAAACCAAACCTATTGAATTAATGAAGTCTTTTTCAATGGGAGGAATTTTAATTTGGAAAAGTAAATTATAGTCCATTCCTCTTAATGATATAAAAAGGTGGGGATTTTAAAGTAAATCTTGGTCTTGCATGAGTCAAAGATTGAGTACAGCAAATCCACTAGCTATATGAGACCAGAAGCCCGAGAACGAGAATGGTTAAATAAGCTTTACATAAAGGTATACGAAAGGGAACATAATATGCAGCATATAACTGCAGAAGTAGCGCAGGTCGATAATTTCATTATTTGCAATGTAACGTTGCATCAGCCATAATGACCATGATCGCACGTTCATGTATATATGCATTGTTACAATAAAATTTCATTTACAGGTGACATTTTATGTCATGAGCACAGGGCTCATATTCTCACTTTGACCGTTCTTTAGGAATGTGAGCAAGTCTGTGATGAAGGCATGTACGAGTGTTCCAATCACAATGCTTTTAATTTGGACTGTATTGACAATCAGAAAATTGTTACTTGCACTATGCCAGAATGAAGAAAACAATTCAAGGTTTTCAAATCACAGTAAAAATCAGTAATATGGGAGTTCCATTTTCAGGTAAATAGGACCACGCCATCCAGGACCAGTTCAGACTAAGTTTTACTGGCACCCATCATTACTAAGTTTTTACCGGGGCAGAATTTCCCGGTCGGTGTGCGGAGGTGGGCCCAACACACTGAAATGTAAAATGACATGAGATGACGTCGGGCGTGCATCCCGACATCATTGCACGCCATCACGGTATTTCGTTCGGTGGGCGTGTGTCGGAGTCGGCTGCTCAGCCGCCGAAATGTCAACGGCCTATTAAGGCCACTAATAAATCAATTGAAGCACTTGTGGACACTGCCCGTCCAACCTTAAGGCTGGCGGGCAGGCGGAAAGCCTAAGCGGCCTTCGCATTTTTCAGGAAACCTCATCTGCGAGTGGGATGAGGTTCCCTGAAGCTTTTATTAAATAAATAAATTTCCACAAATATGAAAATGCGTCGCCACTCATGTGACACAGGTACGAAAGAGCACTGACCCCGATTCTCCCTCCTCCCTCCGCCCGCACAGGTAGTGCTCTGAACGCTACCAGCCACACGTTACATTGGGTGGGCCTCAATTGGCCCACCCGCATAAAATGACAGCATGAAGCCGAGCTCGGACAGCGATCAGCTCCCTGCCCGCCTGCCATAGGAACAATCCTGGCCCTGGTTTTTCCTTTTGGGCGAGATCTCAATATGGTGTGCCACCAAATTGGGAAAGTACAAAAAAAGCTTTGTGTCCTTTACCCAAGGCTGAAGCATATGCAAATAAACAGCCCAACCACTGTCCTGTCCAAGATTAGCTTGCTGACTGCACCCGGAGAAATAAGGGTGGGATTTCCTGCCAGCCCCAACCAACAAGGCCAGTAAGGTATCTAAATGTGGTGTCATCTCCTGACCCCACATTAAATGGAACCAATCAGCGCCAATGCAACATCTTCATCCACACCATCCTTCCTTCAAACCTCAGTGGTGTTGTTCTCATTTCCGGATGGTCCCCTTCCCACATTACCAAGGCTCCCGTCCAACCATCTCCCCCAACCAGCACCTCCAACCCAAGACTGGACCCTCAACCCCAAGTCCAGTGTTCCCTAGTGCCTCAATCCCTAGACCCTGATCCCCTGATTCCAAGCCCAGTCTTCTTCAACCTGACCTCCTTACCTAGTGACCCAAGGGCCACTGCTACACCAGCAATGGTACAATTTTTCACAAGTCTTGGGTCCAATGCCACATCAGCTCCATTACAATGAGGTCAGAGGCTCAATATATTGGGAGGTACAGGCCTCACCATTAAGGCAAAGGGAATGTGCAGGATTGACAGTGATTGTTGGGGGTGATGGGGATGTGATGAATTGAGCTGTGATTGAGGATTGTGGTATAGTTGGGTGGATATAACATTTAAAAATGCAGTCACTGACCCTGACCACCAATCTAAGGTAACTGCACCTTTTGTGGTACTGCATTCAGGCCCTTGGGGCTTGAATCCTGACATTAACCTCTTTGGTTAGCTGTTCACAATGCTTTTTGAGCATGTGTCTGGAGGGCTTTCTGGCTCCCTGCAGTTACAGGACATTCCCCCCTTCTTTTCCCATCTCTCCCACCATTTCAGCAGCACAGCATCCGAAAACCTTAGAGCCCGAACCATGTTTCTAACATTATGCAATTTTTCACAGGTCAGATTTACTACCTGCATGACTGTCAGCATATAACCACTCAGGTATTGATCCCCTGCTCATGCACCCAACCAACAAATGTGATTAGCACTGGTTGGATGCTTAAATCAATTAAACCAGCAGGCAGCACAGAGTTGGCATGCTACCTGTGTTGCAAACAATGGGTGCACGACTAGTGCCCATTCTTGGGGGCCATTGAATTTAGCCCCCTGTCTTAATTTACACAATAAATGGACTAGCTTATGAATGCTTTCCTGATAGTAACTGACATTTGACCACATGCTGCAGAATTCTGATGCCCATCAATTACAATACTCTAAAGCTAGACTGAATAGCATAACCTGTGTGTCAAAACACAGTGCTTTTGCAGCAAGAATGAGTCAGAAGGCAAAACTAGTTAGAACTGGTCAGGTCTAGTTTTCTCAGCCGCATTACCAAACAGTGGCACAGCAGAGTTAGCTGCACTCACCTGCCAGTCAGGCAACCTCACACAGGCACTGCCCACCCAACAGTTCAGTTTAAAGCAGGACTGCATCTCTCCGCACTACAGCTCCAGAGACCCTTTGAAAAATACAAGGATGTTGCTGCGATAAAGCACTGCATTATTACATTAAAACCCTCCCTCAATTTATATAGCTCTACACTCAAATTCCCAACCATCTTTTCTTTGACCCTTATTTCATCTCAACATCTCAGTGGGCATTGATTTGCTAATTCACACCCTCTTCACCACCTTTGATGCCATTGTCCCAACTAGAACCATTTTTCTCTCTTTCTCCACCTAATCATTCCCCTGTGGTTGTATCCCCCATCTCTGCTCCCTCATCTCTGCTCTCTTAAGTCCAAGAGGTGCAAACTTGAATATTTTTGGCATATTTGGAATATTTAACCATTCATCACCAGATCTGGCTGGACTACTTGAAGCAATATCAGGCAATGCTCTCCATCAGTAAAAGATCATCCATGAAGGCAAAGATAACACCTGATGATCTCTTCTCCATCACTAATCGCTTTCCGAAAACACCTTCCCTTCCAACAAAAGGTGCGATGAGCTCATGAATTTTTTTGTGAAAGATTGATTCCCATCCATTATGTTGCCATTGCTGCTGCTTCCCTCCCTTTTGCTAGCTCACCAGGTCTAAGTTCTTAGATTACTCCTTGCCCTAAACCTGAATTCACATTTTTCTCTCCTACCTCCCCTCACATACTTTCAGAGTTTATTTTGTTGATGAGACCCACCTCTTGCCTTTTAGCTCCACTAACCTGCTGACCCACCTCCTTTCCTGACTCCCATGTGAGCTGACATCATTAATGGTTCTCTCAAGTATGGCCACCCTGTATTTCAACTCTGCTGACATCACCCATCCTCTCAGGAAAAAAAACCTTTAACTCATCAGCCCTTGCAAACTACCTCCATCTCAAACCTCCCTTTCTTTTCAAAAAGTCTTGAACGTGTTGTGACCTCCCAAATCCGTACCCATCTTTCTTGGAGCTTCTTGTTTGGATTCCTCTAGTCAGGTTTCTGTCCATCACTGCATTGGCTCTTGGCAAAGTCACAATTAGCATCCCCTGTGGCTGTGACAGTGTAAACTCTCTTTCCTCATCCTCCACGATCTATCAGCAGCCTTTGACACAGGTTACCATGGAATTCTGCCTCAGGGCCTCTCCTCCGCTATCTGGCTAAGTGGGACAGCAATTATTTGGTTTCATTCTCTTCTTTCCTGTCACCTACAGTGGCTTCTCTTCTCGCTCCCACACACTCATCCCTGATGTCCCCCAAGGAACATTGCCTCCAGCTAAAAATTGGAAAGACAGAAGTAATTGGGCTGAATTTTACAGGGTCACTCCCCCTGGCTAAAATGTGGGTCTGGGGTGTGGTGGGGGGGGGGAACCTGCCCAGAACTCCAATGGCTGCCCCCCCAGAGAGCAGTGTGACTTGCTTTAAGGTGAGACTTCCGCCCCCTATCCCAGGAGGAAGTCCCATCTTAATTGTCAGCCAATCTGATTGGCTGGCAACTATGTCATTCCAGCAGTGCGGGATGGGCGCCATGGCCATTGCTGGGGCTTTAGACAGTCTCACTGTGGTGAGGGGTGTGAGCGGGGTGCGAGCGGGGTGCGAGCGGGGTGCGAGCGGGGTGCGGGGCCACGTTCAAGAGGCCAGGAGAGAGAGTTCAAGGGGGGAGGAATGACCTTGGTCGGGGGAGGGGGTGCCTCCCAGGGGGCCCCCCTACCGCACCCCTTGGCCATCAGCAGCTCTCAACAGCTAAATCTGCTGGGGTTCCCATATGACTTGGCCACCCCTTGCCATGGGTCAAATGCTGGTGATGGCAGGATGAGGCCCTAAGAGCTTTAGTAGACCCAAGGATGGTTGAGCTGTCTTCACTGATGCGGGGGTCGGTGGTGTGCGGGGTGGGGGGGAGTATAAAATCTAGCCCATTGTCTTCGGTCCATGTAACAAATCTGCTCCCTTGCCATCAATCCCATCTCTCTCCCTGTCAGCTATCAGAGGCTTTAACAGGCTCTTTGCATTCTTAGTGTTGTGCCTGACTCCAAGATGATCTGCTTATCACAAATCCATACCGTCACTAAGACCATCGATTTCTGCCTCTATTACAGCACCCAACTCCACCCCCACCTTATCTGCTGCTAAAACCCTCCTCCGTGCCTATTTTACATTAGGCTTGATTATTCCAACGCACTTCTGGCCTGCCTCCCACTTTCTACCCTCGGTAAACTTCACAATCACTGAATGGTTACAGAATAAAAATGGGCTTTTGGCCTTTTGTGTTTGTGCTGGTTCTCCAAAGGAGCAAATTACCTAGTGCCACTCCCTGGCTTTCTACCCCTAGTCCTGCACATTCTTCCTTCAAATAATAGGTCAATTGCCTCTTAAATGCCTCAGTTGAACTTGCCTTCACCACACTCTAAGAAAGTGCATTTCAGATCTCAACCACTTGTTGTGTGAAATAGTTTTCCCTCATGAATTCACTGCTTCATATGCCAATTATTTTAAATCTGTGCCCTCTCATTCTCGATCCTTCCATCAATAGGAACAGTTTTCCCCATCTATTCAGTCCAGACCTCTCATGATTTTGAGTAACTCCATCAAATCTACTCTCAACCTTCTCTCCTCCAAGGAAAATTGATAGATCCAAATGGTTAAAAATGGGGGCTTCATAGAATTTCCCAAGATCGGCTGATAAGAATAGTTCTATTGGATGGATGCAGAACGTACGCTAGCACTAAGAACAGAAAATTGCAGCTAAAGAGAATTTATAGGGCAGGCATCCATTAAAGAGAAGTGCCTGGATAGGGTGACAGAAACATAAAGAACCTTCAGAAAGGCTTAAAATGCATTTAATGAGTGCTTTTTGCCAATGCTGAGGGGGAGAGGAATAAGTGGCAGGCGAAAATGGAGTGAAGAAAATCCACATTGCCACGAGTGATAGCGTAGTGTGAAAATTTATTTTAAAAATATTTATGGGGAATATTGAGTTATTCTGGGAAGAAGGATGTGTGTGTGTGCATGTGTGTATGTGTGTGTGTGTGAGAGAGAGAGAGTGAGAATGATTTGTTTAAGTGAAGGAAGGTTACTAGAAGACAGGTTGTCTGTGGGGTTTAAAACATGAAAAGGATAGAGGTATTAGGTTTGAGGTACAGGTTAGGTTAGATCTAACATTTGCATTTTTAGATAAGTTGAGAGCTTGTTTGAATATTAAAGAGAAATCAAAGGTAACAAGAAACAAGTTTGCATCTTCCGGGAGTTCCAGGAGTAAATAGAAAAGGGTATATTACATTTTATTGACCTGAAAGCAGAGACAAAATAGAAACATGAAAGATTTTATATTTGGAAGGATTTGAGTTTCAAAGAGGTGTGAGAACAATGGAACATGAGATGAAAGTGGGAGATTATATATATATATATATATATATATATAGTTACTGTGGAAAGCGTAAGGGAACTGGGGGCTGTTAGCTGCTAACTGGTAGCTGTGGCCTCCAGACTGGGAGAAAGATGCAGTTTGAATCAGCCATCCAGTCAAGCCAGAAAAGTCTTGGACTACAAAAAGCAGTCTTGTTCTGAAGTATTGGATTTCTGTAACAGAGTGGAAGAGAGTTGCGTGGTATGCCTTTATTAAAGCTACAGCAGTTTGCCTTGGGTAATATTACAGGGTTTTTTATGGGTCTGACCAAGTAGGGAATCTTTTGGGGGAATGTTTTGTAAGACTAATTTTAACTGTGTAACTGTAACCTTGTGTTCTTAAGTTTTCTTTTCTTCTTGTTAATAAAGCTTTTACTTTTAATTTTTAAAATCCTAAAAGTGTTACTGGACTTCTTGCTGCTGGGGTCATTATGTTTTCTTCTTGTTTTCAGAATACAAACTAAAAACGGTATGGCCCGTAAGCCAAGTTATCCTCTGGGATTTGGTTGCGCAGCAATTAACATCGACTGTGGTCATAACTGTAGCCAAGAACCTGGTGACTGCTGAAGCAAATATGACAGTGCACGAGATGCTTACAAGGCAGGTGGTCCACCACTCCATGGCACCATCCCCATTTGTCAGCATTGCATCATGGCTAAAATGAAGCCAGGGCAGGGTGAAGACAGCAGTCGACAATTACAACCATTGATTTCATCAGCCCTATGCTTCAAGGTAGTTGCAAATGTCCTGTGGTAAAAAGTACAATTCTGTCTCGAAGAACATGACAAAGTAGGTCATTCAGCCACTCAAACCAGCTCTGCCATTCAATTAGATCATGGCTGATTGTATCTTGGCTCCAAATCTCTTGATACCATTACCTAACAAAAATCTATTACTCTCAGTTTTGAAAGCTTGGATTGTCCCATTACCCATAGCCTTTTAGGAGAGGGAATGATAGATTTCTACTGCCTTTTGTGTGCTTGGCTCCTATAAGGTCTGACTCTGAAGTTAACTAACAATGGCCCCTTGTTCTTGATTCCCCCACCAGGGCAAATGGTTTCCTTGTGCCTACCCTTTCGAATCCTTTAAACATTTTAAACATCTCGATTGAAACACCCCTCAGTCTTCTACACTCACGGGAATAGAAACCAAGGCCTGAATTTTTTTCACGTCAGGTGGGCTCGGTGGGAGCGGGCAGGATCGGTCGCGGAGCTGACCAGCGCCCGTGATCGGCTCCACGCCACATTTTACACTGGTGGGCCAATTAAGGCCCACCCAGCGTAATACACGAGCAGTAGCACTCAGTGCTACCTGTGCAGACATGGTGGGGGTGGGGTGGGGGGGAGGTTGGGAGAGTCAGGGCCAGCTTTCTTTCACATGAGATGGGACATGTTTTTATTTTTCAGTAAAACTTTTTAGTTAATTCATAAAAGTTTTAGGAAACCTCATCCCACTCTTGGAATATTCCTTGGACAGAGAACGCAATATGATCAAAATGGGCTAAATTTTGGTAATAGAGATTTTTACTCACATCTCTGATTAGGTTTTCCCCATGGAAGATCCAGTTAAAAGCAAAATACTGTGGATGCTGGAAATCTGATATAAAAAACAGGAAATGCTGGAAAAACTCAGCGGATCTGGCAGCATCTGTGGAGAGAGAAACAGAGTTAATATTTTGAGTCCATATGACTCCTCATACGGACTTGAAACGTTAACTCTGTTTCTCTCTTTCTGTTTCTCCAGGCCTGTTGAGCTTTTCCAGCAATTTTTGTTTTCATTTTATATTAAGATCCAGTGTATGAAATCCTGGCTGGCTTAATAGCAGACTGATGTGTAAGCTGCAGAGCCTGGAGCCAGTAAAATGAGTCATTCACATCAACGTGAAGCCCATTACCTACTTCACAAACCAATTCATAAAGAAACTTAAAAGTATTGGTCAGCTAGACTGCTGATAACTAATTCTATTTTAGGTTTAAGGTCAAGAAAATGGAAACAATGCTAAACCAGGGTTACTGCTGCCTTTTAAAAATATGGAGGGCACGGATTTCGGGTTGGGTGGGGTGGGCTGGGAAACGGTCCACCACCCGCGATCGGACCCCAACCAATTAGCTGGCCGGCCAGCCTGAAACGCCGCTGAGAAGCTCAGCGCTGCTGGGGTGGGAGCGGGAGGAGGGCGAGTGCTGAAGTTGGCGCAGGGAAGCGAGCAGTGAAAGTTCCCTGAAGGCAGAGAGTGCCTCAGGGAGCTGAGGAATTTTTAAATACAAAAATAAAAGGTTTGAAATTCTGAAAAAAAAACGACCCCACATCAGTCTCCCTCGCCTGAATATAATAAAAGTTCTGTCAAAACATTTTTTTTTAAATTGACAAGCAGACACCCCATCCTACCCGCGGATGAGGTTTCCTTAAGAATGCAAAGGCCGCCCTGGCTGATTCACCTGCCCAACAACTGTAGCGTTGGACAGACAGTGAAAAATCTCTCTTAATCAATAAATTAATGGCCTTAATAGGCCTCTTAATTGTCGGTAGGCGCGCTGCTGGCTCTTGCGCATGCCCGCCAACCAAAGTGTCGCGCGATGACATTGGGATGCTTGCCCGACGTCATCGCGCGCTATTTTTATGCCCGATCGGGTCAGGCGCGCCCCCGCCCTCCCGTGGGATGTAAAATTCTGCCCACACAAGATTTTTGCACACAAGGGGCAGAATCTTCTGGGTGACGTGCCCCACACTTCAGCGCTTAAAATGACACGCACTGACGTCGGGCGAACGTCCGGATGTCACCGTTCACCATCGTGATATCTAGCTGGGTGGGCGCACGATGAAGCGAGACGCGCGCCCCGCCATTAATTAAAGGGATTGGTAAGGCCCTCGACTTGGCAATCGACTCCGATTTTGAGGCGCACGTGCGATCTTCGGCTCGGCGCAAGGGCGCTCCGGGCAGGCGGGTAAGTGACAAAACACAGGATATATGGGCTCAGTGGGGTTGTCAATGTTTTATGGGAAGTATTTATTGCAGAAAGTATTTTATGCTTGCCTGTGTAGCAGCTCAGGACGAAGTCCAGCAGCTTTCGCTGTACTTTGAAGCTTCAGCTCAGCAGTCTGCAGTCAGGAATCTTTATCGGGCCTGCAGCTTTCCGGAGGCCTCCATTTAGCCTGGGTATGGGTTCTGACATCTCCACTGGAGGCAGCTCCTCTGAGGAGGAAGGGAGGATTGGAATAAGGAGGAGGTCAGGATTGGACAGTCAGCCTCCAGGGGAGCCACCTTTGGGAGGCCAGGCACAGGCACAGAGGGCGCAGGGCCAAGAGGTTGTCCAAGGTGAAAGGGGCCGCAGAAAACGCCACTGTCCTGCTGCAAAGGTTTACAGGCGGCCAAGCAGCTACCTCAATATGACTGAGGTGCAGTGCCAAAGGAAACAGTCAACTACATCTGTCAGATGATTGGCCCTGAGATCTCTCCTAACTGTGTGGTGGACACCCCATGCCAGCAGCTCTGAAGGTCACAGGTGCCCTCCATTTCTATGCCTCTGGCTCCTTCCAGGGCTCGGTGGATGATCTTTGCGATGTCTCCCAATCAGCTGTCCACACTTGTGTCAAGCAGGTTACAGATGCTCTGTTCAGATGGGCATTGACCTTTATCCACTTCCGCTGCAACCAGGCAAGTCATGCACAGCGAGCCAGAGGCTTTTTGGCCATTGCTGGCTTCCCCCGTGTCCAGGGTGCTATAGACTGCACACGTGTGGCCATCAAAGCGCCAGCAGGTGAACCCGGTGCCTTCGTCAACAGGAAGGACTTCCACTCCATGAACGTGCAGATAGTGTGTGATCACAGGATGCAGATTCTACAAGTTTGTGCAAGGTACCCAGGCAGCTCCCACGACGCCTACATTCTCAGACACTCCCAGGTGCCGGGGCTCTTCAGTGCTGTGATGGCTGCTGGGTGACAAGGGCTATCCCCTCAGAAGGTGGCTCATGACGCCTCTCCACCATTCAAGAACAGAAGTTGAGGAGTGCTACAATAGGAGCCACAGCACCACAAGCGCTGTGGTGGAGAGAGCCATCGGTCTTCTCAAGATGCACTTCCGATGTCTGGACTGCTCAAGGGGTGCACTCCAATACCCCCCAGATCGCGTCTCTGTGATAGTGGTAGCATGCTGCGCTCTGCACAGTCTTGCGCTGGAAAGAGGGGATGCAGTTGGCAATGAAGACCTTGACACAGTGGCTGCGGCTGCACATGATGAATCCAGCAGTGATTTAGAAGATGAAGAAGCACAGGGCAATGATGAGGGGCAGTAGGCCGACCCACTATTACACCAAGGAGGCAGGGACATCTGGGAGACTTTAATCCAATAAACCTTCAGCTAGCTCCACACACATTGATCAGCAGGACCAGCATTGCTTGGCGCTCCCACACATGGCACTTGGGTGCTACATCTTCCACCTCATCAGCTGCAACTAAGGGCTTAGTTAATAAACATCAATGTCCATTCAAACACTCATGATATGCCTGTGAAACATACAAATGCAGCACAAAGGAAACACCCTCAGCCATGGTAAAAAATGTGGACTTTATTCCCATCCATCAGATGGTGCCACAAAATACAAAACAAAATGTTGCTCTGACATTGACAAATATAAATTCCCTAATCTAAGGGCAACAGAAAAGCCCCAGTGAGAAACCCATGGAGTGCCTAACGTGCCTTATGCTTACGTTTGCGGGTGCTACATCTAGGTGCTGTCCCATCGCTTGGAGTGGCTTGTGAGACAGCCTGCTGACTCTGCTGTCCTGTTGGCCTCGATGACCTTGGTGGGCATCCTCTGTCCTGTGGAGCCAGTGATGGCCCCGCCTGGGAGGGAGTGGCCAGTTCCAGAACTGGCACCTCCCCAGTTGTCGCAGCCTCAACGGATGCAACGGTCACTGGCAGAGGGGCGGAGGAGCTGCTGCCCTCATCCGGAGCGCCCTGAGAGGAGCTCGCAGCGACGACAGACAGCTGCTGCACCAACATGAGGTCACTTTGGACCTCCCTGCTCACCGCAGATGGATGGGCACCAAGCAGTGACACTTGGTGCCCAGAACATCTCCCACATTGGGAATGACCACCTATGGCCATTAGCACTGTGAGGGCTTGCAGATCAGAGCATAACCCAATCAGAAGAGTCTCAATCTGATTGAAGCCCCTGTCCATGAGAGTCGCCAATCTCTCAATGGAGGAAGCCTGACGCTCTGAATGAGGTTCATGCCATCACTGACACTCTGCCTGGACTCCTCCACCACAGAGACCAAGTGAAGCACACTCTCATGCAACCCTGCCAGATGCTCCTGCGCACTCTGCCGCTTCTCCTGCAGCTGCTACATGGCAGACATCTCCAGAGGCACATCATCACCACTCGACTCAGCATGTGCCTGGTCCCCAGCTGCTGGCGCCATCAGCACTCTCTGTCCGTGCCATCTCCTCCAGCGATTGTGAAGTGCCCTCTCCACTGTGCCCCGGGATACTAACTGATGTTATATTCCCCACCGATGTGGTAGTCGCTGCACTGGTGCCTGGCTCGCTGAAAGGATGTGATGCTCGTGCCAACTGACGCCCCTCAGGTGTGGAAGGGAGACACTGGATGTCCTCCTGGCGGCCATGCGGTGGTGATGCTGAAATTAACAAGGACAATGGATCAGTTAACGTTCAGTCAGTAACACCTTTCATCCATTTCCCCCCAGGCTCATAATGCGCTCAACATTCAAGAACCTAAGGAGATGAACATTGGTGGGGTGGTCAATAGTCAAGAGGAGGCCCAAACATTACATGTGCATACAGACAGGCTGGTCAGATGGCCTAAGGAATGCCACATGCAATGTTATGTGGATAAGTGTTCGGTTAAGCACTTGGGCAAGACAAGCAAGATACGAGAATACATCATTAACGATTACAGCAACCATCAGTGCTTTGGATGGTGGGAAGACAGAGTGGATTAGACTGTGGCCCTCAAATACCTGTTAGGAACTCACGACGATTACAGGGACCTTACTGGGCAGACCCGTTAAGGTAGCAGAACAGGAACATAAGGCGTTTAACAAGGTAAAAGCCAGACTTGACTTTATTAGCCGAGGAATAGAATGTAGGAAAAGGGAGGTCATGTTGCAAGTGCAGAAAATGCTGTTGAGGCCACAGCTACATTTCTGCGTTCAGTTGTGACCTCTGCATCATGGGAGGGATGGCATTGGAATGGGGAGAGCGCAGAGGCTCCTGACCTGGATGCATGCTGGCCTGGAGAGTTGCAGTGATGAGGAAACATTGCAAACACTTGCGACATTTGCCGTGGAGCACAGGAGATCGACAGGTCACATTATTGACCTTCATACCGTTATGAGGGGCATAGAACGGGTGGACACAAGGCAACATTTCCCCTTGGCGCAGGGATGACTAACGTGGTGGCATTTATTTAAGTTGAATGCCAAGAGGTTGACAGGTGAGGTGCTGAGGACCTTTTGGACAGAGTAATGTGGGACACAACTGGCTGAAAAGATGGTGGAGATGCAATAAGTATTTGGATGTGCAGCAGTGATGCCATGGCATGTTAAGCCATAAGGATAGTGGTCAGAAATGGGATAAGGCGACTTTGGAAGGTGCTAGAGACATGCATCCTCAAGGGGCCAAGGGACCTTTGTGTATGACCCACACGTCTGACTGTATCAGTCTGTGAATGAGCAGCGTTGCAGCATTAACGATTACAGCAACCATCAGTGCTTTGGATGGTGGGAAGACAGAGTGGATTAGACTGTGGTCCTCAAATACCTGGCCGCTGCACCCCAGCCTTGCCAACAACTGCCACCCTGGCCGCTTGGCTCCTTTCCAGCACCATGGCCTATTCTTCGAATTGGGTCACTGTGTGCAGCATGGCCTGACCACCACCAGTGCACAAATACTCTTGGGTGTTGTACGTGGTTTTCGCCTGCAGAACAGAGAAGAGGATTTATTGGGGCTGATCGCTCATGTACTCTGCACGCGCACGCCACACCCCAACCATCTGGGGCCTCTAGCGGCTCCTGTCCACACTACTGGTGATCAGTCCCCAGAAGATAGTGCGGCTGGACCCAACCCCCTCCCCCAACGGACACCTTGGACACATTCGGAATCCATCACTTTGAATAACACACGGGTCTTAGAGCCCACGGCAAGGAGGCACAACTAGGTGCGGCGCCGAGGCCAGCTGATGGCTCTGGCCACGACATCTTGAGGCTCCTCATTCACCATCTCATTACCATCAATAAGACATGTGTTGGAGTTCTGAGTATGTGTCTATCTCCCTCCCCTGCAGGTTGCCCCAGACTACTCAAATGCGACAAACACCAACATATGCTGCAGGGAGAACCCATCTTCTCCTCAACCACTAAGGCTGATGTAAGCATGGTCACCATCTGTTTGCCCACCCAGCGTGCGCCAAATGCCCAATGCAGTAACGGCAGTAAGACGTGGTGGCGGGAGGGGGCTCAAAGCTAAGGCTACCTGCTGGGTCAAAGAGCCAAGGCTGACATGGTACTCACCCTTCTAGCAAGCAACAAATCATTGAAGCATTTGTGGCACTGCGTCCCTGATCGCTGCACAGCATCCATGGAGCTGACCACCTCTGCCAGCGTAACGTGGGGGGCCCTCCTCCTCCCGTCCTGAGGAAACAGGACCTCCCGCCATACTGCCACCTCCTCAACAAGGGCTGCAAGGCAGGCATCCAGGAAGCAAGGGGCACATTGCCACCTCCCTCCGTTGGCCTACCCTGCAGCATGCCTTCCTCCTCTGGCCTTCCCTCCTCCAGACCCTGCTGTGCAGACTCCCTGCACCTGGAGCCTGGCCATGGGTGATCAGCCTAAAGGAGGCTGCCTGGCCTTGCTTTATACAGACTGCCGGTTCCCCATTGGAACCGGCGGCCTGTACACGCCTGCCGCAATTTTTAAAATCCCGCTCTCCACAGGACTGTGAAATGCGCTGGGCAGGCCTGTGATTGGATCAGCTCCACCCCCCCGCCCCCGACAAACAGAAAATTCAGCCCAAGATGTATTTACTGATAAAGATGGAGTAGCACTGAGTTGTTTGTCAACTTCCTGTAAACTAGATCTCTGTGAACAGATAGCTTCAATATTTCACACCATTTGTACCTCAAGCCACAATTTTGAAATAACAGTAACCGAAGCTTAAGAATGATTAACTTGTGTCCTGGTGGTCGTATTTCACAGAACTGAAGAGCGTGCACCAATATGAGTCAATAACAATTATTTAGCGCTTTACTGTTAATGGAATCCATCAACAAATATCAGGGGCAGAATTTTCACCTTGGCGGGTGTGCGTCGGGCCCGCTCCAGCATGAAATGATGCACGATGAGGTTGGGTGAGCATCCCAGTCGCTTAATGGTTTGGTCGGCTGATGCGCGCAGGAATCGGCAGTGCACCCGCTGACAATTAAAAAGCACTGCTAAGGCCATTAAAGTACCAATTAACTTAAATTTTTCGCCGCCTGTCCAACCGAACGGTTGGCAGGCAGGCGCAAAGGCCGAGTGGCCTTTGCATGTTTTTGGAAACCTCATCCACGGGCGGGGATCCAACACCAAATAAAAATTAAATACATTTTTAAAAATTTCATTTATGACGTGTCCCTGCTGATGCGACAGAGTCACATGAGGGGACAGACTTCATTGCATTTTTGAAATCTTTATTTTATATTTGGACATGTGTTCATCGCCCTGAGCCAGCTCAGCGCCTCAGGGAGATTTGCAAATGCGCACATGCACGAATTTCGCGCTTGCCCCACTTGCCCTCCTCACCCCCAACCCCACCCCCACACCGGCAGCGCTGAGCACTGCTGCTCGCGTTCTTACGCTGGGCTGGACTTAATTGGCCCGCCAGCGTGAAATCGCAGTCCGGCTCCGATCGCGGGCGGTGGTTAGCTTCCTGAGTGCCCCGGCCGAACCCCCCCCGGCAAGGGCAAAATTCTGTTCCAGAAAATCCTATCTTTCTCCAATGCATTAAGCAAATCAGGATACCAGTATTTCAGTAGCACTGCCTGATTTCCCATAAGGGAACATTTGAGAGTGGCTGATGGTTGCTTGTACCTGAGGCATATATCAAGTAAAATCAGAGATATGGGGCAGAATTTTCCCCCCGTTGGTGGGGGGGGTGGCCGCAAGTTGAAGAGCTGGCGCGTGGAGGCGTGCCACTGATCGCCGTCCCCAATTGGGGGTACACTGCCATTTACATGGGAGGGCCAATTAAGGTTATGCGCTCCCCCTGCGGATGTGGGGGGTGGGGGGGGGGGGGATTCCCTGAGCTGAGAGTTGCGCTCTTTCGAGCATGTGCACAAAGGAGTGCGCTCATCTCTCTGAGGCTAAGTGCTGCCTCGGGGAGATCGGCTCCACAGCAAAAAATGTTAAAAATAGAAGAAAAAAATTTCCCTGACATGACACTGTCACATGAGTTGGGACATGTCCATCACTTATAAATACAGTTTAATTACATTTTTCAAACCTACATGAAACCTCATCCTGCCCGTGGATGAGGTTTCATGTTTTTTCTAATGCCCGCCAGGGCTCCTGGCCTGCCCGCCAACCTTAACTTTAATGACTCTGTCAACGGCCTCAATTGGCCATTGACAGGTCGGCGGGCGCACAGCTGATTTTGCTGAGCCCCACCTACCTGAAAATTTAAAGGCCCCCCCGCCCCCACCCCGCTCACCGACTGGAAAATCCTGGCCATGATAAATGTCCCAATTAGCAAGGCTGACCAATCATGAATGATCAGAACACAACTGTCGTAAAATTAGATAGCCAATAGATTTCAGCAATTTATGAAGAACTTATGGTGAAATAAATGAGGAGATCACGGCTTCTCTTTTGTGAAAAGCTTTTGGAGGAGGATAATCTTGTTAAATTATAGCAAAAGATTTTATTGAGCAACTTACTTAGATTTATCAGGCATTAAATACGCCTTGATGTCAAGTGCAGTCACTCTCACCTCACCTTGAGTTTAGCTCGTTTGTCCATATTTGAACCAAGGCTGTAATGAGGTCAGGAGCTGAGTGACCCTGGGGGATCCCAAACTGAGTGCCAGTTAGAAGGTTATTCCAACTAAGTGCCGCTTGATAGTACTGTTGATGACACTTCCCATCACCTTGTTGATGAATGAGTACATTGATGGGACGGCAATTGGCCGGATTGGATTTGTCCTGCTTTTTGTGGACAGGAGACATCTGGGCAATTTTTGCCCATTGCCAGGTAGATCTCAGTGTTGTAGCTGCACTGGAACAGTTTGGCTAGGGGCGTGGCTAGTTCTGGAACACAAGTCTACAGTACTATTGCTGGAATGTTGTTAGGGCCCATAGCCTTTGCAGTATCCAATGCCTTCAGCCGTTTCTTAATATCATGTGGAGTGAATCGAAATGGATGTGTGCACAAGTACAAAAGTTACTAAAAGGCTGTGTACAGGTACAAAAATGTATTCAAAATTGCTAATGGAATATTGGGTGGTCATCACAAAATTGAGGCAGTTATGTTTCAGTTGTATACAGCCTTGGTTGTACCCCATCTGGAGTATTGCTTTCAATTTTGGGCACCAAACCTCTGAAAGGCTATGACAGATAAGGGTGAGATTTACTAAAATGACACCAAGGCTTAAAGAGTCAAATTATGATGCTAGATTGCATATACTTGATTTGGATTCATTTGAGTTTAGAAGATTGAAGGCTAATGTAATTGAGATGTTTGAAATAATAAAGGATTTCTGTCCTGTAAATAGAACATATTACCCCTGGGAGGGGCCTTTGGAATAAGCAAACCTAATCTTAAAACCAGAGCTAGCCCATTTAGGAGTGAAATCAGGAAGCACCTTTCATTTAAAAATCGTGGAAAGCTGAAACTCTCTCCCACAGAAAGCAGTTAATGCCAGGTCAACTGAAAGTTTCAGGATTGAGATCGATGGATTTTTTTTTTATTAGGCGAGCGTAGCAAGAGATAGCAATCAAATGAGATTATAATAGAATTGAGGCACAGATCAGTCATGATCTAACAGAATAGTGGAACAAGGCTTGAGAGGATGAATGGCCTACTCTTGTTCCAGTGTTCTGGGATTTCCTACTGGAACTGACAGCAGGTATTGACTGCGCCTGCCAATATTAAATGTTAATGACAAAAATACGTCATCTGGTGTATTTTCTGTCGTTAATGCCTTAGCAACACTGGTTGTCAAGAAGGTTGTGGATGGAAATCTAAAATTTACAGGGCTTCTTTTTTTTGTGCAATCCATTGTTAAAATAACATATCAGAATATCCAGGATTAAGGCTTTAAATTGTATTGTGTGGCATAGGATGAATGCAGAGAAAGCTGATCTCTGACAAAACCCTAGCTGTCAATCACAATTTGAAAGCACCAAAGCGCAGCAGCCTTTTGCATTTTTGCTGTAGATAATTAATCTCTCTATTGGGATAACAAAATTTTTGCTGACTGATGTTGCAACTGCAGTGGAAGCATTTTAAGAGGACAACTCCAATACATTTAATGCCTGATAAATCTAAGTAAGTTGCTCAATAAAATCTTTTGCTATGATTTAACAAGATTATCCTCCGCCAAAAGCTTTTCACCAAAGAGAAGCCATGGCCTCTCCATTTATTTCAAACATACATTCTTCATAGATTGCTAAAAACTGTTGAGGTAAATAGGAATAAGTAAACAACTTAAATTCGACAGATTGTATGTTGAGTTCTGTTTGCCTGGAGTTTAAACAGCTTCACAATTCTTGATACTAAAGTAATATTTTAACACCAAGTGAAATATTGGTGATCCTTTATTCAGTAGCTTCAGAGGCAAAAGGCCATTTGGCCCATCAATTGAAGAGAGACTGCTGTGCTATCACATCATTCAGCTGTTCCATGAATGATTCCAGGGTTTTTGCTTCAATTGCCTTCTCTGAAAGCCACTTCATGTTGATCGCTCTTACTTCCTAAGTTTGCCTTCTGCTAATTTGAACCTGTGCCCAAGCATCCATCAACGCATGCTTCAAGCGTGCAATTTGTTTAATTCTGCTTTCAGTTACTTCCTAGTCCATGGAACAGCAGCAGTCTGAAATTAGGTTGTTCACTTTGTCAGGAAAAGGGCAAAAATTAGACCCAAGAAAAAAGGGGTGAAAAGAATCTTCATCAAGAAAGTCACAACATGTTGTGAATAATTTTGATTTTGCACTCTTTTACTGAGAGGGTGAGCACTGTGGTTTCACACACGATGAATTCACAAATTTGTGATAGCTTATTTGGGCAACATGTCATGTAATGGTAGGAGCTTCCACCTGAGGACCGAGTAGCATTTGGCACTCTCTTTCTTGCTGCTGGGGTACTATTCAACTTGTATTCATGCTACCCATAAGGTAGACAAGAGGCAAACCTGCACTCTACCATTCAGTCAGGTTCTAACAGATTAAAGCTAACATCAGATTATTCATGTCTTGAAAATTGCTGTGTCAGGTTATTATGAAAAACTTCAAGCAATCTTCTGCTAGAGCCGCTCAATTTCAATATTTTGACAAAAGCAAAATACTGCGGATGCTGGAAATCTAGAATAAAAACAGAAAATGCTGGAAATATGTATCAGGTCAGGCAACATCTGTGCAGAAAGAAAATGTTAGCATTTCAGGCCCATGACCTTTCAACAGAACCCAAATTAAGCTTTACATCTGATTTAAAGTTCAAAAATTTTGGCCACTGAAATAACATTTCGTTATATAGGGTCAAACTTACATTGCATTAAGTTTAGCAATCTGCAGACATTTTGAATGTCCATACTTTAATTTTCATGTTTTTCTCCCGGATGCTCCTTTCTACCTATTTACATATTCATAAAGCAGCAGGTGGACCTCATCTGAGAGTAGCATAATTAATAAGGTTACAGGAAGGAGCATTGGCAGGGGAAGTTCTGCACATTGAACACAGAAGTGTTACGAGAGAACTGAAAGATAACAGATGTGATTCTGATTTTAAGACAGCAACACAGTACTGGGAAATATATACCAGCTTGACACTTATAGCAAAACAATTCTTGAATTTATGAAGGGATGAAACAATTCAAAATCATCCAGTGAGAATAAAGCCAATAAACCGAAGATGGGCATGAATGTCTCTAACAATTATATCCACAAAGAACTCCAATAGATTTATGAAGGTAAATGAGGATAGACTGGTATTTTTTCATCTCCTTTTATGCCTCTTTTGGAAATCATGTAATAAGGCTCTTCACAGGAGAATGAAGGTTAAAGTGCATGAACGGTGGTTCTAATATAAAGCTGCTAACTTAAACTTTAACTGGATAACTAATAGCAAACTGAGCACTTATCCAAAATAAAGTTCGATCACCACAGGTAGTTAACAGAAAGTACAGTTGGAGTGAACTGTTGCCATGTAGCAATCTATCTTGCTCTAATTGGGCCACTTTTATCAGTGGAGATCTCGGAGGGTTTCATTTTGGGATACTTACTGTTTGTAATGTCATTAATAACTTAACAAATAGCACCACAAGTAGAATTATTTCCTTTCTACATTGTATTCATTTAAAAACCAGAGACCAGCTTACTGTTTAAAATGTACAGGAATGTTTATTGGTGTGGCCACATCACTTAATTTTAAATTCAAATAATCCAACTTCTTAAGGGCAAGAAGCCAGCCAAGATTGCTCAACTTTCAGCACAGATTTTATATTGTAGCCCTCAAAATAAATGCAATGTTTTATCCAAGAGAAGAAGTTAGCACTTCAGTAGCTTTGTTCTAAATTTCTGTATTGAATATAATATTGTAAATGCACTAATGGTCCGAGTAGAATGAAAACCAGAGGCTTGAATCTCTTGAAATAATTTGTTCCAAAAGGACTGACATCAATATAGAATATGAAAGACAATAGGAATGCAGCACACTATCATCCTCTTAGGCCAACATAGGATGAGTAATAGAAGCCTTGACAGAACCACAGCAAGAATCAAAAAAAAATCAAGAATATAAAGTTCATGCCAGTCAGCAGTAATATTGTGGATTACACCAGATGGAGCAGCAGAAATTAGGAAAAATATGGTTATGCCAAGTTTGAGAAACTGTAGCACATCAATAAAGCAGGTTCATCCTGTAAAAGAAGTCTTTATGAAGTGACTGTGACAGATTAGGAATACATCTTCTTTATTATGACAGAAAATCCAGCATATTGCAAACTTCTACCTGCTACGGACATGACCCTTTTGCCCCAGCTAACTTTCTGACTTCTGTGGGGATTCCCATCAGAGTCAAAGCAGAAAGTGGTAGCATTCGGCCATGGTGGGAGCATCAGTAGCCTCAGATTAAATGGGGGAAAAAAATGTTTTCAAAAAATCTTCCAAAAGAACCCGTCTTCTTGGGCCTGTGTATGGCAATGCTTAAAGATCCCTAACACAGGAGCCCACGGCTAGCACATATCCTTTTCATCAGCAGATCTTTGAATGCAGGACAATGACAACCAGCAGGCAGCTCTGGCTTCCAGCATTCAATCAAAGTAAATGATGGGAAGTGCAGTGTTTCTCTCATTTCTTTAAATTTTGTTTGCATCGGTGGACGTATTTATTCTATGGACATTGGGCCTGCTGGCCTGCTGGCCTGCTGTCAGAAAGCATCATGAAGCAGGTATACAGCAGAGCAAGTCTGGAGAGTTTTCTGGTCCCGTCAAGCCAGCATCTGCCAAACAACCAGCAGGAGAGAGTTGGAAACTTCAGGCAGCTATATTTAGGCGACTTCAATGTGTTCACTAATTATAATCTGCATTTAACCATATCTGCAATGCAAGTCTAAAAACCTTTTGTAAGCTTTTGGTAGGTTGTAGGGTGAGGAATTTCTGCTCATAACATGCAACAGAGTTCGAGAAAACTTAGGAGTTTCAGTTGGAAGTAGTGGGGAGGAATAAATGGGGAATAGAGTAAGAGAATTTCGATTGGACTTAATTTTATGTTGTGTGGGTCTAGGGGTGTTGGGGTGTGCCTGGGGTCCTCTGCTATTCGTTCCTGCAGCCATTGGGCGGTTAATTGCCTTGAGGTGGGACATCTGTCTCCATCAAGAGGGAAGTCCAGCCTCTGAGTGCCAGCAGAGTCAGCCTAATGGCCAACAGCTCTCTTGTCTCAGCAGCACTATGGGGGCAGTGGCCATCGCTGGCAATGCAAACAGTTATGCAAGAGGACATGCTGTGAAGGAGCCCAGATTTAAAGGCAAGATGTGGTTCTCACTGGGGCCAGGCTGGTAGGCCCCGACAAGGGGGCGGCCACAATCATCAGTGTGGGTGGAGGGGAAACCCTGGGGGAGAATTTTACCTTGACAGGGGGTGGGGAGGTGGAAGGAAGGGCTCCGATGGGCACAGTGTGCTTGAAAAGAAGACCAATACCCTGTCTACCAGGTTTCACCTGTTGGGTTGGACACAGATCTCCCCTATAAAATCCTAGCAATGGTGGGAGGAAGCTCTTAAGTGTCCATTAACTGGCCACTTAAGGGTCTCAATTGGCCGAAGAGTGAATGGGCCACCTGATGCCTTCCCGCTGATAAAAGTCACAGTGGGGTAGGTAGCTGGTGGGCATGGCGGCACTGCCATGATGTTCAGTTTTATGACCCTTCCATCTGCCATCTCACCCCTGGGTGGATGGGTGTAAAAATCCAGATCTAGAAATGTGCACTTTTCATAGGTTCTCCAATAAAAATACAGTCACAATGTTGTAGTGCCTTTGTTTTTAATTACAAAAGCCAGGAATATTCAGTGATTACTGGATAGTGAGGTGTTAAGCACGGCCCAAGAGGTGTAATTAACTCATTTTTAAACTTAAAAGTTGAAAAATCATAACCCATAACTAAAAGCAGAGAAGCACTTGACGAGGAGTTATTTCCACTGCTTCCTGGCACTATATATCTATATCTCATTAGGATTATTGATGGGTACCTCAACCAGCTCCTCGTCGCAACCTCTCTCAGACCCTCAGTCCCGCTGATGTTGGGAACAGCACTGGGGAGTCAGGGATAGGTGGAATCATGAGCATTTTTCTTGCTAATTATATCAGTTTATAGCAACAAAGCCTTTGTTTACCTTGCCTGTCCGCTGACTTACGCCTGTGTTTAGAAACTCTAACTTTTTGCACGTAAAAATCTGTGCAAGTTGTGTGAGCAAATAAGCCAAATTCTTGTGCTCACGGTCAATACTGATTTAAGAATTGGAGCAGCAGGATTTCTAGAGCTCAGTCAGGCTCACCACAACTTCTAAATTTCAGCGTAAGTGAGTTCACTGGAAGTTAGAGTGGCATTGTGTCCCTCAAGAGCAGCAAACATCTCAGTGGAGGATGAAAATCCAGGCCATAAATTTTGTGGGCCATACAAAAAAAGTTGCAAAGAAAAGTGGCTAAGTGTGTCCAGCGTTCATGATGCCTATAAATATGCTAATTCTTTCATGTGGCAGGATTATTTTGATATTAATGCTGGCCAATTTCCTAGGGTTATTTGGTCTTCAGAATTGTAAATAAGTGGTAGCTGTGTCCCTAAAACAGCCTGTGTGAGGCTTGACTTCCTTGTTCACACCAAACACTTGGTTCCACTCAACAACCTGTTATTCTAAAGTTCAAGCTTGTCCAAGAAGAATAGTACTACAATTAGACAGCCTGTAGACAAGAAAATCATATTGATCAATAGGTAATCCTTCCCTGCTCTTTCCTCCTACTTCTCCTCCAGGTTGCAATATTTCTAGGCTCTATATTTCACCAATACTGTAATAGTCAACACCATTGTGAACTTCCCTGTGTCATTCTTTCTAATCCACAAATATATCATCTTACATGCTTCATCCAGTCTGCATCTTTATTGTGTTAAAATCAAGATTAATTATATAGTCTTTAATTCTTTCTCAAGGTTTCAAAACTGAGAACCTCTTGCCTTCCACAGTTTTTTCCTCGTTTTGTTTCATTTTTCAACCTCAGCATCATTTTACTTTAGTTACTGATTTAGCCCATCATCACCTTTACTCATTTTGACCTCAGAAGTATCCTGCAAAGGTCTTGGTGCTTCATTTTGTTCTTTCAGGATATGTTGGCAATAAAATGGCACCTGCTCCTGATTTCCCATTTTAGCAATTGGTTTAATGATAAGGATACACAAATGCCAGACATAAAGTCAACATAAGCTAAATTAAATAAAATCCATATTCAAATCTTATTTCTCTTCAAAATGGGTGTATCATTTTTTTACTCAGCAGGACACAATAGATCATGACAAGCAGTCTTGCAGGAAATCAAATTTATTCTTAGGATCTCATTCAGTTTGCACATTCATGCTGAAACTGTCTATTTCTCATATCTATCAGCAGGATTCCTCGAATGAAGCATTAAATCACACCCAAGTACGATGGGTGAGAAATTTCAAATGTTCAGCCAGGTCCTTTACTACACATGCAAACAGAAATTTCCTCTTGTTGCCTTCACTGAGTCAAGTAGGGTTACAAAAACCCTTCCTGTGCAATCATGCAGAATGATATTAAGTTTGAAGACTATTCCCAGAGCACAGGTTTCATGTGGCACGGACTAATGATTCAAATTAGATTTTCTAAATTATCTGCAATTTTGTATTGACGTAATTGGTATAGAGAGTGTAAAGCAGATCTTACTATCTCATTCATGAGAGGACTTGGAACTTCTCATTGTGGCTGATTTAAGTGAACATGAGATAATTAAACTCCTGAGGGCTCATGACTACATATCTTCTATGTCCTATGTAACTCAACTACACATTTGTTCAATAATTCTGCAGTATTTTCAGTGTGCTTGCTGATGACAAGCAATATACTACTGTGCCTAATGTAATGAGAAGAAATGGAGAGATGAATTTGTGAGAACATATTCAAATTAATGGTTACATAGATAGTAATTAGGATGCTGTTCCATTCTTCATGGTGTCAGAACATGTTATAGCAATCATTTATTCATTGACAGTTGGGGTGAGTAATCCTACTTAAACATAAAGGGTTGAATTCTCCCAGGCTTTTAGGTTAAGGAGGGAATAATGTGGGAAAGTCCTGGAAATTGACATTGGTCGGGATCTCAATGTGGTTGCCATCAATTCTGGCTTTCCCTGGGCTGGCAGTGAAGGAGCAGGTAAGCCTTGGGTAAGTCATTAAGAATTTTTTGAGGTTGTTAAGAAGCCAATTATGAACTCCTTTAGCATTGAATTCTGGATTTCCCAGCTATGGGACCTGTTTCCCAACCTGTCAGCAACTCACTAGGGTCACCAGAGCAGGAACAGTTTCTTCAATGAAACTGACAAGCTGGGAAGACTTTGATCAGTGAAATTGAAGAACTCCAGCCATGGCAATCGAGAGGCAGCAGCTGCTTCTCAAAGCACCTCTTCTCTCAAAGGAGATTGCCAACTCACCTCCAGCTGCACTTACCCTCTGCTAGCCTTCATCATGGCATTGGGAGCAACTCCACCTTCCATCTCTGCAGAGCGTCAAGAGCAAAGGGCACAACATTGTCAATGGCTCCATCAACAGGAACAACACCAGCAGCGGGACCAGCTGTCTTCTCCTCAACTGCATGCCCCTCCACAGGGTGGATAGGATGGACACAGATATCCAGCCGGAAAGAGGCGGGATCTTCAAGACATGGCCTACAGGCAGAGGATCAGCACTCTCAACATGTCTGAGCACCGGTGCTTCAGGGGGCAGTGCCTCTCATGGCAGGTCACTGCTGACATCTGCAGCCACCTGGAGAAAGATCTCCTGTCCAGTGGGGCAGGTGGGCATGCATTACCACTGGAGGGCAAGGTGTCCATCCTGAAGGGCAAACCTCTCTCCCCATCTCCGTTTGTGTCTCTGCCTGTCGCCAAGTTTTGTGCTCTCTTCTCCTGTAAGGAGAGAAAGCAGAGAGGTCAGTGGCCAAAATGGCTTGTGTGGAGAGGAGGGAAGCACACCATTTGTGGAATGTGACTGTGAGCCATGGGTGCAAGACAGCAATAGGCCAAGAGTGATTGTGAGTGTTGGATGTTCAGATGGGGATGTGAGATCACTGGAGAGAGAGGAATGAGTGGGGCTGCAAAGTGTGTTGACCTGAGGAATATTGTTTAGGAGAACGCTGGAAAAATCAGAGTGTGGGGTTAGATACCTGAAAGTGTTATATCTCCTGAGGTCCTGGATCCTCATACTGCAACATCTCAAGGCTGGGGGGGACAAGAATTCTGCTACTGACCCCCTCGCTCCTTGCCGGCACTTGGCTGTAGAGGCTGCCCCCTTCCTCCCATCCTTGGTAGAGCCATAGATTGGCCAGACATCTGGTTTTGTATTGGACCATCCAGTTTTAGCTGGTCTGGCCACTGTCTGAGACTGGGTGGCTTCATATCTGGTATTTTGACCCTTAGTCCACTTACCTTGGTAAAGCACATGCAGGGACTTGTGCTCATTCCTTTCCTGTTTTCATTAGCCTGTTTGTGACTTGGAGCCAAAAAAACAGGTTTGTTTTCATAACTTTTTCCCACCTCCGCCCTTGTTGTCTCTCCAATGGCATAGAATATTCGTAAACATTGACACTGTCCCATGTGCGACAAAATCACCTGAAATGAGTTGTGAAGGTTTTTGGCTTTAGTGACCTCCAGCACTGGCCACTCTACAGACCTCACCTCATTGCAGCCCTTCAGACCCAGCAACAGGACTTTCAGGTAAGAGTGAAAACCCCGGGGAGCAGCCTTCCCAGGTCTGCTCTGCATTCCTGTCGTAGCTGCAGCCTCAAAAATCCAAGGGCTGATGAGCTTTTCTGAAATATGCCATGGTCCTTTTAAATTATTAGAGGGACCTTCCTCTAACAGGATGGATGCAACATTTTACCCCCCCGTCCTCCATAATTGGTTGGTGAGCCATATAAATGTACGATGGCAATCGGTTTGCTCTGGTAACTCTTTCGAGTACAAACCCGTTTCCATCTGTTCCTATTCAGATGAAGTTACATTGTTTCATAGTTTGCCATTGTGAGATTTGAACTCTTGATCTTGGGGTTACAAACCCAGTACCATAACCATTTGGCTATTTAGGCCAAGCCTAGCAGGTAGTTTGCCACAGGATATGGCTTTTTCAAGCTCTGTAACTCTTTCGAGTACAAACACGTTTCTATCTGTTCCTATTCAGATGAAGTTACATTGTTTCATAGTTTGCCATTGTGAGATTTGAGCTCTTGATCTTGGGGTTACAAACCCAGTACCATAACCACTTGACTAATTAGGCCAAGCATCTCTGGTAAGGAGCAACTGCTGTGCATGATGTGCAGAAAGTTGGGTTCCAGTTCCGAAAATGGTCCTGTCTTTGCAACAGGGACAAAGTGGTAAAATTCTGCCCAAACTGCCTGGAATCAAAAAAGAAAACCATTATAACACTGCTGCCTATAAACAACAAATCCAAATGGATAATAACTGTCACAGAGGACAGGCACTTCACAGGGAATTCAGAGCACATACAGACAGAAAATCAGTGCCATTTCCTGTAATGTTCACCCTGATTGGCCCTTCCTATTGAGAGAGCACATTTCTGATGGAGATATAGGTTTGAGCCTAAAAGCGCATACCACTGGTTTTATATCTTGAAAGTTAGTTTTGATCACTCACATTGTCTGTACATATTCAACAGCTATTAATATTTATGCACATTGATAATTGTTGCGGAATACAATGTAATCAGTTGTGGCTATAATTCTGCACATTCCTGCATCCGGTAGAAAGACAAGTTCCTAATTTTCAGATCGTACACTTCTTGCTTTCAGACTGTGCTTACAAGACTTCAACTCTTAAGCATATTTCAGCTCCCTCTCTTATAGCACTTCCCTCATCTTGGGCAACAGCAAATTATTTGTAAAATAACATATTTCAACTTGAGGTGGTGATGCAGCTTACAGCAGGTGGGAGCAAACCTTTTAAACACAAAGAGGTGACTTTCCGATTCAGGGGCTCAAAATGAACACTTTGTTTAACAATTTAGGCATTGCAAAACCTTTCACAAGAACCTTAGGTAAAACATTTTCCGAGAGAGCACCTTAAACTGCAACGATCCTCTCTCCTTTCTGTCCTCAAACCATGAATAAAATTGACACAAAAGCAAAGTACTGGGCTGCTGGAAATCCAAAATAAAATCAGAAAATGCTGGAGATGCTTAGCAAGTCAAACTGTGGAGAGAGAAACAGAGTTAACACCTGAAGCATGAACAAAATTATTGAGATTGGTGCCCAATTTTAAATGAAATGTTTAACACCATGTGTTATCAAGAGCCATTAAGTCATTTACGGCACAGAAGGAGGCCATTTGGCTCATCGAGTCCATGTCAGCTCTGAATGGAGAAATCGAGCGAGTCCTATTCCCCCACTTGATCCTTGTAGCCAGGCACATTCATTTGCTTCCAGTGCTGAATTTTATTCATGCATCCACATTGAAATAAAAGTGTTGATAACGTGCATGAGCAAAAAAAGATGCACAAAACACCTCAAATTATGAGACATATCATAGTTGAACAATCTGTTCAGCCTAATATTTGTTACAAATACATAAAGTACAGGGGCATATAAAGAAATTGTGCATCATTTAATATTCTCCTGAAACTTATTTGAAAGCAATTTCCTAGAAAAATAAATAGTGGGAAAATAGCAGGACTGTCAATATCTGAAAAGAGAAAAGATTGATAAGCATTTCAGATGAAGAACTCTGACTGTGTTTGACTACTAGTTTCTATTTTTATTTCAGATTTTAGCAGTTGCAGATTTCTCCTTTTCAATTATAGACTAATGTTTTGACTCAAACATTGACATTAATTATTCAAGTATGTCATATTGATATCAATTATGCAAGACTATTAGAGGCTATTAAGATCTCATTAAAATTGATGGTGTTGCTGGAGCAAGCACCTACAGAACAAAACTATCTTCCTCAGGAAGATATCACATCTTTTCCTAAAAAATAAAACCACCCAATTACACATTCATGATTGGTGTGGCAGTAAAAATGCAAAAAATCCTGACCTTAGAAAAAAATGGAGCCATTTCCCCAATAGAAGTCACTAAAATGATCCTTTAAAAAAATACAGAAAAACGGGTTAGCTTTTAGCATTTGGCAATAATGGAGCTTTAAATAAAATAATAGCAACATTCTCTATGGAATTCAGTGCATTATTAAAATCAATGGAGAAATTGGGTTCTGCACAAAAACATTTTCTCTGTCATCTTAAATATAGGACAAGCTTGTCTGAGGAATACAAGCACATTCAATGTGGAGCAAAACACTTGTATCTGTATAATAAAATAGCTAACGTCTGAACAATATGATGGGATCTGTCGTTCTTTTAACTTCCTCTTGCAAAAGGATTTCCAGATGATACCAGATAAATTATTTGTAAATGGGCCAAAATGTAACTCTTGCCACCATTACAGATTCCAGATTGAAGTAAGTCATGAAATTTACATGTAATTAAAGAGTGAGAGCATTTTTTTCTGTGATTGTCTATATATATTACTCTGTTTCTGGTTCGCTCAGCCTGATCATAGCTAAGAACTCTTGAAAATAAATTATTTCTACACAATACAATTATTCATTCATGCCAGCATCTATCCTGATTATAAATAATGGCCAAGATTCCTGGGGCTGCAAGTGTTCAAAACAGGCACATCACCCACATGGACAGCTGGAATTTGAGGTGGATCCTGCACCTGTCAGGGTTTCACTCTATTCCACCTGTGGTCCAAATTCCAATCGGAGGAAGGAAATTAATCTTTTGCTTGCCCTTCCTTCATTGGTTCCTTTTGGAGATATGTCCCTAGGTGTTCCTGACCTCACTTGGGAATCTATCCATTAAACCCTCTTTAAAACAACCCATTGCTCAGATTTTCCACCAAGCTGTTATACCATCCAACTTTTTAAATCTTCTAACCATCCCCACGGTTTGGAAGAGGATCAATTCAAGGGCACACTGGCAGATGGAAATCCCGCCCCAGCCCATTTCAGGCAGCCTAGGGACCTCGCAATTTTCAGCCCCAAACATTCTATATTCTCATCTTGCTCAAATCAATCATCACTTTGGCATCGATAACAAACCTACAGATGCATCCATGTAGTAGTTTGCTCCAAGAAGATAAAAATTCCACAATTATAGCCAGAAGGAAAGTTAAAGATATTTGCATTTATTTAGTGCCTCTTCACATCAGAGTTTATCCAAGTGCTTTATAACCAGCAATTTTATTTTGGAAGAGCAGTGACTGTTACAGCCATTGGACCTCAGCAACACCCCAAAAACAGCACAGAGATGAATGACAAGTTATTCTCCTTTTCTTTGGCTGCAGGAAGAATATAGGTGGCAGGAACAGTAGTGCTGTGAAATCCTCATTGTCCCCCTGAACTAAATGGACTGGATCTCAGTTTATCATCTCACCCGAAGGACTGCACCTCTACCAAAGCTGCACTCCTCAGTATTGCACTGCAGTGTCAGCTTAGGGTTAAACTCTGCCATGAAGTTAAAGCCACAATGTTTTGACCCAGAGCTATGAAAGTTCTACAAATTGATATTAGCTTTCTTTTAAAAAAAACACGGAGAACATGGGCTGCACAGGGAAGGCCACCATTTATTGCTTATTAATTCAAAACATTTCTTTAAAACTGAATTCAAATTTTCAAATTGCTATGGCGCCAGACTTTCAAAGTGGCATCAGGGACCTGACTTCCCCACCCAACCCTGGATGAATTCTGGGTCATGACCCTGAGCAACAAATTTAAATGTAAATATCCTAATTCAGGAGGAGGTGGGATTATCGCCCAATCAGTGGTGCTGAGCATCCCCAGGAGATGGTAGCTGCCTGCCTGGCGCCAATGGCAAAGGCTGAATAGAACAGGTAGCTCCTCAGAGGGGCCACGGCATGTGATGGAGTGTAAACTGGCAAAACTGAGGTAATGTTCATGATCAGGCACAGGATATCAAAGGATCTGATCGTTTTAAACATGAAAAGGACCTTGCCCTTCATCCCGCAACAAACTCAACAACGCCAGGCTGTTCAGGTTTGCTGAAACCTCCATGAAAATTACAATCCCGACCTCCCCGGCCCGTTAACAAGCTCCAAAAGGTTATTGGACTGTTTGTTAGAGGCAAGTAGCTTCCCGTTCCCTCCGCCCCTCCTGTCACTTTGAAAATTGCAAACGGTCCCAGGGGCATCGCGGTCCTGAGGCTAACATCAGGGATTGTGAATTTTTAACATCGCGCGTGCACCAGGTTCGACCCCACCGGCATTTGAAAATACTCATTCTCGAGATTATCACAGTTCAGGTCTTTGGATTACTCATCCAGTAACATAACCAACTACATTTGATCCTAGCTAGATTTTCCCAAAGGTGCAAAATACAAAGCACAGACATCAAATAGGTTTCCACGTATAACAGAAGGAAATCACCTCAAAAAGTAAAGCTTAGATATCAATAAAACAAACCTGAAAAAGTACTTTGCATCAGAGAAAGGATGAACCAAGTTAAAAGGGAACAATAATAAAACAAGGAGATAAAGTACCAGCAAAAATAGCACAGAGTAGTACTCTAGAGGGTACAAAATACTGAGCATATATCATACTAACCATATCAGTGCAACAGAAAAGAACTGCAAATGTGATTGTGTATCTACACAGATCAAGTAATGGATATATATTTTTAATAAAACAGTAGCTACAAAAAATAAGTCAGAGGATGGTGTATTCTCCTCAAAATGGCAACCATAAAACTTAACAGTCTTTTGCTAGAAACACGACTGCCTAAATTTATATTTCTGCTGCTTTTTTTTTTGTTCGAGATGATGCATTGCAATGTTGTGAATTCTACTCTTTTTTCCACTTTTGTCATGCAGTTTTAGCAACACGCACTCCTGGACAGTTACTGCATAGCCAGTTGCTGTGTCAAATTCTAGTTTCTCCCAAAACAATGGTGGGAGGGGGGAGGTTCCCTCCTTGAACTCCATGGGACAAAATTATTACACATAATGCAGAAAGTGGGGCACCCCTTCTCCACGTGCCTTAACCCATACTGCATCAATACAAATGTTTCCGTGTTCTCACACCAACCACCTTATGGTCTCCTTGAATAGGGAAATCAAACTGGGAACACTTTTGATGTAGAGCCACATGCATAATGAAACAGATCGAGATTGTGTGGAGTACTCAGTCAAAAAGAGGGAGAGAACATCATCCCAGTAGTCTTGAGTTGTAAGGCAAAGACCTTTCAAAGTCTAAAGCTTTTTTAAAAAAAGAAATCTCTTCAATTGATGCTTGATCAAGATGTTCCCATTCTCAGGAAAAAATCTCCTGACAACCACCAATTATGTTGTGGCACACCAATGTCATTACTGCATCAGAGAACAAGGAAGATCAATCCCAATGTTTAGACAAAGGACAGGGAATAGAATCTTCAAACAATTGGACAGCCAAGGTTCAGAGATCACAACACGGTCAAAAGGAAAGGAAAGCTGTCACCTTAATGCAAGGACAACATCCTATTACCCCTAAAAGTAAAAACAGATTCAACTATTGTATGGATCAGGTGCTCTGTCCTCTTTCCCCTGAAGTCTGAATGATAACTTGCTATGAGACACTCATTAATTCTCTGGAAGTTACTTTAAGCCACTTTCAGTGTCAGTACATTATTCCTTCTGCTTTGCTAATTACTCTGGTTCGCAACCTTGTTGCGCACAAACTCTGATTGTTACTAGTCAAGAGCTTCTCAGAGTTCTCCAGCAACCAGCCTAGAGTTGTGAAAGCAGCCTCAAGTACTTTCCAAGGCAAGACAGGAATTGAAGGGAAAGATAATAGTATTAACATTATTGTTTAACCTGCTTCATAATGAATTAAATTCAAACTATTTTTGTTGTGTTCCAGAGGAATATGGACATTGCAACCACTAGAGAGTGGTGTAAGCATATCTGAAACAAAAAAACAAAATTAACATCCAGTTGTCAGTAACTTTAAGAGGGAGGTCAGGGAATATCACTAGTACAGTTTGTATATATAGTTCATGTACATATTGGCTAACACTGTTGACCTGAAACTGGCTTCTTCTTATTTGGTAAGCTTGACTCTTTTATTGATGGACTTTTATTTCCTCAAAACTCATCTCTTTGCCCATCATCAACATGGGGTTGTTGACCAGAGACTGAACTGGACTAGCCATATAAATACTGTGACTACAAGAACAGGTCAGAGGCTAGGAATTCTGAGGCAAGTAACATACCTCCTGACTCCGAAAAGCCTGTCCACCGTCTACAAGGCACAAGTCAGGGGTGTGATGGAATACTCCCCGCTTGCCTGGATAAGAAGCTCAACACCATACAGGACAAAACAGCCCACTTGATTAGCATCCCATCCACCATAATAAACATTCACTCCCTCCACCAGTTTACAGTGGCAGCAGTGTGTAACATCTACAAGATGCATTGCAGCAACTCACCAAGGCTCCTTCGACTGCGCCTTCCAAACCCATGACTTCTACCACATAGAAGAGGCTAACAGATGCATGGGAACACCACCACCTGCATGTTCCCCTCCAAACCATATACCATCCTGACTTGGAACTATATCGTCATTCCTTCGCTGTTACTGGAGCAAAATCCTGGATCTCCCTCCCCAACAGCAATGTGGGTGCGCCTGCACCAGATGGATTGCAGTGGTTCAAGGCAGCAACTCACCACCACCTTCTCAAGGGTCGAAATGCTGGCCTTACTAGTGATGTTCAAATGCCATGAATTAAATTTAAAAAACAAATGCCTTTAATCATCTTCCCTAATATTTTTCCCCCAACTCCCTCTGTATTTATGATCCCTTGTGAAACACAGAGATTTAATTCTGTAATAGGTGTCATACAACTGCATTGCTGTTGTAGTAAATATTGTTGATTGTTTAACCAGACATAAAAATAGACTACACCATGTGCCATTTAACATCAATACAGAGAATAATGGGCCATATTGAACAAGAACAAAGAACAAAGAAAAGTACAGCACCGGAACAGGCCCTTCGGCCCTCCAAGCCTGCGCCGATCACATTGCCCGTCAAACTAAAACATTTTGCACTTCTGGGGTCCGTATCCCTCTATTCCCATTCTATTCATGTATTTGTCAAGCTGCCTCTTAAACACCACTATCGTACCTGCTTCCACCACCTTCTCTGGCAGCGAATTCCAGACACTCACTAACATCTGCATAAAAATCTTTCTCCTCACATCTCCTCTAAAGTTTTCTCCTCTCACCTTAAATCTATGTCCCCTTGTAATTGACTCTTTCACCCTGGGAAAAAACTTCTGACTATCTACTCTGTCCATGCCACTCATAATTTTGTAAACTCCTATCAAGTCGGCCCTCAATCTCCATCACTCTAGTGAGAACAATCCGAGTTTCTCCAACCTCTCCTCATAGCTAATAACCTCCAGACCAGGCAGCATCCTGGTAAACCTCCTCTGCACCCTCTCCAACGCCTCCATATCCTTCTGGTAATGTGGCGACCAAAATTGCACGCAGTATTCCAAGTGTGGCCTAACCAAGGTTCTATACAGCTGCAGCATGACTTCCCAGCTTTTATAATCAATACCCCTGCCAATGAAGGCAAGCATGCCATATGCCTTCCTGACTACTTATCCACTTGCGTTGCCACTTTCAGTGATCTGTGGACCTGTACACCCAGATCCCTCTGCCCGTCGATGCACTTAAGGGTTCTGCCATTTACTGTATAATTCCTGCCTGTATTAGACCTTCCAAAATGCATTAACTCGCGTTTGTCTGGATTAAACTCCAGCTGCCATTTCTCCGCCCAAGTCTCCAACCGTTCTATATACTGTTGTATCCTTTGACAATCCTCTTCACTATCTGCAACTCCTCCAACCTTAGTGTCATCTGCAAATTAGCCTTACTAATTAGCCTAGTTACATTTTCCTCCAAATCATTTACATATACTACAAACAGCAAAAGGTCCCACCACTGATCCCTGTGGAACACTACTAGTCACAGCTCTCCATTCAGAAAAGCACCCTTCCACTGCTACCTTCTGTCTTCTATGACCAAGCCAATTCTGTATCCATCTTGCCAGATCACCTCTGATCCCGTGCGACTTCACCTTCTGTACCAGTCTGCCATGAGGGACTTTGTCAAAGGCCTTACTGAAATCCATGTATATAACATCCACTGCCCTTCCATTGTCGGTCATCTTTGTCACTTCCTCGAAAAACTCGATCAAGTTAGTGAGACATGACCACCACTTCACAAAACCATGCTGCCTCTCACTAATTCGCCCATTTGCTTCCAAATGGTAGTTAATCCTGTCTCGAAGAATCTTCTCCAATAATTTCCCTATCACCAACGTAAAGCTCACCGGCCTGTAATTTCCTGGATTACCCCTGCTACCCTTCTTAAACAATGGAACAACAGTCCTCTGGGACCTCACCCGTAGCCAGTGAGGATACAAAGATTTCTGTCAAGACCCCAGCAATCTCTTCCCTTGCCTCCCTCAGTACTCTGGGGTAGATCCCATCTGGCCCTGGGGACTTATCCGTCTTAGTATTCTTCAAGACGCCTAACACCTCCTCTTTTTTGACCTCAACATGATCCAGGCTATCTACACACTCTTCCCTAGACAAATCGACTGCTATGTCCTTCTCTTTGGTGAATACTGATGAGAAGTACTCATTTAGTATCTCTCCTATTTCTTCTGGCTCCATACGCAGATTCCCACCTCTGTCCCTGAGTGGGCCTACCCTTTCCCTGGCTACCCTCTTTCTTTTTACATATGTATAAAAAGGCCTTGGGATTTTCCTTAATCCTGGTTGCCAATAACTTTTCATGACCCCTTTTAGCCCTCCTGACTCCTTGCTTAAGTTTCATCCTACTTCCTTTATATTCTCCACAGGCTTCATCTGTTCCCAGCCTTCCAGCCCTTACGAATGCTTCCTTTTTCTTTTTGACCAATCTCACAATAACCTTTGTTATCCAAGGTTCATGAAACTTGCCAGCCTTATCCTTCGCCCTAGCAGGAACATGCCGGTCCTGAATTCTTATCAACTGACATTTGAAAGCCCCCCACATGTCAGTTGTTGATTTGCCCTCAAACATCCGCCTCCAGTCTAGATTCCTCAGTTCCTGCCTAATATTGTTATAATTAGCCTTCCCCCAATTAAGCACCTTAATCCGAGGACTCCTGTTATCCTTATCCACCAGTACCTTGAAACTTACTGAATTATGGTCACTTTTCCCGAAATGCTCCCCGACTGAAACTTCGACCACCTGGCCGGGTTCATTCCATAATACCAGGTCCAGTATTGCCCCTTCCCTAGTTGGGCTATCTATATATTATCTCAGGAAGCCCTCCTGGATGCACCTTACAAATTCTGCACCATCCAAACCCCTAGCATTAAGTGATTCCCAGTCAATATAGGGAAAGTTAAAATCACCCACCACAACAACCCTATTGCTTTTACATCTTTCCAAAATCTGCCTACATAACTGTTCCACAATCTCCCGCCGGCAATTGGGAGGCCTATAGTAAACCCCCAACATTGTGACTGCACCCTTCCTATTCTGGAACTCTGCCCATATTGACTCACTGCATGAGCCCTCCGAGGTGTCCTCCTGTTGTACAGCTGTGATATTCCGCTTAACCAACAGTGCAACTCCCCCACCTCTTCTACATCCCTCTCTATGCTGCCTGAAACATTTAAATCCTGGAACATTTATCTGCCAATCAACCAAGGATTGACTCAACAATTCTTGGCAGTGTGAGCAATTAGACATTTTTGATGGTAAGGGCAGACCTTGGGGTAATAAGTTCATGTGAAAGATAAAATGGACACAATGTGATTAGCTTCAACAAGGACATAGTTCAGCTCAGTCCATGTGTTATCTATTTAGCAATGTGGTTCACATGTTGATATTTTCTCCAAACAGCACTGGCTCAATGTCAGGCAATGGTAGAATTTTTAGATATCTAATTGGATGGCATATTCTTCCCCATCTCCGAGTAAGTAGGCTGTGTACTCCCTTTTCTCTTAAAAAAAACAGAAACATTGTATTTTTGCAATTCACAAAGCCATGAAAGGAAGTTAATCAAGTTGATTTAGATTTTTTTTTACATTGACAAAGTGTTCAAGACTAAGGGATATAGCTTGACTCAAGAACCTCAAATCTCAGATTGGAAAAGATAAGGCGGAGGCCAAAGCTCAGGTGGTGAGACTATGGATGGGAATACCTGAGCAGAAGACTAACAGGCTGACAGGTGAAGGATGTAGGGCAGTTGTATGTGTGCTGATGATCCATTCACCTCAATGAGCAGCCAAATTATGGTAACCACTTGGCTGACTGAAAAAGTATGAATATAGAACAAGCCAGGATTTCAGTTAGAAATGAGTGAGCAGTTGCTTTAATCCAGTTTTTCCATTTGAAATCAGCATTCCTTGTGCTTGGCTTAAGAGAAAGGTTTCCCCTCAGTTACAAAAATCATGATATATATATAAAAACTGACAGAAGATCTAGACACCTGCTGTGTTTTGGTGTCTTTTGGAAAAATGAGCCAATAAATTGGGTGAGCCCAAAGCTTTATATAGTCCCTGTAAGGATTCACATAACTGAAACCCATTTACTTGGAATGGGAGTTCTGTATTGTTTTTGAACTTCAAATTGCCTTGTGGTGTTATTCATTGGAATACCATATTTTGATCAAAATAATAGGGATTAGGTGTGTATTTAACTGGAACCAAACTCGAAAATTAGTTATTAAAAAATCTAAAAATTCCTAATGATAATTATTACAGCAGCCTAAGATGGATATGAAAAGGATGCCACATGAAAGGATATAATTTGGGCAGCAAAAACAGTCAAATGAATCTGTGTAATTTGAGCAGACAGCACACAATTTATGTTAGAGGGATTGAATCCAGTTTATGTAGGAGAGTTATAATTTTGTATAGTGTAACGATTCCTCTGAAACAAACAAGGTGAATTGACTGTACACGCTTCGGTGACATTTAGAGCACAGCTCAGGGAGGACCTTAGAAGCACGGCTGTACCAGAATAATAAATACCAGTGCAGATTTTCATTTCAAATGGTTTATGCAGAGAATCTGAAATGAGCTGTTCTGTGATTCTCTATATTTCTCCAAGCCTAATTCATTTAACCTATAGTTAAATATTCCATTGTTTTATGAGGCAGAAAGCACGTAAACTCATTCATTTACACATCTATTCCACAGTTCAAAAGGACTGATCCTGCAGGAGGTGGAAATTGAATACTGTTCTAAAGGGTTTGAAAACAGTTGATCTCTAATTCAAATAGCTGACGACATTCTGTGGAAGCGGCAGCGGCAAAAGAAATAATTACACTGGAGTCCTAACGCAACCTATAGGCTGGTGGGTGAGACCAGCACAGAGCTCTCACAACTGGGTTTCTTAACTGCTAGTAAATGCCATTGTTCACATGTGATTTTGAGAATAGCAAATTTGCAATTTTCAACTTTAAAGAAGTCTTTGGTGATTGTTCTTGGAAATTTTGCAAGTAAATAAATTGCGTCTATAGAGATATTTGAGCAAAAGGAGTCCAGGACAGAAATCAGGCATTTTCCTGGATTGGGATTTGACTGTTGTAAAAAAAATGTACATGAGAATTATATGCAATTGGATTAGACTGCATTTTCCTTATTCTCTGGCCTCGAGAAATTCCCCACTTCAAATTGGAAAAGTGCTGAAGTTTCTGAAAAAAAAGATTGAATCTTATCGAATCTCCTACCTGGGAAATATTTTCAAACAATCCACGTATGTATGATAAAAATACAAAGCCAGCTATTTAGAAACAGGAGATTTTTGGCAAAGATATGTGCAGTCTACAGAGGCCCAGGATCTTTGCAGTTTTAAGTGTCAGTTGGAGCACCATGCTCACCTCAAGTCAGATTGTCAGGGGTTCAAGCCCTACTCTGGGATTTAAATATATAATCCTGGCTGACACTTCAGTGGAGTATCAAGGCAAAGTGGTTGTCTTTCAGATGAGACATTACATCAAGGCCCTTTCTGCCTGCAGGATGTACTAGATTCCATTACATGAATTGAAGAGAATTCCAGTATCCCTCTACCCCCGATTCCCTCAATCATCACCATCCAAAGCAGATTAAGTTGTCATTTATTTCACTGCTACTGCAGGGCCTGTCTGTGTGGAAGTTAATCTGCTGTATTTGCCTACATAACAGCGTAGACTTTGTATCTAATTCCTTGACTGGGAAGTTTTTCAGGGTGTCCTGAGGATATGAAAAGATGCCACCAAAATTCAAATCCTCCTTTCTTGCAGTAGAAAAATTACACAACTTGCAAGGCCAGGAATGACACGAAGCTCAAAGGCAAATATAGTTAATAGCTTGAAAAACAAGGATGAGGTAAAGCTGGAGAGGTTTGTCAGATGATTATGTTCAGCAGGGAATTCTTGCGCAAGGCATCAGACTGATCCTGCAGAATTCTAGTCACACTGCAAGAACATTCTGGTTCAATCCCTTTTTAGAGTTGAATGCCTCAAAAAGGTGACATATTCAAGGTAGGGTTTCTTGGGAAGGTTCAAATTCCAATGTGTTGGTGGAAGCAAAGGGGAAATGCTGGCGGGCACAATGGGTTGGAGCAGTATCTAAATTTTGGGACTTGGGCTCAAATCCAAGGCAGAATGTTGGAATCCTGGAGGATTTCTGGGGATCATGCATTCCGGAAGAGGATCCTCCAGCGACGAGGTGAACCCAAGTGGGAGGGAGGAGCAAGCAAATTGAAACAGAGATCAGGAACCTCCTGGCCACCTGCTGGGCAGCCTTGTGATGGGGAAGCGGCAGGCAGATGCAGAGGGAAGTGGGCACAGAGGTGAGGGTATTCAGTGGGTGATTGGGATGTACAGCCAGCGGATGCGCTATCTCCAGATATCTGGGCAACAGTGTTGCCGATGACCACACCTCACCTGAGAGGCTACGGCCGACGGCAGAGGAGCTGAGCTTTGATTGCATTGGTGGGCATCCGATGCTGGTGGCTTGAAAGGTCACTGTGGCTGTGAATTCCTATGCCTCAGGCTCATTTCAGCGGCCCACTGGAGATATGTGCAGCATCTTCCAATGAGCCGCACATCACTGCACCAAGGCAGCGACATTCAGGAGGGCAAACTAGTACATCAAGTTCAGAATCATTGTGGACAGTCAGGCCGAGAGAGCCAGAGACTTTGGTACCAGGCACCATGGCTGGATTCCTCCAGGTGCAAAGTCTCATAGACTGCACACATGTGGCCATCATGGCTCCCATAATCCATCAGCGGCCATCATTATCCGAAAGGCATTTCACTTCTTCAATTCCAACTAATCTGGGACCACCGCCAGTGGATCCTACAGGTTGTGCTCATTACCCTGGAAGCCGCCAAGGTGCTCACATTTTCCAGCACAATGCTGCAGCACTCTTCTCATCATCCTACCCACATGCCTGCAAGGATGAATACTTGCCGAACAAGGGTTCCTTACTGGAGACATGGCTAGTTCTTCAGTGGGGAACTCAAGGATCGAGGGAGAGGAACGCTATAACGCCAGCTATGCTACATTCAGAGTGATCAGCGAGCAGACCATCAGTTTCCCCAGTATGAGATTCGGATGCCTGGATCGATATGTCCCAGTGACGGCCTCCTACGTTGACGTGCTTTAAACAACCTGGCTGCACAGGGGGAGGCTCAGCTGCCAAAGACAGTGGAGGGCAAGGCATCCTCAGACAAAGAGGATGAGGAGGAAGCTGAAAAGGAGCCACAGCATCCTGACAGGCATGAGGGTTTCACTTGGAGGGCACCAAGGTCAAGGTGCAAGGAAAGCACGGGAAAGCACTTCTACTCACATTTTGTACTGAATTTTACTACTTTCAGGCATTCAGACAAACAAAGATTCACACTGCAAGCCTAGACATCCTCAGCCACTAGCACCTGGTGCTTCTGCAATGGGCAAATGATGAGCACATATACCATAGCCAGCACCAGCCAGTCCCTGGGTTGACACTTGCCACCCTTGCATTTCTGGATGGCCGCCATCACTGCATTGATATGTCATAAGTGATGTTTAAGTGATAAGTGATTCGTTACATTCACACCCGCACACTGGTGAATAATTGTAATGTTACCGTTGGCAGCATCCCCTCATGAAGCCCAAGTGCATCTACGGTGTTTTCTTAAAGTTCTTATGTGTGCTCCTGTGTGGTGTTCCCCCTTCGTTGCCAGCTGCAGTAGAGGCTAGGCTGAGGAGGTACTATTCACATCAAGTGCACCCGAGAGGAACTTGCTGATGCAGGGGTCAGTTGCATGTACTCCCTGCTGACCTGTGAAGCGAGTGGAGACTCCAGGTGCCTCCTTCCCATCTCACCTTGCCACTGCTCCATTGAGCTCAGGGGCAAGGCGATAGTATGCAGGTGCGTATATCTAGTATCCCCTGACTGGACTGCATATATCCAGTACCTCCTGACAGGCCTGTGTGTACATCCAGTACCTCCTGAAAGGTCTGTCTGTACATCCAATACCTCCTGACAGGTCTGTGTGTATATCCAATACCTCCTGACAGGTCTGTGTGTATATCCGGTACCTCCTGACAGGTGTGTGTGGATATCCAGTACCCCCTAACAGATCTTTCTGTATATCCTGTGCCCCCTGACAGGTCTCTCTGTATATCCGGTACCCATTGACAGGTCTTTCTGTATATCCGGTATCCCCTGACAGGTCTTTCTGTATATCCGGTACCTCCTGACAGGTCTTTCTGTATATCCGGTACCCCCTGACAGGTCTTTCTGTATATCCAGTATCCCCTGACAGGTCTTTCTGTATATCCGGTACCCCCTGACAGGTCTTTCTGTATATCCGGTACCCCCTGACAGGTCTTTCTGTATATCCGGTACCCCCTGACAGGTCTTTCTGTATATCCAGTGCCCCCTGACAGGTCTGTGTGTATATCCAGTGCCCCCTGACAGGTCTGTGTGTATATCCAGTGCCCCCTGACAGGTCTGTGTGTATATACAGTGCCCCCTGACAGGTCTGTGTGTATATCCAGTACCCCCTGACATGTTTTTCTGTATATCCAGTGCCCCCTGACAGGTCTTTCTGTATATCCAGTGCCCCCTGACAGGTCTTTCTGTATATCCGGTACCCCCGACAGGTCTTTCTGTATATCCGGTACCCCCGACAGGTCTTTCTGTATATCCGGTACCCCCTGACAGGTCTTTCTGAACATCCAGTATCCCCTGTGGCTGTTCCATCACGGGCTGTGAGCTGCTAATTGATCAGCTGGCACACAATCTCAGAGGAGGTCAGAGCAGGAGTGCCTTCAGCATCCACTTCTGCGACACCCCTCCCACAACCGCCTCTGCTGCCCAGCACCCCCCACCAGCAGTTACATTCTGGCTATATTGTGTATGGAACACACGAGACACTGAAATAAAAGCACAGAAAAAAACTTGCCAGTTGAAGGATATTTATCTTTGCCAGATCTCAGCAACTGACATCTGCCATGATAATAGAACTAGGACAATGGAATGATATAATATTTCCACACTCATGTCGAGGGACATTTTGTCATTCATTGCAGTGGATTGACAGAACATTAAATCAACTGTGTTAATTAGGTGTAAATCACACGTCTCTGATTTTGCTTAGTTCCAGTTATATTTTGGATTCATCTCTAATGACAGTCCAAGGATGCTCAGAAGCTGCTGCACAAAATGGCCTCACGAATCAAAAACTCGTGATTTCTAAGACAAGTGAGTAGAAAAATGCAAAATCAAATGGTGAGTTTATCTTTCTGTGCCCTCCAGCTTGAAATAGCCTCCCTTCTGCGCATTGATTGGAAAAGGCAACTTCAAACTGTGGCCAAGAGTTAAACTGAAGCTGGAAGCATTATAATAGACCTGAAAGGGATATCCAAGTTAGTTCAGCTTCATACAAACAATAATTAATCTGAATCATTGTGCAATATTGCAGGCAATGAGGGAAAAAATATCAAGATCAGGAAAAGAGCAGCAATTCATCCTGATCCTCGCTCCAAGCTGCTGCTCAAGTCCGATCACAGTTTCTGGGCAACTCCACCCCTCTCCAGTTTTTTTTGTACATCTCATGAAGACCCTGCAGGTACTCTTTCATTTCTGAAAAATCACTATTTTTAGCTATTCACTATTTACAGAATACTCTGTTCCAATCTTTTTAAATCCAAAGTGGATGACGTTACAATGCTTACATTAAAAACCATTTGCCACAGTTTTGCCCATACACTTAATCTATTAATTTCATTGAAATTCTATACTTCCATCTACCTTCTCCTGTTCCTCCCTTTCCTTCATCCCACCCCTACTCTCCAACTTTTCCCACCTCTCCAAACCAACCCCATTTCCTCCCCTTTCCCATCCTCCCCACCCCTTTTCCAATTCCCTCCTTGCTATCACCCTCCTCTCCAACATCCTCCCATCTTCCCTTTTCATTTCCACTCCAACAAACTCCCTTTCCCTTCCAACTTCCTCCAGAACCTTCTCCATTACCCACTCCTCAATCCTGTCCTCCCTATGTTCCCCTCCCAACCACCCTCAATCCTTTCTCTATTCCGTTCTCCCCCTCTGCACCCCTCTGTTCCTGCTATGCCCTACCCCTCCTCCACTTATTCCCTACTTCCCATCTCTGCCCCTTTAGCCTTCCCATTTCTCCTACTCCTCTCTTCCCTGCCTTAATACAGTTATTTGCCTCCACCTCCCATCACCCTCCAAGCCCACAAGATCACAGAGTATTCAATTTTCAATATTGTGTGCAATACCATGCAAGATCAAACAGTAAGCATTTAGATGTACTGCAAATGAATTATGAGTGCAAATTGGAGTAATTTTCCATTTGGTATTATCGTTTAATCAACACACCCTTAATATGTCAGGACAGTACATATACATGTTGGTTACTGCCATCGCCAGCTGATTTATACCATCATTGACAACATTTAGTGACTATTAAACTGCAACTATGTTACTAAATCAACACAATAGCATGGAATATTTAAAAAGCTTTCTCCTTTCATAGAAAATGTATATGAACCAATTTAAGAGAATTTAACAACCTATAATTATATACCCCCCTTTAACAAAATCTCCTGAGGTGCTTCGCAGGAACATTATACAATAAAACATGGCATTGAGATATTGGGTCAGACAACCAAAAACCTGGCCAAAGAGCTAGGTTTTAAGAAATGACTTCAAAAGGAGGAAAGTGAGCTAGTGAGGTGGAGAGATGCAGGGAAGATATTCCAGAGCTTGGGGTCAAGGCAACTGAAGGTGCAGTCCCCACTGATGGAACAAAACAGGTTTGCACAAAAGGCTAGAATTAGAGTGCAGATATCTCTGAGGGTTGTGGGGCTGAAGGAGATTACAGAGATGGGGAGAGACAAGGTGGAGGGATTTGAAAAAGATGAGAGTTTTAAAATTAAGACATTGCTTGTTCATCATATGCAGGCTAGCTAATGAGGACAGTGGGACAGTGCGTACTACCCATTGCTAATTGCACTTCAGGCTTTTTTTTAAGCCATCCAATTCAACTCTGGCAGTCCATGAGGTCTAGGTACACTGTGAGCGAGGGAGTCCTGCACTTTCATAGAGTGACAATGGCAGGTTTGGAAGGTGCTGCTGAAGAAGCCGTGCATCTTGTAGATGGTACACACTGCAGCCACTGTGTACTGATGGTGGAGGAATTAATGCTTAAGGTGGTGGGCAAAATGTCAAATCAAGAGAGCTGCTCTGTCCTGGACTCTGTCGAGCTTCTTGAGTGTTGTTGGAGCTGCACTCATCCAGGAAAGTGGAGAATATTTCATCACACTCCTGACTTGTGCATTGTAGATGGTGGACAAGCTTTGGGAAGACAGGAGGTGAGTTACTCACCACAGAAGTCCCAGTTTCAGATCTGCATTTGCAGCCAAAGTATTTGTGGCTGGACCAGATAACTTTCTGGTCATGGTAGTCAAGAAGTAGATGGTGATTTTTCTTTTAAGATATGTATTCTTTCGTGGAATGTGGATTTCATAGGCGAGACCATATGTGTTGTCCGTCCCTAACTGACCTTCTTGAACTGCTGCAATCCGTGTTGTACAGATACATCCTCTGTGCTGTTCAGAAGGGAGTTTCAGAATTTTGATCCAGTAGTGAAGGAACACCGACATGGTTCCAAGTCAGGATCGTGTGTGATTTGGAAGGGAGCTTGCAGATGGTGGCGATCCTGTGAGTCTGTTTCCCTTCTCCCTGCTGACAGCATGTCAATTAGGGTCAATAATGATCCAACTGACACCAATTATCCCCGAGTCCACAACAAGTTAGTGGTTGCTCAGGGATTAAATAGCTCTCCCGCATTTCCCGATGGCCACTTAGCAAAGCCCTTGGAGTTTGCCTGCAGCTTTCCAATGGGGGCCCCTCTCAGTGCTGACTGAATCTGGCACCAGGAAGGGGAGTGGCCACCAAGATTCACCCCCACCCCCTGCCCTTGCCCCCAACCTCCCTGCCCATGACCCCTGTTCCGCCCTCACTCATTTTTGGCTTGGGGTCCCTCATTGATCCTGGACCTCTGGTGGGTGCATTACTGACAGCTGCCACCACTCCCACTGGCACTGATGGCAGTGAGGAGCTCCTGGCTTCAGACTGGCTGACAGCTGTCAGTGGGTGAGATTTCCACACTCTAGGATCCTCAATCCTGGGAAAGACCTGACGTTAGCCAGTTAAGTGCTTGATGGACACTTATTTCTGTTGGGCGTTCCCCACAGAACTGACAGGGGTCCCCACAGGTTCTCCAATCAGTGGGCATGATCCCTGTTGGGCCCATTAAATCCCATCCATTTTTATAAAATATAGATGACTAGTCAAATACTAAAGTACAAGGCAAATGCGATTTACAACATACAGTTCATTATAGCTATCACAAGCTCTTCTTGAGCAGTTAGATCAGTCTCCTGGAATGAAAACCAGGATCTTAGAATAAAACAGTTCTCAATGCTGATATGCCCCTTAATGCTAGAATCTCAGCCTATTTCCCTCATACTAGTTAGTATTAACAACCAATCTGAACAAAATTACATTTAACCTGAACGTCACACAATAATGAAATTCATGTGTGCAATTTCCAATTCCGAATTCAAATTGCGGGGTCAATTATCAGAGGCACTTCCCATTAATGCCTCCAAAAGACTGTTTTCACACTTTGCTTTTTTATGCTTTGGTGTCCCAAGGCTCATGGTACGCCTCATAAAATGTCGTTTCACAGGCTCACTTCCCCTCACCCACCACCACCCCCTCCTCCCCCCCACCCCCCATTCTGAGTTGGGAATGGCTACAAAATGATGGATGTTTGGGTGACCTTGGCCACCAGCATTCAGCTAAGTGCAGGAGATCAGGGTTCCCAGGAGACGGGGTCTTGTGGTTCGAAAGGAGCAAGGTGTTTTGGGCAGGGAAGACCTAACATTTCCTTGTGGGGTCTGGGGGAGCACTCCGGGTTCCACAAGAGGGGAAAATAAAACCTACCTTGAATGGTGTTTTGATCTTCTTCTTGCTCGAGTTTCCCTGAAGACAACTGTTATGGCTTCCCCACCCGGGGTGGAGTTCAAATTGTGATAAAAAAATCTGATGACACTGTCAAACCAAGCTCTTAATATTAAAAAAGGGGGATTTTTGCCAATATGCTCAAAATAACAGGTTAAAATTGAAATTGGATATTGACAGGCAAGTAATTTGCCCAATTTTAACTCCTTATCCACATGGTATCCAAATAGAGTTAAAATCAACCCCCATTTTTTCATATAAGTAAAAGAGTGCAAATTTCACATTTTGTGATATGTCAAAAACCTATGGCTTTTAATGCAAGAGTAATTAAAACTAGTTGCACATTTACATAACCTCCATGTTCTGGAAGTCCGGATTGTGGCCCTAACACTGAAATATCATGCCATTTTTGAAGTGCTAATTTTATTGATAATTACATTTTTAATGGAAGTCTTCTGATGGTGGAAGTTCAGTGGAGTCAACCTGGCTGAACAGGCTGCATTAAAGTGTATCACAGCTTTAAGGAAACAGGAGTGTGGTTGCCATGAAACAAAATGAAAAATATCAACCTTTCTTCCAAAATCCCAGGGGTGCCACTCATCAGAGGTCCTAAGGTTCATTTTCTGTTGCTTCAATAGCTGTCCGCAAGGTTTATGTAATACTGCAGGCCCAAATGGAGGTGACATGTCTGCTTTCACCACCTCGATTCATGAAATCAATCTTTTGATCATCCAACAGGTTCAGAACCATAAAGACATGCTTTCAAGTGACTGTGCTTCTGTTCATATGTTCCCCAAGACCCTTACTTTCCTTTTACAGCTTCAGTAATTTTTAATTATCAGGACTCTTAAGGAATTTTCCCAGGATCTACTTTCCAGGCCCTCTATGAATGTAAAGTAATTTTCCTATATATTTACAGTATTCCCAACTGCGAAGGGAGGTTCAAATAAATTTCCTCTTGGATTAGACCTCTCCATGAAGATTTACACTCAGCTATAAGCAGATTGAGGAAGCTGGTGTGGAAGGACCTCAGTCAAATCCATGCTCATCTTTGTGTACAGTGAGAAGTGTATTTGTGCACCAAGTACAAATCAAGGTCTTTTTGCATTGGGTACAGGGAGTGTTACATAAATAATGGCGTGGCAATTTTCAGGCAGAAGTAAACCATTGATCCAGCTAGCTTACCCAACCAACTTTCCACCAGATTACCCGGATGTATTTTTAAAATCTAATGGCCCAGATTTTGAGATCGTAATAGTGAGGTTAACAGCACTCACTGTTGTAATGGAATATTTCAGACAGCACCATCAATGCCCGCATGTGCGATGTTAAAAACATGGAAATCAGGACGTCGCTGTCTGATTTGCCCTGCTCCTCCACAGGCTTCACTTTGCCAGTCCCTTGCCGAGGGATTTGGCAGTAAAACACATGATGGGGTAGGGGGTGAAGCTGCTGTACTAACCCATTAAAAAGTTAGGGCTTGTTCATTCAACTGCAAGTGGGTTTTTTTATTGCATGATTAAGTCTTACTTTCTACCGAGCAACCTCTCTGGCGTTGAAATTAACTTATCCAGATAGGGAGTCTCATTACTTCTGCTTTTATTGTTGGAGATTTTTAAACATTTTCTTTCTGCTTCTTTTAATCCAATTTCTTTCCCATTCTTTATGTTCACTTCCTGGACACGATTTTACATTGAATTAAACTTTCTAACTGATATTTCCCAATTTAGGCCCTCAGTGAGGACACTTCAATCTGATTGCTTTAAGTGACAAACTGTTGCTCACCCAGGTCCCAGATCCCCTGTAGAGGGTACTGCATTCTATCCAACTCCCAGTGCCTTGTAGAAGCCCACCAAAAATATGTGGACAGCTATCTGCACAGGGAATGGCAAACACAGTTCCTTCATGGTTGATCACAAAATACAGGCTATTAACACAGTTATATCCAACAAGAATGTATCCAGTCCCTTTTTGCATCTCATCTTAGTTTCTTGTTCCATTAACTTTGCTGACATTCTGTTCCACTTTTGTCACCCTTTACTGAAAACATTGTTTGAATCTTCCAATTTCTTTAGTCATCATTAAATTGAAAATATGACCCCTTGTCTTTCAATTCTGCATGTGGCAGATATAAACATATTTGAACGTAAATTCTCCAAGCCTCTCAAATCACTCCTCAGTCTTATCTCTTCAAGACAGAAGAGTCTCAGGGGACACAGCGATGAGTAAAGGTCATCTATTCTTAGTTCTCACCATCATGAATAATGGTCACTTGGGTAAGACAACAACAGCCACCTGACATCTGTGGAACTGCAGCAAAGCAAGGAATCTGCTTTAACATTCAAAGATGTGAAGGGAGAAAGCTGGTAAAGGCATTGAGCATGAAGATTTTGAGCAGCTCCCTCTGCATTTCTATTCCTTGATCTAGCTTGTTGTCAGAATCAAGAGGGCAGGTGTTTGGGCTGCACGCATGCTTTATGCTCCCATTAGAAGTACAAGGGCATGGACTCATGAACTGGCCCGATTTTAACTTGTGTAAGTGCAGGAAGGAAGTTGAAGGAAGCAAAATCTCGCCCATTTTCTCTGTGTCACAAATGAGTGTTCGAGATACAGAGTCTTTTGCTTATAGCTTTGTTAGAGGAAATGATACTCACACTCACGTACACATGTTATGTTCCAAAAGCTGCAGGAAATCTCTCATTACAGTGGCTGAGCTCAGTTGCAAGCCAACCACTGAATTTCCCCCATCATGTATCTTGCACAGCAGTGGTTCAGTTCCAGACCATGGCCTTTAACCTCAGTTAATATTAACTTACATTAGTTCGGCATTTAGTCATTTGCTGCCCCTATGATGGACATTCACAGCCTTCATTCACCCACCTTGCTACAATGAGGGGCAAAGCTAAAAATGACTCCTTATACTAGAAAGCCAAAACTATACAAAGAACAAACAATGATTCCAGCTTGTGCCAGTCATGAAGAGGTGTTAAAGGACTGAACTTCTGGATGTGTTTCATATTTTACACGCATTAGTATTTTTCTGCAGACAGTGACTCGCAGTGTCCCTCAGAAAAGTGAAGAAGGGTAGATAATCAGGCCTTGGGCTGGGGCCATCATTGTCCATTGGAGGTTAGGGGTAGCATGTGATAATAGCCAGAGAGGTAAAGCTGCTCCTTCCAATTCCACATTCAGCTAAGTGTGGGGGTCTTCCTGCCAGTTAGCTATGCAAGCTCAGCACATGGGGAGCGGAGTGATGGGGCATTCATAAATCGAAAATGTGCTCTGTAAAATGAGTAGGACCCTAATTTGAATGCATTATTCAGGCCTTAAAATATTTTCAGTATACATTCTCCATTATTGTTAATTTATCTCAGGATTCATTAGCTTCCTACTCTAGAACTCTACCTTCTTTTGTTGAAAACAGGTTTATTTATGTAATAACTATTTATAAAGGTTAAATAAGACCAAGGCCTAGGTGAAGCTACTTGCTAAGATGCTTCGCAGTCACCTTCTTTCATTGAGTGACATCAATGTGTCATAGCTTCTTAAGCACATGCCTCAGTAGCTATCACTAGAATTAACCTTTTACTCTACATCTCCCCCCAAGTTCACTCTTCCTCAAATCTGTTAACCACATGTACTAATTATGGTTTCCATCCAACTCCCACCTGCCCCCTCCCCCCCCACGAAGATGTCAATCCCCAGTGTTCAAGGTTCTCTTGGATGATGTGTAAGACGTGTGTTCTCTTATCATCTCCTAGGAAGGTAAACATGTTAGTGGGGTGGGACAGCAGCTTCTCATGACAGCTGGCTCCTGGGCTGTGACACTTATGACCTGAATACCAAGGCAGTGAAGACCAATCATGAAAAAATTGATTCAAGAGAGAACACTCCAGGACTTGAATGATCACAGCCCATTGAAAAGGAAGACAACAAACTGAAATTCTCCCCCTCATCTCTTCTGTGTTGCACACTGAGGAAAGTTGAAAGCACTGGTCTGCCAAAGTGAAGCACTTTTGGCTTCTATGAAGAACATTGCAGCAGCATCATTAACTGCTGCTGTGACAAGAGATGAATCTGGCGGACGAAAAGAAGAACAAAGAACATCCTGAAGGCACTGCTGGAGACAAGGGAAGTTTTCTCCTTCTATAGATAATGATATCACTTCCATGCCTCCTTCAGCATGAGGCTACTCTGCTGCAGACAATGAGATCTCAGGGTCAGCTGCAGAAGGTAGGATTGTACCATCATCAACAATAGAATGAACTTCAGGACTGAGAACATTAGGAAGTTCCTGCACAGTACTCTGGTCTGCAGACTTGCTTGAAAGTTCAACAACAGCTTCGGTCAATTTATTATAAAAGTCTCAATAATAATAGCAAATACAGCTACTGTCAGTATTTCTTCGGATAGTTGCACTATAGCCAACTCTTTCACCTGATGCTGTGGCTATTTCCTTAAATACCGCACAACATTTATACAGTCTTGTACTGCAATTTGTTTACTTTTTTTGTTGCACCATTTCTAACGAGTAAATCCCTCTATGGCTTGGCAATGTGTGTGACTGCTAATAGCTGGGTTTTTAGTTCAACCTTCCTTTTTAGGTAGTTAAGACTTTTCCAACTCATGCTTTGCCAGCTCGTGATTAATTTTAATATTTTCAAGCTCCATTTGACACTTGACATTAAGTTTTCCTAAGGTACTTTTCAGCTGTTTAAGCTCTGTAGTTTGGGCCTCCTTTACTGAAAGCAAGCCTGCATGCTTCCATGGCTTGCTGATGCGATTCAAGTGTGGGCTCTAGCTTACAGTTGTACAGATTAATAACCTCTGAGCTTTCACTATTGCTTGATCCAATTTGGAGCTAAGCATCTCATTCTCCCTGAATAGCTCTTTGCAAGCTGCATGCAATTGTTGTTGCGTGTCATCAGTGGGCTCAGTGAAATAAGTAGACAAGTTCACCTTTATTGCCTTCTTCAAAGAAAGGGTAATTCTCCACAAAAGAGACAACAAAGTCTGTATGATCATTGGCAGTGGAGTCAGTAAATGTAGCAAGGTCCAGTACCTCTTCCAGCAGATCATTTGCCTTTACGATGGTTTCATTCCCTTGCACTCTTTCATGAAAGGACAAATTAAGGTTTAGAATATCATTGGGTATGATATGATTGCAATTATAGAGACATGGCTGCAGGGTGACCAAGGCTGAGAACTGAATGTCCAAGGGTATTTGATATTTAGGACAGACCGGAAAAAGGAAAAGGAGATGGTGTGGCATTGTTAGTTAACAATGATATCAGTGTAATAGTGAGAGAGGATATTGGCTCAGAAAATCTAGATATAGAATCAGTCTGGATGGAGCTAAGAAGCAACAAAGGGCAGAAAACATTAGTGGGAGTTATACATTGGCCTCCAAACAGTAATGGTAAAGTAGGGGATGGTATTAAACAGGAAATTAGAGATGCATGTAACAAAGGTGCTACACTAATCATGGGTGACTTTAATCTACATATAGACTAGGCAAACCAAATTAGCAATACCACTGTGGTGGATGAATTCCTGGAGTGTGTACAAGATTTTTTATAGCTCAGTACATTGAGGAACCAACTAGGGAACAGGCTATCCTAGGTTTGGTTTTGTGCAATGAGAAGGGGTTAATTAATAATCCTGTGCTGTGGGGTCCTTTAGGGAACACCGATCATAACATGATAGAATTCTTCCTTAGGTTGGAAAGTGAAATAGTCTAATCTGAAACCAGGGTCCTAAATCTAAACAAAGGAAACTACAGAGGTATGAGACATGAGTTAGCTAAAATAAATTGGGGAATTTCATTAAAAGACATGATGGTAGATTAGCAATGGCTAATATTTAAGGAACAAATTATGCATTGCAACAGTTATATATTCCTTTCTGGTGCAAAAACTTGACAGGAAAAGTGGCCCAAACCATGGCTAACAAAAGAAATTAAGGATAATATTAGATCCAAAGAGGAGTCATATAAAGTTGCTAGAAAAAGTAGCAAGCCTGAGTTTTGGGAGCAGTTTAGAATTCAGAAAAGGAGGACCAAGAGATTGATTGAGAGGGGAAAAATTAATTATGAGAGTAAACTTGCAAGTAACATGAGAGAGGACTGTAAAAGCTTCTATAAGAAGGTATGAAGAAAAAGATCAGTGAAGACAAGCGTAGGCCCCTTACAGCCTGAAACAGGAGAATTTATGATAGAGAACAAGGAAATGGCAGAGCAATTAAACAACTACTTTAGTTCTGACTTCACAGAGGAAGACACAAATAACTTCCCAGAAACACCAGGGAACCAAAGGTCTAGTGAGGAGGGGGAGTTGAAGGAAATTAATATTACTAAAAAAGCAGTGCTGGGTAAATTAATGGGACTGGATGCTGATAAATCCCCAGGGACTGATAATCTATATCCCAGGGTACTAAAGGAGGTGGCCATAGAAATAAAGGATGCGTTGGTTGTCATCTTCCAAAATTCTGAAGATTCTAGAACAGTCTCGGCAGATTGGAGGGTGACAAATGTAACCACACTATTTAAACAAAGGAGGGAGGGAAAAAACAGGAAATTACAGTCCAGTTAGCCTAACTTCAGTGGCAGGGAAAATGTAAGAGACTATTATAAAGGATGTGATAACAGGACACTTAGAAAATATCAACGGAATTAGACAAAGTCAACATAGATTTCTGAAAGCAGATTAGATAATGGAGAATCAGCGGTTGTGGTGTATTGGGATTTCCAGAAAGCTTTTGATAAAGCCCCACATAAGAGGTTAGTGTGCAAAATTAAAGGACATTGGATTGAGGGTAATATATTGGCATGGATTGAGAATTGGTTAGCAGACAGGAAACTGAGAGTAAGGATAAATGGGTCTTTTTTGGAATCGCAGGTAGTGACTAATGGGGTACCGCAGGGATCAGTGCTTGGGCCCCAGTTATTCACAATATATATCAATGATTTGGATGAGGGAGCCAAATGTAATATTTCCAAGTTTGCTGATGACACAAAACTTGGTGTGAGTGTGAATAGTGAGGAGGATGTTAAGAGGCTTCAAGGTGAGTTAGACAGGTTGAGTGAGTGGGCAAATACATGGCAGATGCAGTATAACATGGATAAGTGTGAAGTTATCCACTTTGGTAGTAAAAACAGAATGGCAGAGTATCATTTAAATGGTTATAGATTGGGAAATGTTGATGTCCAAAGGGACCTGGGTGTTCTTGTGCACCAATCACTGAAAGCAAGCATGCAGGTGCAGCAAGCAGTTAAGAAGGCAAATGGTATGTTGGCCTTCATTGCGAGATAACTTGAGTACAGGAGCAAGGATTTCCTACTGCAGCTATACAGGGTCTAGGTGAGACCACACCTGGAGTATTACATGCAGTTTTGGTCTCCTTACCTAAGAAAGGATATATTTGCCATAGAGGGGGTGTGCCAAGGTTCACCAGACTGATTCCTGGGATGGCAGGATTGTCGTATGATGGTTGTCAAGGTCTGAAATTTCTTGAATGGAGGCTCTTCCATTTTGTAAACACAGATTCCCTGGAACTGAAGACCACTTTAAAATGGCCTAACTTGCCACAGTCATGGCACTGTGCAATTCCAGCAGGGCATTCTTCCTGCTTGAGGAACTTCTTCCCACCACAGTGGGAACACTGGAAAATGACAGTGGGCATCTTTACAGGGTATTTCCCTGGTTGCTGTCTCGCTATACTTTTGGTTTTACAACCCACAAATTGAACAACTTCATCTGGGAAATTTTCCTCATATCTCTGATAAAAGCCTTATTCTGTCTCCACTCTTCAGCCTGTCTGGCCAGTTGTACAGCTTTGCTCAATTTTAAATTTTTGAGATTGTCAGAAGTCAGAGATTTTCATCTAAAATGCCAGAGGTAATATTCTATCTCTATCAGATCGTCTTTTAGTATTCCATATTAACAAATTTCAGCTCGGCAGTACAATTCATTGATGAATAAGTCAATTTCTTCATCCTGTCTTTGTCTGCCCTGATTAAATTTCCCCCATCTTAATGACAATAATTTTATGAAGACTGAAGTATGACACAAAGGCTCTGGTGGCATTCTTGTAGGAGGCTATTTCTTCGTTCACCCTCTGTCAGGCCAGCACGTCATCTGCTATGCCCCCAGCAGCGTATAACAAAGTACCAACTTGATCCTGGATCTCTTTACTCACAAGACCTGAGGTGTTGCAATACCGGGTAAAATGTCTTTGCCAATTTTGCCATTGCTCAGCCTGTCTGGGGCCCTCTATATTTTGAAATGATTCTGGTAGGGGAAAAGTAATAGCCATTTCTAACCCTGATTTGAGGATGCCTTTTGCCTGATCTGCTTGTCTTGCTAGTCACTGGGCTGCTCTCGTTATTTGGTCATTTCCAGTGTAGTTGCTGGGTTGGCCTTGAAGTCCTTCACCCCCTGAGCTGCACTGTTGCTGGGCTTCATTTGAGGCTGTTCCCACTATTTTCTACTGTTTCTCTGTGGGTGTAGTCACTGCTTCCACTATCTGTTTTCGTGGCATTCTCTCAGAATTCATTAGCTTCTTACTCTAGAAGGGATCTTGCTAGAGGTAATGGTCTTTTGTAACAGATTTATTTACAAAGGCTAATCAAGACAAAAACTAACTGGAGCTACTCTCTAAGATGCTTTGCAGTCATATGCTCTCTGAGTGACATCACTGCGACATAGCTCCTTACATGCATGCTTAGCAGCTATCACTAGTTAACCCCTTTGTCTACATGTTCCTTCCACCAGTGCATCTATGTTATCCAATATGGTGGCTGATGCAGTTCTGGTCAGACATAAGTACACTTCATGTCTGCCATATCGAGAGCTTAATAGATATTTTAGTGCCCAAAAATACAGGCACTGTGCAGACAAATTTCTAGGCCCAGGTCTTTTAGGAAAAAAGGGGAGAAAAATGGATCCAAATTTGGCTTAGTGGCAGGAAGCAGAGGGTGATGATCGAAGGTTGTTTATCCGATTGGAAGCCTGTGACGAGTGGTGTACCGCAGGTTTCGGTGCTGGGACCCTTGCTGTCTGTAGTGTACATTATTGATTTAGATGTGAACATCGGAGGTATGATTGGTAAGTTCGCAGATGATACAAAATTTAGTGGTGTCGTAAATAGTGAGGATGAAAGCCTTAGATTACAGGACGATATAGATGGGATGGTAAGATAGACAGAGCATTGGCAAATGGAATTTAATCCTGAGAAGTGTGAGGTGATGTATTTTGGGAGGACTAACATGGCAAGGGAATACACAATGAATGCTAGGACCGTAATAAGTACAGAGCATCAGAGGACCTTGGTGTACGTGTCCATAGATCCCTGAAGGCAATAGTGCAGGTAGATAAGATAGTTAAGAAGGCATATGGGATACTTGCCTTTATTAGCTGAGGCATGGAATATAAGAAAAGGGAGATTATTTTGGAGCTGTATAAAACGCTGTTTAGGCCAAAGCTGGAGTACTATGTGCAGTTGTGGCCAACACACTATAGGCAGGATATGATTGCACTGGAGAGGATGCAGAGGAGATTCACCAGGACGTTGCCTGGGCTGGGGTGTTTCAGCTATGAAGAGAGACTGGATAGACTAGGGTTGTTTTCTTTAGAGCAGGGAAGGCTGAGGGGGAACCTGATAGAGATATACAAAATTATTAAGGGCATAGATAGGTTAGATAGGAAGAAACCTTTCTCCTTAGTGGAGGTGTCAATAACTAGGGGTATAGATTTAAGGTAAGGGGCAGGAGGTTCAGAGGGGATTTGAGGAAATTTTTTTTCACCCAGAGGGTGGTTGGAATCTGGGACACACCGCCTGAGGGGGTGGTAGAGGCAGGAACCCTCACAACATTTAAGAAGTATTTAGATGAGCACTTGAAATGCCATAGCATACAGGGCTGCAGGCCAAGTGCTGGAAAATGGGTTAGAATAAATAGGTGCTTGCTGGCTGGCATGGACATGATGGGCTGAAGGGCCTGTTTCTGTGCTGTATAACTATGGGTAGAATTTTCCCCCATCGGAAGGGTTATGAGGGGGCGGGCGCAAGCAGGCGCGGACCCGACCAGCGCCCCCGATCGGGTCTGTGCCGCCATTTTACATGGGCGGGCCAATTAAGGCCTGCCTAGCGTGACGCGCACCCAGAAGCATTGTGTGCTCGCTGTGCGCTCCTTGTGCGGGTGGGGGGTGTTGCCTTAGTCAGGAGTCCGCTCTGAGGTGCCTTAGGAAGAAAAACTTTAAATTTTAAAAGGTTAATAAAAGTGGAAAAGTAATTTTTTATGACATGTCCCTTCATGTGAAACTGCCACATGAGCTGGGACATGTGCATTAATTTTAATAAAAACTCCGGTGAAAATTTAAAATCATTCATGAAACCACATGCTGCCCGTGGATGAAGTTCCATGAAAAATGCGAGGCTGCCTGGGCTCTTTGCCTGCCCGACAACCTTAATGTTGGACGCACAGCTCAGGTAATTGCTTCATTGCCTTTTTAAATGGCCTTAATAGGTCTTTGTCAGTTTGGCAGACGTGCAGTTGAGTCGGCCGTGTGCCCGCCGAGCTGAAAATCTAAATGATGTAAACCTTCCGCTCGCCAAGCCGAAGATTCAGGCCTATGACTTTACAATTTGGAATGTAGAATTATTTTCCAAATTACATTTTTTCTAATAAAAAAGGGATGAATGGACAGAAAATTCAAATGTTATTTGTCTAATACAATATTGTAAAGCATGGGGTGAAGGGAATTATACTCTGCCTGCACGAGACCTACAAGTCAACCTGTATTTGTGCGTGTGAGAAAAAGAAAGAGAAGCATAAACCTATTGACTAGGAGGAGGTAGCCAGCCTGGGAGAAGCGGTGCCCTTTTCTAAAGCCACTTTAATATTAGTTTTCATTTACTTCCAATTTCAGGAGCTGAACTCTGGAATGATCTGGGTCTAGTGAGTGTACTGCCAGTCCACAGATTCTGGATTCATAGTTGCTTGGCTCTTGGGACCTCATTAAAAGGCCAATATAAAAATCCTTTAATCAGGTCCCCCAGGTCACCAGTCTCAGTGAGCCCTGGCCATTTTATATTCAGCTTGGAGCCATCCAAGGCCTGTGCTTTGGAAATCTGGGACACCAGTGGAGCTCAGACACAAAATAAGAGTGGATTTAATGAGGTATTATACTCCCAAGAGGCAACTAGCTGTCACCTTCTGGGTTTTGTAAAACCAATTCTCACAGCAGGCATTATCAATTCAGAAGGTTGCTTAATGCACATCTCTTAATCAATCAAAGGCTTACTTCAACCCTAGCTGATTAAGCCTCATGGATACCCCCAGCAACCTCTGACCGACAACTCCAACTAACAAGGTCGAGAAAGCAGGATCTAATAATTGTGGTCATTTAGTTGCGAGTTACTCCAAATAACAAGGTCCCACACAAAAGGGCAATTCATTAGCAGCATTTGATGCATGTGGGTCAAACCATCATAAGGTCATATATCTGATAAAAGTATTCAAAATCATGAGGGGTCTTTATAGAGGAAATAGGGCAAAACTGTTCCTACTCATGAAAAGGTCGAGAACGAAGGGGCACAGATTTAAAGTAATTGGCAAAAGAAGCAAAAGTGATACAAGAAAAAACTCACGCAGCAAGTGGCTAGGGTCTGGAATGCACCGCCCGAGACCATGCTGGAGGCATGTTCAATTGAGGCATTCAAAAGGGAATTAGACAATTATTTGAAAAGGGACAATGTTTAAGGTTATAGGGAGAAGGGACAGCAAGTACAATGCTCATTCGGACAGCCGGTGCAGACACAATGGGCCAAATGGCCTCCTTCTGCACTGTAACAATTCTGTGATATTATACCAAGGGGAGGGTAGCTTGGATATTCAAAAGATGAAGTTTTGAACCCAATAACTTGTTCTCAATTTAAATGAATGAAAGGAGATGTCAAATTGCTATTTAATCATTAAAACAAATGACTATTAATGTCAGTGAGTAGAGTGAAGGAAAATAATTCTGCTTCCCAATATAGACATCCATCTCTTTAATTAATATAAAATAAAAGGTTAATCTTTGGCTGCCCATTAACAACTCCAAGTTCAATTCAATCATTTCTGGTATAGGGTTATAAACAATAAATGAACTATCAATTTACAAAACTAAAAACACAAATAAGATTACGCTTACTCCTCACCTAGTAACATTTGATTTTGAAGGCATAAGTACAAACTACATCAAAAATTGAAAAGCTTCCACAATTGCAGATTCTTAAATGTGCTGCACTTAATATCCATGAATGATGGCTAAAGAAGTATAAAAATGAAAGCTTTGTCTCAAAGAAGAGAAACATTTGTGGCATTTTGACACATTTCTCAAGCCCCCATTATTTGCGCTGCTTTACATCCATTTAACATTGTGTATTCTAATGGAATATGCAGGAAATTTGAGCCAAGCTTGACATTATTTGAACTAGAATGGGAATTGGCACATTTTCAGGTCTAACCACTGGGTTTGGGCCTAGGGAGGAAATTCAGGGTCAGTCAAAGTAAAATCAACTTCATCGTCAGCCACTAAATTCCCTTTAGGTTTCAAAGAATGTAATCCAGAACATTAATTTTTCCCTCCCTTAGAAAAGGATTTTGTCAGATAAAAGTTTTCTTCACCAGCAGCGGTCAATGCATCTTAATTGAAATTGACACTTTTGACCATGGGCGCAGAAATATTGCATAAAAATGAACAAAACTTAACATATAAATTGGGAATCCCGCTCCAAGTGGGCATAAAATCAGCTAGGGTAGAAATCCATTTGTTATGTTCCAGTGTATTATGGACTCTCAGTTAATACTTTATATTTTTAAAACTACGAAAGACTACAAAAATATGGCAGCCAGCGGATCACCTGACCTCTCTTATAAATTGAAACACTCCCCTGTCTTAGAAGGAACAAAAGGAATTTTCCAGATTGTTGTCGATTCAACGCCCTTTCCCTTGGAATTTTAAAGGGCAATTTCAATTTCAAAGGGTCATTAAGATACAAGGACACTAGCTGTCTCAAACTCTCAAGGTGTGAAAATCATCACACAAGATGTATAATTGACCTGACCACACACCTTATTCGGAAAAGGACTTGGGACTTGTAACTGGTCACATAGTGAGATAGCCATGTTTGTGATATGCTTTTAAAACAGCAAGAGCTGTTCTAGACAGAAATCCATCAGACAAACTTTGAACTAGCTGCTAGTCAACTAGGCAGGTAATAAACAACAATACTTTGAAATTGCAAGAAGGACTCTCCCCAACCTGTTCTAAATTCAAGTTCACCTGATAATGAACCTCCTGGATATTCTACCACCAGAAGCCTCACAGTTTACCGAGAATCCTCCGCTTACAAGACCTTCACTTCAACTAAAAGCATCAACTCATCTAAGAAACTACAGACCTGCCACAAAAGAGAGACTGAAACAATTATACTTTGTAATCATTTTTTCTTCATCTGTATCTAATCTTTGTGTGAAGAATAATGCGTATGAAGCTAATGAGTTGAGACGTTGCTTTTGAACTCCAGGGCACCTTCTTTATTATAAAAGTCACACAGAGAAGCTTGCTGCTAGAAATATTTAAATTGGGACAATCATTCCAAGAGTAAGAAAGCACACACACAAAACACATTGATCACAGGCAGTAGGAAAACACAAATTTTCTCCATGATAATATTGATAAAGGAGATGGTAAGCTACCTGAGATAGTAGTTAAAGCAATTTGCTCCTGTAAGGTTGAGGAATTATATTCAGTAATGAATATATGTGAATCTGGCTGGACAGTATTTGATATCAAATACTGTAAGCCACCCTGATGAGCACACTTAAACATAAGTCATTGATCTAATAATGCACTTTTCAAAGTAGGAAGAAAAAAAATAATAATGATTCATTTCTGAAACCCTTGATTTATGTCAGACAGAGATTCTCTCCTTGACAGAATAGTCTGTTGAAAACCTCTTCTCCTTTAATCAAAAGCTGTTCAATTCATATCTAGCACTTCAAGTGTGGGCTAATGCTTCACTTTTAGTAAGAAGAGTCTTTGCTAGTTGCTTAGCTAACTGGTTGTCAATATCAATGAAAATTCTGATTGCTTAACCTCAATTTGAAAGTGAACACAGCAGACTTTAGACAATACAACAAAATATAATATATATATTATATAATTGGACTGTGCTTTTCTGTATTGACAACATTGAATTAATTTGCATTTATATGGCCCCTTTCATAACTTTTGGATGTTCCAGAGTGCATTACAGCCAATTAAATTTATTTGCAGTGAGGGGTCAGGAAATGCAGCAGCTAATTTGCCAACAGCCAGGTCTCATAAATCAGCAATGAGATAATCGTCAGATAATCTGTTTTATAATGTTCGTTATAGGATAAATATTGGCTAAGACACCAGACGAGCAGGGGAGTGCTCCTTCGAGGAATGCCATGGGAGCTGCTAATCTTTTCATAACATTTAATTACTGAGAGTATAAAAGCCATCAAATGGTGGGATAGAGCAGTGTAAATTGAAAGACAGCACCACAGAAATGGTATGGAAACAAGCAGGGCATAACATGAACCAAGTGGAATTCCCATACTTGGCCAAGCTTACTAATATGCATTGCTTCAAAAGTACTACAATAAGATGCACAGCTGGATAGTAATCTTTAAGCAATAGAGTGCTTTGAATACAGGCAAAACCTTAACACTCATTAAAATAATAAAATATTAGCATTCTTTTGAAATGTAGGATTTAACATCCATCTTGATTGTTGCACTTAATTTGGCTGTTCATCAATAAAATGCAACAAAAATTGCATTGGTGATGGGCAGGATCATTTGGGGATGATTAAGTGCTTGCATTTTTCATACTTTTCAACCCACAACTTTTCAAGTGCCATGTTGAACTCAATCTGTCCTTTTGTTTTGGGTCCTCACATGGCCTTAAGGACTTAAAGCAACAGATTGTATAAAGTGCAAGCTTTATGGCAAGTGTACATATGGGAGATGTCTACGTTTAATTAGACCAATGTCAAGCGGAAAATCTCATCTCTGCTACCTGTCTTTTCATTGAAAATCTCCCACGTGTACAATGTTCCCACACATATCATTGAAAGTATATCAGTAACTTAGCAAGTACATACTCTTTATGGCAGTAGTTTCAGTATGTTTTGGTTTTATGCAAATTATTATACTGTGGTTATCACCAGAGGCAGGAGAGGATGTCTGGAGTATTATGATACAACAGTTGAAAAATGTTAAATGAAACGTTTGATTAAATTAGAATCAGGATCTGACATTCAATATAAAAATAAGTCAGTATCTGGCAGAGTGATGAAATTAAGATTCTAAAACCACTTCCCAGTGTTCACATGTTCAATGCTGACACTTGAGTCAGCATCTATAGACTAGAGACATGGAGCAGAAGCAAAATTGGACAGTTCATCTCAGAATCCAGGAAACACCAGCCTCCTAATCTAATTCCCCGCCTGGGGATTTGCTGAACATGGGTTTGCACTGAGCCACGATAAATATCCTCCATAAATCATCCCCTCCCAACCAAAAGAGGTCACATCTGCAGAACAGAAATGTCAACAAAACAGCTGGGCCTGTGCCAGTTTATTTTTATCTTAGTGTCAGCCTGCTGAATCTGCGGTTATGTCAGTAATGGCGGAGGAGAGCAAACATCAATCGATAGAAGTTTTTGAAGTTTTACTTTCATAATCAGAATTAAAACTTTGATCTCAACTTGCTATACAGAATATTTCCCCCAAAGTCTATGAATAGGTGTGGGGAATAGGAGGGGGAAAAATCAAAGGGGTGGTTGAAAATTCACTCCATCAACTCTATCCCTGACTGTGTGCATGTAGCTGAGATAGTAGAATGTTAATTAGTCTTAACTGCAGACCACTGCATGTAAGTGTGCATATACATGAAGGCCAACAGATACAAACCATTTCAATAGTGGATATTTTCAAAGCTCACCATTAGAGTTTCAATGTCCTATACAATGGAACAAAAGAATCTTCAAATTAATCAGATCAAATATCCTACTCATGTTGGTGAAAGAAATCAATGTTCTTTTCAACATTTAACCAGCACCACAGAGATAAGTGCCACATTTTAATCAGTTCTTGCCACAGTGCTGTGTTTTGCAATTTTTGTATGTTATAGGTCGACTGAACAATGCAAACAATTTCACACTATATGCAATGATACTTCTGTTCCTGCCAATTACTACCCCTTCCTTCTCTCTCTCCACCACTTTTCTTGACTATCTCTGTACAACATCTGGGGGCCAATTTTCACTGTCCCTGACTGTCATAAATGGCTGTTGTGGCCTGAAAATTGCGTCAGGTCATTTACACTGAAGCTCTTGCTACAGCCATCTTGGGTAGAATCCTGAGATGGGCAGAGAAGGCCACTTTTAATACCCAAATTCCATATCATTCACCAGCTGCATACAAATGAAACTCAGACCTCAAAATGGCTTTCACCTACAAAGATAAAGAGCAAGATGCGGGTAGCAAAACACCATCCAACCATTACTGCCCATTTTGCACCAGAAGTTAAGAGTTGTCTTGAATGAATCATGACTACTTTTAGCTGAACATTCTGAAAATTAAAGCGTCACCTTTGGCCCTGCTACAAAGTCTACTTCCCATCTGCCAGTCATTGAGGCTCGATTCCCAACTCAGAGACTAGTTTCAGGCCTCTCATCCACTCAACAACAAATACTGCCATTGCCCTTTCACGACTGCAACCCTCATACATATTCATGTTACCCCTGAACGTGACTAACTCAAATGCTTGCCTAGCTGTCCTTCATGAACTCAAACTTGAGAAAACTCTGCAAGACATACCTTGTACTGCATCAAATCCTTCTCAGCTATCAGCACCATCCTCCCTTATCTATCTCAGCTTCCATCCACCAACGTGTTAAAATGATTTTTTTGTCTTTAAATTATCTCCGTATATTTTTGCCCAACCTACCTCTGCAATCTCCTTTATCCCCAAATCTCCATCCACCCTTGGAACACCCCATTCCCAAGACTATAGGTTTTGTTGCGACACCCCTCCCTTTCTCTCACCATTGATGACAGGGCAGTTTGGATCCAAAATGTTGAAATTCCCTCCCTAACCCTATCCACCCCTTTTCAAAATGATTATTTCATCAAGTCTTGAGCCCTCTTAACCTTTCTTTCCTTAAAACTGGTGCCTATTTCCTTATGCCTCAACAAGGAGCCCTGGGGCTTTTGATAATAATTGCAAGGTGTTGTTGTTTATCTTGTTATATGGAAGCCCACTTATGCATCATGTTCGCATGCAAACAGATAATTGTATTAAGTCATAGAACAAAGGCACAATTCCCATGTGCATGTCTCAGACTTCTGTTTTTATTTGAAGAATTCTGCTCCCTCTGTGCCTTTCAAACTAATTCTATCTCAGTTAATATTAGTATAGTTGAAGTCCCCCACACTATTACAGCCTTATTGCTTTTGTGTCTCTCAGAGATTTGCCTACATCTGTTCTATCTCCCTCTGACACTTTGGGGGTCTGCAGTACACACCCAGTAGTGTGATTTTTGCTCTTAAGTTCAATCCATGTGGCCTCATTTAATGACCCTTCTACCATATCATCCAATAGCTATAATTGTTTCTATATATTGAGACCCCCGCCTAGGCTTGCACTAAAGGATATGCCATTTAGCACGGCCAAACTCCCTTGTTGTCCATTTTCCAGTCTTTGTTTCATTTGAGTTCCAAACAAGATTGCTAACTTTCCGCCTTGCATTTCTTCACTGAATTCAATATGACTGGACACCTGCACATACTCCCAGCTCAGGAAATGGTGAAAATTAACATAAAACTATGACATTACAAGTTATGCAATTATTACATACAGTGTGCATAACATTCTGAGAGACACCAAAATTGAGGGATTACATAACTGAAAGGTCAACCTTTGCATTGAATTTCTAAATGGAGTGGACAGGATTTTTCTGCTGTTCCTCTGTTAACTATTAGTTATATTATTCAAAAATGGAAACTTCATCATGTGAGATGGTTAAGAAAGAGTCAATTCCGTGGAAGATAATAGGAAACCCTGTATGAAGCAGACAAGCCAATTTTTGGTACGTATTTCATTGATTGAGTTTTTGTTTTACTTCACCTTTTAAAATTACCATTTGACATTTATACCCGATCATTCCCAACTTCTGGTTAATAAATGAAACCTCTCACAGCCAGGAAAAAACTTTGCAGAATCTCAGAATAAAGCCTATAGGGTCAGAAGGTCAAATCTTCTGGGAATTTGATATCATACAAGATTCCAGTGGATTAATTTGAAAATCCCAAAAGCAGCTTTTAAATGAAGAGACAACAGCTAATTATAGAGCATTACGATCAATCTTCCAAGAGTTAGAAGATATTCACTTTGTGAATTATTCAGCAGCTGTTTCCAGTTTTAAGCAGCCTGATCAATGTTCCAGAATGAATATTAGTAGCATTGCTTTGCTGAAGGACTAACTGGAAAACAGATAATACCAAGGCTAGCTATGTAAGCGTAGTTGGACAAGCTTCACTGTGCATTGTGCCAGTTTGGATGTGCCTTAATATCAAGGGAGACAAAAGCAAATCTTAAACATCTCAACATTCCAATCTTTCAAATTGTTTGAAGAATAAACAGACATTTCCTACTTCATTTAATCTCAGAATACGAGAGTCACTGTTAGAGCAGACATCTGCTGCCCACTCTTAGATACACTGTTGCTGGGTGATGGTGAGCCGACTTCTTGAGTCACTGTGCAGCAGCTTGCTACAACTGAATGGTTTAGCTGTCCCCTGAAAGCGGCCATTCAAGAGTCAACCATGTTTGTGTGGGACTGGAGTCACATATAGGCTGGCTAGACCAGGTAAGAATGACATGTTCTGATTCCTAAAGATGGTCAATGAACCAGCTCGATTTGTGACAACAATCTAACAGCTTCATGGCCACTGTTATTGATACCAGCTTTATAATTTCCAGACTTTTAAAAAACGGGATTCAAATTCTCAAACTTTATGGAGGGGTTTGAACTCCCAACACCTGGATTATTACTAGTCAAGTAACATAACTACTACAGTACCTATCTATCACAAATCAGATATTGAGAATAACCCTTAAAACACTCAAGGGAATTCAGTAATCATTGAGCCAGCCATTTTGTAAAATATTTCAGCTCACATACAATGGGATTCAAATCTCCAAGCAGTAATGTTATTGAGCTGTCAGAAACAACTCTACTACAATAACATTAATCTGATACACATATGGGATTTTAACAACAGTAAAATAGCAACCAAAAATGTTATTTCTGCTCTGCTTTTTGCTTCTATTTCTTCAATATTTCTTCTTTTACATTTATCTTATTCTTTCAGTCTCTATTTTTACATTTATTTTACATTGATGTGTCTTTTTGAGTTAAAAAGATTTTCTGCACCTGCATTTACTTGGTCTGGGGCAATAACAAATAGGTCACTAGAATGTGCTCACCAAATGCAGTTACATACTTCTCAACAGCATCAGCCTGTCACTTTTTCTTCCCCCCATAAATAATGCACAAATTCTGCCCACTTGACTTCAGTTTTCTCCTCTTCCTTTCTGAAGGAATAATGGAGTATAGTTCCATTGGCATCATGTACTCTTTAATGTTTCACAATTGGTCATTCTTCACATATTAATCTAGTCAAATAATTGCTGGCTGCCTGACTACGCAAGGTCAAAGCCCAATTTTGCTCTCTCCTGATATTCACACAAATACAGTTTACAGCATGAATTATTTTATCAGTTAGGAGCTGGGAACATAATTGATTTCCATTCTTCACCCAAGACTGTCGAGGCCAAATGAAGAATCCTTATTTCCGCTCAAGTGAAATCAGTATGCACCTATAAAGCACCATTAAATGTATGAAACATTCCAAGGTGCTTAACTAGGAGCTAAATATAAAAGTGGATGCCAATCAATACTAATAAAAAGGATTATGGAAGGTGACCAAAGAACTAGTCAAAAAGATAGGTTTTGAAGATGCTCTTGGAGGTTGGAATACAGGCAGCAAAGTGAAGCAATGTATTAAGAAGTGGGTCCTATGTTATTCACTTAGGTGCACAAGTGTGGAAGGACAATTAACATTTAAAACAGAGAGAAACGTCACAGGAACACAGTATTTGTTGCTATTTTAGGCAACAGAAATTTCTATCGTATAGTTTGGTACATTGTTTAAAATAGCCATATAATGCCAACTGAAAAAACATAATGTTAGATTAGTATGTGTTGTCAGAGTGAATTAGGCATTAAATACCACTTTTCAGTGAAGCATATCCCTGATGTATTATGTTAGAACAGCTTGAGGTTTTACTCTATAAAAACAGAGAACTATTTCATTTTCCAGCTCAAGTTTACCTCCCATGATGAGGGTCAGCTATTTTAGGAATAAATTACAGATTCATTATATACTCTCATCAGGGCTCCAGCAAAAAATAGCCATCATCTATCCTTAAATAGTACATCAGGTCATGCATTGTCCCAGTTAGCGCTCTCTCTCATTTTTTTTAATGGAACATCTGAAAATTGTTTAGTCAAAATAAAATGAAATTTCTGTTTGAGTTACTGTGATACTTGATGTACAAAAATGTAGAGATGAGCAATCCATTTTTGTGGATATTTGTTTTAATTTTTTTCTACCAGTCTTTCCCCCTCCTTTTCTGCTGGCGTTAACTCAGGTTGGGCTACAGTTCCATAGGCACTGATACTGCTCTAAAACCAACCAGTGCAAACAACAGCAGACCAATTAATTGTGGGAGGCATCACAGCTCAACCTGATCCTTTCGTCACTCAATTTTAACATGCTCAAACACTCCAGCAGGAGTCACTGGACAGGGATCTACAGCAACAATCCTGCACAACCATTTATTCTCTCTCTCTCACCAGAGGGACACTCGAGGAGAAACCCCAATTTTCACAATTGTCAAACTTAATACTTCCTACATAAACTTCGCTTGTATATCTGATGTCAATTGCTGAGTGTTTCAAGGATGCATCATTCCTCAGTTTTACGCATCATCTCAGCCTGTAACTGTCTTATAACATACCAGTTTCTCTGTGTTAGCCTGTATTTAATGGTCAAAGCGTTAATGGTGGTCTCCATCCTCTTACAAGGCTGTTGTCACAACAAGTTAAAACAAATATCACTAGTACTTGGCCAAAGCGCTTTGTAACACATGTAAGCATTGGATTGAACAGCCTCCAAGTGAAAGTAGGTATGAACTTGGATTTTCCACTTTTGCAATTCCAAGCCCAAAGACAGATTTTTGATCTACAAGGGAGTCAAGGGTTATGGGGGCCAGGTCATGATCAGATCAGCCCTGATCTTACTGACTGGTAGAGCAGGCTTGAGGGGCCAAATGGCCTCCTCCTGTTTCTTATGTTTGTTATGAAACTGTGTTCAGCACAGTTGAAATCTTAGCCACCTTCTTCTCAACTTGTCTGCTCTTCTGTTGGTTCAGTGAAAATTGGGGCATGGGCTCCTCCAGTGGCTCAAAAGGGGAAATGCACTGTGTGACGTGGTCCTGATAGCATTCAAGATGGGAAGGCCTCGGGTTTGTGTGCTCAGAAAGATGTCACAGCAGGAGCAAAAACACGGTGTCTCATTGCTCCCAGGTTAGAAAAGAGAAAGGGAAATTTTTTAAAAATAGGACACTATCACATCCAGTGATTCATGCTGGAATTTGCAGTTGTGATTGTCAGGTGAGGAATAGATGAAGCGGTGAAGTCACACTGCAATCATTGACTTGGGAATAACCAATCGGGTGAGGTTCTGAAGGGCTGCCAGCATTTATGGAACTGCAGCCCAGCGTAAATCAATATCTCTCTGCTCAGGCGAAGTAAGCAGAATATTGGGACATGCATAAAGATAAGTGACTTTAAACTAGTGGATAAACCATTAGAATATACAACATGAATTTCAGGCACTTACTTTAAAAAGAGAGTATCTGGCATTTTTAATATTCAAATTGCATTTTCATTTAAACATATAACATAATTTAAAAAGTAAGTCTTGTTACATTTTACCTGCATTCTGCTGCACAGCACTAAAGAAAACTCAGTATTAATACCAAATGTTAAATTATTTTTAAAACTGCTTAGCCCAGCTAGTGCTGCCTCTCACCCGATCCACTGGAGTGATAGACATGCTAATGGGTCTATCAGTGCCCACGTATTACCTATGAAAAAAAGGTCAGGTTGTAGGCTGGAGCAATTTGTAGCTCAGTCCAATCACATTGAACATGAAAGGCCTAATGGGATAGCATGAGTACTATGTTTGAAACATAAAAAACACATCTACGGAATATGCACTTTAATCGGCCTGTTCATGGTGCTAACATCAATGTTAATGACTCCACCACCAATACCAGCTCAGGAATTCTTTAATCCTACCAGGATAAAACTAAACAGATATGCCCAGATGCAAATGTCACAAAAGGGAGATCTAGCTCAAGTTCTTTTTACACTTAATTTTACAGATATCAATGACAGCTTGCATTTATATAGTACCTTAAACTTAGTAAAAGCTCCCAAGGTGCTTCACAGGAACATTACTAAAGTTTGACACATAACCGCAAAAGGAGGAGATATTAGGACAAAGAGGTAAATTGTAAGAAGCATCTTAAAAAGGAGAGAGAAGTAGAGAGACAGACAGAGGAGTAATTAATACCTATTTAAGGGCCTCATCCATGGGAAGGACAGTCACCATGCAGCGAGCCGAAAGGCAAACTCTCGTCAGGTTTGTTTGCAGGCTCTCAGGGGAGGTCCTTCATTGTCAGACACTCAGTACCTGATTGCCGGGTCTGGCATTGGGAAGTGGGGCCTGCTGAGGGCCATCCCCTGCCCTTTCTCCAACCCTAGTCAGCAACTCTCTCCCTCCTTCTCTTCCTCCCTCCCTCACCTGTGGCCTAGGTTCCTCATCAATCCTAGGCCTCCAGTGGGTGCATTGCCAGCAACTTCCACAGCTCTTAGTGGCACTGTCTGAAATGGTGAGCTCCTGGCCTCTGATTGGCTCTAAAAGGTGGGATTTCTACCTCAGGGTCCCTGATCCCAAGGAAGGTACACCACTGTGCTTGCTTGGCACTCAACATGGCAGCCTTTCCCCAAAGGCAGTGATGCAGCATTCTCACCGGCTCTCCAGCTGGCAGGTGAGATCCCAGTTGCCTGGGTTAAATTCTGCCCATTAACTCTGTTTCTCCATCCACAAGATGTAGCCTGACCTGTTGTGTATTTCTGCCATTTTCTGTTTTCATGACAGAGGAGAGGCATTGAAAAAGGATGACATGGTTAGCCATGTCAAAAGGCTGAAGTCAGATCGAGAAGGATTGAGGGGGGATAGTTGACTCTTGTCACTTTGACGTTGGATGACATTGGTGGCTTTGATTTAGGCCCTTTCAATACTGTGGCAGAAACCTCATTGGAGAGGTTTAAACATAGGGTTATAAAAAAGAAAAGGTGGCACTCTCTGGATCATAAGGACCAGGTTGGCTTTGGGATGAGGAAGGCAGATCATGATGGGCCGAATAGCCTCCTTGGGTACCATTAAAATTCTGTGATTTAAAAGGACAGAGGGGCAGTACCTGAAGAGAGAAAATCATTAATATTACCTAACTTGGGGGCCAGGAAAATAATTCTGGTGATCAATAGTTTGGTGAGAATAGGGTTGAGGATGTGTGAGGTGAGTCTCATGGACAAGATGTGCTTGTAGGAGGCATGTGGGGAGATGGAGAGAAACTATAGAGAAAGTTAAATGTTGAGGGCTAGGGTGGGAGGAGATGGGGAATGTTTGGCCCAGTGGACTAAACAAAGGGAGGGAAGCAGTAAAGGCAGTTGAACAGGTAAATGTCAACCTTAATGACAATGCAGTCCATGAGCTCCTCATAGTTGTCATCAGATGCAGAGATGTACGGGAAAGGTTTTAGAAGATTGTGGTGGAGAACAGGAACTGGGAGAGGGTAGAGGATGTGAGAGCTGCCATTTTTGTTTTCCAGATGACCCTGGAATAGTGTGTAGTTTTGATGAGGCACAGCAGAACTCCATTGTACTTTATGTAGTCCAGGCAGATTTGGTTATGAACGGTGAAACCAATTGTCCACAACCAAGTTTGTGTCTGTTGGACTTAAGGGAGCAAAGAGAGCCTGTACTGGGGTAACAAAAGGTCCATAAATGCTGAAGACCTGATGCTAATTTTGCTAGAATGTGTGTGCTAAAAAAATTCAAATTCTATAGGTTGCCTCATTTCCATAATCAGTTACAGGTCTAAGTGCAGGATTAAGGAACATACTAGTAGTGGAAAGAGATGCTTAAAGGGATGGGGGTAAAAGTCCTGAAAGCTTGCAGAGGGGGTCAAAAAATTCTTCACCCATTAGCAACCTTTTACAGTTGAGGAGGATAGGGATTAAAATGTGACAGGAAAAGATGAAGGGAAAGAAAACCCAATGTGCAGGTAATTTAAAAAGCCACCCAGCACCTAACCCACCAGCTGCTTCATGAAAAGAGTTTTGAGGGTTGTCTCATTCTGTGACACTCTTTAGCATCATCCCCATTGATCAGGATTTCAGCTTGGATGGAAGTGGAGGCTTGCTTGAGGCCATGACCCATAGGTACAGTCACTGTCAGGGCTATGGTCCACATTGCCAAGACCTGGCAGCATGTGGAATCACTCTAAGTGTGCCCCTTTGATGTCACAGAGCTTGTGAAGATTGGTCATCTCAGTCATTGCTGGATAAGTGCGATAATATCTGCAAATATTGGTGACATCTTGGCACAGGTGGTCAATTTGGCTTTACTGGAGTGCCAATCATCCTGGCCTATGCTCTTTCATGTCTTGCCATGTGTAACGACCTGGGTGCTTCTGCAGAATCATCCAGCAAAATGGTTAATCAAGCCTTCATACCCCTGCCATGAGGCCCATGATTTCAGCCCACCTTGAGAGTTGGAGTCTTTGACTTTTAATAATTATCTGCCAAACGAATGCATGTTCATCTTTGTCTGCAATGTGGATACATACCTAATCACAGAGCACCTGCCTGACTGACATCCATCCTCATGTTTCCAAATTTGTCTAATAGAGGAAGCCCATTGCTACCAGTAATGGTGTTGGGGCCAAAATGCTTATACCGGTTGAGAGAAAAAGGTCACAAGAGTCATCAAGAACATAAAACCTACGGAAAAATGGCTTCAAAATTGTTAAAATGAAACTTATTTCCATTTACAATTCAGCAGCCCCAACTGTCCACCTCATATAACCACGATTTGGAATTAAACAGTGTACCAGCATAAAGACTGGGAAAAGATGTAGTGTTATGACACAAGTGCAATGCTTTTTTGCATATTACAATGAAATGCCCACTTGATTCAAATGGAACCCTGCTCTGTGGATGACCAGAAATATGTCATGCACAAAAAGGTTGGAGCCCTGGCTTAATGGATCTCCACCATTTTTTATGGTCTGTAATATGGTGGTCTCCTAGTTAATGGGAAACTTTGACACAAAAATTGGTCCCACCAGTTCCATTGTTCGAGAACACAGGCATGTTGCTACCAAGTATACAGGGTCAATTCTCCTGATTCTTCAAGGATTACAAGATGTGAAAATCTCAATCCAGTAGAAACTGAAATGAAGAACATTACACACAATAAAATTGATCTTTCATAAAAGTGACAAGTATGGACAATTTTCAGTCACATGGTAAAATTCTGAAATGGATTCTCAATGGCAAGATATTTTAATTTAGATTTATCCATGTTAAAGGCAAACTTTCTGGGTTAAAATCCAATTTAATGTCACTGGGGAAGCAGATTAATATTTATCATTTGTACATATAACAGGTACACATATTTGGAATGTGTTTGGCAGATTTAACAGATGGAATGGACAGAGCCCTCATCTGATGACAAGTCTTTTTCTTTTATTAGCATTCTTAATGAGAGATTTTTTTCAAAGCTATTTCAGGCTCAATCCAATCAACCCACAATTTTAAAGTTAAAAATCAAAAATGTAGATGTGGAGCCCCATTTTGACCTGCATTCATTTATCTCAGCAATGGTGAACTAGCAACTGTGGAAAGTGTCCACACCAACACCACACCCCAACACCTCCCCCAAATGCTGTGACAAACCGCAGTGAGAGTAAGTGTGCCTGTTAACAGATTCAAAATATATGCCTTAAAATGGGGCAGGGGACAAGAAAATAATAGATATTATACAGATGCCTGATCTGCAGGGGGGACAATAGACCTCTTTGCATTTTTGTTGTGAGACAGAATGATTCCTAGATTTTAGACCAGTCTTTACATTCACTCTAGAATGTTCCACATGGCTGGAAGTGTCAGTGATAATTCAGACAGATGCATTTTTAATTGCCCATGAATTATCAGTCTACTGGGCAGTGAAACTATCATTCACCCTCACATACAAATAAAGAGATAAATTATCGGAGATGCAATATCATTCCGTCAGGAGCAGGAAGGGGCCAATGATTAATAAGTGCCGCAGGTCTCCTGCGCAAATGAATAGCTTCAAAGCCAATGAATTTAGGCTAGGGTTTGTGTGGGTTGTCTGGCTGTCTAGTGTTCAATAGAATGTTAAATGCGGCACCTAGTAAAATGTTATTTTCTACAGGTGGCTCTTTGCTTTTCGATATATAATGCCTATATTATTTCTCAGTAATTAACTACAGATTGCCACTTCAGAAACTTGCAGTGATCACATTGAAATCATTAATGCTTTGTGTGGCTAAACTCATACATTAGCTACATGAAGTGCACTCTTTGAATGCCATGGAGAAGCAGCAATCACCACCCAAACAAATGGACCTAAAATGTAATACAACTGTACAGTGCGTTATTAAAAACAAACAGACATGTGAGTGATTTCAAGGCTGTGGTTATAAACCACTTGAACTGTGCTCTTATGGTTTGTTGTCATGCAAACCCCACATTGATTGCTGTCTTGAAATCGCTCCTGGGTATTAATTATTCTCAATATAAAAATGCAATGAATCGTGATGAAAAACATCATTAAAAATGTATTTGTGCTTTATGTCACTAAGCACTTCACAAGTAGCATCAATGCATCAAAAACATGGTACAAGCAACCCTCAAAATAACTTCCTCCTTCCCAAAAAGGTATAGATTTGTAGAAATTAAATAAAAGGATGCAAGGCTGCAGTCTGAAAATGATTATATTACAGCTTTTAAAATCACTTTGAAATATCCCCAATTTCCATCTGTGTCATTGAATCTGCTTCTTGAAACTTCTTCTTAATTTCATTATCCAAATAGTCAGTTACTAACTTGAATAAGTGTATAAATTGTTTATCCAAACTTGCATATCAAATTTGGAGTGTTCTATTATTAACAAATAATGCGTGGTTACCGACTCCCCCATGTTATATGTCTTTCCCCAGCTAAAAGGGGAGACAAACACACTGTCATCAAGTCTTTGGAAAGTGGATGAAAATGAAACTCCAAGTTTTTCCCCTGCTTCTGAAGATGTACATTATCTTTGCATGCCCTAGATAGCCTGCTTAAAATCAAAAAGTCACTTTGCACCAATGTAAAGCCAAAAAATTGGCATTTTATAAAAATCGTTGCTTCATTATAGTGAAATCTGACACTGACATGCAGCATAACTGATAGACGTTCTATGCCAGAAAATCATTGTTTTGAGTGCATTGATTCTGCCTGTGAAGAGCCTTGAGTCACTTTTTCAATGTTATTAGGCGCTATATAAATACAAGTTCTTGATTTTTTTTTGCAATGCATTAAAATGAGAAAGAAATACCAAAATTATGCACTGTAGAGTATCACAAAGCTTGGCAACAACAAGCAGCACTACAGGGAGAGCTTAAAGACGGGCTGGCATACTGCTCCTTGCAACAATTTACCTTGGCACAGTCAAACCCGAAAATCAGATGGACTTTTGGATCAAAATGTCGAACTGGAAATATTAATCTGGAGCAAGATATCAGCGACCCAGATTTCACATTGCTCTTAACTGGACGACTATGTGATGAACATATCTAGACTAGAGATAGTTTGTTATTTGGAAATAGATTGTTGTTGGATTTTTGAGAAGTAGATTGTAACGCATAACTGGAACAGCAGGACATGTTGAATTTCAGCTGGAAATTGCTGAGAATTGGTAAGGTCCCAGTGGGCAGAATGGATGCTACTCACATTGGGAGCTCAAACCTGTGCCGCACAGGTTCTTGTACAGGATCTCACACCTCAAGGCTTTAGTGCTGTTGATCATCTAAATTGGCATTGATGTGTACCCACGACCCATTTTACATCAGGCAATATAAATGCAGCCTTAATGTGTCAGTTATTCTTGCAGCCGGAGAGCGGAATACCAAAAGTATTCATTTCAACATTACCATTAAACAGAAATATTATGTCAAAATTGTACTATCCGGATCCATATAATAAACAAAATATCTCAAAAATGACAAGCTCCGTGTGTTCTTTCAATCAGGGAGGATCAAATTAAAATCATTAACACCACCCAGTTGGTATTTTTCAAAGTGTGCAAATAACCCTTCTTTGCATCTACACTAAACATAGAATAAAATGACTCTTTTAGAATGCAAGCTACTAACTCAGCGCAAAACTGGACCGGAGGCAGCAGTGGTTCAAGACCTCGAGCTACAGGCAAGGGATTAATGCCGTCCGATTAATGTGTTGTGCACTGAGATTTATCTCTGTAAATCCCCAACAAAGCAAATTAACCACAGATAGATAACAATTCATTTCAGAGTAATTGAATTTAGACTTACCAGATAAGAAGTTAGGGAAGGTGTGGAAAACTAAGTTGTTCTGGGGAAGAATCCACTTCGTCCTAGAATTTAAAGAAAAACATGAGGCATGTGCTTAATGTTAAAGCAACAAAGATATTCTATTTCCAGATAGAAACCGTCGATCGAATAACTGCAGCCTCTGCAACGAAGGGGCTCCGATAATTGAACTTCTCGCAATATCAATTCATAGAGCGGACAGTATCAGTTCAGCTCACGGCTCTTAAAGTGTATGCAAATCCACTTAAACCGCGTTCACTCTCACTGAAAGTAGTGAAGGTGAATAAGTATTGTGTTACACAAACGCATTAACACAGCAAAAAATAATTGGCACTCAAGGTCACTTCGATTAAATTAACGTGATTGAGCACATCCTAAATACTGTACGCGCCCCGCCAGAAGATCACCACACATAAAATTATCATTTCTGCGCCGTTTGTTAAGTGCAGGTTGTTAATGTATAGGAAAATAAAACTGTTTTCTACAGGAATCCTGGTCAAGGACATTTCAATCCAAGCACTGCACTTTACCTTGTAAAAGATCAAACACAGTCTTGCCCGTGCCTTGGATGTCTTTTATAAAGCATGTCCCAATGTAAGGACGACGTGAAATGGACACAGTTCAGAAGCACAATGCAACAATGTAACAATTCACAGCTGGGCTGGTTGAAACACGGCGAGCGCGCCCATTCCATTCGCAGGGGTGGCCAAGTACACGTTCACACACACACACACACACACACACACAAGCGGCGACAAGCGGCTTCACTTTACGAACACAAATTGGGTTTCCGCTTTGCCTGCATGAACAGTGAGTGATGCATCTGCGTGTGTGCCATCTGGCACCTTGGGTGCCTATTTGCTGAGGTGAGTGAGCGATTTGACTTTCAGTTTCTCCCCCACCCCGGCCCCCGTTCCTTGCGCGGTATTGGTGTGCTCCTGCGAACTGAGTCTTCCAGCAGGATGTCCACGCTGTATCAATGAATGGAGGAGATGCTCTTGAAGCCTGCGGCTGGATCCTGCTGATTTACACGAATTGCGGCATAGACCAATTGTCTTACACGACATTTCCAGTTGAAACTGACGGTGGAAATTTCATTGGCCAATACCAAAATGGCTTGAACCACAGAAGGGATTTTAAATATCGTAAAATCTAGTATCCAAATACTGTCCACCTAAACTTTGACACACTAACGGAATGGCAATTAATTGGTACTTTTTAAAGAGGTGTCATGATAACAATTGTGAACTTATCTGATCTAGGCCTTATAATGATGTCTTCAGACTGAGAAATGGATTGCTGAGACATGTATTGACAGGGACCTTATGGGCAATAAAGGTCAATCAATATTCCACCTCCCCAGCCTCAGTTTATATGTCAATTCATTACCTGGTAGGATGCTGAATACACCTCAACTCATTCTCAGGACCTGGGTGTTGCTGGGAAGACCAGGCATTTACTGGTCATCCTGGTAGCCCTTGAGAAGGTGGAATTGGGGTTTTCTTCTTGAACGGCTGCAGGAGTGAAACTTCATAAATCTGTTAGGTAAAGCAGTTCTGGGACTCTGGCCCCGAACAAGGAAGGAATAGTGTGTGATTTTTTTTGGGTGGGGTGATGTGGGAGTAGTGTGGTGAGGGTCAACTTAGAAGTAATGGTGTTCTCATGTCCTTCCAGATGGTGGAGGTTAAAGATTTGGAAGGAACTGCTAACAAAACCTTGATGAATTGCTGCTGCAGTGCATCTTGTAGATGGTGCACAGGATGCCAATGGGAAAGAGGCTGAATGTTTCAGTCAGTGGATAGGGTGCTGACCAAGTGGGCTGCTTTGTCCTGGATGGCACTGAACTCCTTGAGTTGTTGGAGTTGTACCCATCCAAGCAAGTATTTTGTCACATGTCTGACTTGTGCTTTGTAGGTGGTAGGGAGACTTTAAGAAAGTTAGCAGGAGAGACACTTGTCATGGAATACCCAGGGTTTGACCTTCTCTACCATTTTTATATTGCTGGTCTAATTCAGTTTCTGATCAATAGTTACTAACAGGATGTTTGGTGTGTGGGGGGGGGTGGGGGGGGGTGGTGGGGAGGGGAGGTGCAGGTAAGGGGTTCAGCGATAGTAACGTAGTGCCACTGAAAGTCAAGGGAAGGTGCTTATGCTTTCTCTTGGAGATGGTGAGTGTCTGAAACTTGTGCAGTGTGAATAATACTACAACTGGGTTTGAACAGGAGATGACAAAGGACAGAGAAAGAAAGTGTGAAAGAGTAGAATAAAAGAAAGCACCAGGGAAAAAAAAAGTATTAAAATGAATGAAACAGGATTTACACTCTTCATATCCATTCAATGCTCGGACCTGTAAAAGTACTGGTGTCAACATTAGGCAATGACATGATTAAAATTAAGAGAGGATGGGAGAGAGAGAGAGAGGATCAAGATTGCCAATGTTGCCCCTCCAATTCAAATGGCCTGCCAATATTCAACTGCTGGTATCATGTGCAAAATGGTTGTGCTCTCTGCTTAGTGAAACATTCCCAATTCCACCTTGACTTTGCAAGTGAGATTTCCAAAAAGGTCAATAAAAGTTTTGCATTGTGGATTTGAAGCAAACAGATTGCAATTGATTACCCTCAATGTCATTTGAATTAACTGCTAAGCAGAAACTATTACCTCAACAGATATTGTTCACATAATATAAAAGCAAAATGCTGCAGATGCTGGAAATCTGAAATAAAAACAGAAAATGCTAGAAAAACTCAGCAGGCCTGGCAGCATCTGTGAGGAGGGATACAGAGTTAATGTTTCTGTATAACTCTTCAGGGATATCTTCTTCAAAATATTTTGCGCAAGCTGAAGCTGCTGACATCTTAATGTAAAATTAATTTTGCTGAAATATTTTTGTGGAAAATGCAATTAAAGCAATACCTCGCAGAGGATGACTTATGATTAGCTTACTCCTCTATTATCATTTTTAATAGTGCCCTAATCTTTTGTGTTCAATATAGTGGGTTAGGGCAGGAAGGAAAAATAAGGCCCAGGGTTCCACACTAATTATTATCAAATGACCTCTGCTTAAAATATCATATGTAAATCTCTGGGGAAGGACAGGATTATACTTGGCACCAGTGTTCCTATCATTGATGTTCACGGTCAAGGATAACACATTAATAATCTCCACTTGGTGGAGGGAGGGGTGTGGGGGTGTGGAGAGGGGATGGATGGTGTGGTGGGAATGTACAAGACAATGAATGGTGTCTGGAATCATACCTCAGAAAGAGTCAAAGCTGTCAGGCATTGAGAGAGAGAGAGAGAGGAGAAACAAAGTAGTATTGTGGTTCTTACTTATGAAAAAAGCTAGGAAGATATGTCCACATTCTGAAACACTACACCATCACCACTTTTTAAGTAAAATTCCTCACTGAAAAATAGGAGAATGACTGTTTTATTTTCTAGTTAAGAACTAATTAATGACATCATACACTCAAACTGCAGATTTTAAAGATGCACTCTCCCATAATTTTGATAGCAAGTCATAAATTAGAGATAAAAAGCTCTTCCATTTGTGGAGTTCCAACCTAAACTACGAACTGTAGATTTATTCTTTGCTGAATTAAAATGTTGTGCAACAATGTCATCCTGAAATATTAGAATCCATTAGATTTATTCCCTACATGTGAAATGTACACCTTGCTCCAGCCCATAGTAAGAATTAGTTTGAGTGCTGCAGTTATTGCAAAATATTTAACTTGTTAATTACTTTCATATTTAAAAGAATAATATAGCATTAGGGCTGCCATCAGGGCCACTTTTAACACTTAAAAAATGTTACAGTTAATTCTCCTTCGAGTCACACACCAGCTTGACTTGGATCTATATTGCAGTTCTTTCATTGCTGCTTGGGCAAAGTCTTGAAACTCCCTCCCTAATGGCACTGAGGGTGTAACCACACCACTTGGACTGCAGCAGTTCAAGAAGGTGGCTCACTACCACCTTTTCAAGGGCAAATGAGGGATAAGCAATAAATGCTGGCCTTGCCAGTGATGCTCACATGCCATTAACAATTTTTTAAAATGCCTTTTTGGGCAAGATGAGAATAATTTTGGTGGCTATGCTTTTTTTTTGCAAAAATATACTTAATTGATAAAATATCTGAAAGAACATTACAGAACATTTCAAAATGGCCATCACAAAAAGTGCAATAATATTCATGTTTTCTACATAGATTATGCCACACCTTGAGGTGCTTTAATACAATCAAGAAACATTACACACATTTCAAAATGGTTAGAACAGGCAGTCAGACAGCGCAATGGTATTTAAGTTGTCTACACAGATCATGTTGCACTCTGAGGTACTTCCTTTTAATGTTCCAGGTAGCCAGTTTTATGTACAAGCTGTCCAGCTTGGGGGAATGCAAGGAAAGTAAGTGTAATCTGTTTGAAGTCAAGGTGACTGCAAGATGAAACAAAAACAAAAATACCTGGAAAAACTCAGCAGGTCAGACAACATCTGTGGAGAGGAACACAGTTAACGTTTCGAGTCTGTATGACTCTTCAACAGAACTAAGCAAGATAATATGTCCAGTGATAAAAGTTCAGGAACTAGTCCAACCCGTTATGGCAGACTTAGCAATCTGATGCTTGAGCCAGACATGTTCACAGATCTGCAGAACACTGTAGGTGACTGACTAGCCATCCTGGTTCACTAATGAAACCTGGAGATTAATGCCTGTTATTAGAATTTTCCCACTTAGTAGAAAGGCCTCCAAGCCAATCCGGCAAGTATGATCCCAAATGAACAAGCATTGAAAAGCTGACCAATACTGAGTATTGTTAAGCAACACAGTTTTAGCTGGTTTCCTTGTGCAAACTGGGGATCTCTAAATCCTGGTTTGCTTTGTTACCTAGCATTTAAGCTCAAGCAAAATACTGGTGATGCTGGAAATCTGAAATAGAAAGAGAAAATGCTGGAAATACTTAGCCGGTCTGGCAACATCTGTTGAGGGGGAAAGAGAGTTAACTCCTCTAAGCTTTGAAGCAGAAACGTGTGAAAGAATCCTCATCTCACTGTTAATTTCATTTGATCAGCCAGTACTTGCTAACAAGGCATTTCGCCCAACCTCATGACGCCTTTAATTTTTGGACATGGCGGCCCCTGGCCAAACAAGGGTCACTATTTTGAGTGCATGTTTCCCACAAATGCAGCTAAATGTTGACCAGCACCTTCTCTGTCCGAGGGTGGTGAATAACAACATTACAAAAACAAACTATATGAATATTGACCCAACGGTTTTGAATGGCTGCATTGCAGCGATGCATGAAGCAACATGTCTGATAGCAGGAAGTGTGTCTTATCCGAGAGGTTTCCTTCAATCGCATGCTGTGCATAGACTATGACTCTGAGTTAGAAGGAGCCACCGCACTCCAAAATTGAGCTTGGATACTGTGGCGGTCCCACTCCTCCAACCCCTTCTCATTGAGAATGAATCCTCTTATTTCTCGAAAGGAAATCCTGGACTTGAGGGAAGGTTAAACAGTGCATCGAAATCCCCGGCCTTCCCACTGGCCCTAATCAGAGAATGCCCCCCACCATGTGAACCTTCCACCCAAGAGTGCATCCCCTCAGCTGAGAGCTGATCCTGCCCTCCAAACACCCAAGCACTGAGCAAACCTGAGTCTTGTAAAGTGAACAATCTTGTTCTTCTACCTCTTCTTTGACTTCATCCTTCTCCTTACCCCATCTCTCCTGTTCAGTCCCCCCCTTCCTCAGTCCCCTTCCCTCCCCATTACTCACCCCTATTACTTCTCCAACGCAACCCCCATCCTTCCTTAACCTCTCCACCCTCACATACTTTACTCTCTCTCACCTTCCTGATTCACCATTTCCTCTTTATCCCCCTAGGTTACCCATTTCTATCAATCCTCTCCACCCTTACTCTTCTTCCACTTCACCTTTCTCCCTCTCCCCACACACCTCTCCTTGTCTCTCCATCAATCAGTTCTTTCTCCATACATGTCTTCTCTCCCCTTAATGTCCCAGTGTCTCTCCTCTCTCCATTTAACTTCCCAACCTGATGCTCCTCCTCTCCGCTCCTCCTTTCCTCCTCAACCATTCTCCTCTTTCCCCATCCTCCCCTCATTCACCTCCCTCTCTTCCTCGTCTCCTCTTCCTTCTGACCACCCCCTCCACCTCCTCCATTGTCCTCCTCTTCCTTCTATTCTCCCTCCCCCTTTTTCTCCCTCTCTCATTTTACCCCCATTTGGTTCCTCTCCTGACCATGTCTGGTTCCAGTGACTGTCCCATTTTCTAACCCTGCTTGACCTGAATAATAGGGTTTTGACTCCCCTTGTGCAACACTGTGGGGAAATTAGATAATTCACAATAGCTACAAAAAACTTGTTCCTCACTCTGCCGCCTATGAGCGCATTCAGGCACAAATATCTTGGTTTGCTTAAATCGCATGGCTTGCTAGTTTGCTAAACACAATATTTGCATGAAATACAATGGAAGTAGTAATATCCCAAGATAAATGATGATGTATGTTCCTCTGCTATCGACTTTATTAGTTACCCTCTTCTATTATCAGCAATGATTGATGTCCTAGCCTAATATATTTAATACAATTCACCCTTAATCAGTCAAACCATACTACCCTCTTAAAAAAAGGAATATTGCAGACCATTCAGCGCAGCTCAATGTCCCCAGCCATCTACTGCTCATCAGCACATGAAGGTAAAAACAATGTTTTCTATGATTTTGTATCCATTTAATTTCCCCTTCCGCCAGAGCTGCTCGGTATATTTCTCAATTGGTTAAGGAGATAGACAGTTGCTTAAGCTTTTCACTTAGTTCCCAGGTGCCTGCTTCATGCACTGCTGCATTATCAACTTGCCAGGCAAAAAAATATAAAAACCTAAAATGTGCAAGAGCAAGTCCAACTAACGCAATTGTGTTTTCTGTACTGTTCACTACCACCATTAATTAAACAGGGTAGAAACTGCCTTTTTCAGGGCTTATTTTATTTTACCTGATGTGGTATTCAGAATTTAATGTTATTAGAACGTTACATTAAGAGTTCTTCTGCTTTCTGACACCCTATTAAATCAAAGATACATGCCATCAGTGTACCAACATCTTTCAAAGGATAAATTATTCATTGGCATGAATATTTACTTCCCAGTACTTACACTTTTTAAATACAAAATGAGCCTTGCAATCACAATTCACCAGAGCTATTGTATGTTCACTGCTCCTAACTCGTGAATCACTCAACCTTTAAACAATTCATGTACTATGTTCACTGTACTTTCTATTTCCATTTTTACCTTATATCAGCACAGTGCAGAATAAATAAAGAGTGGAAATCAAAACATGTTTAAAACATTGTACACCACCAGGTGCCACAGAACCAATAATGCAATCTGGAGGTGACTTGTTTCATTTATCTACGTAAACAAGCTTGAATTTTCCATGGAAATAGAAATGGAAAATCTTGGCAACGTGGAGCAGGTCAGTCAGCATCTGAAAAGGAAAAGTTCCGTCAATGTTTTGGATGGAATTCTTCATTACAATTCAGCACTTCTCAGGAGAGATGAGGAGAGTAAACAATTGAAAGTAAAATAACAAACTGGATGATTATGTTTTGAATCTATAGGAGGAGAGAATAGTTGCAGAGAGAGATATAAAGAGAGAATGGGAACGATCAGTCCATAAGTATGATCAAAAGGGTTGGAGTACAGTATCAAGAACACAGAATTGTCATAAGAAGGAAGGCCATTCAGCCCATTGTGTCTGCACCAGCTCTCCATAGAAGCAATTTACCTAGTACCACTTTCCCACCCTCTCCCTGTAATGCTGCACATTCTTCCTTTTCGAATAACAATCCAATTCCCTCTTGAATGCCTTGATTGTACTTACCTTCATCACACTTTCAGGCAATGCATTCCAGATCATAATCACTTGCTGTGTGAAAAGGTTTTCCCTCATGTAACCTTTGCTGCTTAGCTTAAATCTGTGCCCTCTTGTTCTCAATCCTTCCACTAATGGGAACAATTTTTCCCATCTACTCTGTCCAGACCCCTCATGACTTTGAATATCTCTATCAAATCTCCTCTTAACCTTCTCTTCTCCAAGGAAAACAGTCTCACCTTCTCTAATCTATGTACATAACTGAAGTTCCTCATTCCTGGGACCATTCTCTTGAATCTTCTCTGTACTACCTCTAATGCCTTCATGTCTTTCCTAAAGTGCAGTGCTGGACACAGTACTCGAATTGAGTCCAAACCAGTGTGTTATACAAGTTTAACATAACTTCCTTGCTTTTATGCTCAATACCCCTATTTAAGCCTAGGATGCTGTAGGCTTTACTTACTGCACTCTCAACCTGCCGTGCCACCTTCAATGATTTATCCACATATGCACCCAGGTCCCTCTGATCCTGAACCCCATTTGGAGTTGTATCCTTTATTTTACATTATCTCTTTGTGTTCTTCATCCCAAAATGAATCATTTCATGCTTCTCTGCATTAAATTTCATCTGACACTTGTCTGCCCATTCCACCAACCTGTCCACTTCCAAGTTTCGTATCATCCACAAATTTTGAAATTGTGCCCTGTACACCAGGGTCTAGGTCATTAGTATATATCAGGAAGATCAAGGGTCCTAACACTGACCCCTGGGGAACTCCACTACAAAACTTCCTTTGAAAAACATCCATTAACCACTACTCTCTGTTTCCTGTCACTCAACCAATTTCATATCCACATTCCTACTATCCTTTTTATTCCTGGAGCTATAACTCTGCTCACAAGTCTAACGTGCAGCACTTCACCAAATATTTTTTGGAAGTCAACGTACACCACATCAGCAGCATTATACCCTCATCACCTTCTTTGTTACCTCATCAAAAAACTCCAATGAGTTAACTAAACATGATTTACCTTTAACAAATCTGTGCTGGCTTTCCTTAATTAACCTGCAATTGCCCAAGTCACAGATAATTTTGTGCTGAATTATAATTTCTATAAAGATGTTTTCTAGAAGATTTGAGTGCAAGTGATTTAGCAATGAATGTGTTCATAAACCCAAATCAATATGAAGGCTTCAACAGGTTAGCTTTTTTTTTACAGAAAAAGTGACCCTGTTACAAATGGGTCACTTTTTAAGCCACAAAAAAACAGAGAGATGAACAGAGTCTTTACAATGCATCATGGATAGATAGCACTGGTGGTGCAAAATGTCAGATTTAGCAGCTAAGAACCAAATATACTTTAATATTAATGCCTTCCTGGAAGTTTTGTGGCTCATTTGGTAATGCCCCCACCACTGAGACAAAAGCTCTGGGTTCAAGTCCCACTCTGGGAGTGGTTGGCCATGGAAGGTGTGCTCAGGTGGAGAATCAGCCTGCTAATCTTTCCCACTATTCCCAAAGGGAGAAAAAGGGTGTGAGAAGATGTCAGACAAACAAAGGCTTTCATAATGGCAAGTTATTTTTGCAGTCAAAAAAATGAAAAATATTCAGCTACTTGCACACAGACCATTATATCCAAATAGACTCAACAGATCCAGAAAAGGTCTTTTTGAATAAGTTTGCTCTACTTTAAAATACTTCAGCTTTATTTTTTCACCTAAGTTAAAGGATTTAAAATACAAAAGGCACCAAAACGGAAAGATAAAAGTGGGCCATTTCAATTAGTTCTGTCCTCATCCCAGTAGTCTGATCATCCAGTTCTCATTCATTAAGCCATTTGGTTTCTTCCTGACTATTTTCTTTGTAATCTTTTTCATATTCTGTTCTTTCATCCCTATAAGGTTTTTTTTGATCCTCTCAGTTTCCCTCCCTATGCTAGTTGCTTCCCTTCGCTGTTATTTGCCTTCCATTTCTTCACAGTTTTGCTCCTTTGTGTGTTTGTATCTTTTATTCCTTATTCTTCCTTGAATTATGGCTGTGCAAACATTCTGCATACAAGATGTTGGCCACCTGCCTAACATTTTGCTTTTGGCACTGCTAAGTCACACAAATGAAAACTGAAAGAAGCTAGGAGTGCAAGAATAACACTCACAGGGTGTCATGCCTCTGCTGTCTTCATCACGTTATACATGTGGACAAAAGGCAGTTATAATTTCATTTTGCCTGCCCATCTTTTATTTAATTCTGGGAGTCTCTAAATAGTATTTTTGAAATATGGTATCATTTCTAAAATAAAATAAGACACCTAGTTTATGGGTCACTATTTGTGCTTTTCCTGACCAAACATATTAAATCATTACAGTTTAAAATCCAACATTAAGAAGTCAGTTTTCCATCATAAATTACAGATGTGTGTACATGATAGCACCTAGAGCAGTGAAATAAGTTACAGCAGACAGCGGTATTTGCAAACACTACAACAGTTCTCCTTTACTGTACTAAATTAAACATCAGACTCTGAAAAAAAAATTGTAAACTGTAATGCCTTCAGCACCAAAGGCAATAATCTCCTTCATAAAACAAAAACATTCAAAGACAGTTCCTTGGCTGTAAGCTCTTTCATCTTGTCTGTAGCATTCAACGACATATCTCAACATTCCTTTAGACTGAACCCTTTCTCGCTCAAAATCACACCTTATGGTGAAAACATATAGATAGATTATTATAAATTTAATAAAGACTAAGAAGCTCAGCAAAATCTGCTCACAAAATCACTTTGCTCATGTCATTCAACTTGAATGAATTTATGCACAGCTTAATGTAAAAATGAGGCTAAACTTCAATTAATAATTCTGTCCTGAAAAAATGCTAATGTATTGCCAGTTATATTAATGATTGTTTAAGTAGCCATTAAAAGCTAATTTAACTCAGTTTCCTCACTATTTATTCTCCCTGTTCACAAAAATTATTTGATGAGTTCCCAGTTTCAAACCCTGAACCACATCTTCAAGCTTCAAAGATGTTGAAGCAGTTTCAATACCCATTAGATAAAAACAAAAAACTGCGGATGCTGGAAATCCAAAACAAAAACAGAATTACCTGGAAAAACTCAGCAGGTCTGGCAGCATTGGCGGAGAAGAAAAGAGTTGACGTTTTGAGTCCTCATGACCCTTCAACAGAACTGATTCTGTTGAAGGGTCATGAGGATTCGAAACGTCAACTCTTTTCTTCTCCGCCGATGCTGCCAGACCTGCTGAGTTTTTCCAGGTAATTCTGTTTTTCTTTTCAATACCCATTACCCTGTCTCAATATGCAATACCCTGTCTCAATACCCTATCCCAATACTCAATAACCTGTCTCATTACCCTGTCTTAATACTCAATACCCTGTCTCAATACCCAACACCTTATCTCAATACCCAAATCCTTGTCTCAATACTCAATACCATGCCTCAATATCCAACACCCTGTCTCAATATCCAAAAGCCTGTCTCAAATCCCAACACCCTGTCTCAATACCCAATACCCTGCCTTAACACTCAATACCCTGTCTCACTACATAACACCCTGTCTCAATACCCAATGCTCTGTCTATTTAGTTTAATTTATTTCAACAACAGCCGAAAATCTGTGGTTCTCTCCTTTGTTTAAACCCTCCTACAAACATATTCAGCACAAGAAATGTGTAGAAAATCTGGAAAATGGAAATTAAATAAAGCTTTTTGCATAATTTTAAAAGTGTAAAGAAAAACCAAGAGTACCAAGTTAGGGACTATCCATAAATTCTATTTTTTAAAACAGTGATTGAACAAAAGTACAGATAATAGTGCTTTCCTCAGTTGCACTTTAAAACAGAGGACTGCAATTCACCCATACATTATCAAGCAAAAAAATTGTACACCTTATGCAGCAGGATAAGTAACTTTGTGAAAAAGGCAAAAGTTCTGCAAGAATCCTTAAAAGAAACAATTCCAATTTGAGAGAGACAGAATATTAATTTTTTTCTTCACTATAATTAGGCTATCCACTAAAGAATTCACATTGTTGCCTCAATGAAGATTTAATTCCAATGACTGAATGTACAACCTTTCAAGTTAATACAAATCAATACAAGCCAATCCAATTAGACACTGCAAGAAAGATCTACAGTAGATACCTTGAAAATATAACAGGGTGCTGGAACATCGATCTGCGGCTTTTACCCATCACTAACACATTTAGTAAATATACTAACTTCTATTACTGATAAAAACATCCATGATCTATTTAGGGAAAGAATATTATCCATGCGCAATTTAAAAATTTCCACCTTTCCCCATGAAGTTATTGGATTTTCCAAAAGTGAGCAAGGTATTTTTTAAATTGAGAAGCAAATTCAAGACCCATATGACAAGACACCACTCAGACCTTTATACCAAGTAGTTGAGCAAAATATGCACATTACAAAGTATTTCCTCATATTTTATTACAAATAGCCTACAAAGCAATCAGACTGCCTTACTGAATACTTATTGCACATGCCTTTACTGCCACAGAGTAAATTCTATTTGCACCATAACAATGGAGCTGGGCTTCACCGCAAAGATTGTTCTGATTAAACTCAGTTACTACATGCAAGTTCATGCAATCAAAGAAATGATGGGTTGCAACGTGGGCTTTTGACTGCATTGGACATTTGAATGTCACTATGTGCTCTGAACTTTATGGAGTTCAACGGCATTTCCCTATTTGCACTGTATCATAGAATGAAGCCGACCAGATTTGTTGGAGAGCACCCCAACCACTCTACGAACCCTTTGAGTGCCTTCAATGAATCCATATCATAAATCCTTGGGATTAAGTATATGAAGTGAAGAGGCAAAAGGAGCTCAGCAGCTGACCTGTTCGCCAACCTGAAAATAAGGGCCACGTGGAACTTAAAAGGAATATTACATCCTAAAATGCTTTACAACAAATGAAGCTCTTTTTGAGTGTAGTTAATGTTGGAATATAAGAAATGCAGCAGCCAATTTGTTCACAACATTGCAACAGTGATCAGATTTATTTTTGAAATAATGATGTTGATTGAGAGATTGATATTGATTTGGATACCGTGGATAAGTCCCCTGCTCTCCTTTGAAATAGTACTATGGGATCTTTTATGTTCAATTGAGAGGGCAGACAGGGCTGCTCTTTAATATCTGTCAGGGCCTCCAACATTTTAGCACTCGCTCATACTGTACTGAGATGTCAGTTTGTAGCAATTTTAAGTTAAACCATTTCTTACTGTTATGGGGAATCATGTGACAGTACTGACAAATCAGCCCTAAGCGTGGAGAATCTTAGGCACAGAGCTTTTTAGCCTTGATTGTGGAATGAGCTTATAGCCTCATCTAGATTCTGTAAATAAAGTTTACTGTTTCTTACAAGAAACCTGTCCTGCATTCCATGTTTATTACTATTGGCGATGGGGATAAATAGCGCCGACGCAGTACTTCACCTTGCGACTGTGAGTATTTCGAATTTTTAAGGGTAGAAAGAAAAGAAGTCTACACACCAACAAAGCCCCTCTTAGGCAGAATTGACCTGTATGACTTATCCATCGAGAACTGAAGTCAGTACATAGAGCGACTGGGTTTCTACTTTGTGGAGAATGAAATAACCGCGGAGGAGAAACAGAAGGCAAATCTCCTAATTGCCGGTGCGTCCAAAACCTATAACCTAATCCATAGCTTGATGGCTCTGAACGCGCCAAATTCCAGATCCTTTACTGACCGTGTAGACTTTGTGAAAGGACATTTTCAGCCTAAACCGTCAGTGATCATGTAAAGATTCAAGTTTAACACTCAAGTAGTTTGTGAAGTTAGAACAGTTAAAGGAGCACTGTGACTTCAGGAATTCTTTAATTAACATGTTGGGAGATGGTTTGATTTTCGGCATAAACGAGGACACCATTCAGCGCTGTTTGCTTGCAGAGGTTGAGATGGACCTGAAGCGCACCATGGAGATAGCGCTGGCAATGGAGAGTGCTGAGAGGGATTCACCAGCTTTGCAGAGTGTGCAACATGGCACCATTTTGAAGCTAGTGAAGAACCTGCCGCCGGGTGTGGTGCAAAGACCAGGGAGGCTGCCACAAAATGGGACATGGTTCCTACCGCTAGAATAATAAAATCAAATACTGGGAGCAGCTCACCAGTAATCCAGGAGTTAAGGTGTTACCATTGTGGGGGAAATCATGCATCCAAAGCCTGTAGATTTAAAGAGACAGAATGCCACTACTGCCACAAAAAAGGGCATGTTGTTAAACAATAAGATAAAAGCAAAATTCTGCGGATGCTGGAAATCTGAAACAAAAACAAAAATTGCTGGAAAAACTCAGCAGGTCTGACAGCATCTGTGAAAGAAAGACAGAGTTAACGTTTCGAGTCCGTATGACTCTTCTTCAGAAGTAAAGAGAAGTAAAAATGTGGTGAAATATATACTGTTTAAGGGGGGTGGGACAGGTGAAGTTGAATAGAAGGCCAGTGATAGGTGGAGGCAAGGGAGAGATTGTAAAAGCTATCATAAACAAAAGGATGAAGGGGTGTTGATGGTGGTGGTACTGGCTAAAGGAGGTGCTAATGGTGACATTAAGAGTAGAAAGCAGGATGAGCAAGTGGCAGATGGCCCTGGTGAGGGTGGGATGGGGAGAGGGGACAGTGTGGGGAAAAAAGATCGAAATAGGCTAAAAGGTTGGGATAAAACAATGAATGGAAATAAATTTAAAACAATAATAATAAAATAATATTAAAAATAATAAAATATATATATATAAACCTTAAAAAATAACTATGTGAAAAAAGGGGTGAGGACGGAGGAGAGAGTTCATGATCTGAAGTTGTTGAACTCAATGTTAACTCCGGAAGGCTGTAAGGTGTCTTTTGGAATGAGGTATGAGAACCGAAGGACCCTCACAGGAAGCAAGGGTCCCTCAGGTCGGGGTTGGTTACATGGGAAAATCATGGAAAGAAGCTAAACGGATACAGTGCCTCTCTGAACCAACTGAAGAAACATATGGAAGAAAAGAAACCTAACATTGTTCAATATTCCAAGAGGAAGACTAAATATACAGAAAAAGAGACAGAAGAGAGGAAGAATCAGTTGATTGAGGCAAAAGAGGCATTAGAAGGAAAAGTCATGGAACTTTTCAAGATGGAAATGGTAACTCAAACCCTGACTGGGCCAAGTTAAGATTTCACCAGAGAGAAATTTGACCAACTGTGAAATCAAGATGAAGGATGAGGCAAAACCCTGTGGCAAGCACAAAAAGAAAAAAAACAGAAATCAAATCTGAAAAGCCAGGAGGATATGTATCCAGAAGCCTTTCTGTAGCCAAGAAAGGGTACTCGCAAATTGAGAAAGAGGGCTGATCTATTGTATTGGAGTAAAGAAGTTCCATCAATATTTGCATGGTTGACACTTCACCATAGTGACAGATCACAAGCCACTGTTAGGATTCTTTAGTGAAGATAAGGCTCTGCTAGAATTCAAAGATGGGCTTTAATTTTGGTGGGCATATCAGTACACTTATATGCACCATCCAGGCGTGCATATACCAAATGCAGCCAACCTCAGTCATCTCACTTTGCTCGATAGTATTACACATGTTCCAGTACCTCAGAGGTGCTTGTGTTGAATTTCCTGGACTCCTCACCAGTCTGCACGAGACAGGTAAAGAATTGGACAAATTAGGATCCAATTTTAGCAAGAGTCTGTGAACAAGTATTGCAAGGATGATCAAATGCCCATGCCTCTTAAGAATTAAAACCATCCTTTGTATGTAGATCTGAACTGAGTTGTCAAGATGATATCCTGTTATGGGGAGCAAGAATTGTTATCCCTGTGCAAGGAAGAGAACCTTTATTGGAAAAACTTCATAGTGCACATCCTGGTATTTTGAAAATGAAGGTGCTCACACAATGTCATATCTGGTGGCCAGGTATAGACATTGATTTAGAAACACTGCCTCCAATGCCAGCAACAGTAGAAGTTTCCTGTTTCAGCTCCAGTGGCCTGGTCGACCCTGGGTTAAACTATAGACTATGTAGGCGCATTTCTAGGTACCTTGTTTCTTGTGATTATTGACACATGTTCCAAATGGATGGACGTGTTTAAAGTGAGATCACCTACTTTATCTGCAACCATTGAAAATCTGCGCTGAGATTCAGTGTTCATGGTTTAACTGAAGTTATTGTGTCAGATGATGGTACTGCTTTCACTGGCACTGAATTCCAAAGATTCATAGAAACATAGAACTAGGAGCAGGAGTAGGCCATTCAGTCCTTCGAGCCTGCTCTGCCATTCATTATGATGTTGGCTGCTCATCCAACTCAATAGCCTGCTCCCGCTTTCTCCCCGTACCCTTTGATCCCTTTCGCCCCAAGAGCTATATCTAACTCCTTCTTGAAAGCATACAATGTTTTGGTCTCAACTACTTTCTGTGGTAATGAATTCCACAGGCTCACCGCTCTCAGGGTGAAGAAATTTCTCCACATCTCAGTCCTAAATGGTCTACCCCATATCCTCAGACTGTGACCCCTGGTTCTGGACTCCCCACCATCAGGAACATCTTTCCTGCATCTACCCTGTCTAGTCCTGTTAGAATTTTATAGGTTTCAATGAGATCCCCCCTTATTCTTCTGAACTCCAGTGAATATAATCCTAATCAACTCAATCTCTCCTCATATGTCAGTCCAGCCATCCCAGGAATCAGTCAGGTAAACCTTCGCTTCACTCCCTCTATAGCAAGTACATCCTTCCTCCTGAATCCTAGATGGGATTAAACATGTCAGAACAGCACCATAACATCCCTCGTCCAATGCGTTAGCAGAAAGAGCAGTCCAAACCTTTAAAATAGGCATGAAGAAACTAACGGGTGTACATTAGAAACATGAATTTCAAGATTTCTGTTCAGCAATTGTATAATTCCTCATGTAACCACTAAGTTAACACCTTCGGAATTGATAATGAAGTGCCGACTTCATACAAGATTGAATCTAGTATTCCCTAATTTAAAGTGGAAGATGGAGAAGAACCAGAGAAAGTGAATCATCATGTTCGCTGTAAAAGTCAAGAGTTTACTGTGGGAGAGACAGCTTTTGTATGAAATTTAGCAACTGGACCAAGATGGGTCCCTGGTACAATCATCTCTGAAACAGGACCTTTATCTTATTAGGTAGAAGTGGAAAACAGGATTAGTGGGAAACACGTGGATCATCTCTAAAGTCAAGAAACCCTCCAACAACCAGTTAATCCACCTGAAATCGAAGTCGATACTTCGACCCCTGAGGTGTCAGAAGTAAATAATTCTGAACTGCCATTGTTGAAGGATGTCCCTGATGCTGTAGTTCCTGTTCTAGTTGACCCAATGGAAGAACCTTCAGGTGTAGAGTTGTGTCTCTCTATCCGAATCCGAAAACCTCCTCAAAGATTAAATTTATAATGGCATGAGCTGTATATCATTGTATATAATATGGGTTAAGATGTTTTGTAAATAAGAGGGTAAAACAAAATTAAAGGGGAAGGAATGTAGTAGTAATTGTAAGTTAAATGATTTCTTACTGTTATGGGGATCTTCTGATAGTACAGGCAAAATGGCACTAAGCATGGGGAATCTTAGGGGTGGAGCTTTTTAGCCTTGGTCTTGGAACTAGCGTGTAGCCTCATCTGGAGTCTATGAATATAGTTTACTATTTCTTACAAGAAATCCGTCCTGCGCCCCAAATTTATTACAAGCTAGATTTTTGTGCCTAAATCTCATGGAGTAGAGCTTGAACCCACAACCTTCTGACTCGGAGATTAAGGGCATTACCAACTGAGGCCCAGTTATCATTCCACTCAAAGCTAAGCAAGTATATAACTAATTCTGATTATTTTAGAAGGGAGAGAGAGGATTTGATTATGTTTTATGAAGAAACACAAACATATTTTACTTCATATCTATCTCCTCTGAATCCCCCCTTTACTCCTCTTCTCCTAGAAGGACTTTTACAAATTTGAGTCTACAGCAGACATCTTCTAGAATCAATGGTACCAGTCACTCCCTTAAGTGGTCTGAGTGTTTTACTTTCATTAAAGTTGACTCTGTTGATTTGACACTGCCCAAAATCTGCTTGTAAAGAGGGGACACAACAATATTATTCCCTTGTGTGCTTCTTCAATCTCTCGAAGGCCAAGAAAAATATGGGAGCCCAAGCTTGAAAAAAATGGATAAGTTTCTTTATTTTCCAGTAAAGTGAATATATGCAATGGGAGTTATGATTGAGCTAATTTAGTCCAAACAGTGCAGCTTACCTTTGCGTAATGATGCAAAATAAGTATAGCTTCAAGCTTCAACACATTAGCGCGTCACCTTATTTGACCTAAATAGAATATCCTCTCTGTTTCTCCAGTATGTCAAACCTCTTAGTCTCAGTGAAAGCTATCTTAACTTTCTCTTTTAAAATGCAACTGCTTTGTCAGGATCTCATTTCAACATTCTTTGTTCATCACAAAAAGGTCAAAGACCTTCCAATAGAATGGGTGTAAGGTTCAATTGCCAAGCTGGTCTAAGGAATTTATTATTTACAGTCTGTATTGAACCAGCATTAAAGCTTGCTCAATAGTATCTTAACTACCAATCACCCCAACCAATTTAAAAATAAACCATCTGACTAAAATACGTATCAAAAACCCAACATTAAATGTAACATTTTTTGTGAATTTTATGGAAAAATGGTTTTAACAAATCCCCAAACCACCCCAGAAGGTCCATATCCATCACTTATATGTGAGCAAGGTCAATAAACACCAAAGGCAAACCATCCTTACTCAACATTTACTTCACATGGACATTTTCTAGCAGATTTTATTAAATACTAATTAGAACTGGGATTTCTGGCTAATGTTTCTCAATCTAATCAAGAGGTGCTGGGGTGTTCACTGCCTTAGGTAAGATTCATTAGCTCAGCAATAAATAGACAGCAAACTTTAAATTGCTCTGGTCTATCAGGGCCATAAACACCCCTTCAGCAGTGCTTTTATTTTTATTTAGTTTTGAAGGAGATTGAAGATGCTAGAACATAAAAATATATTACAAGAAAAGGTGATTTGGCCTGTCAAACACTCTCATCCCATAAGCCATGTGCAACTTTCCCTATAATAGACTTGACTCGAATTATTTGATCACCTGAGGACAGTTTTTAAAATTTCCTCTCAATTTATATCTACCTTTAACATCTTCATTAATCAAATCCAGCCTGTTTTTTGTCACAATGATCATTTTCATGTTCCCGGCAGCTCAGAAACTATGATAATCCACAGAGTATTTCATCACATACGATTGTGCCTATCCACATAACCATCAATTCTGTTCCTAATCAGACTCTTATCCAGCTTTTGCAGTTGTTTATTGGCATGTATTATCTGATAAATGAAATTTGCATACTGTTAAATTTAGTTCTGTACATTTTATGCAAACCCACATTCAATATAAACTTCAATTTTCAGACCCAATGTAGAAACAGCAGGTAACTGATTGAACAGTTACTTGGCCTCAAGCTTCATTTAAAAGGATGATTTACCAAGTTCATGCTGCTGGTGGGGGGCCTTGCGCAATTTGAGTGCCAACCAGCAAATGTTGAACCTGATGTACACAATTTCACAATTTGAAAGTTACCCCTTAAAATTTTAAATCAAATTTTTCATTTAGGATTGTTGTTTCACGCTGTGTTAGAATCTCCATAGAGACTGATAACTTTTAAAAATATATTTGAATATCCAGTAAGATAAAAGCAAAATTTCCAGTAACTGACAGGAAGGATCACACAAGATTTCAAGTTAAGATGTTCACTATAAAAAACAAACTAAAAACAACATTGACTAACACTATTTTAGTAGGCAACTTATATTCCAAATTACAGAAAAGTTTCCCCATTTAACTTCTAAAATGACCCTCCACAATTATACTTTACTCTTCATTCTTCAGGAACCAGTCCAAGCTGTTCTCAGCTCCCGATGGCTTGCTTCATTTTTCCTTTTCCAACCAGATAACTTCTAATCCCTGAACTGACTTTCACAGTGAGTGTTACCCTAGGGATTCTTCCCTCTATCCTTTTATTTCATTCATTCATGGGATGTGGGCATTGTTGGTTAGGCCAGTGTTTATTGTCCATCCCTAATCGCCCCCATTCAGAAGGCATTTAAGAGTCAACCACATTTCTGCAGGTCTGAAGTCACATGTAGGCTAGACCAGGTATGGACAGCAGATTTCCTTCCCTAAAGGATATTAATGAACCAGATGGGTTTTAATGACAATCGGCAATGGTTTAAAGGGAGAGAATATTTCCCCCGTTGGGGGGATTATGTGAGTCAGGCGGGGGTGGGCAGGAACGGTGTGAACCCAATCAGTGCCCCTGATCGGGTCCGTGCTGCTATTTTACGTGGGCGGGCCAATAAAGGCCCGCCCAGAATGATGTGCGTCCGGAAGCACGGTGCGCTCCCTGTGCGGGTGTGGTGGGGGGTGGGGGGGGATTTCCTGAGTTGGGGCCTGCAATCTTTCACGCATGCGCGCGAAAGAGCGCAGAACTCTCCCTGAAGTGCAGAGATGCCTCAGGGAGATTATTTTAAGGTTTAAAAAAATTTAATAAAGAAAAGAAAATATTTTAAGACATATCCCCTCATGTGACTGTGTCACATGAGCTGGGACATGTCCATTAATTTTATTCAAAATTTTTCAAACACTTTAAAAACGTTCATGAAACCTCGTCCCGCCCGTGGATGAGATTCCATGAAAAATACAAAGGCCACCTGGGTTCTTCGCCTGCCCACCAACTTGGCTGCATGCCCACCGAACTGAAAATCTAAATGATACGTGGTGACATCGGGACGCACACCTGATGTCATCGTGCATCATTTTACACCTCGGCGAGTGGGCCCCGACCCCGCTCGCTAAGCTGAAGATTCTGCCCATGGTCATCAGCAGACTTTTAATTCCAGACTTTTATTGAATTCAAATTTCTGCTGTGATGGAATTTGAACCTGGGTCCCCAGAGCTTTACCTGGGTCTCTGAAATATTAGTCCAGTGACAATACCACTTTGCCATCACCTCTCCAAAGCTAGGTGAAACTTTCAGCCTCATTTAAATCCTCCTGAGCTTGATCTCTTTAACCTGAGTGCAGGCTCCCACCCACATTGTGAACAATAGAGACTGGCTGCCTCTATCTCTCTGCTCTGCGTCCGTCTCAGGTTCCTGCAGACTGACCTGCCTATGAGGTTCAGGGTTATCTTAAGAAAAATACTGTAAGACAATACTACAATGGCTTCCTTTGGACCCTTTTCCTCTCAGAGCCCATCTCCATGGCAATGTGAATTACATGGGCCTAATATCCAGGTAGAAATACTAACTAGCTCTCCTCTAGACCCAAACTCCATTCAATCTTGAAATTAAATAGACAGTTTAAAGTATAACTATTTATAAAATCTGATATTCCTGACAGAGGTGATCTTATTGAAACATATAAAATTCTGAGGCAACTTGACAGGGTGGATACTGAGAGGATGCTTCCCCTGTTGGAGGAGTAAAAAACTAGGCAGCACAGTTTAAAAATAAGGGGTCTCCCATTTAAGATGGAAATGTGGGTGAATTTCTTCTCTGAGAGTCATTAGTGTCCGGAATCCTCTTTCCCTGACAGCAGTGAAGGTTGGGTCTTGAATATGTTTGAGGCTGAGTTAAACAGATTTTAGATTGGCAAGAAAGTCCAGGGTTATGGAGGACAGGCAGGAAAGTGGAGTTAAGGCCACAATCAGATCAGCCATGATCTTATCAAATGGCAGAATAGGTTAGAGGGGCTAAAAGGCATACTCCTGCTCCTATTTCTTGTGATTTTATGATATTATGAGTGACAGTCGTGGTGGGGAGTCCAGAAATACCAGGGATGCAGAGGTACTGGACAATTTAAATCATTATCATTTTGCTATTCGGCCTCCAGCCCAATAGTCAGCCAAATTAATGAGCTGGTCAGCTGCAGGGCAGGAAAAAAGAAATGGTAAAATGACCCAGCCAGGGACCATCCCTAATGGTCCCTGGCAAATGAGAAAAACCAAGGGCTGCTGAATGGGTGGAGTTTGGGAAGGTGGATGGAGCATGGCAATAGAAAGAGAGAGAAAGATCAGGGATTGGTGGAGATGGTTGGAACATGGCAAAAGGGAAGAATTGGAGGTGTTGTGTAGATCACATCCACAAGGAGAGGTTGCAATCATAGTCACACAGAAATAGGAACTGGCTTTCGGGCCCTTTGAGCCTTTTCCACCATTCAACATGATTATGGCTGTTCATGTATCTCAACTCCACCTTCCCACACTATCCCCATAATCCCTTAATTCCCTTTACCAGTAAGTTTGCCTGAGGGGCCTCTGTGGAGCACTCCTGCTCATCCTGGCTGACCATGAGAGCTCTAAAAACACACATTGCTTCTGTAGCTGGCTGCTCCTGTCTCCATTTTGCTGGTGCGTTTCCTGATTCCTGGGAAACTGGATCGGCCACTGTTAAATTTAAATCAGGCTCCCGTGTGCAGCTTCGCCAAGATAGGACACAGGCAGGCCACCTGATCCCCTCCCCCACCTGCTGTAAAAATGACGCCAGGTGTGTGCACATGAAGCAGGTTTTGTCATGTTCCACGATGTTTAATTTTTAACTCTTCATCATGGCGGCAGCAGTTAATATCCACACCAAAGCAACTGTTAAGATGGTGCCATTGAAGGGTGGCAGTGGGAATGAAAAATATTCATGATCTGATGAAGTCAATAATTTTATGTTAGGTACGATTAGCAAGGGATATGGAATAAAGACATGCATTTGGAATTGAGATAAAGGTCAGTCGTGAACCAGCTGAGTAGCAGAATAGGTTCAAGAAGTTGAATGTCCTAGTCCTTGTCCAATGTTCCTGCCATATATTCAGCTCCATTGACAGGAAGGTGCCTGGGAATAAGTAATCTTCTAGCCTGTAACCTAATCTTTAAGGCATGGTATTTAATTGTTGAAATGTACTTTTATAATGTCTAGGCAAGATTTTTCATTAATTCAGCAACAAAAGAGTAAAATTCATGCTAAACTAATTAACAGAAATGGCATATTAGATATACATTTCTATACAAAGCTTCATAATAAGAACAAAGTGAAGTTCTCACCCCCAAATCATCCAGTGATATAGAACAGGCTATTAACTTTTGTTACTTGTCTTATGTTTTATGTTGTACAAGATCTGCCAAGTACTGAGTTGAAGACTATTGGCATATGTTGACAGCAGAGTTGGTTATTATATTGGATAACAATTGCAACACTGAAAATGCAATACAAAAACAGAGACAGAAATACCTGGAAAAACTCAGCAGGTCTGGCAGCATCGGCAGAGAAGAGTACAGTTGACGTTTCGAGTCCTCATGACCCAGAAGGATCATGAGGACTCAAAACGTCAACTGTACTCTTCTCCGCCGATGCTGCCAGACCTGCTGAGTTTTTCCAGGTATTTCTGTTTCTGTTTTTGTTTTGAATTTCCAGCATCTGCAGTTTTTTGTTTTTATCACTGAAAATGCAATGTTCTCTTGAATGGCATTATCATGCTAGATATGCAATTTAAAAGGGGCCAAGGCCCTGCCTGGTAAAGGTTTCATACTGGCAAAGATATGAAAGTGTATACCAGCAGCGGTACAGAAATAGCAAAGTCCTTTTAAATATATTAATTATTTATAGAGCCATAGAGTTATACAACAGAGAAACAGGCCCTTCGGCCCATCGTGTCCATGCCAGACATCAAGCACCTATCTATTTTAGTCCCATTTTCCAGCACTTGGCCTGCAGCCCTGTATGCTATGGCATTTCAAGTGCTCATCTACATAGTTCTTAAATGTTGTGAGGGTTCCTGCCTCTACCACCCTCTCAGACAGTGTGTTCCAGATTCTAACCACCCTCTGGGTGAAAAACTTTTCTCAAATCCCCTCTAAACCTCCTGCCCCTTACCTTAAATCTATGCCCCCGGTTAATGACACCTCCACTAAGGAGAAAACTTTCTTCCTATCTACCCTATCTATGCCCCTAATAATTTTGTATACCTCTATCAGGTCCCCTGTCAGCCTTCCCCGCTCTAAAGAAAACAACCCTAGCCTTTCCAGTCTCTTTTCATAGCTGAAACACTCCAGCCCAGGCAACATCCTGGTGAATCTCCTCTGCACGCTCTCCAGTGCAGTCACACCCTTCCTATAGTGTGGCGACCAGAACTGCACACACTGCTCCAGCTGTGGCCTAAACAGCGTTTTATACAGCTCCAACATAACCTCCCTGCTCTTATATTCTATGCCTCGGCTAATAAAGGCAAGTATTCTATATGCCTTCTTAACCACCTTATCTACCTGTGGTTTACAATTAAAGCCAAGTTCATATTTTATTGATTTGAATGAGGTAACTAACTGTTCAGCAATTTTCAATCAAAGAGATCACCAAGGGCAGAATTTTACGTCCCCCAGGTGGGTGCATGCCTGATCGGGTGTAAAACAGCGTGCGATATTTTGGTCAGCGGGTGCATGCAAGAGTCGGCAGCACAATTGACAGCTAAGGGGCCTATTAAGGCCATTAAAGCATTAAATAACAGTGATTTTTTTTGCTGCCTGTCCCACCTTACCGTTGGCGGGGAGGCAAATCAGCCAGGCCGCCTTTGCGTTTTTCAGGAAACCTCATCCAAGGGCGGGATGAGTTCTTTGTAATTAAATTTAAAAAATTTAAAATGTTTGGGCAGAATTTTTATAATGCTTATGTTTAGGTGAGTGAGTCTGATGTGTGGACACTTTTTTCTGCATTTCACAATCTTTATTTTTGTTTTTAAAATTCCTCAGCTCCCTGAGGCAGCTCTCTGCCTTCAGGGAGCTTTCATCCTGCGCTCCCCTGTGTTGACTTCAGTGTTCGCCCTCCTCCCTCCCCCACCTCTGCAGTGCCGAGCTTTTCAGTGCGCGTTTCATGCTGGTTGGCCGTTAATTGGCCGGCAAGCGTGAAATCGCGGTTGGAGGCTGATTGTGGGCGGTGACCCATTTCCTGGCTGCTCCTGGGCCCGCCCACCACTCTCGCTCTATGACCTGAAAATCCTGCCCCAAAAGCCAAGGGATGCTCAAAAAAACATGCATGGAGTGGTATGAAGTACAGGTATACGGTGCAGTTGAACTTCCTCAATAATCATACATTCTGAAGAGCAGCCTGTTTATAATTGATCTCTTCTTTAATAATCTCACACTTAGTGAAAGCAAACAACTTTGGAAAGACATCTTTTCCCCAAGCACTCATAACGTTGTCTCATGCTGTCATATCTGATCCCAGGAGGTGTGGACTCGAATCTTGTTTTGGGGCTTATGCCATAGGGAGTTCATGTATAAAGTACAACTATTATTCCTGAATTTGGCAATACACTAAATCTAATCAACAGTTTGCAAATCAGGAATCAATGAACATCAGACTTTATGTTGATAGGTCCTGGTCGACATGCTAAACAACATCACTAACTTCATTGAAATAGAGGTGATGGCAGAGTGGTATTATTGCTGGTAATCCAGAGACCTGGGTTAATGTGCCGGGGACCTGCATTTGAATCTCGCCACAACAGCTAGAACGTCTAATGATGACCATGAAACCATTGCCCTTAGGGAAGGAAATCTGCTATACTTAACCAGTTTGGCCCACATGTGACTCCAAACCCACAGCAACGTTGTGTTGACTTTTAAATGGCCACAAGCCGCTCAGTTGCATCAAACTGCTACAAAGCCTCCAAAAAAAGGATTGACCACCCGGCATCAACCTAGGCACTGGAAACGACAACAGCCAACTCAGCCCTGTCGACCCTGCAAAGCCGTCCTTACTAACATCTGGGGGCTATTGCTAAAAGTGGGAGAGCCTGACATAGTCATCCTCAGGGAATCATAATCGTACAGATAATGTCCCAGACATCACCATCACCATCCCTGGGTATGTCCTGTCCCACCAGCAGGACAGACCCAGCAGAGGTGGCGGCACAGTGGTATACAGTCGAGAGGGAATTGCCCTCGGAATCCTCAACATCGGCTCTGGGCCCATGATGGGCTGAATGGCCCCCTTCTGTGATCGTGAATTATCCACGAGGTCAAACATGGGCAAGGAAACTTCCTGATCACCATGTACCGCAACCCCCCCCTTAACCGATGAATCAGTATTCCTCCCTGTTGAACAGCACTTGGAGGAAGCACTGAGGGTGGCAAGGGTGCAGAATTACTCTGGGTGGGGGACTTCAATGTCCATCACCAAGTGTGGCTCGGTAGCACCACTACTGACCGAGCTGGCCGAGTCCGAAAGGACATAGTTGATAGACTGGATCTGTGGCAGGTGGTGAGGGAACCAACAAGAGGGAAAAATGTACTTGACCTCATCCTCACCAACCTGCCTGTTTCAGATACATCTGTCCATGACAGCATCAGTAGGAGTGACGACCACACAGTCATTGTGGAAACAATGTCCTGCCTTCACAGTGAGGATACACTCCATCGTGTAGTCTGGCACTACCACTGTGCCAAATGGGATAGATTTCAAACAGATCTAGCATCTATGAGGTGCTGTGGACCATATGCAGCAGCAGTGGAATTGTACTCGAACGCAATCTGTAACCTCATGGCCCGGCATATCCCCCACTCCACCATTACCACCAAGCTAGGGGATCAACCCTGATTTAATGAAGAGTGCAGGAGGGCATGCCAGGAGCATACCTAAGAATGAAGTATCAACGTGGTGAAACTATAACACAGGACTACTTTCATGTCAAACAGCATAAGCAGTAAGTGAAAGACAGATCTAAGCAACCCCACACCAATGGGTCAGATCTAAGCTCTGCAGTCCTGCCACACCCAGTTCCCAGTTGTGAATGGTGGTATACAATTAAACAACTCACTGGAGGAGGAGGCTCCACAAATATCCCCATCCTCAATGATAGGGGAGCCCAGTATATCAGTGCAAAAGACAAGGCATTTGCTACATAGAACTTCCCTGTTCTTCCGTAGTATCACAGAAGCTGAATCTATCTTAGAGGGAAGGGGTTATTGTCTCTTCCCAGGGGCAGCATGACCAACTATACAGCATTCCCTCAAAACTGCACTGAAGTGTCAGCACAAATTACATGCTCAAGTCTCCAGAGTGAGTCTTGAACCGACAACCCCCTGATTCAGAGGTGAGAGAACAATCGTTGACCCATGGCTATATTAAAAAATGCAACCCAGAGAATGAAAGGGGGAGATGCTATAAAACTGAATCCGTGTTCATGGTGTACATTTCTGGCATCCCTCTGTTGATGGAAGTATTCTTCTGAGAATTAACGCTGATGCCCAGAGGGACACATTATTGATCTTAGTTCAAACAGGTCACAAACGGCTGTTGTGCACTTTAGTAAGGAAGGATTGTTGGAGTGATTGCTGGAGTAAGAAATAATGATGAACTATTAAACCATAGCGAATGCCAAAATTCCATTCACCTCCATGACATATTGCTGGACTGCTGCAAGATCCTGCATTCCTCTTCGAGCATTGGTATCCCCATCTATCAATAATCACAAACCTTACTATCTCTCTGTTGCTGCTCATCACAGTATCCTTTAGCTGCAAATAGTGTAGTTAAAAACCATCACAAGACAAGCATTTCAAACCAACTTCATAAATCAAACCATCCAATATTCCACACTTGTGCATTCCCTTTGTGCCTGTCCTTCATGTGCCATTGCTTGTCCTAGTGGTCCTATGCAGTTTCATCCCAGTTTTATTCCAGCCTGGCTGCTGGAAAGCTGCTGACTTTCAGTCAGGGAGTGTGTAGATGGTCTTGCAGGATGACCTTGAGGAGTTCTGGTTCTAGAGAGCCCGGCTTTACATTGTGCCACCTCAACACGGATGGCAGCAAGGGGACATGGAGTGAAAATGGCGGGGGGACAATGTGTCACATTGAGAGAGAAAAGCTTCTCCACTAAACCACCGTCACACTCCTGTTTCTTAGCAATCCTGGTAGTCTGCTGGACTGCTGTGAGACCCTGCAAGCACTTTTGGTAAATGCAGATATAATGACTGCAGTCTGAACTTTCATGGTAACAAGCTGACCTTGCATGGCTTCAGCTTGAGCTTCCACTGTAACACTCTGACATTGGGTGGCTTCCGCCTATGCTGCAATGGAAGCTGAGACATTAGCCATCAGATGCTGCATCATGGTTGAGTCAGGAGGTGTGGCAATAGAGTTTGTCATCACTTCCATGCCGGAAGGGATGGGCTCTAAGCTCTGCATTGAGTCCTGTACCAAGTTGGCGCAGGCTCCATGACGGTGACTGCAGGTTTTCCAGCAGGCTAAATAATGCACCAAATATTTGGGTGTGCATAAACATCAGGCTTTTTCTGTAGACCGTCCTATCAAAGCCCTCACCTAAGTGCAGCAGAACTCATGTGCAATCTTATGCTCCTGTGTTTTTCCCCTGCTGTGACCAAAGGCCACTCATGCCCAGTGTCTCACCATGTGCAGATCCGGTGTTTCAGCCGGAGTGAAAAAAATGGTTACTGCTTTAAAGGGGCAACAACATTTAAAGCTGCAACTAATACAAAAAGAAAGCCATGGATAGAAAATCAGTAGAGCTTTTTGGAGAAGGAAATGGCTAAACCAGACCTAAGAGTGGGAGTCATAGAGAAAAGAATTTTTAGTTTACAGGAGAATTACAGGATTAAGTAAGGAATCAGAAGAAGTCCAAGCTGCCAAGTTTGATTCGTGCCTGCATGCCATTGTAACGTAAAGGTGCTCATCAGAGCAAGGGTTAATGTGGGACTGGAGAATAGCACCGCCCATAGTCTGATGTACAAGATCTCTTCTCTCCCCCCACACCCAACACGCAGCACCCCCCGCCCCCACCACCCCCAACCACCTTAAACCAGCTTATATTTCACCCCTCTCCTTGGATTCACCTAGTTCTGTTGAAGGGTCATGAGGACTCGAAACATCAACTCTTTTCTTCTCCGCCGATGCTGCCAGACCTGCTGAGTTTTTCAAGGTAATTCTGTTTTTGTTTTGGATTTCCAGCATCCGCAGTTTTTTGTTTTTATCAATATCCTGTGTTTTATTCGTGCCTGCATGCCATTGTAACATAAAGAGCAAGGGTTAACGTGGGACTGGAGAATAGCACCGCCCATAGTATGATGTACAGGATCAATATCCTGTGTTTTATTCATGCCTGCATGCCATTGTAATGTAAAAGTGCTCATCTGAGCAAAGATTAACATGGGACTGGAGAATAGCACCGCCCGTAATATGATGTACAGAGTCACATGGCAATAGACTCAAAGAACAGTCTAGAAGGAAACCGCATGGGAACAGCACCATTCATGGCAGTAACTGAGATCTGTACATAGTAAAGGATTACCAATAAATGGTTCATGTTTAAACACAAGCCTCAAGATCTCATCAATGAGACACCAAACAAACCCATAACACAACATAGTGATCGGCGGCGGTATGAAAGGTGGCATTTAAACGATGAACCCAGATCAGAATCTGTAGATATGAATGACTAAAGCAGCTGAAGCCTGACGAGAGAGATGTGCACTTAAGAAGAAAAATTGAAGAAACAGTTTTAGAAGCTTTCCCACAGATTTGAAGGTTGAGGAATCCACCAGAATGAGTGGAGGTCCATTACAAGACCCTGAGTGATGCAGAGTGAAGGAACCTGGTCAGATCACAAGGCAAGTGAGTAAGCCTACAAAGAAGACGCTGTGCTTACATTGTAGAAGAGGCAGCAGTCCCAGTGGCTCCGCAGATTGCAGAAGCTGGAAGACAGCTGCAAGTTAAAAAAAAGTTGAAAAGGGAAGGCTTGCAGAAAAAATATTAGAAGAGAACGAAGCAGCCGATCAGCAAACAGCCCACCAAAATTGTAAAAGTGTGTGCAAATCAAAAACAAAGAAACCCATCGACTGAAGGCAGCCTGAGTGAAAAAAATGGTTACTGCTTTAAAGGGGCAACAACATTTAAAGCTGCAACTAATACAAAAAGAAAGCCATGGACAGAAAATTAGTAGAGCTTTTTGGAAAAGGAAATGGCTAAACCAGACCTAAGAGTGGGAGGCATGGAGAAAAGAATTTTTAGTTTACAGGAGAATTACAGGATTAAATAAAGAATCAGAAGAAGTCCAAGTTGCCAAGTTTGATTCATTTTTGGTTTATTTGCAGCTGACATACTCCATAGCTAACATATGGATCAATACTCAACAACATTTGGTGAGATATGAAAAGGCTTTGATAGATATTTTAAACTCCAAGTTGTGGAGAGTGCAGGCCATTGAAGGTTTAGCACACCCCCAAAAACGTGCTGTGGGCAATGAAAGACCCCAGAGAGAGGGAAACAAAAGACTCCAGAGAAAAGGTGACTGCAAACCCCAGAAAGACGGAGCCAGCAGATCCCAGATTGAGGGCAACAGAAGATCCCAAAGCGAGGGAGACAACATTCAAGTAAACCACAAGATGGTTGCCGACTATGTCAGTGCACTGAAATATACAAGCCAAAGAGTTTAGTGCAGAAGAAAGAAATGACTGAGAAGCAACTAAAAGATCTAAAAATAGAGCTTTTTGAAAATGCTTACACAGTACCGAAACTGCAGACAGCAGATGGTAGTATGGAGGGAGCAGATGGCTGTGAATGAAGGAAAGCTATCTAAAGTAACTCAAAAGAAGCAAAACAAGCAAAAAGTAAATGAACCTGTTCTACAGGAAAATCTTTGCACAGGAGTTGAACTGGAAGATTTGAAGTGCAAGATTTAAACTGAGTATATACCTTTGAAAAAGCATGATGTACTAAATTCTTCAATGAACCAAGCTGTTCAAGATCTGAACAAACAGAAATGACACAAAGGTATCTGGAGGAAATAATGACCCTTAATTCCAAAGTTGGCACATCAAAGTGGGAATTGGGAAAACTTAACCAGATGTACAGCCAGGCTAAACAGCAGCTGATAAAGCATGCAAAGAAGTTGTGACCCTGAAAGGCACCTTGACGAATCAACATGTAGCCATTGAAAAACATGAGGAGCTAAAAAGGACGTTGAATATTACTTCAGAAAAAAGCTGTGTTGGGACTGTCAGTAGCAATGAAATGATGCACTGAAGCCCAGACTGATTTGGTAAGAGGTCAACAACAAAATAAACAGTAAGCAGTCGAAAGAACAGCTGATTGTCCTGTAAAGTAAAATGCAAAAAGAATGTGTAACCATTCAGCAACGTGAAGAAATAAAGGCTGTCTTAAAGAGCAGCGTAGACAAACAGCGGAAGAAACTCGGGGAGACTCTGCTGAATTACAGGAAAACTCAAGATGAAGCAAGCGAGCTTCAGAAAGAAAAGAAAAACCGGTTGCAAGACCTTCACTTGCTACAAGGATCCCAAAGGTCAAAGTTTGTAACTCTGGTAAACTACAAAGAGAAGCAGAATGAATTTAACATCACTCTGAACAAACTGAAGACTCAGTAATGTTCCATATTCCAGGAGAAAGCTGAAAACCACAAGAAAATGTCAGAGGAGCTGAAGAACCGGCTGAAAGACAATGAGGAGGCATTGAAAGGAAAAGCTGGTGTGCTTCCCAAGCTGCAAGTAGATAATGAAGATCCGAGTAGGGTAATTACAGAACTGAAACAAGTTAAGACTTCACCGGAGACAGACTTGGCTGACAATGAAACCAAAGTGAAGGACAAGGACAAAGTTTTGTTGTAGATAGGGAAAGAAAAAACAGAAATGAGATCAGAAAATATAAATCTGACACTGAAGCACAAGGAACTAGAATAAGTAATAGTACTGTATGTCTCAGATATACTGAGAACCATTGAGTTATTGAAAAATGAAATGGCTGAAATTGTGAAACAAGTGGAAATGAAGGTTCCATTTGTGAAATGTCAACATCCAGCAAGAACATGGCGGACACCATGGAAAAAGAAAATTTAAGTCCACTCTAGGAATGAATACTCCCTGTGGAGGGAATGGGACAAACCTACAGTGTCTAAAAAAATGGAAGATTTCTTTAATAAAGAGAAATGCAACTTGAAGGGGAACAAAAAGCAAATCAGTTGGAGATAACCAAGTACCAGAAACACAGAGTACTACTATCATTCTTCCAAACTTGATAGACCGAGATATGGAAGAACTGTCAAGCCTCAAGACCATCTGGATTTATAAAGTTAGGAACTTGGGCAGGGGAGAAGGGATAGCAAGTAAAGATTGTATTGTAAATAGCTATACTCCATTGGAAGGTTTTCTTTTGAGAAGAAAGAGGGATGTTGTGGTGTCTGCTCGCCATTGTAACATAAAGGTTCTTGGCAGAGCAAGGATTAATGTGGGACTGGATAATAGCACTGCCCACAGTATGAATCACATGGTAATCGGCTTGAAAAACAGCCTAGAAGGATCCAGCATGGGAACAGCAGCTTGCATGGCAGTAACTGGGATCTGTACATAGTTAAGGATTACCAATACATAGTTCATGTTTAAACATACAAGTCTCAAGATCTCATCAATGAGACACCAAACAAACTCATAACACAACACCCTGTCTCTAAGCTCTCCTCAAAAATACAGGCCGTGTCAGTATCTAAACTGGTGGTGGTGAGCGTGAGAGTGAGTGAAGTTGTTTCTTCATCATCAGTGCCTTCTTCCTCTTCCTTCTGCACCACCACTCGGCCAGGTTGTCTGTTAGCAAGAAGAAATGCACAAGGGAACGATTGCAAGGAAGGGAGAAGAGGGGTGGGGGGGGGAGGTGGGGGGTGGGAAATAAGATGTGCATTCTTGAACTATTTGCAGCTTGTAAATCAGAAGTGATTGTGGGATGAGAGGGAACTGGAATGAGAGAAGGTGAATTAGGTATGAGCAGTAACATCATCTTCAATGATTTCAGCCTCAGTCATGGACACTCCAGTGATGGTGAGCACCATCTCCTCCATTGGGGTGAGGACATGTAGTCATGCATATCCCTAGCCGGCTGCTGCTGCTTGTGGTTTTGTGCCACCTTTGCCTGCGAGAGAGAGGGAAGCGTGTCAGGGAGCAATCTGTTTGGGTGATATGCCTGTCATGGTTGAATAGCTGGCAATGTGTGCAAGGTGTGAGATGTGGGTACAAGGTGAAGTTACAAATATGATTTATGAGTCATGGTTGTTGGTGGGTGACTGAAGGAGTTAGTGAAATGAGCAGTGCGTGAGGCTAGCTGTGCCATTGGTGGGATATGGCATTTGAAGATGGGTTCACTGACTTTGATCACTCCTGTGAAGTCATTGAACTTCTTGCAGTACTACATTCATGTTATAGGGGCTACATAACTGACATCGACCATGATGGCTATCTCTCTCACTGCTTTTGCAGTGTCTGTCTAGAGGGTCTCCTGTTTTCTGTAGGTAGAGCATCTCTCTCTCCTCTTGGCCACCTCCTGCGCTCAGGCCTTCATTGTTGTGTCAGAGAACCTTGCAGCTCACTCTCTACCATGTTGTGCCATTCATGCGTCTTTCCTAAGTCAAATGTTTACGAAGACTTCCAGCATCTGCTCCAGTCAAAACGCTCCTCCCCTTTAAGATGTGCAGGCTGGCTTTAAGTACTGCAGGCTAGCTTGAACTCATGCTAGCCTCTCATGATTTTGTGACCTCTGCACAGGTATACAGCCAGTCAACAGTGCACTCAATATTGGCTGTACGTGCAAATATGTAAATGAGCTAGCAGCACAAAGTAAGTGGGCTGCCTGCATTGGAAGGAACGGACGTGGGTTAATGCTCAATGCGATGCTTGCACCTGATTTTGGGTGCCAATCAACTTTTGCCCCCGCACTATCTGGTTTCTGATCTGTCATTAACATTTAATTCTGCAAGTTATTAATACCTTATTTTAGCCCCACAGATACCACATACTGACACAAACCAATTGCAATATTCAGGAGTTTTACTGAGATTTCCTCCAAGGTAAATCATGTAGATGAGAGGATTAATATGTTTATCTGCTCAAGAAAGTATTGAGCTTTGATATTCTTCAGAGAATAGTGGGAAATTCTTCTGAGGCACTTTGTCCACATAATAGTCATTCCAAAAGTAATTCATTGCATGAAGCCTTTTAAACATTTCTAATAATTGGCTATGTAAATGCAAGTAGTATTGTATCCATTTATTTAAATGAATATCTCACTTTGCTGGCACAGACAAGGTGTTGAGAGTTGGAATTAACACTACATGAATTCATCAGAACCAGTTTGCACTTTGCAAACATTCTGAATAGTTTCCTTGCTCACCTGTTAGAAATTAAATTTAAGGAAAATCATGTACAGAGAAATTGTATTTATATAACTTTCATAACCATAGGATGCCCCAACGGGCTTTACAGCCAACGAAGTACTTTTGAAGTGAACTGATGTAAGAAACATGGCAGCCAATTTGCAAACAGCAAGCTCCCACAGCAATGTGATAATGACAGGATAGCTTGTTTTTGTTATTTTGGTTGAAGGATAAATATTGACCAGGAGACTACAGATAACTCCCTTACTCCTTTTTGAAATAGTGTCATGGGACCTTTTAAATCCGAGCGCACACATGAGGCCTCAGCTTAATTTTTCACCCAAAAGACAGCACTTCCAACAATGCAGCACTCCCTCAGTCAGTGGGGGTTGGCGGGGTGGTGGGGCGGGGTGGGGGGGGGGGGGCGGGGGGGGTGGGGTGTGGGGGGGGACACTAGCGGTGGGGACATCTTGACTTTTGTGCTCAAGTGAGACATGAACCCATGACCTTCTGACTCAGACTAGAGTTCTGTCAACTGAGCCGCAGCCAACACTTAAGAGCAGAAATATGCAGATAATTTGAATGCCTTTCAACTGAGGCCTTGTACATACCATCAACATGAAAAGACCCCCGGTGTTTGCACATGTGAATGGCCAAAACTTTGATGGGGCATAATACAAGTGGTCAAGTATTCAGTTCAATGGTGAAGGAATCAGATAGGATATACAGTGGAGGGAAGAAATCAACAAAGTAAATGGAATGCCAGACTATAGAGCCTAAACAAGCGAATACAAGGCGGGAAGTGATGCTTAATGCTCCACAATTCTTGTGAGAGCATAGTGCTATGTTCATTTTTAGTCACCAAGATAAAAGACAAGCACTCAAGCCCTGTAGTTGATACATAGGAAAGCCATTAGACTCATGCTTAACTTCGAAAGACTGAGTTATGAGGAAACACTGGAGAAAGGTGGACTTTACGGCTTTAAAAATAGCCAGCTGAGTGGTGGCCATCCAGAGCTGTATTAAAGCAGAGTGCCTATTGACATCAATATGCTAGCTAATAAGCCCTAGCAAATGATATAGAAAGGATAAATGCAGAACACTAATTCAAACTAAATCATTACATTAGAAGAACACAGATTCAAAACAGTAAAAGGAAGATTAAGAACTTTATAGCCTTCTGGACTTCACATTAAATTCAACAATCAACCAAAATCTCAGCCCAATCATTGTGTAGTTCCCTTTCCTTTGTGTGTTTCTGTTTTAATCTTGTTTTTTGTGTTGATTTTGCTTTTGGATGGTAGCTGTTCATTGTTCTGTCATTTATATCTCTTTTAGGCCCAGCTTTTGATTCTTTACTTGTCCTAATACTGCTCCTTTTGGCTCTGCCCCCCAATTATTATGCCTTCCATCTTCTGCCCAATCATAGGCTTTCCCTTTTGTCCTTTTTCCACTCTCTCCCATTTGACTAATTTAAAACCTATGACATTTCTAACTTTTCCCAATTCTGATGAAAGGTCATCAATCTGAAATGTTGACTGTCTCCCACAGAAACTACCAGATCAGTTGAGTATTTCCAGCATTTTTCTGTTCTTATTAATGGAAAACTACGGTTGATATCAGGAAGCTCTACAGACAAAGAGGGATCAACACATGGAATAACATAGGAATAAGAGTAGTCTATTCAGTCACCTGAGCACCTTCTGTTATTGAACTAGTAGTTATTTGGTACTACAGAATTTGAGTATTGCTGAGAAAAGAGACATTTTTTGTCAAAGCTTTTCATTTTGTACTCATCAGGACAATTCACAAGAAAAACCAATGTCAATGGAAACAACGTATTTACACTGTATGAGAAGAGAGTGCTGATTGATTGGAAAGTAGACTCTGATTGGTAAAGGTATTGCTATGGAAAATGCATCAGTTGATTTTGACTGACAGTTAACTGCTAAGCATTGTTTGAAATTTAAACCAGGCACCTTGACTCTGATTGGTCAAGGCATTGCCCTGGGGAATGAACATTCATTCCATGGCAATGCCTCTACCAATCAAAGCCCATTTGCTAACCAATCAGCAGCCCCGTCTCATACAGTATAAATAAGTTGTATCCCTTGACACTGGTTTAACTTGTGAATTATCCTGATGAGTGCAAGATGAAATGTTTCAACAAAAAAATGTCTCCTATTGAACTAAATCACGGCTGACCTGTAATTCAACTCAACCTACCCATTGTAACAAATATTTGGATGCCCTTACTGAATAAAGATTTATCTCAGTCTTAAGAATTTCCACTGTCTCAGCATCCATAACCTTTCAGAGGAATGGGTTCCAGGATTCACTGTTTTTATTTGAAAAAGTGTTTCCTGATTTGAATGGCATTCCAGGGAGTGAGCAGAGGCAGAAACACTGAAATTATTTAAGCAACAGATTGACACTAATGGAGAAATTGTGGCTTTTCCTAGAGCTTTCCTTATATGCATCTATCTTGTAATGTACTGTAATGAATTGAATTAGAGTCTATCAGCATATCGAACTCAGGGCAAGTCTAGCCATTGTATTCAGAGTTCAACAGGTGCTTAATGCAAGGAGAATGTACCTATTGCTTAAATGGAAGTGCATATTACTTCCCTACAACATGCACAAACCAAAATCGCCTTTTGAATTACTAATTTGTACATTAGAAGGAAATAGTGGTAGTTACAAGAATATAAGCAGTATTGCCTTATTAGTGAGGCTTAATTAGAGAGTGGAACAGAGCAGCCAGATAACTGCATATACAACATTTAAATTCAGCACAGACTTGGATCTGTCCTCGACATAACACTATTTGGGAATATAATGATGGACGGCAGGCAAAAGTTTCTCTTCACTTTTCACATAAAGCAGATGGGAACTGCAATAATGCATACTATTAGCCAACCCCCATTGCACATGGCGTGTTAAGATAAAGAAGGCGATACTAACCTGCAGCAATGATGCAAAATGGCAGATATCAGGTTGGCTGTCCAGCTTAATCTCCTTATCCATCACTGAATTACCTTTCCAAAGTGAATTTTCAACTGAAATAGGGTTAGAGCTTGAGGGAAATTTGGGCACAGTATGCAAATATAAAATTGTCTTTTAAAGTGTGACACTCTGTCCTTATTTTTATACATTACCTTATATTTTTTATACATTTCTTTATTGTCACTAGAATAAAAACTCGCAACACCATCCTTAACAGCGCTGTGGGTGCGGTAACAGTATCTTAATAAGACAGATTATAGCAGCTCACCAACATCTTCTCAATGGCAATTAAGGATGGACAACAAATGCTGGCTTTGCCAGCAACTCCCATATCCCATGAATGAATGAAAGAAATAGTTGTTTGGCGGTGCAGAACTTGAACATTGATGGAAAAAGACATGTTGTTGAAGCTAAAAACAAAAAGCTAAGGATGCTGGAAATCCAAAACAAAAATAAAAATACCTGGAAAAACTCAGCAGATCTGGTAGCATATGCGGAGAGGAACACAGTTAACGTTTCGAGTCCTTATGACTCTTCAACAGAACTAAGTAAAAATAGAAAAGAGGTGAAATGTAAGCTGATTTAAGGGTGGTGGGGTGGGGGGGGGGGGGTGGGGGGGTGGAGGGGGTTGGGGGGCGGGGGGGGTGGTGCTGTTCCTCATCTTCCGACTAGGCATTTTACAGCCTTCCGGACTGAATATTGAATTTAGCAATTTTAGATCATGAACTCTCTCCTCCATCCCCACCCCCTTTCCGATCCCCTGCTTTTTTTCCCAATAATTTATATAGATATTTCTTTTCCCACCTATTTCCATTATTTTTAAATGTATTTCCATCCATTGTTTTAGCTCTACCTTTTAGCCTATTTCGATCCCTTCCCTTCACCTCACCCCACCCCCACTAGGGCTATCTGTACCTTGCTTGTCCTGCTTTCTACCCTTAATTAGCACATTCCTTAGATAATATCACCACCTTCAACACCTCCTTGTCCTTTTGTCTATGACATCTTTTGGCTATCTCCACCTATCACTGGCCCTCTATCCAGCTCTACCTGTCCCACCCCCCCACCCCAAAACCAGCTTATATTTCACCTCTTTTCTATTTTTACTTAGTTGTGTTGAAGAGTCATACGGACTTGAAACGTTAACTGTGTTCCTCTCAACAGATGCTGCCAGACCTGCTGAGTTTTTCCAGGTATTTTTATTTTTATTTTGTTGAAGCTTTTCGTCTTGCACTCATCAGGACAATCGCAAGAATACCAATATTAGGGGAAGCAACAATTTTATACTGTATAAGAAGAGAGTGCTGATTGGTTAGCAAGTGGACTCTTGATTGACGGAGGCATTGTCATAGTTTTCTTATGATTGTCCTGATGAGTGCAAGGCAAAAAACTTTAACAAAGTATCTTTTTTCAGCAATACTCGAATAAAAAAAGCTCACTCTTCACCACTCACATATTCTCTTACACTAAATTGCCTCCCTTTCTATCTCTCTGAAATGTCAACATCTCACCATGTCACACATATATTCAACCTGTTTTCCCTTCTCAGACAATCACTTGTCCTTCTGACTCAACCCCTCAACTGCTCAATATGCTCTCTCACAATTAACTACTTCATTCTTTGTCTCTCATATTTAAACACACATGCTCGTAACTTATCACGCATATTCTAAAACTCTTCTCTCACTCACTCACAATCCTCTCTCCCAGTCAGACACTTTACTCACTCTCACTCAGTCAAATCCATCTCACACAACTTCCCCCCTCTCCAACACTTAACCCCATCCATCATACTCAATCCTGCCCCAGCCACCTCCCTCTCTGTCACATTCCATCCACCTCTTTCACATGCCTTTCTCTTAATTATATTCAGACCCTTCTGATTTCTCTCACATACCCAACCCCCTTTTCTCACTTGACAATCTCTCTATCACTCTACACATTCTCACTTAACCCCTCTCTCACACCCAAACCCATCCCCTCCTCCATTGTCACACACAGTTACTGCCTCCCTTTTCTCATAGCTAAATTCAACCCATCTCGCTCACACAATCCTCTGGCAAACAAACTCAGTCCCTCTTCTGACACAAAAAACTTCTCTCACTCACACACTTGAACATTTGCCCTGTAAATTTATAATGGAGAAAGCGTGACTCAAAGGGCAGAATTTTACAGCTCTGTTTTGGTGGGGACAGGGCCTTAAAATGAGGCGGGCCATTATAATCCCCATTGACTCCAGCAGGAGCATAAAATCCCGCTGTCATAAAATTCTGCCCAAAAAGTGGGACAAAATTGTAACAACAGGATGTCAAATAGCAGACAGCAAGTGTACACAGATATAAGAAGTTCGGTAAGATATATACTGATTGATAGTGTAGGAGAAATTGGTCAGCTTAGCCAACTTTATGACTACAGTAAAATGGCTGCACCTTTCTCAAACCTTTTAGTTACATCAAAATACCATGATAGGCAGGCTTACAAGATATTTTTAATTTAAATGTTCAGTAAAGTGAATGGCGTGAACATTATATAGGTTAGAAATAATTATATTATCTGCAATTTTATCTTAATGTTTTACATGCTTATGTCAAATGTCACTAGGAATTGACTAGCTTATCTTAAATGCATTAATGCCACCGTTAACATAAGAGAGAGGGGAATCGGATATGAACGCATTAAGCATGATAACATTACTCAAAGTAAAGTCAAAGCTTATAAATAACACCCCATCTGGTCTGTTATACAACAAGTTTAAAATAAAACTAAATTAAAACTAAAAGAGATGAATCAAAATGGTTGAATATCTTTGCTTTATCAGAGTTGCAGAGCACTCCAAGAAGCTTGAGGTTTTCATCCCTTTTCACATGGGCAACAGATTGAGTGTTTGTAGCTCAAGGCTGAGTAAGTAAAATATTTTAAACAAATTGCAATTTAGCATCTTTTTCATACATCACAATCATTTTACCCAACCACATTTAGTCTTTGGAAGGTTGAGCAACTTATGGAACCTATTATTAGATAGCTTTACATTCACAATGTCCCTGGATGGAATTTAATGCCCTTCCCTGTGCCAAGTTTGGTGGTGTGGGGGGCATTTAATTGGGTGGGAGGGTGGTGGGTGCAGAGCCGAACTCCTTCAAGATGGGTACTCCTGCAAGAGAAGTGGCAGTAAATTGAACCGGTGTATAATTCACTTGCCATTTTTCGTCCTGAACTGCTGAGTATTTCCAGCATTTTCTCGTTTTATATTCAACATAACTCCCACGTGTGAGATTATGAACTTCTGCCCCTTCAGTCTCAAGATTGTGACTCACATGAATGGAGTGCATTCTGCATGGAACAAATTCATTTCTCTTCCTTTTTATTGAAATAACCAAAGCTGTTGAAGGTTCTATAAAGAGAGTCAAGCTGAAATCAAGCCTGTTTCAGGCAGTCTGCATCCCCTTTCTCTTCCTCCAGAAGTAGGTAATTGCTGTTGATATTATTCCATCCAGGCTTTTGAAGTATTCATTTTAATTATAATTATTGACATAATCAGCAATTAAATAGAAGGCAAAGTTAATGCTGGCACTTATTATTGGGTTTTCATAGCCAATGAGTCACTTTGGAATAAAAGTCTGCTCGGAAACTCAAGGCATGAAGGGAGGTTACCATGGGGATAAAAATACCTTTCGCTTAAGATCTCCATTAAGATTAGAAATGCATGGACTTTTGACTGGGAAACGAAAGTCATGCATTCGTGCAGTGTGAATTGTAAATCAGACAGAAACAACAATGGATTTATCTGGTACCCATGCATTATCGCTGCTGTTCCCTGGCTTTTGAGTTCAACTATAAAATACCTCAGAGTCAATTTTCATTTGGGAAAATCAGAATTATTGGGGCAGTAAGAGTTAAAAATGGAGTTGGTAATCAAATACTAGCCGATTCATTCCAGCAATCAGCCCATCGCTATTTTGAAAGCACGGTTGGGTGACAGAAGTACCTGCCTCTTTCGGGCAGTAAACCCCTTTAAAACAGCATACATATAACCTTGATTCCCATTTTAGGAGAGTGCACCATGCATTCTTCAACAGATCCACAGTTAAAAAGTAGAAGAGTTAAGCTTGAAATTATTTTTGGGGGCCAGGAGGAGCAGGAGTGACTCTCCTGGCCTGGGAAAAATATCTTGGGCCACTGTCTCCATGGGACACTTTTCTGTGCGATTGAAATCCCTCGCCTCATGACCTTATGTTACTACTGGCTAGGGTGTTACTATTAAACCTCAGCTGGGTGAGGTGCATTTGATGCCTGCTTGGTGCTTCACAACTTGTCAGTTCAAAGTGAATGAGGCTGTGGCCTCAAAATTGTGGCTATTTCTGCATTGCTGGCAATTTGTTGGTTAGCCACCCAAAGCTTAAAGTCCATCCCCTAAAGTGCAATTTTTGAAATGATCAATTATTGTGCTGAACTTCAAATCTTCTTATGCCTAATGATAACCAACAATATAAAAGGTTTTAGTGCTGGGTCACAAATTGCTTGGTAAGAGAGAAAGAATGTGCATTTACATCATGTCTTTCATGACCTCAGGACATCACAAAGTTTTTTCAGAGCTCATGAAGTATGTTAGTGCTCTAATCACTGCTGTAACATAATTAAATTCAGTCTGTTTGCATGTATTAACGTACCACAAACAGCAATAAGGTAAAGGAAGGATTAATTTTAATGCTGTTGGTTGAGGGATAAATATTGGGTAGGACACTGGAAGAACTCCACAGCTCTTCTGTGAGCAGTGCAAAGGGGTCCTTTATGTGAATTTGATAGGATACATGGAACCTTGATTTAACTTCTCATCTGAAAGATGGCACCTCCATCAATATTGCACTCCTCAGTACTGCACTGGATTCTTAGGCAAGCCAGATTATGTGCTCAGGACACTAGAGTGACACAGAGTTGAGAGCATTAATGATGATATCTGAAGGTCAGATTAAGCTGAGCAATGGGCTGGTGCAATTACTTTACCTCTACACCCAGGCTTAGAAGAATATTGTTGTTATATCAGTGTGGTTTAGAATTCACACGCACACTTTTCTGACTACTTCCACCAAATGAATGGAGTTTTTTTTTTAATTTGGAGCATTCCTGAATTGTGGACTGAACACTAGAAATGAATTGAGGTCTACCAAATGCTACTTAAATGATATGTTCTGATGCTGATAGGAAAAGTAAGCTTGAATTCCATTGGCCTGGATTTTGATGTCAGTCATGAAGCAATCACATTTACCACTGATTTTGAAGACAGCTTGCCATAAAGAACTAGTGATCTCTGTGGTGTGGACTTCCCCTTTCCAAACTCAAAGTCTGGTTTCTTTTAGTTGCATTCTACATGAAATGAATTAGTGTCAACTCACTGATTAACATTGGGTATCACACGCAGAGATATGCCAAGAAACAATAACGTAGCAAATGGAAAATTGACAATGATCAATGGTGGATTACTTCTCAGAGCTTTGATTAAACTTTATATTGAGTGATCTACCCATGGAGTAAAGTGATCTTTACTCTATAGGTAGAATTTAATCCAGGCAATGGCAGAGAGTTGCCTCCTTTGAGAAGGGTCCACTGTACTAAGGGCTATTCAGACACTTAAATGGCTAGTGGCAGGACTTCCCTGGGATCAGGAACCTCGGGGACTGAAATCCCAATGTCCCTGAGAGCTGCCGGCCAACAGAGGTAAACAGTTCCTCATTACCATCAGTGCCATCGGGGGAGTAGTGGCAGCTGCCAGCAATGCACTCACCAGAGGCACAGGATCGCCAAGAACCCAGGCCACAGGTGGGTAGGGGCAGGATGGAGGTCACGGGAAGCAGGTTGATGGCGATGGTGTGTCAGAGGTTCAGAAGAAAGGGCAGGGGAGTGATTCTCAGCAGCCTCCCTCCTTCCTGATGCTTGGTCCCTCATTCAGGCACTGAGTTTCCTTGAATGAGGGACCCCCCACTCACCCCCCACATATCTTGGGAGCCCACAAACAAACCCGACAGGGTTTGATTTTCAGGCTTCCCACATGGTAGCTGTCCCAGCCATCACTGGATGAATACCAGTGATGTCGGGATGAGGCCTTTAAATGGGCACTAATTGCCCACCTAAGGGCATCAATTAATGATGGGGCGGGGAAGGTCATCCACAAGCCTTCCCACCCCAGACTTATTCAGGGCAGAGGAGGGAAGGTGGTGGGTCCCATTGCGCACCCTCCCACCTGATTAAATGCTACTCCCATGCCTACAACTTGCCTGCAAGTACTTGATGCTGCTGCTTGGTGCCAAGGTAGTGGCAGCATTTAACTTTCTTCAACATTGTTGATCCTTAATTCCATAAACAGAAAACCTCAAGTTTCCCCCAAAACGTACTATTATACTTTGTTACCATACAAGGGTTGTAATTTTCTTGCACACTGTCGACGACACAGTTTCTGAGACTATACAATGTTTTGGTATATTGTCTGGATATTCTTCACACCCGTACCTAAAGGGTGGAAAATCTTGGCCATGATGTTATGCAGCCCTAAGGAGTGGATTGGGAGGTGGGTATTGGGGTGAGGAGGTGGGAGGCTATGTAAAATCGGGTGGGGTGGTGGACGGTGCCACTGTTGACATTTTACCAGTGGTGGGGTAGGTGGCAGACATCCCACCTGGCCGTGGGGCAGTTGAGGCTCTTTAGTGACTGATCCAGGGCTACATAAGGACTTCTTCCCTCTGCTGCTGGTATTTTACTTTGCTACATGGGAAGACTGCTGGGTATACCCTGGCAGTCTCCCCGTCAGCTCAGGAAACAGCACTCTAGATCGGGCACCCTATAGTCCATGGAAAGCCTCCCTGGTGACAAGGGCCACCGCCACTGAAAGACCACCCCCTGCCCTTACAATCAAGACACCACACCAGCCACCACGCACCCCACCGCCCCCCCACCACCCCCCACCCCCACAATTCACCTCCCTCACTTCTCCAGGGTCTGTCCCGATTGGTGATCCTCAATCAGACTTACCTGTATACCAGAGCCTCCTGCTTGGTGCTTGCCGGGGGCTGCTGCAGTCATAGCAATGGCCACCGCTCGGGGCGGCACTGCTAAGAATGAAGAGCTCCTGGCCATGCAATTGACTGGCAGCTCCTGGGGTCAGGATCTCTTGACTTGGAAGGGTGGAAACCATGACCGCAGCAAAGTTACTACTTACATCGATGTAAATTCAGTTGGGAGTTCCATGAAGAGATGGAATTGTCCCCAACTTTCCATCTGGGGGTTGGGGCAATTGCTGCCCTGTAAAATCCCAGCCCATGTTGTAAATCCATTTTCAAGTAAATATGGTGTGCATTAGATGCCAAAAATTAGATTACAATAATTGTACTTGTTAATTGCCCTCAGCTGGGTTTTTGTGAGTGAATCTGCAAATTAGGCATCGTTAATCCTTTAAAACTTGAAGTTCCCTATATAAAGCTGGCTGAATGACAGATAGTTTTTACAAGACAGCTCTTTGATACACCCACTAGTATGAACTCTCAAAGGCCTATTATATATCCTATTCTATAGCACCATAAACACTTCAATATGCTGTCAATCATCAATAACAGAACACCCCTGCAACAGCACAACGTTTTATTGTGCACTTCTGTAAACTATGTGATTCCCATCCATAGGGTCATAAATCAGCAAATAACATTTTAGTTAGAGCAAAGACTGCTACCTTATTTCTACCCAAATTGTACAAAATTACTATAGTAGTGTAGTCAACAAAAGCTGTCCAAGAGATCTTTACATTTTCTAATACAATATATTGGATTCAGGTTTTATTTATCACTCTGAAATGTTTTTCAACAATCTTAAATCATCATTTAACCCAAAAACAAAATATATTGCTTTAGCTCACAAGTCCACTCAGTTTCCATTTAAGACATGAGCCTTTACTCCCTTTACTGGATTCAGTTCTAACGAGAGCCAAATTGCACAACAATGTGCCAGGTCCTTGGAGTGGAAAAACACATGCCACACCAGCTAAGATAATTTGAACTTTAGCCACAGAGATCTCTCACAAACTTCTTCCTTTAGTGATGTAGAACACGGATTTACTCTTTTTTTTCACACATTCACAGCCTGTTTCATCATTTTCTTGTTTTTATTTATACTTTTCTGCCTTAAATAGCCTCAAAAACAACTACCTTCTGCTAGGTAAGTGGTTAAGGGCCAATAGATGTCCCCATAATGATGGCACTATAACAAAAAGGGACAGGACAAAAGAAACGTGGACAAATACATACAGGCACAAATGTGCACAGCAAAACAAAATTGGAAGGGAAGCACATCAGTCCACTTTGCTCTTAATACCCAAATAAAATATGTGGTGAGGAAACTATTGGTCTACATTTTGGAAATGATTCAATATGGGAAAAGAATGAGAATTATTAAAATGAAAATTATCTTGGCATCGGGATTCAAACCAAAGGAAGGTGACAGTGCATTTTGCATTATAAATAATGGAATATATATAAGTGGGTCTGTAACATGATATAATAATTTATAGCAGTCGTTCAAGAGAGAAGCCATTCAAAAAATAAAAGCTGAATCATTTTTACAATGTGTAACTGGCAGTAGTTTCTGAATAACAAGAAAAATGAGTCATGTCATATAGTGTGTCTACTAAATCTTACAAAGATTCTGAACACACTTGACAGAACAATTGGTCTGTGCTATATTAAGTCTTCTTTCAGAGATATTAAACAGCCCACAGATGACCATGTCACTGAGATCCTGTTACTCACTGTCCAGTTACAATAAATATAAATGAAAATAGAGCTTACCTGTCAATCTACTTTATTGCTGTGTTTCTGTGGGCTCTTGTCCAGTGATCTCTGTACACATTTAGCTCTCAATATCACTTTGGTGGAAGGGATGAAGCTCGCTTAAGGTAATGGAGTGAATCAGGTTTACATTGAACGCAATGCAAATTCAGCATGAAAGTCCTATTATAAAAGCTGAATCATACATTTGTTCAGCAACCTGATCTCTTGCAAGGTCACCTTCAGTAAGTTGTCTGATGCTGGAGGAGTGCTGAGATCTCAGTATAACAGTTGGAGTTGGCATAGCATCTCAGGAACAAGCATACGCTGTGACATCAATACATCTGTATGCTTTGAACCCAATCTAAACATTTATTAACAAGAACTGAACTCTTGAGTTGGTAGTCTCACTGGTAAGAAAATGTAAGCTTTTACAGCTAGCTACTATTGAAAATGCTCTTGTGATACCCAGTTTCCATAGGGAAGAGATGCAAACATGAGCCAAAATCCTGGACAATTTAAACATCCACCAAATTCAAAAATATTCCTATAAATAGCCTTTTTGTTGATGAACACTTTGTGAATTGGTCAGAGGTTTCTCGTCCCTGTGAGAGTTTCCTTCTCCCAACTCCTTCCTATACACAGGAAATGTTGGGCTATTGTCTCGCAGACCGAGAGCAGGTGTTTTCCAACACAGGGCCACATTTCAAAATATAAAATAAGAACAAGGTAAAATTGGGAGACACCAAGAATTGTAAAATGGTGGAACATTTTCTTTATTTAAAATGATATATATTCAAAACTGATCTTGAAATGCTATCCATATATTAAAGGTACTATTTTAAAAAAGATCGTGCTGATTTATAACACACTTCTAATTTTGCTTTTTCTATTACAAAAGTTGCTCAGTCCATGTTTATGTTGCACTGTTCCACAGCAGAACTCCTTATAATGCCATCATTATCTCCAGAGCTAGACCAAGGTTTCCAATCAAAACAGCATCAAGAATCATATCAATGCTTTGCAGGATCTTGCACCGCCAGCTGTCAGATTAAATGTATTAAAATACTAAGAAATTCAACTATTACCCTGCTGACCATAATTGGGACACCTTCTGGGAAGTCTTTGAGATTGCCTAAGGAATTCTGATTTGGAACAAATCATTTTAGATTTTGTGAATATTTTCACAATGAGATACAATCTGGAGATAGGTCAATTTACAGACCAAGACATTGCAATGTTGGTACAGCTGGCTTCCAGAAGTTGGACTTGGAAGTAGCAGCTATTGGGATAATAAGCTGATTATTGGGAAAGATAAAGAATTGTGATGTACTAAGAGCCATTGCCACCCCCCACCCGTCCTCCCACCACCGCCCCCCCTTCTCAACAACATTAAACATTCAGTTTCACTTAGCCTCAGATCATTCATTAAGTTTCATTGTTTTATATCAGACATGTTGGCCTGAGTTTTTCTTCCTGGGTTGGGAGCACCACACCCGCCCACACCCACCCACCATGGCCCTTTTTAGCCCCTATGCCAACTTAGTGCCAACTCATGCCAACCCATCCACTCACACACCACGCTTTGTTCTTATATCTACCATACCAACTCAGCCAATATCCACCATGGGCAGACATCAGGACCCAAGCTGAGGTTAAATAAAGTTCGTAAGTGCATATTGATGAATTCAATATTTCAAAAACAACACTTTCATTGATAAAAACCTATTCACTACACTTAACTTCCTTTAATCCTTTATGAAAACAAGCATTTGTATTCATAGTCCCAGTTCAAAGAGTTTATAATCGCTTGGAGCTGGCAGTCAAACTACGAACTGACAGGCACCGCATTATGTTAATGCTATGTTGTGAAATCAATCATGCAGCACTAAACCTGTAATGAATGTTGCTGAAAAAAGAGACATGTATAAGCTTTTCATCTTGCACTCATCAGGACACTGTCAAGAATACCAATATAAGGGGAAAACAACAATTTATACTGTATGTGAAGAGAGTGCTGATTAGTAGGCAAGTGGCATTGACATGGAGAATGCACCACTGATGTGACTGACAGTTAACTGCCAAGCATTGTTTGAAATTTAAACCAGGCAGCTTGGCCCTGACTGGCCAAGGCATTGCCCTGAGGAACAAGTCAGCGAATGACTGACATTTACTTTGTTTAGCTGAAACAGGCACAATACATACTCTTTCTGTCTGCAAAGAACAGGGCCCTGTGCATCAATATATGTAGCTTTCAGTTCATGCAAATACACCACACTATGAACCCAACTGACAATCTTATGTTGGTAGTCAGTGTAATTCTTAGCCGGAAGATATCCGCACAAAAATTCTGATAGTTGTGTAGTAAAGAGACTGATAAACAAAAATGAGAAATAATTGAACATTTTACTGAAAAATAGATAAAGCTGCATATTTATTTTCTGTAATGAATTGTAGGGTGGAATTTTGCTGGCCCACACCATAGGAGGGTACAAGGCGGAGAGGTTGGTAAAATTGCAGGGAGCCCTGGGGCTGAATTCTCCCCCCGTCAGGGGGGTTGTGCGGGGGTGGGCGGAGTCGGGCACAAACCCAATCGGGGAGGTGCCACCATTTTACGTGGGCATTTTAAGTATGCACGCGAAAGAGCGCAGAATTCTTCCTGAGGCCGAGAGGTGTCTCAGGGAGATTAGTTTAAGGTTTAGAAATAAATAAAGAAAAGGAAATATTTTAAGACATGTCCCCTCATTTGACAGTGTCACATGAGCTGGGACAAGTTCATGAATTTTGATAAAAATTTTTATTTAATTAATAAAACCTTGACGAAACATCACCCCGCCCGTCCATGAAAAATGTGAAGGCCGCCTGGGCTCTTCACCTGTCCGCCAACGTTAAGGTTGGACGGGCATCCCTGGTAATTGTTTTAATGACTATTTAAATGGCTTTAACAGACCTTTGAAAGTTCGGTGGATCAGCAGCTGAGCCAGCTGCGCGCCCGCCGAATTGAAAATCTAAATGACATGTGGTGACGTCTGGATGCCTGCATGATGTCACCGTGCATCATTTTACACGTTGGCGAGTGGGCCCCACCCCCGCTCGCCGACCTGAAAATTCTTCTCCTGGTGTATTGGCTCCCGACCATGTCTCGCCATCACCGTATTTTACCGATGGCAGAAAGAGGGTTGGACAGGTTGCCCACCAGAAGGAGGGGGACAGTCAATTTGAATATGTAAACACCCTAGTAAGGACCATTTTGCTGGGCTGTCGGTGTTTTGCCACTGGCAAATCAACAACCCCGCTGTCTGGGCAGACATCAGCTGAAGGGAAATGGCCTCCCAGCGGCACCCTGGAGGCAAGATGTTTTTAAGCAAAGAGGTGGCTGTGGGCAGGTGAGTCAGCCCCTGTTGCCCCAGCAATTTCCTGAGAAGCTGCAACAACACTCAAGAAGCTTGACACCATCCAGGCCAGAGTAGCTTGCTGGATTTATATCCATCCATTGGCTTAAACTTTGGCCCAGATCTTCCATGTCGAAGGTCACCTGGTCAGTGGTGTAGACTGAAGTTGCACATCAGGACCCTGTGAACATGTGCAGAAGATCCGTCCCAGTTTTGAACTTCCAACAGGGCTTTTTAAACTACCCGATTGTTTCCGATCTTCTCGATGACAGCCATTTAAAGAATACAGTGGAGATTTCAGCTGGATGCACGAGTGCTACGAGGATAATTAGAGAGATGTCCTTGGACTTTTTCATTGATAGTCTCACCAATGAGGAGAGGTAGCAGCTTTCGAATAACTTGTGAAGGTGGATGAAGACTATTTTTTGATGTTTGATAAGTGTTCCACTGATCTGTTATTCTGCAGCATGTTTAAAAAGAATGGAAACGTCAATCCTTTTCCAACTTTTTCATGCAATTTGGATGTTTAGAGTGCCTTTTAAAAGAGCTTTGTGCATGCAGCATGGTCTGTTTAAGTTTTTATTGTCTCTTCTGCAATGTTAATCATTAAAGTTTTTTCAAAACTAAATATGATATATGTGATATAGGAGTTCTGCAGCATGTTATAATTCACTGTTATCCAAGGCTATTTTAGGTAATTTAGCCTTTTGGATTGTTTTATAAAAGTACAACATGTTATAAATGACCTATGCAAGCCACCTGTAAGCTGCCGTAAGCTATCACTTCAACAAGTATTCCAGAATCTATTGCGTAATCAAACCTTGAACAGGAGTCTTGTTCACCTCCTGGCACCTCAGAAATCATGCTTCGTGTACTGTAACTGTGCTACCTATGTTAAAGACATGACCATCAGAGAAGAGCCAGGCAACATATCTGCTTGCTGAACTCCAGTGTGAGTACAGGCACAGGATGTCCGATGAAATGGTGCCAGAGGAGTTGTGTGCCAGGAGACTACCCTTCACTGAGGAAGTGATGGGTTGCCTCTGTGAAATCTTGAAAGATGATCTGAAGTCAACCTCAAAATGCCACACTGCCTTAACAGTGCCAATGAAAGTCACCACAGCACTGATTTTATTTTTGTGTATGGGTCATTACAATCTGGAACTGGTGACATGTGCAACATTTCCCAGAGTGCTGTGAGGGCCTGCATTCACCAGGCAATTTATTGTAGGGCTTCAGACTTCATTAAGTTTGACAAGTCCCCTGTGAGGATGAAGGAGGGGTCCCCTGCATTACACAAGGTTACTGATTTCCCAAAAGTAATGGGGCTATTGATGGAATGGATATTCAACTAAAGGCACCAAAAGTTTCCCTTATCAACAGGAAGGACTTCCATTCTCTGAATGTGATGATAGTTTGTGATGCCCAAACGAAGATCCTGAATATAAATGCTGATAACCAGGGAAGTTCACATTATTCATTCATCTTGGTGAACTCAAGGTTGCACCTAGCCATGAGTGTATCATTGGGATTACAGAATGGCTACTGGGTGATAAGGGATACCCATTGAAAACGTGGCTGATGACACCATACCAGAGGACCCCAAAATGTAGCACAGGAATGGTACAACCGCACACACGTGGCAATGCGTCAGTTAATGGAGAGGACCATGGGGGTATTAACGTCATGTTTCCATTGCCTGGACAGGTCAGGGAGCACTTTACAGTACTCACCTGTAAAATTTTCCAGGATTGTAGTAGCATGTTGTGCCTTGCACAGCTTTGCTCTCCAGGAAGAACTAAGCCTTCACCCTGAGGATGATTTAGTGCCAGGAATAGAAGAGCTGGAAGAGCGCAAAGCGGATCCAGATGCAGACATGCCTCCTGGAGTATGTGAGAAGGCCTCGACTTTATTTTAGTACCAAACACATGAAAGACTTTTGAGGTAGTTGCTGCTGAAGTAGGTAAAATTTAGGTGTTCAAATAAAAGGGTATTGTGTTCTCAAATATTGAAGATTTTATCTCTTTTCTATTATTTTTATGCAAATAAATTTTTCATAAAGCTTTACAAAGATTACTGCACATGTTATTTGAGCATTGGAAACAGTGAATACTTAAAAATAAGAGAATTATTAATGAATGACATATAACTCAAATAAACAACAAATCTGGGTTGGAACAGTGCAAATTTAAATAAAGGCATAAATATATAAATAAATAACACAAAAAGCAAAAACATAAGCATCAAGTCAACTATAACAGAACACAATGGGCAGCCAAATATAATGGTCAATATAACAATAAATAAGGTACATAACACAAAGCAATGAAAAGGCAACAAAATCCCTCATGACTAAAGGAGGGAGAGGGGTAATGAGGCAGAGGAGGCATTATTGGAGACAGGGACTCTAAATCCTTCTGCATCTCCCCTGTCCCTGCGATGGGACCTCTTCTGTGCCAGAGGCAGGCCCAGCAGCAGATGTCTCTGCACTGGGCTACTGCTGGCCAGAAGATGCGGGCACTACAGTGTGAGCCAGAATCTGATGAGAAACCTTATTCTTCTGCTGAAGGATCTCATTGCTTCTTTACAGATGCTGACTAATATCTGTCTTAAATTCAGTCAAAGTTTGCTGAAGCATGTTATATGTGGTCAGCTCCTGATATAAGCACTCAAGGAGCATCAGATCGTTTTCAGTTTCTTCACCACCAGCATGGGCCTGATGTTGCCAGTGTGCTCGCAGAGATGGCGGATCTTCTGCTCCCAAATCCACAGGTTCTTCAGCACCTGAAGGTTCTGAGTGTCCTCCTTCCACTGCAGCAGCCATCGCATCACAGGCCTCCTTCTCCTCAGAAAATGGAACAATTAACGCTACCACTGAAGCGTCACCAACATTACCCTCCAAATCAGACATTTTGCCCTCCTGACACTCCTCTCCCTCCTCTGCTGCAGCTGCCATGCCTTGGATCACTGTGAAGTGTTCATCTCCATTCCTTCCTCATCACCCCTTTCAGGGATCTCAGAAGCTGCTGCCAACTCACCTCCATTGCCATCTGATGTGTATGGGCACCTGTCAGGGGAAAAAAAATTCATAATTATTTTTTGTCATGTAAATTAACTCTCCTCCTGATGGTTTAAGCATTCAGCTGTGACATCACTTTTCCCATTCCCATATCTGAGCTGCCATTGGCTATCATGGGGTTGGAGAGGCCAAGTAATTACCTCGCAAACTCCTCCTGTTCCATCAGGTCTTTGATGTACAGCCCCGCCCACCCAACCCTCTTGCCACCCCCACTCCAGTCACCGAGCGCTTCCGGGCATTATGAGCCTAAAGGAAGAAATGAAAATGTTTGAAAACCATAGTCCAGACTTGGCTGTTCTGTCTCGTAACACCTTTGATGACTACTGAAGTCAGCTTTCAGCCTGCACCCAGGGGGATCTCTGATTGGACACAATGCTTATGTCAAAGTCAGAGCCATCTCCAAGGCAACTGCATTTTAGGACACCTCATAAAATCAGTAAACAAAAACATCTCATGTGATCTTTCTCTATTTTCAACACAAAAAGTTCATAAAATCATGAAATTTCTCCTTTTTTGACCCAGGGAATTCTGTCTTCTCTTCTGCACAACCTGCTGCGCTACCATCTTTTGTAGGCGACAACTTAAGCACTTTTCAGTTGACTACACTTAGAATTATTAAATAACATTAAATATTTAAAATAAATTAATTACAATTAGAATTATTAAGTAACAATAACATTAAATGTTTAAAAGGAATAGAAAAAATAATAAAAAATGTATTACATGAAGAATGCTGCAGGAGTTTGAATCGTCACCTCACTGTTTAAAACCCAATGCTGTCTGCTGCTGCCTTAAAGGACGTTCCCAGGTCCTCTTGCATCATGGGGTGGCGTGGCTTTGGCTCTCCTGTGCCATGACAAGACCTGCCCAGCTGGCTACAACGGAGGCTCCAGGGAGAGGCCAGGATCGGGAATCCGGCCTGAAAAATTACTTCCAGGTAAGTGTGCACTTTTTCAGGTAATCCGTGTCAGTCGGAACTGTTCCTGTGCTGATCAGAAGGTTTGGGCCATTCACGCCCTTCGCCACTGGCAGCAATTTGCACTACCCACAGGAGGCACTGTAGCAATTCACCAAGGGTTTGTCAGTAGCACTCCGAGACCAACAACTTGCACCATCTAGAAAGACAAAATCAACAGGTGTGTGGGAACATCATCATCTCCAAGTTTCTCACTGAGTCACACATCATCCCTGTTGGCCAGGGGCTGCAGCCAAACTGCTGACACATAGGCAAAAGCAACTTTTGAACTGAAGTAACCTGAGTTCAGCTGCTGGCCTGAGCTGGCTGGAACTGGTTTGAGTTAGCTGAGTTTCGTGAAAAACAAGGGAAATGTGATAAGACACAAGTCCTTATTTAGAAAAGGAGTAATGAGGTAATGCTACCTAAGTCCTCGGGATAGAGCCAATAAGGAGAAGACATGGGCTAGGCGAGCAAGCCTAAACCAACGGGAGAGAGAGACAGCACAGCTTGAAGAGATAAGATTCGGAATAAGAAGGGAGAATCTCAGGCGTGGAGCCAGCGAAGACTCCGGAGAACAACCATCACGCAAATGGAAAAACCTATGTCAGCAATGTAGAAATGACGTCGAAAGAGAGAGAGAACGGAACGCCTGGCCAGCGTCAGCTCTCCTTTTCGGGTATTAGCTTTTATATTCTGTGACCACTCAGGGAGTGTCAGGGAAACCTAATGGGTGTGTGTTTAGATCCTAGTTTGGGTATAAAACTGTATAACCTGTATAAACTGCATGTCTATATCTAACCAGTCATTTAAGCTATATGTATATGATCTAATGACGAGAATAAAGCAAATTGAGAGTTAAGCCAATAACCGTTATCGGTGACCCCCGGTCAACATAGATATATTGCCATTCCCTCATTGTTACTGGATCAAAATCCTGTAATTTACTTCCTAACAGCATCATGAAAGTACCTTCACCCACACAGACTGAAGTGATTCAATTAGACGCCCTACCACCAGCCTCTCAAGGGCAACGAGGGATGGGCAATAAATGTCAGGTTTGCCAGCAATGTCCACACCCCAAGAATTATTACTTTTTTTAATTGTAGTGCTTTTTATCACATCCCTCACACTACTCAGCTTGTAAAGAAAACAATCAAACTCATTCTTTAAATCTTTAGGACCATTTTCCAGAACCATCAGTCAAAAGCTACTGTGTGATGAACATTGACAATTGCAGAGCATGTAGATTAATGCAACAAGACTTGTTTACAACCTTTTGCAGAAATAGCATAATTTGGAAGGCAAGGGTTAGTTATGAGAAAAACATGGTAACTAGGAGACTAATGTACTGTACACAGAGAAACAGAAGAAAGTTATAAATTTATGTGTCTCTGTTTGACATAAAAGCTTATCAAGTGTGATTATCATATTTCAAGCTATCAGCAGCGGAAAATGCACAATGCAATTGGATTTGTGCCGGAGTCCCTGTTACTTCGGATTTCCACTGGTAACTTCCAGCCTTTTTTCCCCACTACCAAATATACCCTTAAACTCCTAGCCCCACTGCCCTCATGTCTAATAACAAATGCAAGATGCCCATGGATGTCTTTGTCACTGAGATTGAGACTATGCATTCAGCTGCCTTTGCTGCTCCTCCATTTTCCAAAGCCAACCCTTCCCCCAGGCTGTCTCCTGCTCAGATCCTGAATCTGCATCCTTCTCTGCTTTCTCCCTCTTTTACCCCTGCTGCTCTCTTTGAATTCATTTCACCCATGAAACCCGCCTCCAACTCACTGGATCCCGTTGCCATTAAACTACTTGATCACCCAAATCCCCTTCCTGGCTGACTAGCATAGCCGACATTGTGAACTGTTCCCTCTCCTCAGGTACAGGTACAATCTGATTGGCCAGCAGCTATCTAAGACAGGACTTACTCCTGAGAAGAGAGCACAAGTCTCACCTTAAAGCAATCAACGCTGCTCCCTGTGTTAAATTGCTGTGGGGCAGCCATTGGAATTGTGGGCAGACACCCCCCTGATTTTTTAGCGGGGGTATGGGTTGGTGGGGGGGTTTGGGGGCAGTGGTGGGGGGGCTCGGGGCCATGGGACTCTGTAAAATCCAACCAATAAATATTTCCAAGCTTGGGAACCTGTGCAGATATAACCAACAAGGCTGATTCAGAAAGGAAGGGTTAGAAAAACCTCAGTCTTGAACAAAGTCAAAAAAGAGGGAAGCTTGGAGAGGTATATGAGAAAGACAGTTGTATTTACGTAATGCCTTATCACAGCCTCATGATATCCTAAAGTTGTTTTAAGACCAACAATTTACTTTTGAAGTTCAGATACTGTTGATATGTTGGCAAACAAGTAGCTAATTTATGCACAGCAAGATCCCACAAACAGGAACTGAACCAATGAGCAAGTAATTTGCTTCTCTTGGTTGAGGGAAAATGTTATTTAGGAGGCTAGGAAAGCCTATTTTGTGAATGGAGTTGTTGGATATAGAACTGGATTGATTTTCAGAGAAGACTAAGAGGAAATTTTACACAATGGTTCAAAATCATGAACTGTTTCAATAGAGTAAATAAGGAGAAACTGTTTCCAGTGGCAGAAGGATCAATAGCCACTGATTTAATGACACAGATTTACAGTGATTGGCAGGTGATGTGTGAAAACTGTTTTATGCACAGTGAGTTGGTATGATTTGGAATGCACTAACTGAAGGGACAGTGGAAGCAAATTCAAGAATAGCTTTCAAAAGGGAGAAAAGTTACAGGGCAGTGGGAAAAGACTAGAGAAGTGCTGCTAATTGAAAGCTCTACCAAGGAGTTGACACAGATATGGTGGACTGAGTGGCTTTCTTCTGTATGTATCCCGCTATGATGCTATGGTGGGTATAAATCTTAGAGCTTCATAAATTATTGACCTCTTGATCATTGCCTAGGCAATGGAAACAGAATCTGCTGCTCCAAGTGATAACAGAATGGAAATCAATAGCAGTGCACTTCAGTTACCTTAGCAATGTCTAAGCATGTTTTTGTCTTTTGATAAACTTATCCAGGGTGAGCATTTCGTACGATGGGTCTCTTCTTATTTTTGATGGCGTTCTGGCTACCTATGAATGCTAGTTATTCATTAAATTGTTGCTTGATAAGTGTATCTCATCGCTCTCTTTCATACTAATTACACTATGGAAGCCCTTTCTAATGATTATTATGTGATGGAAATTGTGACTACCCATTTTTTTTACAATGCTCGTTATTAAAATCAATATTTTGTATTAATATTCAAATAATGGTAAGACAGGGAGACAGCAACGGGATTAAATGGTTTAAATCTTCTAAGAAAAAGGTTACAGTTCAGTGTTATTATTCAATAATATATAAAAATCAGGAACTAAGCCATGATTTCATTTTATTCTGTATGTTTACTTTATACTATTTGACTGAGTTTAAAGCAAATAATTCCTACAGTCAGCAATTAATCTCAGTTATTTTATACATTGACCACATGGGTTACCAGAGAGCATTTGAAAAGGCTCCACATGAGCAATTATTGGCAAAAATGAAATTGCTCATAATTTGGAGATAAGTTTGTGAAGTTGTATTGGTAATTGTTTGGGAGTTAGAAGACAGAGAGTAGGGGTAAAGGGAATGTTGTCCGATTGGCGGAATGTTTTCTAACCTCCATAAAATTGAGCTCATCCAAACGTCTGCTGCCTGTATGCTAAGTCCTATTTCATAACTCCCAAATCGACCAGCTATTCATCTCCTCCTTGTCAGCCTCATTTTAAAGCAGGATTAACACACAGCAGAACATTGTACTAAATGTTAAGTGATGAGAGAGAGGCAATATAGGCAGGCCCCGGTGAGGGGCTGGGGGGGCCCATGATTGGGTAGCTGGGGTGGGGGAATTAGATGGGGGCAGGGACCATCATTGGAGGGACCATTCAGCCCACTTTCAGGCTGCCAGGGATTACCTGGCAGCCTCACTGTGTGATGTGGGCAGCTGGTAAAATACCAGTGAAGGTAGGAAAGGGCTTCAATTGGCCCAAGGGCAGGCAGGCCAGCCAACACCTACCTCACTGCTGGTAAAACTCCAGCTGAAGTGGATAGGCGACAGGCAAGGTGCCCCAATCATGCCACAGGATTTTCCATTTCCTGTTCATCCATCACCACTGTGCTCGTTGACCTACATTGGCTCATGGCCTTACAACAACTCAAGATTAAAATTCTCATCCTTGTTTTCAAATTCCTCCATGACCTCGCCCCCTCCCTGCTTCAGTTACCTGCTCCAGCTCTACAACCCTCCAAGGTATCTGTGCTCCTCCAGCCTTTTGGGCTGCAGTTTGCAGTTTAATGGTCAGACCCCCATCTAGAGCACTGTGTTCAGTTTTAGGCCCCGCCTTTCAAGTATATTGGTCCTGGACTCAATGGCATATTTGCCAGAGTGACACCAGGTCATAAATGGTTAATTTATGAGTACAGGTTGCAAAAGCTTGGTTGGTATTCCCTTGAGTTTCGAAGGTTGAGGAGTGATCTAATTGAGGCGTTTTAAAATGCTAAAAGGATTTGGTAGAGCAGATATAGTTGGTGTAAAATTTAGTAGTTGTTCATTGTTAGTATGGGTGCTGTTTGCTGTCCAAAATGGCGTCCACAGTGCGTGCGCACATTTTAGGAGCCATTCACCTTAGAATACAATTGACTTGCAAATGCCATGAAGAGCAGGACAAGGCTGGTGGAAGAGAGAGGGGGAGGAAAGGGGGAAGTGCTGTCAGAAGGAGGCCATATCTACACAGGAGCCTGAATTTTCGCAATGACAGAAGGACCCTCTGCGCCTTAGCCAAAATGGCACCTGAGCGCTGAATCCAGAAGTCCTGCCTCTGAATCTGGCCAGGGAGGAAATGGGGGTGGGCTGCAGTTTGCAGATCAATGGTTCACTGAGGCAGCTGCAGCTACCTTCAAACAGATGAAATTTTCATTGGTGGGCTGTCCAAAACACAACTCGTGGGCTGCAAACATTTGAGCCAAACATCTAAAGCCACCAGAACTATTTGGGGAGGTAGGGTACTCTTTAGGGGAAATGGGTACCCTTTTGGAGAGGTCCAGGTACCCTTTTGGCAGAGGTAAAGTGCCCCTTTGGGAGAGGTCAGCTGCCCTTTGGAATTAAAATTAGACATGAATGTGCAATGAAAGTGAATAAACTCAATGGAACTATCAAGATGTTAAGGCATTTAAATCCCAAAGCTCATTAGACTTTTGAAGAAAAATAGCCTGCTGTTGACAAAAACAGTGTTTGCAATTTCACCAGCTGTCTGTTGATATAAGTCTGAAGGCTATTGTTAAAGCCTTAGTGCTATATGAACACTTCCACAACATATCACTATCACAGTGGTGGGGGGCAGGGTGGGGGTTGCTACAAGTTCATAGTTTGATTGACAGCTCCAAGTGGTTATAAAGTTTTTGATATGGGGCTATGAATACAAATGTTTGTTTTCATGAGTGATTAAGTATTTAAATTAAATATTTGCTTCAATAGAGGTTAAGTACTTGAAGGAAAATAGGGGCTGTAAAGGGCCATGGGAGTGGTTAGATGGGCATATGTTGGCATGGATGTTATGATGAGACATGGGGATGGGTAAAAGGGCATAGGTTGGCATGGGGAGCATGAGGGACCATGGGAGGGGCTTGGGGGCATGAGGTGGCATGAGATGGGACATGGGGAGTGTGGTGGGATGAGGGGTGAGGGCTAAAGGACTGTTTTTGGATTGATTGCTTTACCAGCTGAGACAAACACCCTGAGCACCAAGGTGGGTCTTTTCAGCAGCCCACTTTGGCACCCATTAGCCTCTGTGGCTTCCCCTGCTCTATCTCTTGGGAGTGGCGGGTCTGACTCCAGTTAACAACTACCTCCACCCCCCAAACCCCGGAATGAAAATCCAAATATCTGAGGCACTTTCTCCCAAGTTGGGTTTGTGGAATCGGGAATTTTCCCAACCCTGCGCTCCTAACCTGGGAGTACAAATTTGGCCCAGGGTATTCAGTGAACAATTCTCCTACCTAAATCTCAGCGTGGAACAATATGTGCAATGTCTGCACTTCAGTAAATAGGAAAGAAAGATCCGCATATATAAAATACCTTTTAAGACATCGGGACTGTTGTAATGTGCCTTTAAGGGATAGCAGCATGACAATACTAGAAGGGAAGTGTGCCATGCAGCTTAGTTTTAGTTTCACTTTTGCCTTTAGGCAGACCACATGCACACAGCTCTGTCTTAAAGCTTTCTCCCTATTTATAAATGTTCTCATGTGTCCATTCTAAATAAATGAACCCACAATGTGTTTACACAATCCCTTATAAACAATTGATGTTATAACAACACAGCAGGGATGTCTCAAAGTGCTTTACAGGAAATGAAGCTATTTTAAAGTGTAGTCACTATTCTGATATAGAAAGTTCAACAACCAATGTGATAAACTCCATGTACTCTGTTCTTTGTGATGTTGATTGAGGAACTGATTATGATTGGGGATACCCATTCTTCTTCAAAATATTGCCACAGATCCTTCACTTCCACCTTAGAAAGTAGACAAGGCCTCAGTTTTATGTTGTGGCGTTGGAGTAGATTCAATGATTTCCAAAGACTGTTAGCTATCAACACCCTAACATTTAGTTTAGCATATTTACATATTATGAAGAACGCTCTTACAAGCTTCTGACCATGCTTGCTTTCCTCTTACTTTTACTTTAGACTGAGTCTCACATCACATGGGTATATGTCACTCCCTTCTATGACATTACAGAATATTCCAGTTAACCCTTTATGGGACTTAGTCTAGCAGGCTCCACTATATTACATCTCCCCTTAAGCCTCTGTTCAGACTTCAATGTTCTCTGGCATTCCTGGAAAACCAATGCGTCAGTCTCCTAGTCACTCTGAACATTTCAGTGTTTTAAAGTCTTGAGGAAATGTAGCCTCTTTTGTTCTTTTAGGTAAATGTTGTTTCTTTCTCTCTCCATGTTCTCTTCTTGTTTTCTCTTCCCTTTCCTTCCTCCGTTATTTCCAGATTCTCACCTCTGCTTACACCTTTAAGCATTGTGATGCCTTCATTGGTCTACCTTATCTCATTCTCCTGTTGTTTGTAGGGAATAAGGCATTCTCATTCTGCTGTTGGTCCTCTGGATGCTGCTGCACAGAATTTGAACCAGTAGATGCTTCAGGATCACCTACTTCAGTCTCTTCTTTCATTTCTGATGATTGTGATGGTTCTGGTCTCTGATTTTCATTTTGTTGCTCAATTGCAATCAAAGCTCATCTATTTCTTCTTACTGTGCCCTGTTCCACCTGGATAATGTGAGATCTTGGGCTTGGTGATTTCGCCACTATTTTCCCAAAACTTTATTTTTTTTACTCGTTCATGGGATGTGGGCATTGCTGGCTAAGTCAGCATTTATTGCCCATCCCTAATTGTCCTTGAATAGGTGATGTTGAGTTGCCTTCTTGAATCGTTGCAGTCCATGTGGTGTAGGTACACCCACAGTGCTGTTAGGAAGGGAGTTCCAGGATTTTGACCCAGCGACAGTGAGGGAACGGCGATATATTTCCAAGTCAGGATGGTGAGTCGCTTGAGGGGAAATTCCAGGTGGTGGTGTTCCCATGGGCCTGCTGCCCTTTTCCTTCTAGATGGTAGTGGTCATGGGATTGGAAGGTGCTGTCTAAGGAGCCTTGGTGAGTTCCTGCAGTGCATCTTGTAGATTGTACATACTGCTGCCACTGTGCATCAGTGGTGGAGGGAGTGAATGTTTGTGGATGGGGTGCCGCTCAAGCAGGCTGCTTTGTCCTGGACGGTGTCAAGATTCACTCATCCAGGCAAGTGGAGATTATTCTAGCACACTCCTAACTTGTAACTTGTAGATGGTGGACAGCCTTTGGGGAGTCAGGAGGTGAGTTAATCGCCGCAGGATTCCTAGCCTCTGGCCTGCTCTTGTAGCCACAGTATTTATATGGCCAGTCCAGTTCAGTTCTGGTCAATGGTAACCCCCAGAATGTTGACGGTGGTGGATTCAGCGATGGTAATGCCACTGAATGTCAAGGGCCGATGATTAGATTATGTCTTGTTGAAGATGGTCATTACCTGGCAGTTGTGTGGTGCGAATGTTACTTGCCACTTTTTAGCCCAAACCTGAATATTCTCCAGGTCTTGCTGCATTTTGGACATTGTGAAATCATCAATGAACATTTCCACTTCTGACCTTATGATGGAAGGAAGGTCATTGATGAAGCAGCTGAAGATGGTCGGACATTGGACCAAACCGAATACCGTGCTCTGCACTTGGTAATACCTAAATGATCTTGATGTAAGCAGTGTAAGATTTCAAGTCTCAATGCACTTGGGATTAATATTCTATCATAGTATACTAGTAAATCATTGATCACTGTGAGATGAGCTCTCTAGTTGAATGATGGTCTCAAGATTGGCCAAGTGGTATATATGTTGGCCATCCTGTAAAGCAAAATTCTATGATTTGCTTATATTCCTCATCTGATTTTTGAAACTCTTTGGGTGGAATTGTCTGGTCCCATTGGTAGCGGGCGTCATGGCAGCATCAAAAGATAATATAGCGAGAAGGCCAAAGATCGGTTTTACACCATTGTGAAACCAGTTTACGATCGTCCACTTCACACATCAATGACGGGCCGCGTCTCTCACCGCCGCACACCTGGAATCTAATTTCAATAGTTTAGCATCTCATTATAAGACCCTGCTTTCCAGAGTCATCCCCCCAAGTTGGATCATCCAGGCAAGTCGCTGTGGCTGCATGTCGACATGTTTCACAACTGTACATAAGTGACATGCACCTGGCGGGCTGCACTTTGCTCGGGACTTCAGGGTTGGTTTGCCTACCTTGCTTCGGGCAGCACTCGTTGTCATCAGCTCCAGGCTTCGCAGGCAGCACCACATCAATTTTAGGGAGATTCACGGGCAGGTCTGTACCGACCAGACCAGCCGTGAGGCAGGGTTGGCTTTTCAATGGCTGCAGGGCTAGGGCTTGCTTGGGGAAGGGGGAGAAGTGACCTCAGGCAAGGGAAGAGGCTGCAGGTGAGGGCTACACTTGGGAAGGGGGGTATCCCAGGGCATTTGTGGGGCACATGTTGATTTGTGCAAGTGGCCTCAAGATAGTGAGGGCTGAGAAGGCAGTCTCCAGAGGAGTTGAGGCCAGATGGAGATGCAAGGGTGTGTGTGAAAGAGTGAGTGGTGATGTCCCTTGTGCTAGCACTGGGTGAGATGCCAGTGAATGTGTGATGGGCTTATGAGTGTGTGAGTTTAGATTGATGAGATGGTTGACTTAATGTGGTAGCACGGATGAGATCATTCATCCATTTTCTACACTTAATGGCTGACCTCTTATATTCAGCATTGACACTGAACATCACAGCCACCATCTCCCAAGCCGGCATGGTGAGATTGATGGGCCTCCTGCGACCAGAGTGGTGGGTAGAGGACATCGCGCTGGGCCTTCATGGTGTCCAGAGGGTGTCTCAGGGATGTGCCACTGAATCGGGGGCTGCACTCTTTTTGGCTTTTGGGGCCATGTCTTCACCGGAGCAGTCCTGGGCTGCAAGCTTTGAGAAGTGTTCATGCAGCTGCAGTATAAATATGGCACCCTGTGTGAGGAAGTGACAAGGTAATGACGTGGCGGACAAATTGGAGGCCACCCGCCAGCCAGATGGTGTGTTTCCTCTGGCTGCATAATTAATAAAGCGGGAAGGGGATAATAAAGCGCAAAAACCTGCCACTGAGTTCGGCAGGCAAAACGTCTTTTTTCACACCCACTACTGCACTTTTTGCATATCTGAGCCGATTGCCCCTTTGAATTCATTCAATCTTTGTGCATGGACTATCATTATAGCAAACTCCTCAACTTCCCCCACAAATTCAATATTGATTTTTTTCTGGACTCTGCTTCAATGCGTGGCAATACATCTGCTGTGCTCTATTTCCCTTGAACATATACCATATGAGTGTCAAGTCTCATCAATCTTAATTTAAATCTTTGGACTCTTGATGGTGTCGCTGCAAGGTCTTAGGAATTCAATAGTGTGACTCAAGGTTTATTGTCTGTTTCTATCATAATGTGAAGACCAAAGACCTAGTCAGTAAATTTCTCGCATGCCCATGTGGCTTCCTTTTAGATTACTGCATATCTCTTCTCTGTGTCTATTACTGAACGTGAACAGTAATGGACTGATTTGCATTTTCCATCTCTTTGTACCTGAAAAGGTACTGCACCCAATCCTGTAGATGATGCATCCACTACTATTATTGCAGGTAATTTCAGATTGTAATATGCTAATGTCCCTGATGATGTCAACCTGTCCTTGATTTTTTTTGAATGATTTCTGATGTGTTCCTTCCCAACACCATTCATTGTCTTGGCATAACAGCTGGTGCAGTGGAGCACATGCGATTTTGAGGTCGGCGGACGTGCATGGGAGTCGCAGCTGCACCCGCTGATAATTAAAGGGCCAATTAAGGCCACTAAAAAGCGTATTGACCAAGGTTTTATGTTGCCTGTGAAATCTCACGCTTGTTGCATGGGCAAAATTGGCAGGCGAAAAGCACATTTTCATCAAATTGTCATCCAAGGGCAGAACATTGCCATTGTGAGTAGTGAGGAGTTTAGGAGATAGTTTGCTGCTGGTTGCTTAGCAAAACTTGACAGCTTTATCTCTTTTCTTAGCTTCAGTCTTTGCATTGCTAGCCTTCATTTCAGGACTGATTTGTGTCTCCTAGGCCCCTGGAGCATTTATACTGTGTGGCCAATTCCAGTCAGCAGACAGCTTTCTGTTTATCTGGTAATGGGGATTGTCTACTTCACTGGTCGGAACTCCACTGAGGAGGAAGAGAGGGACAGAAGTAAGAAGAGGTCAGGTGTCTGCAGGCAGCGCCCATGGCAGCTTCCTGTGGGAGGAGAGGCACAGGCACAGGGGCGCAGGCCTAGCAGGTAGTCAAAGGTGGAAGGGGCTGCAGAAGATGCCACTATCCTGCTGCCAGACTGTACAGGCAGCGATGCAGCTATCTCAGCATGTCAGGAGTGCAGTGCCGAAAGAGGCTCCGCCTCTCCAAGGAGACCATGAGCTCCATATGTCAGATGATTGGGCCTGAGATCACCTCCAACTGTGTGGGTGACCACCCCATGCCAATGGCTCTAAAGGTCACAGTGGCCCTCAACTTCTATGCCTCCGCCTCTTTCCAGGGATCAGTGGGGGATCGGTGTGGATTGTCCCAAACAACTGTCCATAGTTGCATCAAGCTGGTCATTGACACTCTGTTCAGGTGGGTCATGACATTTATTCATTGCCGGATGGATGAGGTCAGCCAGGCTGAGTGAATCAGAGGCTTCGCTGCAATTGTTGTGTTTTAAAAACAAACAAAACGCGACCGAAAAAAAAATAAAGAGGGAGAAAATAAACCTTGAGGGTAAACTAGCAAGCAACATAAAAATGGACAGTAAGATCTTCTTTAAATATATAAAAAAGAAGCGAGAGACCAAATTGAAGATAGGCCCCTTAGAAGATGGGGCTGGGGAAATAATAATGGGGAAGCAGGAAATGGCAGAGGAGTTGAATAAATACTTTGCTTCAGTCTTCACAGTAATAGCATTCCAAAAATACTAAATAATCAAGGGGCAAAAGAGGGGAGGAAATAAATACAATAACTTTCACTAGAGAAAAAGTACAGGGAAACTAATGGGGCTAAAGGCCAATAAGTCCACTGGCCCTGATGGGTTGCATCCTAGGATATTAAAGGAAGTAGCTACAGAGATAGTGGATGCACCAGTAGTAATCTTCCAAGAATTTTTAGATTCTGGAAAAGTTCCAGGGATTGTAAAACTGCCAATGTAACACCCCTATTCAAAACGGGGAGACAAAAAAACAGGTTAACTTATCTGTCATTGGGAAAATATTAGAGTCCATTATAAAGGATGTAATAGAGCATTTAGAAATACATGATATAACCAAACAGAGTCAGTATAGCTTCATGAAAGGAAGTCATACCTGACAAATTTATTAGAATTCTTTGAGGAGGTAACAAGCAGGATAGATAAAGGGGAACCAGCAGATATAATATATTTGGATTTGCAAAAGACGTTCGATAAGGTACTGCACATAAGGCTACTTAATAAGATAAGAGCCAATGGTGTTAAGGGTAATATATTAGCATGGATAAAGGATTGACTAGAAGACAGAGAGTTGGGATAAGGGGGGCATTTTCAGGATGGCAACCTGTAATTAGTGGAGTGCCACAGGGATCAGTGCTGGGGCCACAATTATTTACAATATATATTAATGATTTGGATGAGGGAAGTGAATGCACTAGCGCCAAGTTTGCAGATGACACAAAAATAGGTGGGAAGGCAAGTGGTGAGGATGACACAAAGAATCTACAGAGGGATACAGAGGTTAAGTGAGTGGCCAAAAACTTGTTAGGTTGAATATAATGTGGGAAAATGTAAGGTTATGCACTTTGGCATGAAGAATAGAGGAGCTGAATATTTTTTAAATGGAGAAAGACTGCAGAAAGCTGCAGGGATTTGGGGGTCCTTGTGCATGTATCACAAAAAGCAGGAAATAGGGAAGGCAAGTGGAATGTTGGCCTTTATTTCAAAGGGAATAGAATATCAAATAGGGAAGTCTTGCTAAAACTATACAAGGCACTAGTTAGACCACACCTAGAATATTGTGAACAGTTTTGGTCCCTTTATCTAAGGAAAGATATACTGGCATTGGAGGCAGTCCAGAGAAGGTTCACTAGGTTGATGGAGGGATTTTCTTATGAGGAAAGGTTGAGTAGGTTGGGTCAGTACTCATTGGAGTTTAGAAGAGTGAGAGGCAGCCTTATTGAAACATATAAGATTCTTAGGAGGCTTGACAGGGTAAATGTTGAGAGGTTGTTTTCCCTTGTGGTAGAGTCTAGGAGCAGAGGGCATAATCTCAGAGTAAGTGGTTACCCATTTAAGACAGAGGTGAGGAAGAATTTCTTCTCTCAGAGGGTAGTGAATCTGGCTGTAGGGGTTGGATCATTAAGTAAATTCAAGGCTAAGACAGACATATTTTTAATCAGTAAAGGAATCATGGTTTACGGGGAAAAGACAGGAAAGTGGAGTTGAGGATTATCAGATCAGCCATGATCTCATTGAATGACGGAGCAGACCCAATGGGCCAAATGGCCTACTTCCTTTCCTACGTCTTATGGTCTCCCCGCATCTAGAGTGCCATCGACTGCACTGATGTGGCCAGCAGGGTGCCAGTGGATCAGTCGGGTGCCTTCATGAACAGGAAGGGATTCCACTCCAGAACGTGCAGATGGTGTGTGTGACCACAAGACCCAGATTCCGCAAGTCTGTGCAAAGTACCCTGGCAGCTCCCATGATGCATAATCCTCCAACACTTACAGGTGCTGTTCATTTCTCCAGCTTGGCTGGATGGATGGCTTCTGGGGGACAAGGGCATCCATTGAAAAACTGGCTTATGGTGCTTCTCCGGCATCCAAGGACAGAAGAAAAGCAGAGTTTTAGGAGTCATGCCTCCACAAGGGCAATGATAGAGACAGCCATTGGTCTGCTGAAGATGAGATTCAGATGCCTGCACCGTGCAACAGGAGCACTACAAAATCCTCCAAAGCGTGTGTCTCTAATAGTGGTTGCATTGCAGCACTCTCCAGAATCTGGCTCTCGCAATGTGGGGCCCACTGGAGGATGAGGATTTCGAGGCAGCTCCGCAGGCCATAGGTGATGAATCCAGTAGTGGATCAGAAGAGGAGCCCGGGGAAGAACATGGTGAGGGTGTGGAGGCAATCCCCTGGAACCTTCAGGGAGGCAGGTTCACCAGGGAGACCTTGATTCAACGCTCCATCAGCTAGGTTGCTAAGGCACTGCTTTCACCTCATGCCAGGGTTGGTGCCTCCTTACCAGATATTCGCGGTGACCCGTTCCATTCAACCCAAGTCCACTCGGTATCTGTACAATAAAGTTTAGAGCCCCTCATGTTCAGCATAAGATACTGGTGTGCCCTGCACCTATAAAACAAGTGAAGCATACTCAGGCCATTAGCACAAAAGCAAAATTTATATGCTCTTGGCACTTACAGACAATGGACATAACATTATAATGTGTTAACAGTCACACCAGTAAACAACTTAACAAATTATCTTAGAGCAGGAGATCACCCATGGAAAGTCCCTCTTATGCTCACGGTGGTTTAAACAAACGTTTGCAAGTGCTGCATCATGGTGCCCCCACCCCCATTCCCATTGCTGGCAGCAGCATTGGAGGCAGCCTGCTCGGGTGTCGTGTCGGCCCTGGATTTCTGCACTTCATTACTTTCCATTTACTTCTTCAGTCTCTCCAACGAAGGGTATCCTGATGTCTTGTGAATCTTCAACTTCATGGACTCTGTTTCCTTTTAAAGCCTTTTCTATTTTGAGCGTTCTGCCCGTTTATTCTATTGTGACATATTGCCTGAAAATGCCCCATCTTTTTCCACCAAAGGCATTGCTCATCTTTGATGGGACAATTCCCACACCCATACCTTTCTCTTCTGCACCAGCAACAGCTAGTCTGGGCTGCCTCCATTCATTGCTTCTCATGTTTCATGTGTCTCCTTCTCTCGATTTTCCCTTTTTTATGTCTGACAAATTCAACGACTACTTTGGGATTTGGATGGTCGCTCTCTCTCTCTCCTTTGACAACCTATTGGTTCTGCCTCCTGATCTCGGCTTGTCCACTTAATTGAATCACCTTCGCCAGTGTCAAGTCTTCCTAGGATTGCAAATTCTCTGTTAACGAATCATCCATTACTCAACAATTACTCTGTTGCATATTAACTCCCCTTTCAGATTACCATGTTCACAGTCTTTTGCTAATCAGTACAAATTGTTGATAAATACACTGTTTTCCTTGTGTGCCTGGGTATGTTTATTGAACTTTGTGCATTCCACAATGGTGTTATCACTGAGATTGAAATATGTCTCCAATGCATCAATAACTTTGGCGTTTGTGGCTTTACCCTCATTGATACCCGGGGTAACTAAAATGTTATCTGCAAGGTCACCCACTGCATACAATAGTGTGCTGACCTGCTCACAGTCTGGCTTCGCTGTTAGACCCAATTGCAAAACTGAGCGAATCTCTTGAACCACTTTGGCTGTGCTTCAGCTTGATTTAAGCCTGCAACTTTCTCAAATTTTTCTAACACCATCTTTTTACCGCCTGCCACCATATATTATTGTGCTGTTGGGTCGGAGTAGATTCAATGATTTCCAAAGACTGCTAGCTATAAACACATATTTATTTTAACGCATTTACAGATTATTTGGAGAACATGCTTCTGACCATTCTTGCTTTTCCTTTACTTTCACTTTAGACCTCTCAGAGTCTCACATCACTTGAGTATATGTCACTCCCTTCCAAAAAAAATCACAGACTATTACAGTTAACCCTTTTTGTTCTTAGTCTAATGTAATGCATTATGCCACAAGTTTAATGTCTCATCATAATTATGGCACATATGACAGTGCAGCATTCCCTCGGTACTGCACTGGATTACCAGCCTCGACTTTTGTGTTCAAGCCACTGGAATGTTGCTCCACCCCAAACCTTGCAATTCAGAGTTAAGACTGAGCCACAGCAAACAATCAAGTTCTCCCTGAAACCTACCACCTGCTGCAGACAGAACTGCCACATCAGAAAAGGGCAAGGATGGCATTGTCAGAGGCTGTGAAGGTGTTGATAAATGTTTACATGTTTGGCTCCTTGCAGGCTTGAGCTGGAGATATTTACAACATCTTGCAGTTTGCCATCTACTGTTACATAAGGGAGGGCACCAATGTCTTCTATTCTTTAAGAACTAACTACATTTCATTCTCTCTTTCCAGACAGAAGCAGGTACATTGAGTAGACGCCTTTGCTAGGATTCCAGGTTTCTCCATGGTGTAGGACGCCACTGATTGCACACACATTGTTGTGCAGGTGTCGCATGTCAGCTCTGTCATATAGAGTAACTGAGAGGGATTCCACTCCCTCAATGTCCAGCTGGTGTATGAGGTTGTGGTGCAGGGAGGGGGAGAGTAAGCGAAGGATGCTTACAGCACCTACAGTTTATAAGTCAGAAGAGAGTGTGGGATGAGGGGGAGATGGGATGTCAGAAAGAGGATTAGGCATGGATATCATCAGCTTCAATGCTTTACATCCCTCCACTGGCCACACCCTCAGGATTATCTATCCCAATAAATGACAACATAATTTCCTTGATGGGGCTTAAGACAGTCAGGAATGCTTGTCCTGCTCCAACTAGCTCCAATACCTCTGTTTGTGTGCCACGTTCTCCGGCAAGAGAGAGTGAAGTGCGTCAGTGAGTTTTTTTATCCATTCATGGATATGGCAAAGCCAGCATGTATTGCCCTTGCCTAATTGCCCTTGGGAAGGTGGTAGTGAGCTGCCTTCTTGACATCTGAGTGATGTTTGTGAATAGGTTTTTATGACAATACAGTAGTTAAATGGTCACATGTTACTGATACTAGCTTTTGATCTGAGATTTATTTAATCAACTGAATTTAAATTTTCCAGCAGCTATGGTGGGATTTAAATTTGGATCTCCAGTGAAAGGTCATCACCCTGAAACGTTAACTCTGTTTCTCTCTCCATTGGTGTTACCTGACCTGCTGAGTCCTTCCAGCATGTGTTGTTTTTATTTCTGCTCCAGCCACAATGCGTCTCCCCTTTAAAAGGTGAAGACTGCCTTTTGGTAGTGCAGGCTAGCTTTAAGTGGTCCTAGCCTCTCACGATTTACGATTTGAGGTCCATCCCTGAGGCATGTAGCCATCAACAGCACATTTAACATTGGTAGCACACTGCAATCATGTTAACCAGCAGGGAACGCAAAGTTAGTGTGCTGCCGGCATCACATCAGACAGGCACAAGTTAATTATGCATAGCCATCCCCACACTTATTTTCACGGGTTGGTGAATTTAGTCACCATGAAAACTATTTCGTCCAGTAGGGAAATCCAGAACAAGGGGTCACAATCTTAAATTTAGTGTTTGGCCATTTAGAAATTAAATCAGAAAGCACTTTTTCACACAACAGGTAGTGAAAATGCGTCTCCCCCAAAACACTATGAATGCTGAGCCAGTTGAAACTTTCAATAGATTTTTGTTAGGGATTTGGAGCAAAGGCAGATAAATAGAGTGAGTTACAGATCAGTCATGATCTAATAGAATGGCGAAACAGATTTGAAGTCCTGAATTGCCTTCTCTGTTTCTAGGTTCCTGAAGTTCGAGAAAAAACGGTTTGTACCATATTTTTCTTTGTTGCTTATATTCTTTCTCCTGGATTGTGCTGCTTTTGTTGGTTATAAATGAGGAAGGATATTGAAGCCTATTGTAAACAAGCTTACAAGACTGCAAGAGTATGTTGGTTTGAGGAGGCAATTATGCCAGGAAATGAACAAGGAAGTCAACTATATGCACCTTCGGGTGAACAATAGCTTCAGGATGTGCATCATTACAGATCCCTCAATTGTCACATCAAAGCATGGCATGTGTTATGAGCCCCATTTAAAGCCCCCGATCGTCTACTCTAGTTTTATAGTCCAGTGCACACAGCAAACTTAGAAGCTCCGTTAAACACCTTTTCTCAATTAGAGTGATTTCTGGAGAAAGATATGGGTGAGTGTTACTTTCCATTTAAAAATAACAATTTTTAGCTTATTTAGCCTATTCCACCAGAGCCTGTAAAGTATTGATCTAAAAACAGACTTTGCTTCCAGAAGATGGATATGCATTGTGAAATCTGGCAGGAGACTTCAGCTTATTCAATATAAAATTCTGAAAAGTTTTTAATAGACTCCGGCCAAATTCAAAAAGACAATTTTTCTGAACTTCTCAAAGTGCCGATTGAATTTGGGAGGTGACTTTATTATATTTGATGTAAGTTTGCTGGAAAGCCTGGTTCATCTGAAGGGATTCTCTCAAATTTGGGCAACAATAGCACTCAGTCAGACTCTGAAAGATCCTGCATTATATGTACTGGAAGAATCTTAAGGTTCCCAGAGGGCAGGTAGTACACAAATGAAGAGGGGAGAATGGGAGGAATATAATAAATGTAAACCTATTGTAGTTTTAAAAGCTTTCTGTATTTCCACTTGGGCCAACAAGCAGCTTTGTTAACTTGTTTCCTAAGTTGACAGGAGAAAGGTAAAGGATTATAAATCCGTTTAAATAAGGTTGTCTCGACAAAAGCTTGAACTTGCTGTTTACAGTAAAGTAGAGATTCAGGTTCAAAACAGTTAGTTTGTTGGTGGGGAGGGGTGCCCATCAGGAGCCCGAATGAACCACTTGACTGGCCAATTAAGATCCACTTCCAGCCTCCCCTGGCACTTTGCCCATACTGGGTGTGGGGGGGTGTGGGGGCTACCACTATGTGGGGAGACTGCCCAGTGAAACCTGGTGATCTCTCTGCAGGCCCCAGGAAGATCCCTCCTTCTTGTGTGCCCCATGGCCCATGGAGGGGCCCCTTGGCAACAACGACCACTTCCGTGGAAAAATTGCTGCTGGTACTTAATGACATCCTGCCATTACCAGGGCCTGCCTGCCTGCCTGCCTGGCCCAACGTTCCATAACTCCACCCACCCCTCTTCGAGGGTGCCCAGCTATTGAGGCGCTCTCTACAGCCTTAGCAACTGCTGCCTTCTGATTGGGCTGGCAGCTTTTGGGAGCGGATCCTGTTGGCTACTTAATTGGCCAGCATTGAGAATATGCCTCCCTAAAGTAAAATTCAGCCCTTTATGCGTGACTTAAATCCTGTACCAGTGTTCCAATGCTTTTCAGTTAGTCAATATCCCTAGAAGTCCCTCCAATGGCCGCAGCCACAGCAATGGCCATCCCAGTAATGACCAGCACTGTCACCTCCATGGAGGTTCAAGCATGCAGGTCCTCCTGTCCCCCTCCCAGTTTGATCCCGCTGCCTCCTGCTGTGCGCCACCTCCTCCTGCAAGAGAGAGAGAATTATGTCATTAAGTCTTACGCAGTCAGTTTGGGTGATATGGCTGTCATGGTTGAATAGTTGGCAGTTTGTGAGATGTGGGTGTGAGACTTGCAGCAGTGCTAAGTATGTGAGGATGAAGTGGAGCATGTAAAGGTCAGGTGTGAGCCCTAATTAATAGAAATTGTTGATAGGTGAGTAATGCGGATGTGGTGAATTGGGGTGTATCTGAAGCTAGTAGTTCAGTTTGATATGGCAATTGAAGATGCATTCACTAAACTTTATGACTCATGAGTGGTCATTGACCATCTTGCAGTACTGCATCCAGGTTCTTTAAGGTTTAACTCCTGGCACTGACCTCCACAGCTATCTGCTCACAGCCATCTAAGCATGTGCCCAAGTGTTCTGGCTCTCTGTGGTTACAAGGCATCTCTTCTATACATCTCCATCACCAAGGTCTCCAGTGTAGTGGCTGAAAGCCTTGGAGCTCTGTCTCCCATGTTGTACCATTTATTCTGTATTATATTGGTCAGATTTGCTTCCTGCATGACTCCCAGCACCTACTCTAGCCACAATGCACTTTCCCTTTAAGAGATGCAAGGTAGCTTTAAGCAGTGAAGACTAGCTTTAACTGATTCTGGCTACCCATGATATTGTCCCCAAGCTTGGGCATTCAGCCAATCAACAGCGACATCAGCAAGGCTGGATGATGAAATGAAACAGCAGGCAGCACAAAGTCGGCTTGCTGCCTTCACTGCGGTCAATGGGCGCAGGTTAATCAAACATTGCGATCCACATTCCAGGGGGCTATCTTATTAAGACCCCTTCCAGTTTACAACGGCTGATCTGTCTGCTGGTTCGTTAATTTTTCAAGGTCTTATGCAGGCAAAATGGACATTTACATTTATCCCCCAGTGCTGTCTTTTTTCACATTTGTACTGGAAGCTGTTCTATAATAGAACCAGTCTCCGTATGGCCAAACAAGCTCCATTTGTTCAGTAGAATAGGTTTGGCAACAATGATTATTGCACATAGGAGTGAAATTCACAGATGCAGAATTAGCACAGACACAGTTATGACTGGTATAATCCTGACTGCACTAATTGTACATGTGCAAAGAGGCAAAAGGAGGCTGGGAAAGGGAAGCTTTTAGATTTGATCCGTGCCCAACATTAAATTTCACAGATGTCACTGATATGACAGCCATATCACTCAAACTGTCACCCACTTCTTTGGTATCACGGGAAACTCCTTTCAAGGGGAATCTCTATACTACCTACTGGATGTATGTTGTCTTCGGAGGCAAGCTCGTAAATTAAATGGATATGAGACTTTGTATCTAACAATCCAGGGCAACAACACTGATCTTTTCAGGCTTGCAACCACTGGTAGGTTATCCCAGCTGAATACTAAACTAATGGATATAACTTAGACAAGTGAACACTCGAATCTCAGAATACAGTCATCACTCTCAGTTCAGCTGCACTAACGTTTGTAATTATAATGATGAAAGGCCAGTTTAATTTGGTCAGCTTTTTACTTTTACTGACATGTGATTTTACACACTCTTCAATCATTAAGCTATATTTGAAACATATGTATTATATTAAAATCAATTAAAATCTCAGCCACCATTTTGGGAAGCTGATTTGACCCAGAATTGAAATAGGATTCATTTAAAATGAGAATTTCTTTTTTTAAATAAACACAGAAATAAACAGCTTTTGAAAAAGAAAAGCTGGTTACCTAGGAAATACAGAGATCAGCCTTTATATTCACTACTTCCAGACTCTAGGGGCTCCAGGACAGCAATCCATATCGCATGGTCAACTATAAGGTTATGTAGGGGTTTATTCCGAAGATTAAAATTAGATCCTTCATCCAAAAAATAAATATTAACCGCACCTCTCCAAGGAAATAAAAGGAACACAGATTCGAACATCTATGGCGGACAATTGGGTTTAACCATTCATTGCCAGATCAAGCTGTGGACAACATAAACCTTGATCGGGTCCTACTTTCCAATTCTAAAACAGCTCAATATTCAAAACAAAAACAGAATTACCTGGAAATACTCAGCAGGTCTGGCAGCATCGGCGGAGAAGAAAAGAGTTGACGTTTCGAGTCCTCATGACCCTTCGACAGAACTTGAATGAGTCCAAGAAAGGGGTGAAATATAAGCTGGTTTAAGGTGTGTGTGGGGGAGGGGGGGGGGGGGGGAGGGGGGTGGGGGTTGGGGGGGAGGATTGGGTTGGGGGAGAGAGAGAGAGAAGTGGAGGGGGTTGGTGTGGTTGTAGGGACAAACAAGCAGTGATAGAAGCAGATCATCAAAAGATGTCACAAACAACAGAACAAAAGAACACATAGGTGTTAAAGTTGGTGAAATTATCTAAACGAATGTGCTAATTAAGAATGGATAGTAGGGCACTCAAGGTATAGCTCTAGTGGGGGTGGGGGGAGCATAAAAGATTTAAAAATATTTAAAAATAATGGAAATAGGTGGGAAAAGAAAAATCTATATAATTTATTGGAAAAAACAAAAGGAAGGGGGAAATAGAAAGGGGGTGGGGATGGAGGAGGGAGCTCAAGACCTAAAGTTGTTGAATTCAATATTCAGTCCAGAAGGCTGTAAAGTGCCTAGTCGGAAGATGAGGTGTTGTTCCTCCAGTTTGCGTTGGGCTTCACTGGAACAATGCAGCAAGCCAAGGACAGACATGTGGGCAAGAGAGCAGGGTGGAGTGTTAAAATGGCAAGCGACAGGGAGGTTTGGGTCATTCTTGCGGACAGACCGCAGGTGTTCTGCAAAGCGGTCGCCCAGTTTATGTTTGGTCTCTCCAAAGTAGAGGAGACCACATTGGGAGCAACGAATGTAGTGGACTAAGTTGGGGGAAATGCAAGTGAAATGCTGCTTCACTTGAAAGGGGTGTTTGGGCCCTTGGACGGTGAGGAGAGAGGAAGAGAAGGGGCAGGTGTTACATCTTTTGCGTGGGCATGGGGTGGTGCCATAGGAGGGGGTTGAGGAGTAGGGGGTGATGGAGGAGTGGACCAGGGTGTCCCGGAGGGAACGATCCCTACGGAATGCCAATGGGGGGGTGAAGGGAAGATGTGTTTGGTGGTGGCATCATGCTGGAGTTGACGGAAATGGCAGAGGATGATCCTTTGAATGCGAAGGCTGGTGGGGTGATAAGTGAGGACAAGGTGGACCCTATCATGTTTCTGGGAGAGAGGAGAAGGCATGAGGGCGGATGCGCGGGAGATGGCCCGGACACGGTTGAGAGCCCTGTCAACGACCGTGGGTGGAAAACCTCGGTTAAGGAAGAAGGAGGACATGTCAGAGGAACTGTTTTTGAAGATAGCATCATCGGAACAGATGCGACGGAGGCGAAGGAACTGAGAGAATGGGATGGAATCCTTACAGGAAGCGGGCTGTGAGGAGCTATAGTCGAGGTAGCTGTGGAAGTCGGTGAGTTTGTAATGGATATTGGTGGACAGTCTATCACCAGAGATTGAGACAGAGAGGTCAAGGAAGAGAAGGGAAGTGTCAGAGATGGACCACATGAAAATGATGGAGGGGTGGAGATTGGAAGCAAAATTAATAAATTTTTCCAAGTCCCGATGAGAGCATGAAGCAGCACCGAAGTAATCATCGATGTACCGGAGAAAGAGTTGTGGAAGGGGGCCGGAGTAGGACTGGAACAAGGAATGTTCCACATACCCCATAAAGAGACAGGCATAGCTGGGGCCCATGAGGGTACCCATAGCCACACCTTTTATTTGGAGGAAGTGAGAGGAGTTGAAGGAGAAATTGTTCAGCGTGAGAACAAGTTCAGCCAGACAGAGGAGAGTAGTGGTGGATGGGGATTGTTCGGGCCTCTGTTCGAGGAAGAAGCTAAGGGCCCTCAGACCATCCTGGTGGGGGATGGAGGTGTAGAGGGATTGGACGTCCATGGTGAAGAGGAAGCGGTTGGGGCCAGGGAACTGGAAATTGTTGATGTGACGTAAGGTGTCAGAGGAATCACGGATGTAGGTGGGAAGGGATTGGACAAGGGGAGAGAGAAGGGAGTCAAGATAACGAGAAATGAGTTCTGTGGGGCAGGAGCAAGCTGAGACGATCGGTCTACCGGGGCAGTTCTGTTTGTGGATTTTAGGTAGGAGGTAGAAGCGGGCCGTCCGAGGTTGGGCGACTATCAGGTTGGAAGCTGTGGGAGGAAGATCCCCAGAGGAGATGAGGTCAGTGACAGTCCTGGAAACAATGGCTTGATGTTCAGTGGTGGAGTCATGGTCCAGGGAGAGGTAGGAGGAAGTGTCTGCGAGTTGACGCTCAGCCTCCGCAAGATAGAGGTCAGTGCGCCAGACCAACAACAGCACCACCCTTGTCAGCAGGTTTGATGACAATGTCAGGGTTGGACCTGAGAGAATGGAGTGCAGTAAGTTCAGAGAGAGAGATTAGAATGGGGTGAGAGGAGCAGAGAAATTGAGACGACTAATGTCGCGCCGACAGTTCTCAATGAAAAGATCAAGAGAAGGTAAGAATCTAGAGGGTGGGGTCCAGGTGGAGGGAGAATATTGGAGGTGGGTGAAAGGATCCGTTGACCGGGGAGAGGACTCCTGCCCAAAGAAGTGAGCCTGGAGACGAAGACGGCGGAAGAAGAGTTCAGCATCATGCCGAGCCTGAAATTCATTGAGGTGAGGGCGTAAGGGTATGAAACTAAGTCCTTTGCTGAGCACTGAACGTTCAGCATCGGAGAGAGGAAGGTCAGGGGGTATAGTGAATACACGGCTGGGGCTGGGATTGGAAGATGGGGTGGGGACGGAGGGACAGGCAGGGGTGGAGGGTCCTAGATGGGTGTTGGTGTCGATGAGTTGTTGGAGCTTGCGTTCCTTAGCACTTGAGAGAAAGAGAAAAAGTTTCTTGTTGAGGCGCGGATGAGACGAAGAATAAAATGAAACTGGGGGCACCCGCAGCTTTGAAAAAGGGTACGGCGGTGCTGCTGGAGGGAGAGGTCGAGTGTGTTCATATGGCAGCGCATGGCACTGAGTGTGGATTTCAGAATGTGACGGGAATATTCAAAGATCATCCTGGAATGCAAAGTTAACCTCTGGCTTTTCCTCTCCACCAGAAACCTTCTTTTTAATCCCCCTCCCAAGCCACCTCCTCCACTTACATCTAGCAAAAACTGTGAGGGGCTTTCTTTGTCACAACGATCAAGGCAATCCATTCAGCTGTCTCTGCCATTTCCATTCCTTCCCTCGCCTGCCAGACCAAACTACCCTTAATGCTCCCTGCTGTCAAGCTGTAAAGTCACATCTTTCTCTAGATTCTAATCTATCTCCTGCCTTGTTCCATCTGAGTTCATCTTATCCATGAAACCCATTCACTGCTCCCCCGACCCTATTCTGGCCACACCAAGTTTTACGACCCAATGTCCCTTCCTGGTTCCCTAGTTATCTAATATTGTTAATGGTTCCCTCTCTTCAGGTACCCTTCTTCCTCCCTGTAAATGTGCCATCATCACCCCACTCCTCAATACCCTATGCTTGACTCCCCTGCCTTTGTAAACTATTGCTTCATCTCTAACCTCTTCCTTTCCTCCCCAACATGCTGTGAACTCACAAATTCATGTTCAGCTATCACTCAAATTCCATGTTTGAATCCCTCCAATCATGTTTCCACCCTCACCACAGAAATGAAAAGGGCCTTATCACAGTTACAAATGACCTCCTATATGAGGGTAAACTATCCCTCCTTATCCTTCTCGACCTGTTTGCAGTCTTTGACACTGTTGACCACATCATCCTCCTCCAATGCCTCCCATTATTGTCCAGCTGGGTGGAACTGCCCTGGTTTCATTTTTATATAATCCTGTCTTAACCAGAGAATCATTGACATTGGCTCCTCTTTCCACTTACATATCAATACCCCTGGGGCCTCCCAAAGTTCTGCAGTGGTCATCTTCCTCATTTGCAAGTTGCCCCTCAGTGACATCACTTGCAAATGCAAAATCAGGCTCCACATACACGCAAATGACACTACGGGTGGAATCATCCCAGATGTGCACTATGTGCAGTAGCGGGCGGGAAAGAGAATATTTTACCTGCTGGCTGCAATGGCAGCTTTTCGCGCCGTATTGTCCCAATCCCTTCATTAATCATACATTCCCGGGAAACATCCCGTTTCGATGGTGGGTGGGCTCTCATTTGCCCGCCACACCATCGTCTAGCGCTTCTTCACGCCGGACGCCATATTTCAAGTGCTCTCAGCCCAGGACTGCTGCACAGAAGAAATGGACCCGAAAGACAAGAAGACTGCAGCCCCCCCCAAATCTGTGACACTTCTCTGGGATGACTTCTGGGCGCCGTTGAAGCCCACCGGGATGTCCTCTACCCTCATCTGGCCGCAGGAGGCCTATCAGTGTCACCAATCTGACTTTGGAGGTGGTGGCAGAGGTTATCTGTGCCAATGCTGCACACAACAGGTTGGCCATCCAGTGCAGAAAGAGGGTGAATGATCTTATCCGTGCCGCCAGGGTAAGGTAACCACCTCATCGCTCTAAACTCACACACTCACAAGGCCATCTCTTAATCATCTCACTCACTATCAGCACAAGGGACAGCACCATTCAGTCTCTCACACACACCCTCACATCTTCATCTGGCCTCATCTCCTCTGGAGACCACTTCTTCAGCCCTCACCATCTTCAGGCCACTTGCACAGATCAACATGAGTCTCCAAACACACCCTGGGATACCCCCCTTCCCCAGTAATGCCCTAGCACTGCAGCCTCTTCCCTTCTTGAGGTCACTTCCCCCCAAGTCCCCAAGCAAGCCGTAGCCCGGCAGCCGTTGAAAAGCCACACCCAGCCTTGTGGCCAATCTGTTAGATAGATACCTGCCATGGGCTCAAGTGATGTGGTGTTGCCTGTGAAGCCTGGCACTGATGACTGTAAGTGCTGCCTGAAGCAAGGTAAGCAAACAAACCTTGAAATCCCGAGCAAAGTGCAGCTCAGCAAGTGCATGTCATTTATGTTCAGTTTTGAAACTGTGCTTGGATGATCCAGTGTGGGGAGATGATTCTGGCGAGCTGGGCTTATAATGATATGCAGATGTATTACAGTGAAGTTCCTGACATGTGGCAGTGGGAAACACGGCCTGCCATTGACAGGTGAAGTGGGCAATTGCAAATATGTTTCACGACAGCGTAAAACCAATTTTTGACCTTCCTGCCATATTGTCCACTTATGCCCACCATGATTCCCGAGGCCAACTGGCACGGAAAATTCCAGCCTATATTTCATTTCACTACCACCCTTGACCACTCTACTGTGTCCAATTTGTCACATTGTTTGTCCAATATCCAATATTGGATGGGTAGAAATTTCCTCCAGCTAAATATTGGGAAGACTAGAAACCATTGTCTCCAGTCCCTGACACAAACCCTGTTCCATAGTCACTGATTCCATCCCTTGTCTGAAGTCAAGTCAAATGGGTCACAAACTTGTTGGTGTGCTTGACCCTGAGATGAGCTGCTGACCATACATCCACTCCATCATCAAGACTGCCTACTTCCACTTCCTACTAGTCTTTGAGAGCTCTGCGCCCCTCCAGTTCTGACCTCTTCATCTCTCTTTCTCCCTTTCCTCTTTTAATTTTCTTCTTAAAAGCTGCTTTGACCAAGTTTTTGGCTCTATCCTGATAACACCATCTGTGGCTCAGTGACACAAATGTTTTTTATTGATATCGCTCTTGTTAAGCACTTTGGGATTTGTCCAACATTAGATATGAATCCATGACTGGATAACACCTACTAAACAGCCCTGATTGTGCTATGAATCACACTGACAACCAATTTAAGATTATAAGTCAGACTCGCAGTGTGGCTCACTTACACATGCTAGAAGCTACATATATTTACACACATGGCCCTGTCCTTTGCAAACAGAAAGAACATGCCGACACATTGAGCCTTTTTCAACTAAACAAAAGCTTGAGGGACAGCCATTCCCCAGTTCATTCCCCATGGCAATGCCTTGCTAAATCAAAGTCGACTTGACTGGTTTGAATTTAAACAAAAGCTTGGCAGTTAACTGTTCCCTGGCATTGCCTGTACCAATCAGAGTCCACTTGCCAATCAATAAGCACCCTCTTCCCATACGGTATAAATTGCTGTTCCCTTAGTATTCTTGCAAATTCTGTCCTGATGAGTGCAAGACGTAAAGCTTCTACAGGATGTCTCTTTTTTCAGCAATACTCATATTTTGCTTTGTTAAAAAATGTAGATGAATACAAATTTTTGATGTTGTTGTGTAAGTCACAAGATCCCATGCTTAGGGGTATCAATAGGCTGTCTTTAAAATTTACATTCTGTATTACAATCAATAATAACCAAATGTCATTGTACATATATATTGTACAAACACAATAAGGTGCATTTTTCAAACTATGTGAAAGAATCTTAAGCTGTGTTTAGCTTAAAGTTACATGAGCACAATATAGCAACAGCTGGGTGAAATGACCTGGCCCAAAGTGAGGTGATTTAGTAGAGAAATTCTAGTCACATTCTATTCTGAAAACAGAAGTGAAACACAATGCTTTATTATGGGTATTGTGCAGGGTTAGCTCATAGCTTTTATGAGTACGTAGCTGAAGCGACCGTGAGTAAAATCTGGAAGGGTATTTTTTTGCAAATGCTTATGTTTGTCTTTTCCCCTGCATTGCTTCATTAAAAATCCCTGAGTCATCAGAATTGTAGGGCAAGCGTCGACAGCAGTAATTCCTCATGCAGTAATCTCATACACTATTAGAGAGAAATATCAAACAGAATCCTGACACCTCCCCATGGTAAGGAAAGGGAAATCGTAGTGCTTATTGCCCAGGTAGACTCAATACAATCAAGCATTATGAGGCGATGGCCTGCATTGACTAGCTCTTGCCTTTCAGTTCTTCTCTGGGCTAGGCCAGGAGCAAAGCATGGACAAAGTAATTTCCAGAATACAAAAAGCATAATGCAAACTTAATACAGACCAATGCTTTCTCCTATATTTTAAAATGGACAAATATCTGCATCTATTACAGTTGAATATCTATTAAGAATCTACAAAACAAAGTGCTCTTTTATAAAATTTAATTGAAGCCTGAAAACCTCCAGGCAAGGAGAAACGTACTCCAGGGCTGGATTTTACCAGGCCTCCAGGGAAGACCAGAGAGGCAGGGACACATAAAATGCTGAGGGAAGGCTAAGGGTGGAGCGCCTGCTTCCTTCCTGCCACCATGACATTTTACCAATGATGAGGAAGGTGGAGGATGCCCCCCCCCCCCCCGTTGAGAGGCCCACTGAATCACTTACGAGGCCAATTAAGGGCCTCTTTCCACCGTTGCTTCCATTTTCTCAGTGGCTGGAAAAGGCCCTCCACCATGGAGGAGACCACTTGGTGAACCCTGGGGGCCTTCATGCAAGCTCAGGGGCATGGGGGTGGGGTGGGCTGTTATCCCCTGATTGGGCACTCTGTGGCCCATGGAAGGTCTCCTCGGTGACAACAGCCACCTCAGAAACAATGCCTCTCCCTGCCCTCACCAAATCCCCACTCCCCCACCTTTCTGGGGCCTGCCTGACTGGCCCTGGTGAACCCAGACCCCACTTACCTCATTGGGAGGGTGGTCTGCTCTCGTGGTTGCAGTCCCAGCAATGGCCACCACTCCTGGTGGCGCTGCTGAGACTGCTGAGAGGGGCCTCAGATTGGCCGGCAGCTCCAGCTTGGAGGCAGGCTGTCGTCCTTTAAAGGGACAGAAGCTCTGACAGCAATTATTTAGTTGCCGGATGGCCAGAAAATGTGGCCAGAGGTCCCACAAGCGGCCGAGGTAGGGATGCCCATGACAAAATTCCAGTCTTACTGTCTTGCACCTGAAAGATTTAAGATGGCTTAAGTCATAAATTTTGTTTTGCTGGTGTTGATGTTCGAGAATGATCATTAACATCTTAGCATTTTAAGTTAGGTAAACAGGAATAGAAAATTCTGTTTAAAAACAGGCTTTTGGTGTCTAGTTTGGGGTTTGAAAATTTCTAGATGTTCCTGTTGAAAACTGGACTTGTTGGTTTAAAAACATATGGATAACAACAATACTGTGACATGGGACAGATTTTCATCTAATAGAGTGCATGAGTTTGGGAGCACGCAGGTGGTTAAAAGCACTGAAATTGAAAGTGCATCAGGCACCTAGCTCAAACCATCCAATAAATAAGTGTCAGAGTCACACTCAGGAGAGGCAGATTGCCAATTGCCAGAGGTGGATAGGCAATCATCAGCAGCTCACCTAACTGGGGTTTTCAATTTTGACTGTCAAGTACAGGTTTCCTGGGCTTCCTGGAACTGGCCAGTGGAAGCAAGGTGAAAACACAGCAGGGATTGAAGCTGAACAATTAACAGGCAAACAATCTAAAGTACTAAAACGTTAACTCTGTTTCTCTCTCCACAGGTGCTGCCTGACCTGCTGATTGTTTTCGGCATTATCTGGTTTGACTTCAGATTCCTGGCATTCGCAGTATTTTGCTTTTGTGCTTTGCTCACAGGACTTGCCCTGAGGGTTTATTTTCACTACTTTGGAGGTGATTCCCACTACTCTGGAGTTTTGTGCACCTGATCTACATACTCCATCTGTCAAAAATCAGCTTAGTGTGAGTGTTTTTTATGCAGCTTTACCTTGGATCTTAGATGAGGAACAAGATGAGCAGCAGCAGCTCACTGACCTGCTACTGCACAGGAGCGAGGAGATGAACATGGTGGTGCCACACACACACACGAGGCAATACCCCCTGCTGCAAGGAGGTCTGCTGCCAAGTGGATCTGGTGGCCATGTTGTCTCCGTGCCCGTCAGTGACCGCAGGGTGACCAGCCATTCTCGATTTTCCAGGACTCCCGTCCTGTAATTTGGCTTTTCATCCTACGTTTCAGGTCAGTCCTTCCCGGGATGTGTTTTGTCCTCGATTTCATCCGTCTCTCTTTGCTTCTGTGCATGTGTCAGCCACAGCAGGTTGGTGGTTTGAGTTCAGGGGCATCCATTGTACCCCTACCTGCTCCCATGGTCTTGCCAGGCCCCCATGGCAAAGTGCCCTTTATTTCATTCACCCAGAGTTGATCACCCTGGTGGCCATCACCTTCAGCTGCTTTGCCTCTGGCTCCTCCCAGGGTTGTGTAGGAGATATTTGCAGAATGTTGCTGCCATTTGCTGCCAACAAATGTATCACACAGGCAACTGATACTATGTTTGCCAGTGCTGGCAATTAATTATGCTACGCCAAAGATGAGGCCAGTCAAAATGAGCGGACACTCAGCATTTCAGCTCTGGCTTGTTGCCCGCAGGTTAGGGAGTCACCAACTGCACACAGGTGGCAATCAGGAAACTCCCAGGTGACCCTGAATTCTTCGTCAACTACAAGAGCCACCATTCCCTCCACGCTCAGCTCATGTGCAACCAAACAAAAATCATCATGCATATGTGCGCAAGAGTCCCAGGGAAATGCCACAATGCTTTTGCTTTGAGTTCTTTCAATCTCAAATGAAGCAGAGTTAGTGGCTGTTGGGAAGGTGTTGGTTACAGAATGGAGTCTCTTAAAGAAGTCTTTGTAGTCTTCATTAGGCTAACTGTAAGTCCTTATGAGCAAGTAGAACTATTTACACCTGCACAATAAAGTGTACAGGCCAGCAGCTAGCTCCATGGTTAGGTCTTTACACCTCTCTGCTCAACATCACACTGACCCCTGGGTCTGGATCATGTGTCTTCTTACTGTGCTCAGTCTCATATTAACCCTGTTATATGTCATACCCTTATATTGGCCTGAATTTTACGCTCCCCTGCTGGCGGGTTTGTAGGCAGGGGGTGAGCATAAAATTCCTCGATGGGATTCCCACTGGGTTCTCAGGACTTGGGCTCCAGGGACTGAATGCAGTGCCAGCCCTTTCCACTGCAGCTTCTGGTGCTGCATAGGCTAGAGAGCTGCTGGCCAATCAGATTGGCTGGCAGCTCTCCAAGGTGGGACGTCCCTGAGTGAGGGGCGGAGGTTCCGCATGCAGACAATTAACACTCATTGGAGCTTGAATTGGCTGCGGGGCAGACAGTATTGGCGGGGATGTGTTCCCTGACGACTCTGCAGATAGCGGGACAGGAAACTCCACAATCCTAAAAATCCTGGCCAATGTTTTTCCAAGGTTCCTTCCAACTATGCGGCTGTATTCTTCAGTGCTGCAGTGTCTTCTTTGTACCTCTCATATTCCTCCCGGAGTACAGGACATTCCTGAGTCTTGTCTGAAAAGTGATTCATCAGTTCTTGCAGAGTGTCATTAAATTCATTGTTTTTCACTTTGTAATGTTTCAGGGGAACAAACTCTGACCTGAGGGATCCTTGTAGCATGTGAAGGTCCTTCAATAAGTTTTACTTTTTGTTGCATAGCTCAAAGACTCCATCTTGCATTTTCTTGTAATTTCACAGTGTTTCCTTGAGACTGTTCTGCCATTCTGGTTTTCAAGGTAGTCTTCATTCCATCATGTCGCTGAAGGGTTACATACTGTTTTTGAATTTGATCCTGAAGGACAATTAATTGTAACTTTCAACTGTTTATTTCCTTGTTCAGCTGTTGTCATCTTGATGCTTTTCAGTGTATTGCTTTGACACTACTGATTGCTCCATTGCAGCTTTTTCTGAAGTAGCATTCAATGTTTTTTTTAACTTTTTGTGTTTTCCCAGGGGCACCTATTGGTTCTTCAAAGAGTCTTTCAAGGCCACAACTTCTTTGAGCACCTTTTCTGCCTGCTGTTATGCCTGGCTGTACAGCTGGTTGAGTTTCCCCAACTCCCGCATCGATTTGCCGAATGTGGAATTGAGGGTTGTTATTTCCTCCTGGTATCTTTTGTGACATCTCTGAAATTGCTTTGTTCAGATCTCAAACAATTTGTTTCATTGAAGACTTTAGTTTATCGTACATTTTCAATTACAATAAATTTCAGCTTGAATCTTGCAGTTCAAATCTTCCAGTTCAGCTTTGATACGAACATTTTCTGATTTTATTTCTGCTTTTTCTTGCTCCACCTGCCAGAGGGTTCTTTCCTTATTGTTCAATACCAGCTGCTGGTACAGATCTGGAAACATGTTGGGGCCTTTAAATAGGCATTCCTTTGGGGCTTCCGGCTTTTTGGTGCCCTTGTGTATTTTGTTCGGGTACTGTCTTTTGCTCTTTCTTCACTTTACTGGGAGTTTTCAATGCCTCTCTTTAAGCTCTGCACTCTCCTCAACTTCAAGAATACAATATTCATCAAAGGCTGTTAATAGTTCCTTGAGGCTGGCTGCAGATTCATTAATGCTTTGCATTAGGAGAACATGATTCACAAGATCACTAAACCAATATAAAAAGGCTTCCTCTGATTTTTTACTGAGACCTGATATCCTCCAGTAGTTTAAAAAGTCCCCTCTCTAGGATACCTGATCCTGGGTTGAGTTCAAACTGATTGGTAAATTGAATTTTTGATCCGCAGTCATTTAATATTTTTCTGGAGTTACAGCTTTAAATGTTGTTGCCCTTTTAAGAATGGCTGTGCAGCAACTTTTTTTCTTTGCAGTTCTACCAGAGCTTGTCAAATTTTGGCAGGATCCACAAAATGGCCTTCTTGAAGAAAGCATTTTTTATAATCGCTGCCTGGATCGAATGTCTGCCAACTTTTATTCAGCAGTTTTCTTTGCCAAGTAATGAGGTGTCATATTCAAATTTATGTTTGCTGTTTTCAGTGCTGGACAATTGTGATGTTCCCAAGTTATTTCATGAATTTTTCTCTCCTTTTTTTCCCTCTGGTGAGCTTGGAGGCCATATGTTCAGGCTCCAAATGAGGGATTGAGTTTTAGCGATGTATTTCTTTCAAACAGCGCTTATGACACTGAATTAGTTAAAGGGTTCTCAGGACTTGCTGCAGGCTGGAACTTTAAATGATTTAACTCACCTTTGTAGATCCCATTGAATCTGTACTTTGAGGCTGGACTTCCAATAGAAATTCAATGGCACCTTCTGCTGCAGTAAAAATCTCTGCCTTCAGCTTCCAGGCCTTTTCTCTAGAGTGTTTTCTGGTGATTTTTTTGTCTGCACCTTCAGCTTCTTTTGGGAACTTCTCCCAATCAGAATTTTCATTGAAGTTTTTTTCTTAGCCTTCCAGCACCTTGATTTGTTTCAGTTTCTTTAGCAAGGTTGAGGGTTTTTTAATTCCCATCTGCCACCATGTTGGGAAGGTGTTGGGTACAGAGCAGTGCCTCTTAAAGAAACCTTCATAGTCTTCAATAGGTTAACTGTAAGTCTTCATTAACAAATAGAACTATTTGCACATGTACACTAAAGGGTACAGGCAAGGAGTTATCTCCATGGTTAGGTCTTTATACCTCTCTGCTCAACACCACATTGACCTCTGGGCCTGGGTCATGCACCTTCTTACATTACTGCGTGGATGGTACTGTATTCAGTCCCACATTTACCCTGTATGTGCCAGACCCTTATACTACAGTGCTGGCTCCTTGGAGTCAAGGGCTACCCACTGAAGGTACACTTGCAAGGCCAGTTGATATGAAGTGTGATTTGCAGTAGGAGGCTTGGGAAGGCAGAGTAATGGGGTTTGGAGTAAGATGCACATCAGGATGGGCTTGAATGTGCCATTGCACTCATCTTTCCTGACCTGCTTAGGTCATTAAACCTCTTCTAGCATTGCATCCAGGAGTGTGGCACCATACTCCTGCTGCTTCACTGCAATCTCCAGATATACATTCTTATTCTCTAAAGCAGGTTTCTTCTTCCTATTGGCAGGGAAGAGAATTGCAGGCCCTTACGGATTGGTGGTGTAGTGGTAATATCACTGGACTACACATTCAGAAAGCCAGGCTAATGCATTGAGGATATGGGTTCAAATCCCAGCACGACAGCTGGTGGAATTCAAATTCAGTTAATAAATCTGGAATTAAGAGCTAATCTCTGTAATGGTGATGGTGACCATGAAAGGATTGGATTGTCACAAAAATGCATCTTGTTCACTAATGGCCCTTTAAGGAAGGAAATCTGCCATCCTTCCTTGATCTGGCTGAAATGTGACTCCAGACCCACACATTATTGTTCACTTGTAGCCACCCTCTGACAGTGACTAGCAAGCGACTCAGTTGTACAGAAAAAGGCTACAGCGATTCAAGAAAATGGCTCACTACCATCTTTTCAAGGGCAATTGAGCCACAAACTCTGGCCTCACCAGCAATGTTCACATCCCATAAAAGAATAAAAAAAAGACTGTAGCGTCAGCTCTTGGGAAGCAACTTTGAAGCAAGGTGCAACCTTGTCACTTTGGGAACTTGTTGCTGCAATTTCTTCCTCTGTTCAATTTCCGTGCATATTTAACCCTCCTGAGAGGTTGTTTTTCTTTGCTGAATGCGCTGTACGGTGCATGTTGTCTGGTTGCAAGGCTGAGTTGTTTAAACTATTTAAGTTGTCATGGCTGACTGAGGAAATGCAATTAAAATGATTTTAATCCAGGAAAAGGAACATAACATTGCTGCCTTTTACCATCATTTGCATTAATGCATTCATTTACGTTCTTTTGTTAAATGGTACCTGTAGATAACAATATTTTGTTTGCCCATAACATGTGCTGGATAAATGTTGAGTGTGCACCACTCTTCACTGAATTAAAACTAATTACCTTTTGCCAGTAACTGGTTAGTTGGTGGCCATTTGTGTGATGGTTCAGCTTGCTGAATATCCTCAGCACAACGACATTTCAAACAGAAAACAGTCTGTTGCCCAGTCCCGATATAATTTCCTTTCACAGCTTGTATTCACCTCTAAGGGGAATCTAAATAATACAAATATTAAGTCAGGCACTTTCTATTCACTCAAGTCCACTCTAATCATTCTACTCAAGTCCAGTCTAATTTTTTTTTTAAAGATGGATATTATAATGAGCATTTGTAATTGCGACTTGTAATTGGAATGAATCCTATATTTCTGCAGAATCTTTTCAAATCCAATCTTGTGTGGTCCGTGTCATTTGGATGGCGAAGTAGAGACTTTCCATTACCATCATCAGATCAAAAGCTGCCTTTAAGCATGAAGCCAGTGTACTGTTTTACTTTATACCAGTCACATTTGGTTGTGGGTTGAGTGCACATTAGGTTCACTCCAATACAGATTTGGAAAATAAACGGGATAAACGATTTCAGGGTTGAAGAAGTAGAAAAGAATAAGCAGCAGAACAAGGAGAATTGTTTTTCTTAGCTAAGCTCCTACCAGATAATTTTGAGCTTGAGTTATCCTGCTTCTTCGTAACTGGATCAGCATGAGACAGAAGCGCAGTTTACCGGCGTGCTTTACTATCAGAGGAAGAAGCTGGGAGAGCGGGTTGAGGGGTTGGCTGGGTGTGGAGAGGATTTACACAAGAGATTACAAATAATTGAACAACTATGAGCTTGTGAGAAGAGGCACATCTTTAAAAATATATACTTTATTTCAGGTATGCTGATAAGGAATATGTTCTTCTTTAGATAAGGACATTAATTCTGCTCAGAAAGCCAAGGGTTGACCTATTTGCAAGGTCACAGAAAAAAGTAGTTTTGTTAAGTTACCTCCAGCTCTATGAAATGAAGAAAATAAGAGGGTTATGTGTCTTCAGGATTACAGTTTAAATCCCTAGTGCATGCAATGTTATTTGGTTTAATGAGAAAAGCAAGGAATGAGTTGACCTCGATTTTAGAAAATGTGGTGGGCAAACAGAATTTGTGACAACAGCCAAATAGATGTCAGGATGGTTCCACCTATTACTCTCCTTCAGGGAATGTTGCCGGAGTCAGGACATGAGAGACATCAAGTGACAGAAAGAGAGAGGCACACTGACGAAGAGAACACTCAAAGCTGTTTTCTTAAGAAACGTGCAATATGAGATTTTAATCTAAAATTGGATGCAGTGAATGATATCTAACAAATTCTATCAATGGCCTTATTGCATTTTAACCGGCCTTTCAGCCTATTTGTTAATGTGTACTAGGCATTCACAGTTCAGGAACTGTAATTTATCCCTAATTGTAATGGATGCCATGTAATAAATATCCAGTATTATCCCTGCAGGCTTTTAGGCTGTACCTGAACCTAATGGATAAACTGTAATAGATATTCAGGACTCGTTCGATATTAAGTCATTTATACTTGCCATTGAAATGTTTAAACCATTATTATTACCACAATTTTGCACTTCTCATGGTCACTACATGATATACTCGAAGCAAGAAATTAAAGTATATGAGTTTGTAATTATAAATTTGACCTTCTAATTTCCTAAAGTCGAGTTCCTGATCTTGGCTGTGGCACCATGGGTACATACAAAGGGAGGAAGGGGAAAAGTGCATTTTGTCACCTGGCTATAGCAAAGCACTGGAGCAGTTGAGTTTGGAAATATGATGCAAAGGGAGACCAAAAAAAAAGGAAACAAAATACATTTTTGAAAGAAGTCATTTAAAATGAAACACAATAGGAACAAGCTGTGAATAAAGCACCCAGCCTTGGCCACCACCAGTTCAGTCTGCACGCCAGAACAAAGCATCAGCTTCAAAATAATATTCCGCAATTGGGCCAGACTAAAAATTCCATCCACATTCAGTGTCGCATCAACAGTCACATCCTCTTTTACAGGCTGAGCTTGGCACAGTGACATGCGTTGCAGCTGGTCTGAAGGAGGAAGGATCAACTCAGTTAGATGAATCCTATACCAACTGTAAAATAAAAGCAATGATTTTTAAAAACGTAAAATTTAATTAAAAACATTAAATGAACACTAAAGGCATTTGTACAATCATAGTGTTTAGATCATCCTCCGAAGGAGAATTGATGTAATACACAATCGTTTAACATAAACATAATTCCTTCAGCACAGTCATGTGAGAATTAAACAGGATTTGTGTAGTCTTTGTGCAACACTTAGGGCAGGATTTTACCGTCGGCGAGCGGGGGCGAGGCCCACTTGCTGACGTGTAAAATGATATTGAGCGGAACCCCTGACATCATCCCGCCCCATTTAAATTTTCAGGAAGGTGGGGGCGCAGCAAAATCAGCTGCGGGCCCGCCGACTTGTCAATGGCCAATTGAGGCCATTGACAGGATCAATTAAGCAATTAAAGGACCTGCCCGTCCAAACTTAAGGTTGGCGGGCAGGCCAGGAGCCCCGGTGGCAACTAGAAAACACATGAAACCTCATCCAGCGGCGGGATGAGGTTTCATGTAGGATTTTAAAAATTGTAAAAAAGTTGTTATGGAAATTATGAACATGTCCCAACTCATGTGACATTGTCACATGAGGGGACAGGTAAGAGATTTTTTTTTCCTCTATTTTTAATATTTTTAAAAGTCAAGGCAATCTCCCTGAGGCTGCACTCAGCCTCAGGGAGATGAGTGCGCTCTTTCGTATGCGTGCACAAAAGAGTGCACTCTTGATTTTAGGGATTCCCCTGCCCACACAGGGAGCACATAGTGCTTACCTGCGGATGTCATGCTGGGCGGGCCTTAATTGGCCTGCCCATGTAAAATGAAGGTGCGGCCCGCGATTGGGTCAGCTCCGCCTGCCCGGTGAATGGAAAATTCAGCCCTTAAACTGAAACAAGAGATTATACATACACTTGGGAGGAATGCATGCCACCTACTTCATATTCCCATCTTCCAACATGGGTAGAATTTAATGGTTGTAGCGGAGGGCCCATCCAGCTGCTGGAGAGTCAGTGGCAAGTCCGCTGTGACTAAATCCAGGAGCCCCATTGGAATTAAGTCCTATTCAGGCAACCCATTGGCTGCTGTCACAGTTCGTGGCCCCACAAAGGGCAATTTCTCACTGCGCTTTCTGGTGAGGGGCAGATCTCCCTGACTTCCCATGCTGCCGGCAAAGAGAGGTTGACAGCTCTCCAGTAGTGGCGTTGCTATCCGGAACATAAGTCACTGCCGGTACTGCAGGAGGCCCAAGAATGAAGGTCGTCACTGGGGCCCCTAGATGAAGGTGATTGGGGCGGGATCGTCAAGGCTAGTCAGGGAGGCACTGGGAAATGGGGGTGGGGCTGTGGAAGGAAAGGCGATGATTGAGAAGGTCTGAGGGGTGTCTTCCCTCGGGTCCCTCTGTCGCCACAGGTGGCTCCATCTGGGTAGATGATGCCCAAGAAAGATGGACCCTTCCAACCAGGCCTCAGGCGTGCCATCCAGGGTTTGTCTGGCAGTTTGCCCACTTGATTTGGTCCTTACCCGCCATTGGCTGAATACCAGTGGTGGTGGGATGCGATCCTTAAATGGCCACTTAAGGACCTCAATTCGCCTCCAGCAGGCAGGCAGCCATCAGCCCTCCCTGACCCGGACTTACTTGGAGAAGGCAATGGGGTCACCAGCCCACACCTCCCCAGCCCATTATAAGGTCCCCTGCCTCCCAGCCCACCTCAGAGGGGGAAGCAGTAAATTCCACTCCATGTTTCTATCCATGATGCACTGTGGTGTCTCTGTTAGCACTGTTGAGTAAAAGGTTAACATCAGGAGCACTTGATATTGATGTAACTACTGATGTAACTAATTATGTAACTAAGGTACAACATCACATGACTAAGGGACTGAAGTCTCATGTTGAGTACTGAAATGTATATAGATCTGTAAATAAACAAGAATGGTTTTTACAGGTAACAGTCTATGGTAGCATTCTTAGGGCAATAGGCAAACCCCAAAGTAACTCCATCCAGACCCTGAACCCAAGACGAAACATGGTGGCAGCTGGTGGTTTCTGTTGACTGTTCGTGTGCACCACCTGAAACATGGTGGCAGCAGACAGGGTGTAAAGATCCCCAAAAAAAAATACTCCAAGAGAAGACTGCAGAACTGAAAGACCTACATGTCCTGGAAAAAGGACATTAAGGAAAAAGATTGAAGACTCACCTGAGAAGTCAGCATCATGGGTGCTGCAGCTGGAAGCAGACACACGTACCTGGGGTCCATAGAGCAGTGAGTACAGATCACAACTACAACCTGAACAACCGAAGTAGCAACAGATCCAGAGCTTAGAGTCTCCATTGCTTCTCCTAAAACCATCCAAAAGTGCTGAAGGCTTGCAACAGGTTCAGCTCTGAGACAATTGGAGGAAGAAATTCTCCAGATACCCAAAATGTTTAGGTTTGCATCACAAGTACTGGAGGTTTCAGGTCAGTTAAAGGTAAAATACTGCTGATGCTGCAAATCTGGAACAAAAACTAAAAATGCTGGAAAAACTCAGCAGGTCTGACAGCATCTGTGGAGAGAAAGACAGAGCCAATGCCTTGAGTCCATGTGACTCTTCTTCAGCTCAGTACTTTATGCAGTAGGGGCCATAACAGACAATGTTATTGCAAGACAGGGCATCAATGAGGCTCTGAACTCATACAAGGAAGTCCTCCAGGCATTCGATTTATACTTCAGTGTTTGAAAAATTTTGATCATTGAGTGAGTGAAATTTAACAAGAGGAGGCAAAAACTGGGCAAATCCATGGACTCATTTATAAATGACCTATACAGACTTGCAGAGAATTGCGACTATGAGATCCTCAGAGAGGAATTAATAAATGATTGTACAGTGGTTGGGATTCAGGAGTGACTACACTAAAAGTAATAGGCCAACACTTGGCAAGATTAAGATAGAAGGATAAAAAAATTGTTGAATCTCTGATAAAGAACCGGGAGTCATCATTACTGAGCAGAAAAGCATGTTTGCAGCTGAGACTCATTTATAAGATTGATGAAGTTGCTGACTCGCAGTCTCGTAATTTATTCAAGAATGAATCTCCATCCCTCTTTTCAGGCTTAGGAAAGCTGGAAACAGAATATCATATAACCTCTTAGCAGATGCTAAGCCTATATGTCTCTTTGCTATAAGGAAGGTCCCTCACTCACCCTTCAACAAAGCCAAGATTGAGATGAAACACTTGATACAAGGGGTCACCTTTCCAGTAACCATACTGACAACGTTGTTTTCTGGGATGGTCACAGTACAAAAACCTAATAGTTCAATTAGAATCGGTGTGAGTCCATTCAACAAGTCAGTAGAGCGTGAGATCCACACAACAGCATCAGTGGATGAAAGTCTCTCAAAATTAGCAAAAAACACCCTCTTTTGGCAGTTGCTTCTGGACAAAAAATCCAGATTGCTAACTATCTTTGTCACCCAATTTGGTCATTATGTTTTTAACAGGGTACTGTTTGGAAATGCTTCTGCACCTGACATATTCCAAAGAACGATGGCTGGAATTTTCAAAGTTTTCACAACTGTACATAAGTGATGTGCATCTGGCGAGCTGCACTTCGCTCGGGACCTTGAGGTTGGTTTGCCTACCTTGCTTCAGGCAGCATTCACGGTCAACAGCGCCAGGCTTCACAGGCAGCACCATATCACTTTTAAGGGGCCTCATGGGCAAGTCTCTTCCTACCTGAACAGCCGTAAGGTAGGGTGGCTTTTCAATGGCTGCAGGGCTGTGGCTTGCTTGAGGATGGGGGAGAAGTGGCCTCAGGCACAGAAAGGTGAGGGCTATACTGGGGAAGGGGGGTATGCTAGGGTGTGTCTAGGGGCACATGTTGCTCTGTGCAAGTGGTCTCAAGATGGTGAGGGCTGAAGAGGCAGTCTCCAGAGGAGATGAGGCTAGATGGAGATGTCACGGTGTGTGTGAGAGAGTGATTGGTGATGTCCCTTGAGCTGGTTGTGTGTGAAATGCCAGTGAATGTGTGACGGCCTTGTGAGTGTGTGAGTCCAGAGTGATAAAATGGTTGCCTTACCATGGTGGGACAGATGAGAACATTCATCCGTTTTATGCACTGGATGGGCAAACTCTTGTGTGCAGCATTGGCACTGACCATCTCTGCCACCGCCTCCCAAGAGGGAGTGGTGAGACTGATGGGCCTCCTGTGGCCAGATTTTGTGGGGGGGGGGGGGGGGGGGTGGTGGGTGGGGTAGAGGACATCACGGTGGGCCTCCACAGCATCCAGAAGGCAACCAGGGATGCATTACTGAATCAGGGGGCTGCACTCTTCTTGGCTTTTGGGGCCGTTTTCATCAAAGCAGTCCTGGGCTGCAAGTGTTGCGAAGTGTGCGTGTGGCTGCAGTTTAAATATGGCGCCCTGCGTGAGGAAGCGGCGAGGTAACGGTGTGGCAGGCAAATCAGAGGCCTCTCACCAGCAATACAGTGTGTTTCCTGTGGCTGCATAATTAATGAGGTGGGAAGGGAATGATACAGCATGAAAACCATTGCAGTCCGTGGGTAAAACGTCCTTTTTCCTGTCCGCTACCGCACTTAGTGCAAATTTGGGATGATTCCACCCGGCGTCTCAGAACCTGTAAGGCATGGAAGGGGGAATATGCCATTTGGACAACATTCTTGCACACGGTTCATCAAGGGAAGAACATGTGAACAAGTCTCAAAGTCCTACAAGATGCAGGTTTGCCATTAAAAGACAAATGTGAATTTGCAAAGCCTATGATAAAATTCTTAGGCCACATTGTGCAAGTTGTGGGAAATTTGGCTAACCCACGGAAAACCAAGTTCATTACAGAGTTTTCACAGCCTAAAAACACCACAATTACAAAGCTTTCTTGGGATGGTCAATCAAGTAGGCAAATTCCGAACAAACATGGCAGAAATCAACCAGCCATTATGACAGTTGTTGAGAAAAAGTCAACACCCGAGTTTAAATGTCAACCAACAAAACACTTTTGACAAAATCAAAAATCTCTTAATATCACCAGAAATCCTAACGCACTACGAACCAGAGTTGCCAACAATTATAACAGCGGATGTAGCATCTACAGACATGGGCACATGTGTTGTTTCAAGTTCAAAAAGATGGACAAAAAAGACCCAGTTTATTCCTGCCTCAAGGTCTCGAATGGACACAGAGATGAGATATGAAACCATTGAGAAAGAAGCATTGGCTGCTATATGGGCCTGCGACAAGTTCTCTGATTATATCATGGGATTAAGGTTTAAAATTGAAACCGACCACAAACCTTTGGCTACTCTTAACCTAAAGAAAAATGCAAAGATGCCACCTAGAATTCAACATTTTAGTTTGAGACTCATGAGATACAATTCATTTACTGAGTATGTTAAAGGGAAGTACCAGACAACAGTGGATGCATTATCAAGAATACCAGTGGAATGCAGTCAGACTGGAAGATTTAAATTTTATTGAGAAAGTGGAAGCATATACATTAACAAATGCTCACCTGCCACTGAGAAGACTTTACAAGAAATTAAGAAATCATAACAGCATGATGACGAAAGCATCAAGATAAAAGGGTATTGCCAGAATGGATGGCCAGAATATACTCCTAACAGCCCAATACTCCGCCAATATTCTTAACAAAAAAAGCATCTCTCAGTTGTTCTGGAGAAGTCATATTGGACTCGAAATTCTAACTCTGTTTCTCTCTCCATAGATCAGTACTTTCTAATTTTATTTCAGATCTCTAGCATCTGTAGCATTTTGCTTTTATCTCTCAATCATTGACGATTTCTTAGTTTTTAACAACAGTCTAGTCATCCCTAAAACACTTCGACTACACATTCTTCAGAAAATCTATCAAGGTCACTTGGGAATAGTGAAATGCAGAGCAAGATCCCAACAGTTAGCCTGGTGGCCAGGCATCAGTCACTCCACTGAAGAGTTAATCATGAGTTGCCTTACGTGTGCAGTGAATAGCCAACAGCAGAGCGAACCAATTGCGCAATCTACTTTTTCTTCGAGACCATGGCAGCAGGGTCAAATGCTGGGACCGGGAGCTGTTTGGCAGGGGGGGGGGGGGGGGGGGGGGGGGGGGGGGGGGTTGGGGGGGTGGGTGTGTGTGGGGGTGGGGGGATGCCTTAAAGGGAGTTCTCAAGTCATCCACACTGAGCAGCCAGAGCTTTAGACTTGAAAGACCGGCTTAAAAGAAAATCAGAACTGTCAGCCTGAGATTGGAGGGGGCCTGAGAGGACGGCTGGAGCGGGGAGGGGGTGGGGGGAGGTTGGGTGGCAGTTATAGGGAATGTTGGAGGTGTTGGGGGTAGGGGGGAAGGTTTGTGGGAAATTGGGGTGAGGTTGGAGGGAGGGTTGTGGGGGCTTAGGGTGGGGGGTGTCACTTTTAAGGTTTAGTATCACAAAATTAAATACTGTACACTTCTCAAAATTCTCTTTTGGATTTAAACTAGCATTAAATAGCAGTCTAAATTTTTATTATGTCTTAAAGTAGATACAATTTTGATGGCTTGCTGTGTTGATGTACCAGAGGCTTAAGAATCTTGGACCTCATTAAAATAAATGGAAGAAGCTAAAAACCAGGAGTGATGCAAAACAGGCTGTTGGCTCACTATTGCCTGTTTTATTACTCCTTCAAAGTATTGGAATTAATTCCCTATTTGTCACTAAGAGATTGCTTAAAGAAAGATTTTACAAATTTCTACTCCATTCTCAGTCCTCCCCACTGCACCATCCTGTTTAAAACCTAGCAGAAGGTGGTCAGACTGTGGGACTAAAATTTCTCAGGGAGTGTGGATTCCTGTTCATCCATTGTACCTTTGGTAAAAAAAAAAATCCATTGAAATCTCAGAGAAACAGCATAAAGGGCTTATATCATAAAGGGTCATTAGAGAAACCTAATCCTATGACTTAAGTGCTTCTGGAAATGATTCCTCTCAGGACTTTTCTGTGACACTTTTTTTTGCTGTTGGAGTATCTTATTTATAAATTACGTTTCTCACATCTGAAACACCTCAATTTAAATCAGATTTTAAAAAATTTGCACATTTATTTAGTATAAATGTAATGCAACATCACATGGAACCTGTGGATAGGCTCTAAATTTACAGCGTAAAACTCAATTGTGTGACAGTGAATTGGTGCCAGGGAAGTAAGAATGGTAAGGTTGTATTAGCTACAGAGTTGAATTGTTTTGTAAATGTGGTTTTTTTTGTAGCCACTTTCCTAAAATCAATTGATTGCTCTGTGATTAATTTTCCTTAGGGACTTAGCACTGTGCTTCCAATTTCACCATTGCTACAGTCACTCTGTCTACTGCATGCAGGTGTAATGAAAGAAAGACAAAACCTACACTTATATAGTTCCTTACATGATGTCCCAAATTGCTTTGCAGCCAATTAAGTACTTTGGAGTTGTAATTACTGGCATAACATAAGCAATGTTATCAAATGCCAGAGCAGGCTTGAGGGCCAAATGTCTTACCTCTGCTTCTAATATATACGTTCATATATCATTCTGCAAGGATGGATGAGTTGGGTTAGATGGCCTTTGTCATCTGTAATTATCTTGTGGCTGGAGTTCTGTTTATTTTGGTGCTAATGAAAGTTTATTTTGAGCAGGATTTGTAGGGTGAAATTATCAGGTCAGAAGTGCATAATGGGTTCATGGTGAATCAGTAACCTGTTTTACACTGCACATAATTCTCAAGAGTCTTTTCCATTAACTTCAATCTTGTTCTTTTGTCTACTTACCTTTTATCCCATTCTAACTTGGTGCTTTTTATGAGTTTTATGAGGAATGAAATATCGCAATAAAGTTGTGTTGCATAGTAGATATTGAAAATATATTGTAGTGAAAAGTAGCAATCAGCAGATTCTTCAGACTTGCTGATCAAGAAAACACAGATACAAGCTTGAACCATTTAGTCTTTGTCCTCTGGCCTCTTAAAAGTTGTGTCATACAGAGACACGTGAGCGCTCCAATGCCTCTCACTGACAGAAAAGACCTATGTTGATCAATCATTCTGCTTTGGCCAGAATTTTACAGCCTCATTGACATCTGGCATCATGGCAGGCATGAGGGGGAACAATATGGTGAGAAGGCCAAAAATCGCTTTCATGCTGTCGTGAAACCAGTTTGCGATCATCCGCTTCACCCATCAATGGTGGGCTGCATTCCCGGCCGCCACACATCGGAAACCTAATTTCAATACTTTAGCATTTCATTATAAGCCCTACCCACCGGAATCAGCCCCCCATGCTGGACCATTCAGGCATGCCGACGTGTTTCACAACTGTACATAAGCGACGTGGACCTGTCGACCTGAACGTCGTGGGGAGCTCGGAGGTGAGTGCACATAATCTTGCTTGCAAACATCGCCCATGGGACATGAAGGAAGAGGTGCCATGCATTTGGGGTGGGCACAGCCAAGTGGCTTTTTCCCGTCTGGCTTTCAGTGCAGTGCTGGGGCAAAGTCTCCAGTGCGGGTCAGGCCGGGGTGGTGGGGGTGTGGAGGGCAAGGCAGCACAGGCTGAAGGAAGCACTTAAGCACATGCTGGGGGTGGGGGGAGAGGGGAGTTGAGAGAAACGGCCACGGACTTGGAAAAGTTTGTCAAAAGTGAGCATTCATCCACAGCTAAGACCGTTCTGCTGCAGCTCCATTGACCTCTTGGAGTTGGGCCTCTGAATCTTTTCTGCTCACTCAAGCAACGCAAAAACATGAAAGTGCCACCAAATGTTCCAGAACTTTTCACCCCTTGGACACGGAATGCAAATTAATGTGCATTTTAGGGGGCAGCAAAACAATTGGCCGATTGGTCAAGTTGTAGAATCCCTTTTTGAAAGGTGGCCATGGCGCAGTCACTGGTGGAGGCGCTCACAGCCCCTCACAATGTCTTTATTAAGGTTTGGACCAGTCTCCCCCATGGTTCAAGCTAACAGTGCAGCCTTGCAGTGTGGGTTAGGAGAATGCCTGTATCTGAGCTGAAACCACAGCAAGCAGTCCAATGGACAAAGCTGCCGCCAATCAGTCAAATGGAGTGGGGTAGAGGTGGGTGGGGTTTTGGACAGCCAATGAGCACACTGCACACTGGCCATCCAAGTGGCAGCCAGCACTCTCCTGCATGTGTGAAGGGGCCTACAGACTTATCAAGAAAAGCTCTTAGAACATCTATGCTAATCCACATGTCCCTCTCTTTGATTCTGCATAAGGAGAACATCAGGATCATGGAGCCTGGTGATTTAGTGGTATACCTCATGGCTTACAGGAAGCAGAGAAGAAGTGAGGGGCAGAGGCGCCTATCTCGACAAAGGGCTGAAGGGCGCAACAGCTGAAGATCCACAGCAAACCTTCACTCGTAGATCGCTAGACCCAGGGTCTATAGATGGTGCCTGTCATCCCTGTAGATGACAGAGAACCAGTGTTGCCAAAGACTGTCCATGTCTAGGGAACTGGTTGGTCACATATGCCAGCTGCTGCAGGATTTGGCGCCAAGGGGACAAGAAAGGCATCCACTGCCAGTGGCCATGAAAGTGACTGTGGCGCTCAATTTTTATGCCAGTGGCTTTTTCCTGTGCTCTACAGGTGGCCTGTGCAGGATCTCACAAGCCTCCACACACATGCAGGAGGTCACAGATGCCATCTTCACAAAGGCACAGAGCTTTGTGCATTTCGCACAGGATCAGGAAAGCCAGGAAGCAAGAGCGCTGGGATTTGCGCAGGTCTCAGGTTTTCCACAGGTGCAGGGTGACATCAATTGCACTCACACGGTGCTTAGATCTCCATGGCAACAAGCAGTCAACTACGTCAATGGCAAGGGCTTCCACTCAATGAATGTTCAGCTGGTACGCGACCACCACAAACACATCCTGCAGGCCTGCACACTATTTCCCAGGGAGTGCACGTGACTCCTACATCCTTAGCAGGTCTCAGGCTCCTGACATCTTCCAGGGTCCAAAGAGGCTGCAGGGTTGGCTCCTTGCGTACAAGGGCTACCCACAGAGGAAGCAGCTGATGACACCCGGGTGGCAGCTTCAGACTGCAGCAGAGTGGTAGGCAAATGAGGCTCATGCCGTGACCTGGAGATTGGTGGAGTAAATGATAGGCATTTTGAAAATGAGATTCCAGTGCCTTGACAGGTCCAGTGAAGCACAGCAATACAGTCCCCAGAGGGTGTCGCATATCATCATTGCTTGCTGCATGCTCCATAACCTGGTACTGCAACGGTGAAGGACCTGGCTAAGGAGGAGATGGAAAAGCTGCATGCCTCCTCCAATGAGCAGAACGTCGAAGGGGATGACGATGATGAGGTCTTTGAAGGTGAGGATGCCGGCAATGAGGCCATCGCACTGGCCAGACAAGGAGGGTGCCACTGCTACACAGCAGGACCCTGAATGCAGGCTGGGGCCCTCCAGACGAGGCAGGCACGCTCAGGAATCTCTCATAGCCACATGATTTGTGGAGGATGATGACGAGATGCAGTGAGGACAGTCTATAGATCTTCACATAACCTGTGAATGTCTGACTACTGCCTGGCCTAGGGCAGCTCGCTTGCGCTCTGTGATCAGGGTCATATCATGGAGATGCAACCGTGAAACTTTAAATGAACCTGATCCTTTTTCAGTCTTCAGCGCCTGACCCCTTCAGGAGCACAGCATCACCGGTGACAGATGCTGAAGAGATGGTGGGGGGGCTAACCCCATCCTAAAGGTGCTGAGAGCACATGGAGAGAATGATGGAACTCTGTGATGCCTGCCCTTGATATTTTGGCAGCAATGACAAACACCATTGAGGTGCAGACGTCACTAATGTGCCCACAGAGTGTGAAGCTGAACCATCACTTTGCTCTGAAGGTTACACTTTACACAAGGAAGGGGCCCTGGACTGAGACACCTGCCTTTATCTTCTGCAGGAACCAAGGTTTTGCATCTGAGTGACATAAACACTGCTCATCAGAACAAGGAGCCATAGACAGGGAGATGTTCTTGGGAGATTATTGACAATACTGAGCATTATGTACATGTGATTAACACCTGTGTACAGGCTGTGCAATGACACCTTCTTAACTTTCCTAACCCTGCTGCTATGTCTTGGTGCTCCCCGGACATCCGCAGTGGAGGTGTAGGCAGCCTGCTGACTGCTATGTCCTTTCTCTGATGACCTTGGCGGGCATCCTATGGAGGGCTGAGACCTGGAGGACCCCGGCCTGCGTTCAGGGTCCTGCTGTGTAGCTGTGGCACCCCTCTCGGCCTTGTGGAGCTGGAGCTGCTGGGGTCATGAGAAGAGGGGATTTGGATGGGCTGGACATTCCTGGCACCACCTGAGTGGATGGTCATGGGGGTGTGCACCTGCTGATTCTCCTCCCTAAAGGTGCCTAGGGGCCCTGGCTGACTCTTGAGGTGGAGGTGAAAGGAAGCTGGAGTGAGGTTGAGCTGCCCGCACCCATTTTGCGTTAACACTGTTGGAGACCAACTATGGCATCAGCAAAGGAGTTCAGCCTACACAGCAGTGCAGGGCTGAAGTCCTGGACTAAGGTCTCCATGGCGGCCACCATCATACCAGTGTGTTGGCATGCTGATGCTATCACCTCAGACTGAAGGCAGACGGGCTCCTCCATTGTGCCTTGTAACCTGAGGAGTGCAGCGGACATCCCTTCCTGATGTTCCCAAGCTTGCCTTTGCAGCTCCAGAAACTGAGGTATGACTGAATCAAGGATCAGCAGATCTCTGGCCTCCAGCAATCCTCCGAATGCCAGAAACCTGGGAAGACCCTGCCTTCACCTGCTGTGGATTAGACAGTGTGATATGCTTAGCGGGTTGCGACCCCGAGGCTACTCTAGAACAATGTCCCACCAAGGTGTGTGCCTCTGGGCTGGTAGAAGGTGCGGGTGAGCGCTCTGATGGGCCATCTGAGGTATCTTCGTGACTTGAGTCAAGGACCTGGCTCATGGGCCCCTTTGGCTGCTTCCCAGATGTGCCTGTGAAAGCAAGGAGAGATAATTAATGCATGGCAGGGGACTGTGGAAGAGAGGAACTCACTCACAGCATGGCTGTCTGATCGGTGTTGCACTGCTGGATCCTCAAATGGTTGAGCACTGCCGACCTCACGGTCAGCAAAGGAACAATCCAGATCATTCTGGGCCAGCTAGATGACTCTATTCCCAAAGTCTGTGAGGACCTTGATGTTGGGCATTCCTCCACATGTCTGCAACCTCTCTTTTTTGTTGTGTGCCAGCCTGTCCTGCATGAAAACAGATGGAAAGAGTGTAAGCAGGATGCCGGACCAGATGGGAAGGATGCCTAGCATGTGTGGGTGGTGAGTGGTGCCATGGATGGGATGAGGGCATGATCCGCAGGGCAGATGAAGTTATGTGTGAGAAAGTGAATGGTGATGTCCCTTAAACTGGCAGTGAGTGAGATCCCTGTGGATGTGCGATTTGTTTGTGCATGTGTGAGTTAAAAGTGATGAGGATAGTGACTTACCCTGGTGAAATGGAATAAATCATCCATCCTCTTTTGGTAATGGGTGGCTGTCCTCTTTTGTACACTGTTGGCGCTGATCGCCTCTGCCACTGTCTCCATGCTGGATTGATGACCTTGCTTGCTGGTGTTTGCCCAGACCCGAGGTAGAGGACTTCACAGCGAGCCTTCATTGCGTCCAGTAGGCACCCGAGGGAGGCATCACTAAATTTGGGGGCAGCCTGTTTCCTCTGTTTGGCAGCCATGAATTTCCTGCAGCTTCCGGTCCTTAGAGAGAGCTAGCTGTGTGCAGGGGTGCCCGTTAAATATGGCGCCCGGATTACTGAAGGCCTGAGGTGATGGCAGGGTGGGTAAATCAGGGGCCACCCTGCCAGAAATCCGGCGTGTTTCCCAGGAATTCATTATTAATGAGACAGGATGTGCTGGGAATGGGACAATATGGTTTGAAAACCTGCCATTGAGGCCAGTGGATAAAATGGCTTTTTTCTCGCCCGCTACCACACTTAGTGCAAACCTGGGACCATTCTGCCCTTTGTTGCTCAGGAGTCATTTGATCTTTCTGCCCTGTGAGATTACTGATAAAATAGAATCCAATAACATCCCTTGTATGAAATAATTATATTGAATAATATCATGCACCCAGGCAGAAGAAATTCTTCTTCCACTTCCACAGAATGGATAAGATCTTGTGCGGTTTATCTAGGTTGCAGTATTGAATCTTTCCCCCAAAATATGAATTTACTGTCACCATGTTTATCTGGTGCAATATGCAGAACATGTTAATGAGGGCTGAGGCAGTCACCGAAATCAGTATTATCATCTGCACATCGTTATGAATAATTAATGGGATATTTTCCTGTCAAATTAACAATATTTCATGATGCTGTTAAAGTAAAACTTGTATTCTCTGATTTGTTTAATATTTCTTCTGTTTGTGGTGGGATCACCTATAGCGTGCACAAAACTAACACAGCATTATATTGTTACTCGCTCTTAATATTAATGCTCCGTGCTGCATATATATTGGACAATATTGGTAACGATATACCAACAATGGGTGTTATCATTTTACTAGGACCTTTCTGTGATTTTTTTTGGTGAATTGATTGGTGAATCTTGAAAGGGGAAAACATATCATGCAAGATTGAGAGGGACGGTTAAAGTGGGGAACGGGGAATAAGAGTCCCAGAAACAACAGAAGCATCAGGGCCTATGATTTCTCTCCTTGGGCCTGCATGGCAGCACCTTGGAATGGATTTATTCAAGTTTAAAGGCAAAATTTGCATCATGGTCATTGACTACTAGTCCAGATGGTTTGAAGTGTGTAGGCTGCACAGCACCATGGCGGAGGCAGTCACTACATCACTGAGAAGAAGCTTTGGAGTTTGGCACCCTGGATGTTGTTGTGTCAGACAATGGTCCTCAGTTTGCTAACAAGCTGTTCCATCACTTTTCACAGGAATATGGTTTCATACATGTGACTAGTTCGGCTGGATATCCTCAGTCGAACAGAGAAGCAGAAAGAGGAGTTTGAACAATCAAGGAATTGTTAAAGAACAAAGATATTAACTTAGCTCTTCTTAACTATAGACCCTCATGGCTACAAAACAGGTTCTTGCTGGTTTGTGGTTTGGTTCCCACTTTGAATAGTAGTTAGATCTCTCTTCGGGTAACTTGTGGCCTAATCTATATTGGGAAGGTTTCGCTCTACTTATGATTGACTTAGTTCCAACTCAGGTAGGTTTCTTCAAAACTACTGTATTTACATTATATACATAATTGGCTTCTAGGTAAGTACATCTCTCTCATGTACAGACTATTCCATCTTATCTGTTCAGTCTCTTGCACATGATTGCTAATGTCACTGTTACATCATAGTGCATATCACTATCTCACTACCATAACTATTAGCCCATTATTCTACATCTACCCCAGTTTAATTTCAACTATTTTTAAATAACAACCCCTCACCACTTACGAAGAAAGCTTGTAGTAAAGTAGGTAAAAATGACAGGCTTCATACAATGTAAGACATGAAGAACAGAAATTAAGTATTTGTCAAGTAATTTAATAACTTCATCCTCAGGCTTCCGAATAACAATCATAATAAAAAACAATTGAAAATATGAAAGAACTCACTAATCCAACACTCCAAGCTACTAAAGTGTTTGTGTATGTGTTTAACTGAAACTCAAAACAATTTTTATACCCTACCTACATAGATTAAATATTATGTCATGTCCCTAAGACATGTAAGAGATCATGAACTGTTTAAATCAAACTTTACTTTTTTGCTTATTTAAAAAGTGGACTATGCTGAATCAAAAAATGGCTACTATAGGTCACATGGTTCATAAGTTGGCTAGTTTCTGGAAATTTCCAACAGTTACAGGACTAAAGCTCAACCCTCATCCTTGTGGAATCTCACAGCTCTCATTGTGAGGACACAATCAATGAAACCAAGGAATAGCAGATGATCTGCATCCCCAGCTTGGTCCTATAACAAAGGGAGAGCCATCAAAACTTGTTATACCTGCAGAGACACTAATGGCCACCATCTATCTCCCCTAAGGTGAACACAGATTTTGACCAGAGGAATAGAAACTGCTTGTTAACTTGCAACTGACTTATTAATGGGCAACATCACATAAACTAAGCTTCTGGCCTTTAGAAAATTTTAATGTCACATTTCTAGCCTTGCAACTCATTGTGCTGTTTAACCTCCAGCTTGCAAACACCATAGCAGGATTCCAAGCTGACGAACAGCCTTCAGCAAGTCTAAGCCTCCTCAAAGCCAGTTTTTCTGGAAGATTCCTGCCATTGCCTGCTGATCAGACCAAGCCTCTATATACCAACCTCAATTCTCTGTGTCACCATCAACTTTGAAGGGATTCTGCAACCCCTGCTTCAGCTGGCTGAACCCCTGAACTGTAACTCCTCTGTAACGGAACCTTCACTGGACTCTGACTTTCTGGACTCTGGCAATCACATGAACTGATATCCATATCTGTGGTTCTTTCTCTTTTATGTCATTCATAGTTATAAAAACTCCTCTTTTCTATCTTCTTATTGTGTCCTTGTGTGTGTGTGTGTTTGTGTATATGAAGTTGCGCCTATCCCCCAGGTTTGAACGTATGAATAAATAATACTTCTGATTTAACTCGCAAGAGAGTTTGCTACAAGTCACTTTAAAAATTGACCTCACAAACCGAGGGTTTGGGGAAACATATCACAGCCTATTTCAAAAATTAAAATGTCTCTGCTGATGGACAGGCAGTGAGAAAATAAAGGAATGCAGGTTTGCCTCTCTCCCCTTTCCATAACAGTTAAGTGTCACGAAAGTATAATAATTCTCCTAATGTTATTGTGATTTATTGTAAAAGTAGGTTAATAGTGGGGTTTTGATAGTTTCCCTGTGTGTGTGGGGGATTTAATTGAATTGGAGACAGCTGGTCTGGAGGCTTTGTCTCATCAAAAGAAGCTAGGTTTGAAATGCTAAATATGTAAACATGGTTGAAGTTTTAGAAGGTGTGGTGAGGAGAATTTGCATTTTTAGATGAATCAGGGTAGTTTGAATTTCAAAGAGATGGTAGGATGATACACCTAGCCAGCAAAGCTAGGCCAAACAGCAGGTGGAATTTTCCTAGAGTTGCACTAAGTCCAGTAGTGAGCAGGTAAGATGGAATCCTAACTGTCTCATCGTTCTGAACCCGCTTCATTGTTTATTCAATCCCATGAAACACACCATTTCCATTATGAGCGGACTCTCATTCGCCCGCCCGCCATCACCCCACTGTTGCATCACGCTGGCCGCTATCTTTAAAACATAGCCACCAGCAAAGCGCTATCACCACCAGCCCACCACTGCTGCATTGGGAGAGGTGGGCAGCAAAGCAAAAAAGATTGCATTCCCCCCTCCCCCCGCCGATTCAACGCCAGGTCCCTCAAGAGACTGCTGGATGCCGTGGAGGCCCGCCAGGCTGTGTTCTACCCTCGCTCTGGCCACAGGATGGGTAGCAATGTCACCAACCCGGCTTGAGAGGTAGTGGTAGCGGTGGTCAGCGCAAATGCCATGCAGAGGAGGACAGCCACCCAGTGCCACAAAAGGATGAATGATCTCCTCTGTTCCGCCAGGGTAAGTCACTCTTTTCATCACTCCCAACTCACACTCACAAACCCATCACACATCCGCAGGGCCCTTACTCAGTGACAGTTTAAGGAACAGAACCATTCACTCTTTCACACACACACTGTCATTGTCCTCATCCTGTCCATGGGACCACTCACCACCCACACAGGCCAGGCATACTTATCATTTAGCCTGGCAGGCGTCCTGATACTCTCTATCCATGCAGGACAAGCTAGCTCATGACAGGAGAGAAAGGTTGCAGACAGGTGGAGGACGCCGGAAATCAAAGTTCTGAAATCAAAATTCGAGAATCCGAAAACAGAGCCATCTAACTGGCGGCAATGATTGGGACTGGTCCTGTGCTGACGGTGAGGTTGGCGCTGCTCTACCAAGTGAGGATCCAGCACTGCAACATCCATCGGACAAACATGCTGTGAGTGATGTGTCCTGTTTCACAGGCCACTGCCATGTACTGATTATCTCCCCTTGCTTTCTCAGGCACATCTGCCAAACAGCCGACAGAGTCCATGACCCAGGCCTCCAATCAAGCGCTGAAGAAAACTCTTGAAGGCACCCTCCCTGAAGTCCCATCACAGCGCTCACCCACACCCTCCACCAGCGCAGAGGCACACACCTCAGTGGGACCTAGCTTTAGAGTAGCCTCGGGGTCACAATCTGATCCACAGCAGGCAGAGGCAGGGACTTCCAGGTCCCCGGCACACATAGGACTGCTGGAGGCCAGAATGTTGCTGTGTCTGAGTCAGATGATGAGCCTTTGGACTCAATCATGTCACAGTTGCTGCAGCTGCAAAGGCAAGCTTGAGGGCATGAGGAAAGGATGTCCGCTGCACTCCTCAGATTGCAAGGCACGATGGAGAGTCCATCTGCCTTCAGGCTGAGGTGATAGTGCAAGCATGCCAACACACTGAGGTCAACACTGGCAGGATGGTGGCCGCCCGGAGATGTCAGTCCAGGACATCACTCCTGCATTGCTCTGCAGGCTTAACTCCATCACTGATGCCATAGATGGCCTCCAACAGTGCGTATGCCAGAGGGGTGCTGAACAGCTCGATCTCACTCCAGCTACCCCTTCCGCTCATGGAGTCAGTCAGGGGCCCTCAGGCATTCATAGGGAGGATGATCAGCAGGTGCACACTCCCAGGCCATTCACCCAGGTGACTCTGGGAGTGACCAGCCCATCCGAATCCCCTCTCCCTGTGACCTTTGCAGCTCTAGCTTCACAGGTCAAGGAGGGTGCCACTTTCACACAGCAGGACCCCGAAAGCAGGCCGGGGCTCACTAAGTCTCAGCCCTCCAGAGGATGCCCACCAAAGTCATCACAGACAGGGCGTCACAGTCAGCAGACTGCCTCCACCTCTGCTGTGGATATCTGGGGAGCACCAAGACATAGAAGCAGGGTTAGGAAAGTTAGGTAAAAGTAGTTGCACAGCCTGGCCATGGGTGTTGATCACTTGTACATACTGTTCACTTTTGTCAATAAACTCCTAAGAATGTCTCCCTGCTTGTGGCTCCTTGTTCTGATGAGCAGTGTTCTTGTCACTCAGATGTGAAACCTTTCTGCACAAGATAAAGGCAGGTGTCTCAGTGCAGGGCCTCGTCCCTGTGCGACCTTCAGACCACAGTGATGGTCCACCCTCACATTCCCTGGAAATATTACTGATGCTTGCACCTTGGCGATGCTGGTCGTTGCTGCCAGAATGTAGTGGGCAGGTGCCACAGAGTTTTTTCATTCTCTCTGTGTGCTCTCAGCACCTTTAAGATAGGGCTGGCCCCATCACACCAGCATCTGTGACCCGTGATGCTGTGCACCAGCTCCTGAAGGGCTGAGGTGCTGAAGGCGGACACAGCATCAGGTGCATCTAAAGTTTCATGGCTGCGTCTCTGAGATGGTCCTGATCATGGAGCGCAAGTGAGCTGCCATCGGCCAGACAGGAGTCAGACATTCTCAGAGGCCATGTGAAGATCTATGGAGTGTCCTCACTGCATGTTGCCATCATCATCCTGCAATTGAGCAACTATTAGGGCCTCCACTGTATCACCATGACAGGATCATTCTCACAGAGGGTATTGGCGCTGAGATAAGCCAGACTGGAGTCAAACGTTCACAACTGCAATGTGAGGATCTGTAGGTACATCTCACTGCATGTTGTCATCATCCTCCACAAATCTCTTGGCCACGAGGGCCTCCCAAATGCGCCTGCCTCGTCTAGCCAGTGCGACAGCCTCATCCCCGTCATCGTCACCACCGAGGACCCCCTCACTCTTATCCCCATCGGTGTCCTCTTCATCGGAGGAGACGTGCAGCTCCTCCATTGCCTCCTCAGCCAGTCCTCTGCCCATTGCGGTGCCAGGTTGTAAAGGGCGCAGCAGATAACACCGATGCATGACACCCTCTGTGGACTGTATTGCAGGGCTCCACCAGACCGGTCCAGGGACCGGAACCGCATTTTCAGCATCCCAATGGTCTGCTCCACCAAGTTGCGAGCTGCCGTTTGAGCCTTGTTATAGCGTCGCTCTGCTGCAGTCTGAGGCCACCGCACGGGTGTCATCAGCCACTGCCTCTGGGGGTAGCCCTTGTCCCCAAGGAATCAACCCTGCAGTCTCTGTGGACCCTGGAAGACTGCAGGGATCTACGAGTGACTCAGGATGTAGGTGTCGTGCACACTCCCTGGAAACCATGTGCACACCTGCAGGATGCGTTTCTGGTGGTTGCACACCAGCTGCAGGTTCAGTGAGTGGAAGCCCTTGCGGTTGGTGAAGTCCACTGAATGTAGCGACAGAGACCTGAGCACCACATGATTGCAGTCAATTGCATTCAGCACCTGTGGGAATCCCAAGAATCCAATGGCCCTTGCATCCTGGCTGTCCCTGTCCTGGGTGAAATGCACAAAGTTGTGTGCCCTCGGGAAGATGGCACCTGTGACCTCATGGATGCATTTGTGGGTGACGGATTGTGAAATCCGACAGAGGTCACCTGTGGAGCCCTGAAAGGACCCACTGGCATAGAAATTGAGCGCCGCGATCACTTTCACAGCTACTGGCAGTGGATGCCCTCCATGTCTCCTTGGCACCAAGTCCTACAGTAAACGACAGATGTGAGCTACCAGGTGCCTAGACATGTGCAGTCATCGGCAACACTGATTCTCAGTCACCTGCAGGAATGACAGGCGGTGTCGATAGATCCTGGGAATCGCTAGGTGCCAATCAGACACAGCTCGCTGTCGCTCCTGGGCAACGTGTGTGGTACCCCCTGCTGCCCCCTCTTCATGAGGTTGCTGCTCCTGCCTTTGTGTGGCCAGGTGCCTCAGTCGCTCTCTCCTCCGTCTTCTACTGTCTCTGTAGGCCATCAAGCATACAGCTAGGTCACCAGGATCCATGATCCTGATGTGGTCCTCCTGCAGCATGAAAGAGAGAGAGAGACGTGGTTATCATGGCTGTTCTCAGTACCTTTCCTGGTCCTGTGTGACTGCCCCTTAACACTTCCCAGAGAGTGCTGGTCACCCCTCGGATGAGTGCACTGCTTGGCTGCCCTGTCAACCTACGACAGGGGGGGACACTGGTGCAAAGCAGGATGCTGAGATTGCAAGGGGCCGTGAGTACCTCCAGCAGTGACTGCTACAAGGCCAGTGTTGGTGAGGAGATTGTACAATGTGTGCAGCCCAACTGCTCCGCAGTCCAATAAGGTAGTGGCAGACTTAAAGCCTGTGCTGGAGGGGTGGTGGGGGGAAGGTGGGGGGTAAGGTATGGAGCGCATGGTGGCCCTTTGGTGCCTCCGCATTGTTTGCATGGTTGGGCAGGCTAGGAGCCTGATCCCAATCATATCACTGTGGCTGCACTTGATCTGACAGTTGCAGAGGCACGATCAGTTTATACAAGTGTCCCTCATGCGTGGCCACTTCCCTCACTTACCCTGCCCCCAAATTGATTGCCTGTGCATGGGATGCAGCACCAGGGCAGCACTTGAACCCCCCAACTGACAACAGTGACCTCCGAGGCTGGCCAGCACTTGCCCCCGGACACCATTCCTAAACCACACCCCCCCACTCCCCCCCGCCCCCCCCCCCAACCCGCTCAGCAGTTGCCTGTGGGGATAGGCATTAGTTGTCCCCGTCCCCCAGCACCCCTGAGGCCTGTAAACAACAGGCGAGCTGTGGAGAATGCTCCTGCTCACTCACCTCAGTTCCCCCAAAGAGAAGGCCGCCAAGTGCATGTTGCCTATGTGCTGTTGTGAAACATGTCAGCATGCTTTCCCATCGACACAGATGAACGATATGGTGGAGTTCCTAGAGCCTGGTGGGATGGTCTTTTAATTACATGCTGATGTATTACAATTAGCTCCCTGCCAACTGATGGCAAGAAATGTGGCCCACCTTCGGTGGGTTGAACGGATGATCACGACCTGCCTTCACACCTTCATGAAGCAGGTCACACCATATTTTCTTTGCGCATGCCACCTATCATGCCCTCTGCCAGCGGGCTCTGACAATTCCGCCCAGTTTTTATTTTCCCCAAGGTTACTGATAATATTAGCACCATGAAATGAGAAAGGTAAAGTTCCAAAGACATATGGGAACAATGGAGTTTACATTAAAAGGGAGAAACAAGAATAAGGGAGAATGAGGCTGTGTGTCAGGGAAAGCATTGTAAGGTCTACCAGAAGTGTGAAAAGCCTCCAGTATTTGTGCATTAAGCCTGCTGTCTACAGAAACCGAAGCCGTGAAAAGCCACTTTGAATTCTACTGTCCAGTACATTGTGTTAACTTGTTGGCATCTGTTTAAAAATTTTTTTGTTTTTGTTAACTGTGCCTTAACGGGGTTGTAACTGGAAGCCAGGTTAATTAGGAGTTTTAGGAGTTTAATAGTAGTAATTGTAGACCTATGTATGTGCTTGAAATCTTTTCTTTTGTTAATAAAGGTTTAATTTAGTTTTCTAAAAAATCCCTAAAGTCTTGGTGGACTTGTTATTTCTGAATTCAGGGCACACATCTCAAAATAAATACAAATTGCAAAACCATTGTGACTGGGTGATCAAGTTTCCCTGTGGATTTAATCTGTCTAGCACACATCACCTGTGTCATAAATATGAGACTCACAAATATATTCACTATATCACATTGGAGGGCGGTTTGAGACCTAATACATAGATACTTAGTTTAAGAAAAACAGCCACAAGACACATTAGTGGGCCTTAATTCATATTTTATTGTTTTTATGGAGACACAAGTTCAGAAGCAGAAAACACTCACTATGCAACAGTAACACATTGCTTATAGAATAATAAGGTAGCTGGCAATGAGTTACAAAGATATAATTCAATTGATAGCATCTCATGATGCCATAATCTGCAAGAGTAAATCTGGAGTGATTTATGAACATCTGCAGAATTAATTGTTTTACAGCTTTAAACTTATTTATATTCCTGGTGTAGACAGTATATCATAAATATTACCATTTTTAAAAATTGCAGACTGAATAGTGCAATGTGCTTTCTACACAGGCTGGGAGTCAAATTCTGACAAGTGAGATAAAAATGTCTCTCTGGTGGTTGGAAGTGAGGTGAGTTTGGGCAGTTCCAGCTCATTGCTAAATGTTGTTCTATGTAGAGCATGAGACTATGAGAAGGAGGGATAATTGACACAGTTGCAGACTGAAGTTAAGTCACATTGGGCTGAATTCTATGGTCTGATGCACGGGTGGCAGAGCCCACACTTCAGCGCTTAAAATGTTGCGCGCTGACATCGGGCGTGCGCACGCCATCACGATATTTAGGTGGGCAGGCGCTATGAAGTGCGACGCGTGCCCGCCATTACTTAAAGGCCTTGTTAAGACCCTTAACTCGGTAATTGAAGCTGATGTTGAGGAGCCCGTGCGATCTTCGGCTCGGTGCACGGGCCCAACGGGCAGGCGGGTGACTGATTTTTTTAACAAACCTCATCCATGGGCGGGATATGTGGGCTCAGAGCGGTTGTTAATGTTTTTTTCTGAAGTATTTAATGCAGAAAGTGTTTTAAACTTATCCGTGTGATTGTTGGCAGTTCAGATCGATTTTCAATAGCTCTCTCTGTACTTTGAAGCTTCAGCTCAGCAGTCTGCAGACAGTAATCTTTATCGGGCCTACAGCTTTCTGGAGGCCTCCATTTAGCCTGAGTATGGGTTCTGACATCTCCACTGGAGGCAGCTCCTCTGAGGAGGAAGGGAGGGATAGAATAAGGAGGAGGCCAGGAGTGGACAATCAGCCTCCAGGGGAGCCACCTTTGGGAGGCCAGGTGCAGGCACAAGGGGAGCAGGGCCAACAGGTTGTCCAAGGTGAAAGGGGCCGCAGAAGACGCCACTATCCTGCTGCCAGGGTATACAGGCAGCGAAGCAGCTACCTCAATATGACTGAGGTGCAGTGCCGAAGGAGGCTCCGTCTCTCAAGGGAAACTATATCTGTCAGATGATTGGCCCTGAGATCTCCCCTAACTGTGTGGTGGACACCCCATGCCAGCGGCTCTGAAGTTCACAGTTGCCCTCCACTTCTATGCATCTGGCTCCTTCCAGGTCTGGGTGGGTGATCTTTGCAGTGTCTCCCAATCAGTTGTCCACACTTGTGTTAAGCAGGTTACAGATGCTCTGTTCAGATGGGCATTGACCTTCATCCATTTCCGCTGTGACCAGGCAAGTCAGACCCAGCGAGCCAGGGTGCTATAGACTGTACACATGTGGCCATCAAGGCGCCAGCAGGTGAGCCCAGTGCCTTCATCAACAGGAAGGGCTTCCACTCCATGAACATGCAGAGAGTGTGTGATCACAGGATGCAGATTCTACAAGTCTGTGCAAGGCACCCAGACAGCTCCCATGACGCCTACATCCTCAGACACTCCCAGGTGCCGAGGCTCTTCAGTGCTCCGGTTCGGCTGGATGGTTGGCTGCTGGGTGATAAAGGCTATACCCTCAAAAGGTGGCACTTGACGCCTCTCCTCTATGCAAGAACAGAAGCTGAGCAGCAGTACAATAGGAGCCACGGCACCACAAGGGCAGTGGTGGAGAGAGCCATCGGTCTTTTCAAGATGCACTTCTGTTGCCTGGATCACTCAGGGGACGCACTCCAGTACCCCCCAGATCGCGTCTCTGTGATAGTGGTAACATGCTGTGCTCTGCACAATATTGCACTGGAAAGGGGGGATGCAGTTGATGATGAAGACCATGGCGCAGTGGATGAGGGTGCACATGATGAATCCAGCAGTGGCTCAGAGGATGAGGAAGCACAGGGTGATGATGAGGGGCAGCACGCCGACCCGCTATTACACAAAGGAGGCAGGGGCACCTGGGACAATTTAATCCAGCGAACCTTCAGCTAGCTCCACACACATCGATCAGCAGGACCAGCATTGCCTAGGGCTTCCACACATAGCACTTAGGTGCTACATCTTCCACGTCATCAGCTGCAACTAAGGGCTTAGTACAGAAGCATCAATGTCCATTCAAACACTCATGAGATGTCTGTGAAACATACAAATGCAGCACAAAGGAAACACCCTCAGCAATGGTCAGAAAAGTGGACTTTATTCCATGCAAAATAAAATACAAACGTCGCTCAGATGTGCATAAGCATATTTTTCTAATCTAGGGCTAACACAAAATCACCTGTGACAAACCCGTGGATTGCCTAACGTGCCTTTTGCTTGCATTTGCAGGTGCTACGTCTAAGTGCTACCCTATCGTTCGGAGTGGCTTGTGAGACAGCCTGCTGACTCTGCTGTCCTGTTAGCCTCGATGACCTTGGCGGGCGTCCTCTGGCCTGTGGAGCCTGTGATGGACCCGCCTGGGAGGGAGTGGCCAGTTCCAGAACTGGCACCTCCCCAGTTGTTGCAGCCTCAACAGATGCAACGTTGACTGGCAAAGGGGCGGAGGAGCTACTGCCCTCATCCGGAGCGCCCTGAGAGGAGCTCGCAGCGACGACGGGCAGCTGCTGCGCTGACATGAGGTCACATTGGACCTCCCTGCTCACCGCAGATGGATGGGCAGTGAGCAGCGATACTTGGTGCCCAGAACAACTCACACATTGGGAATGATCACCCATGCCCATTACTGCTGTGAGGGCTTGCAGGTCAGGGCGTAACCTAAACAGAAGAGTCTCAATCCGATCGAAGCCCCTCTCCATGAGAGTCACCAATCTCTCAATGGAGGAAGACTGAAGCTCTGTCCTGAGGTTCATGCCTTCACTGACACTCTGCCTGGACTCCTCCACCACAGAGACCAAGTGAAGCACACCCTCATGCAACTCTGCCAGATGCTCCCACGCATCCTGCCACTTGTCCTGCAGCTGCTGCATTGCTGACATCTCCAGAGGCACATCATCACTGCCGGACTCAGCATGTGCCTGGTCCCTGCAGTCCTCCCCTGGCGCCATCGGCACTCTCTGTCTGTGCCATCTCCTCCAGCGATTGTGAAGTGCCCTCTCTACTGTGCCCCGGGACACTAGCTGATGTTACATACCCCAACGAAGTGCAAAGTGCTGGTGCCTGGCTCGCTGAAATGATGTGACGCAAGTTGCAAGTCTTGGCCCTCAGGTGTGGAGAGGGCCTCTGGACATGTTGGGGGCAGCCATGCGGTGGTGATGCTGAAATTAACAACAAGGACAGTGCATCAGTTAATGTTCAGTCAGTAACATCTTTCATCCATTTCCCCCCGCCAGCGTCATAAGTCGCTCACCCTTCAAGAACCGAACATTGGTGGGTTGGTAAATAGTCAAAAGGCGGCCCAAACATTACACACATGCATACGGACAGGCTGGTCAGATGGCCTAAGGAATGCCACATGGAATGTTACGTGGATAAGTGTTTGGTTAAGCACTTGAGCAAGACAAGCAAGGTATGGGAATACATGAGTAATGGTAGGACCATGGGAAGTCACGACGATTACAGGGACCTTGCTGGGCAGACCTGTTAAGGTAGCAGACCAGGAACATAAGGCATTTAACAAGGTCGAAGCCAGACATGCCTTTACTAGCCGAGGAATAAAATGTAGGAAAAGGGAGGTCATGTTGCAAGTGCAGAAAACGCTGTCGAGGCCACATCAGCACTTCTGCGTTCAATTGTGACCTGTGCTTCATGACAGGGATGGCATTGGAGTGGGGAGAGTGCAGAGATACCTGACCTGCATGCATGCTGGCCTGGAGAGTTGTAGTGATGAGGAAACAATGCAAACACTTGAGACATTTGCCATGGAGCACAGGAGATTGACAGGTCACGTTATTGACCTTCATACCGTTATGAGGGGCATAGAAAGAGTGGACACAAGGCAACATTTCTCCTTTGCGCAGGGATGACTAATGTGGTGGCATTTATTTAAGTTGGATGCCATGAGGTTGACAGGTGAGGTGCTGAGGACCTTTTGGACAGAGTAATGTGGGACGCACTGGCTGAAAGGGTGGTGGAGGTACAAACCCTCCTAAGACGCGATAAGTCTTTGGATGTGCAGCAGCAATGCCATGGCATGTTAGGCCATGGGGATAGTGGTCAAAATGGGATAAGGCGACTTTGGAAGGTGCTGGAGACAAGCATCCTCAAGGGGCCGAGGGGCCTTTGTGTATGACCCACACGTCTGACTGTATCAGTCTGTGAATAAGCAGTGTTGCGGCATTAACGATTACAGCAACCATCAGCGCTTTGGATGGTGGGGAGACAGAGTGGTTGGGACTGTGGACCTCAAATACCTGGCCGTTGCACCCCAGCCTCGCTGACACCTGCCGACCTGGCCGCCTGCCTCCTCCCCAGCTCCATGGCCTACTTTTCGAAGGTGGTGAGACACTGCAACACAGCGTGCCCACCACCGGTCCGCTGCCGTTCCCTCATATTGTTCTCTGTTTTTGCCTGCAGAACAGAGAAGGGGATTTATTGGGGCTGATCGCTCATGTACTCTGCACGCGCCCCAACCACAGTGGCCCATCTGAGGCCTCCAGCGGCTCCTGTCCACACTGCTGGTAATCAGTCCCCAGAAGATAATATGGCTGGTCCCAACCCCCTCCCCCAACGGACACCTTGGACACATTTGGCGTCCATCACTTTGAATAACACACGGGTCTTAGCGCCCATGGCAAGGAGGTGTGGCACCGAGGCCAGCAGATGGCTCTTGGCCACAACATCTTGAGGCTTCCCTTCCACCATCTCATCACCATCAATAAGACATGTGTTGGAGTTCTGAGTATGTGTCTAGCTCCCTCCCCTGCAGGTTGCCCCCAGACTACTCAAATGCGACAAACACCCACATATGTTGCGGGGAGAATCCATCTTCTCATCAAACACTAAGGCTGATGTAGGCATGGTCACTGTCTGTTTGCCCACCCAGCATGTGCCAAATGCCCAATGCAATAACGACACTAAGACGTGATGGAGGGGGGGCCTCAAAGACTAAGGCTACCTGCTGGATCAAATGGCCAAGGCTGACATGTTACTCACCCTTCCAGAGCGCAGCAAATAATTGAAGCGCTTGCGGCACTGCGTTCGTGTGTGCCGCACATCGTCATGGGCGCTTACAGCCTCTGCCACCTCCTGCCACGCCTGCCTGGTGACGTGGGGGGCCCTCCTCCTCCCAATGGTTGGACACCTGTTGGAGGAGGACAGCAAGGCAGGCATCTGAGAACCGGGGGCACAGTGGCCACCCCCACTGGCCTATCCTGCAGCCTATCCCCCTCCTCCTCCTCTGCCCTCAAATCATGTCCTTCCCTATGAGTGGTCATGGTGAACAGTCTAAAGGAGGCTGACTGGCCACTCTTTATACAGACTGCTGGTTACCCATTGGAACCAGTGGTCTGAACACGCCCACCGCCAATTTAATTTTCCCGTTGTACACGGGAGTCACAACACCGCTGGGCAGGCCTTAATTGGCCCACCTGCGCAAAATGGCGGCTCGGCCTGTTTCGGCGATGGCAATCAGCTGCCTGCCCGCCGCCAAGTCGGTCGGACCTGCCCGTCAAGGGCAAAATTGAGCCCATTGTTGGGCAGAGTAAAATTAGGTGTCTTCTGTATCTAGCCTGGTCTATACATTATGCTTGCAGGTGTAGTCAAGTGCCTATTGTAGAAACCACCCAATATTTCTGAATATTGATTTCAATGGAAACTTGAAGGCTTCTACAACTGGAGCCCGAAATGCAATGCTAGTTTTATATTCCAGCGATGAGTTGAAAATGACCTTGCGTGGCAAAAGCAAAAAGGGGTGTTCCATTCCACCGATGATAACCCTCTAATTAGCAAGCTTGGAACTCAAAATTTAAAAAGAACTATATACAAAAATGGACATTTTCATTTCAAAAGGGAAACAAGATTGTTATTTACATTGACCCTAAAGACATTTGTACAACAATTCCTTGATCTACTGTTATGACAGGCATTATTAAGACATTTTTAGTGGTGTTACATAATGAACACTATATCATAATGGTGAGCTTTCACCCCGAAGGTGAAGATACTCTTCAGGGTCATGATGCCTGAAGTGGTGCTTTAGTTAAAGAAGGCTTGTTGTGTAACTATATGCTATTACAAAGCTGGTAATGAATGACTGTTTCCAGAGGTTTCTTTAATCTGTTAAATGTTTGCTCTAGAAATAAGGCTAATAATGCAACAGTATTCTAATTAGATAAGTAGTGACAGACTAGAGGGAAAAGTAAGGTACAGCTAATTATATTATATTACTAATTCAATAATTCTGGGATTTAGTTAAGTCTAGCTGGATGAATAATCAGTATCATTAGCATTCAAGGTATGCGCAAGGACAGCCTGCTGACAACTGTCCCTTAGATTTTCTATCTCCCATCTCCTATGCCTGTAGGGGTTTTCATTTTTGGTAGTTGGCATTCCAAACACTAGCAAAGTTCACACACCTGACAACTTTGATTCCACGTTTTCAGCCTTTGTTGTCCAATTTGGCTCGGTAATCTCATTATTCTTCAGAATGGTTTCAAAGTAAAGCACAAAAGAGATGCTGGTGATGGAAATATCCAATAATATGTTACAGCCTGCAAAAAATTAATGACCCTTGCTTTCTATGGGCAAGGTAGAGAATTAGATTTTTTTTAAAGCAGCAAATGTGAACTTTGTAATTCAAGAAATTCAGTTTTGCAAATAAACTACTTGTGCAAGGATGATTTTTTTTGACCTCTTAAGCTCCACTTCCATCATGCAAAGAGCATCTGTCGTCCCAAGGATTTATATCGACTGTAATCATTTATTTGCCCTTTTATGAAAGCTCCTGCCTTCTATGTTTTTATTATTTCTTTTCACTTGTGCCTCAACTAATGGATGTTGATTTGTTATCCTGTTTGCCTGAGAGTGATTTGGTTGAAAATTACAATTGGCGAGTGAAATAGAAATGCAAATGAGGAAATAAACTTTCAGTTGAAATCAGGGTGAGCCTGCAGCTTGGCTGTAAATTATATATCACTGAAATGAATGCTTTTATTGTGTTCCAAGAGTTCGTTCTTGTAATATGTGTGAGTCATGAGCTTTTCACACCAGACAAAAGTTATGAGAACTGAAACATCACGATGAAGACCACAGGAGTGACAAACTATGCTATTACAATTTCTGAATTACTTTCAGATTAGGGCATGCAATTGGGTCTATGTGCATCATCTATAAAATCAAAGGAGCAGAGCTTTGTTGAGGGTAAAAGTTCATCTTCTAAGGCTGCAAAGGGTTTTTCTGCTTTACTGTCTAAAAGGCTAGGAACGAATCAAAAGCGATTGTGTAGCAGTAAGAGTGATTAGTTCACATCCACATGTGATGGTAGTTGGCCCTCTCGCATATAGTGTGGCAAAATAGTTTTATTTGATGTTGTAAATTTTAAATTAGCAATGGTATCTTAATATTAAGTGGTGTTAACTTGCTGTTAAAAGCCAAGTTCATGTGTAATTTTAATGATATAATTGTTAGATATGAAGTTGTTAATGTTTTTATGTTGCTTACAAACTTATTTGAGCATCAGAAATTTCAGTTTACTATAAAAAAATGGTGGATAAAAGGATCTAGATTTTTTTAGGTGATTTGTTTGGTTTCTCTTCTTCCTTTTATTCCTAAATTCTCCCGATTGCTGATTCAGGATCAGATGTTTTCATTAGTCCTGAGTAGTTTCTCGTTGGTTGTTTCCTAGTCATCCCCTCATTTTTGAATTATTTATCTCTTCAGCTCTAAATTGTTTTGTCTTGAGCCAAGAAAAAAATGTGATGCAAAAATGTGACTGTAAAAACATTACAATTACAGGAAATGAACATTACAGGACAGGAATTGTATGCAAATATAAGCATTTTAGTCCAAGTAGATGGACAGACAGATAAATTGATAGATAGCTAGATATATGGTGTAACCTTTGTGTGATCTCTTCATTGTGCTTTTGGCCGTTTCTTTAAATTACTCTCTATAAGGCGATGCATTTGTACTGAGCATAAATACTGGATGAGAAACTGGGCTCAGTAGCACCCATTGCTACTGAGTGCCCATACAATGGCAAAAAGCCACACTTTTGACATAAAACACCCTAGGCACTATCTTGGCACAGGCATTAGCGATGTGCAGTGAATGTCTGCCTGAATTATGCAGAGCAAGCATAGGTCAATCAGCGTATAACAATTACTACAATTCTACAGCCAGGATTGTCCCCCCATCAGGGGGGGAAGTTGAAGAGCGGGCACGTGGAGGCACGCCTCTGATCGGTGCCCCCGATTGGGGGCGTGCCGCCATTTTATGTAGACGGGCCAGTTAAGGCCCGCCCAGCATGACATCCGCACAGAAGCACTATGCACTCCCTGTGCGGGCGGGGGTGAATCCCAAGAGCGCATTCGTCTCCTTGAGGCTAAGTGCTGCCTCAGGGAAATCAGCTGCACAATGTAAAATATTAAAAATAGAAAAAAGAAAATTCCCTGACACGTCCCCTCATGTGATGCTGTCACATGAGTTGGGACATGTCCATAACTTTTAAAACCACTTTAATTACATTTTTAAAAACCGACATGAAACCTCATCCCACCAACGGATGAGGTTTCATGCTTTTTCTAATGCCCGCCAGGGCTCCTGGCCTGCCCGCCAACCTTAAGGTTGGATGGGCAGGCCCTTTAATTACTTTAATGCCTCTGTCAATGGCCTCAATCAGTGAGCGGGCCCCGTTCCCCGCTCGCCCGGGAAAATCCTGGCCTACATGTTTTTGGTGTGTCCATAGTTTATTCAAATTTTAAGAGTCTATGGGGTGCAGTGTAGCAGGTGCTGACCTCAAGGCTTCTGCGCAAAGCAGTTGCTGCCAACATGGCTGCTCCAGTAGGTCTTCCTCTTGGAATAGAGCATGACCGGGGAATGAACAGAGATCCCACAGGGCAGGACAAGCTGCTAGAAGAGGGAAGAGGAGATGGAGGAGGGGAAGAAGGGTTCTCAGTAGGAGACCATATCCAACCAGGATAGCCAAAGAGCAATTTACCTACTTCCTTGAAGAGCAATATGTGATACCTCACGATTCAGGTCTACACTAAAATCTACCACCTGTTGGAGTCATAACTGCAGCCTCAGAGCAGGATAAAGATCGCGTTGCCAATGGCTGTGAGGGTGATTGTGCTGATGAACTTTTATGCCTCTGCCTCCATTTAGGCTGGAGCTGGAGATATTTACAATATCTCACAGTTTGCTGTCCACTGTTTCGTAAGGGAGGTCACTGATGATCTCTATTCAAAGAGAGCTAAATACATTTCATTCACTCTTTCCAGAGATAAATGGGGGAAGAACATGAGGCTTTGCTAAGATTATAGGCTTCCCCAAGGTGCAGGATGCCATTGACTGCACACATATTGCTTTGCGGGCACCAGATGTCAATCCTATCATGGATTTGATCTGAAAGGGATTTGACTCTCCCAATGTGTAGTTGACTTGTGACCAAATCATGCAGGTCAATGCCCAGCATCCTGGAAGCAGTCATGATGCCTTCATTCTGTGGCAGTCTGCCATGCCAGCTGCATTCAGGCCACAACTGCAAACCAAAGGTGGCAACTGGGCAACAAAAGCTGTCTGCCGACAATATGGCTGATAACTCTGGTGCACAACCCATGCACAAATGCACAGCATATATACAATGAAAGCTGTGCTGCCGTGCACAAAATGTGATAGAGCAGGTCACTGACAGGCCGAAACAATGATTCGACTGCCTGAGCCACTCTGGAGGCGTGCTGCTGTACTCGGTTGAGCAGATCTCAATATTTGTGATGGTCTGCTGCAGGCTGCAAAATCTCACCAACATGAGAGGATAGGCCTTTCAACGAGAAGGAGGAAGAAGAAGGGAGGCAGCAGCCTAGATAGCTCTCTTCTGCTTTGGTGATATCTATAATCTCAATTACAACTCCCACCAACAATCCCAAATTTCTTAACTTCACTTCATCACTGACCGTCCCAGCATTCGCTTTGACAAACAACAGCAAGGATGCTGGCAGAATAACAACGGTGGGATGATTCCTCCTCCTCCTGACTCCCAAACAAATAAACAAACTTTATATTCAATTTGTTTTATGATTAATTCTCATTTACAATTTTGACCTGTCCTTAAAATATGCTGGGATGCTGGGAAAATGCAAACATTTTTTGTGCTTCATGAGTAATATCTTTTCTACAACCCCACTTATATGGCTTACTTTACCCTAGTGGATCGAGAATTGTTTTTATACTAATAATTCAATAGTGCAGAAATCTCCACCACACATTTGTCTCTGGTTATATATAGACTTAGTCTGTTGACTAATTAGTATAGTCTTTATTGATCATCCAGTATATGTTTCAATTCCTTTCTCCAAGGTCTTTCCGACTGAATTTTATTTTCCCCCAGTCATATAGTGCATGCATTTGGTATCCCATCTGGTATTCTTCAGGTCTGTCAGTGGCCAACCTGAGTGTGCTAATGGATTTGGCTACCCCTTTCATGCTGGAAAGGATGGGAAAAGCCCTGTGCCAAGTTAGTGCTGAACTCCTCCACGCTAATTAACGTTGAACATAGCCTTTCTGGCAGAATTCCTCATGTACTAAACATTTTACTGTGTATACCCATCAGCCTTCTTCGGTGGCTTAGTCCATCGAACTCCCCATCTGTGTCCTCCGCAGCAGAACCAGTGTGTGACCACGCCCTTCTGCAAGCTAAGTACCTGCAGCATTCACGCCCCCTGCTCTGGCTGCAGTGGACTTCTGCCCAGAACTTCACCACATGCCGATCCTGCCACTAATCTATCCTCTATGACACGCACAGTGTCAGTATCTGGGCTGGACAGGTGGGGAATTAAGTGATGGTGTATCTTCATCATCACTGCCTGGCCAGGTTGCACTTCTGGGTATCTGAGAGGAAAAGGGCTGTGATGAAGAGAGGGGAGAAAGTTAGAGGTGCTTTCCCAACCACAGCCTATAAGTCAGAAGAGATTGTTAGATGAGGAGGTCTGGGGATATGAGATGGTGGATTAGGTATGAGCATACCATCACATCCTATGGTTTCAGCCCCACCGCTGGCCAAGGCCTTAGGCCCTTCAGAAACGGCCAGCATGTCTCCTCTGGTAAGTTCCTGCTTTCTTCATTTGTGTGGTACCTTCATCTGCAAGAGACAGGGAAATGTGTCAGTGAGCATTGTGCAGCATGTATGGGTGATGCAACTGTCATGGTTGAAGAGCCTGACAGTGTGTGAGGCTTGCAATAGTGTTAAATGTGTGAGGGTGAGGTGAAGCATATGCGTGTTAGGTAAGAGTGCTGAGAGGGCTGGTTGATGTGTGGCTGAGGCTTCTGATGCAGTTGGTGGGATATGGCATTTGAAGATGCATCCACTGACCTTGACTACCCATGTGAAGTCATTCAGCTCCTTGCTCCACTACATTCAGGCCTTCGGGGCTACACTCCTGGTAGTGACCTCTGCAGCCATATACTCCCCTTGCCTTTTCAGCATGTGTCCAGAGGGACTCCTGCTCCCCTACGGATACAGACACCTCTCCTCCTTTCCACCTCTTCTGTTAAGAAATCCAGAGCATCATCGGAAAGCCTGGTTGCCCCATGCACACTCTCTCATGTTGTGCCATCCTTTTGTCTTTTCCAGGTTAGATTCAGCTCACACAGGACTCCCAGTACCCTACTCCAGCCACAATGCACCTCCACATTAAGAGGTGCAGAGCTAGCTTTAAGCAGTGAAGGCTAGCTTTAAGTAGTGCTAGGAAATATTGATTTTGGACCCTCTGTTGATGCATGCAGCCAACGAACAGCATGTTTAGCCCTTGCGGCACACTGAAATCATGTAAATGAGGGGGCAGCATACAGTTTACGCATTGCCTATATTACATCAAATGGCCACAGGTTAATCACACATCATGATTCACATGCTTATTTTCTGGGGCTATCCAATTCAGCCACAAACTCTAACTTTCCAAGTGATAAGATACAATTACACTATCAATTCTAAAATATTTGTACTTCATAATAATAAATAGGAATATTACATGTAAAGTGAATAGCTGAATTTTCATTCGGTATTGGGGGGGGATGGGTGCGGCGTGGCAGGGATCCAACATTAGAACCAGTTCCGGGTCCTGATGCCTCATGCAGTGTTATAGACACAGCCACTGCTATTTTGAAATGGGGAGGCAATTAAAGACATTGGCCTGAATTTTACCCTTGGCAGGCGCGTAATCGGCTGGCCCAGGACTGATGGGGAAACAGGCCCCCGCCCGCGATCGGCCCACGGCCGCGATTTCACGCTGACTAGCCAATTGAGGCCTGCCCAGCATGAAATGCATCTTCCCAATGGTCAGGAAAGGCTGGGAGCCTGTCAGGCGTCGGGTCCAATGGCGAACCTGGCAGGCAGTTTAAAAACAGCACAGGCAGCTCCTTGAAGGCTGCCAAGGAAGAACATATCTTCTCCATTCTGGGGGCCGAAGCTAAGACCTCAACAGCGGCTGGAGATGCCAGGCAGGAGGGCAGGTCAGGTGGGCACTCGGCCTCCCCTTCCCCCCAGTTTCTCAGGCGAGTGCCTTGCAGTGCTCTTTGGAGGAGGTGGTTGACAGGAGGGACACCCTCATCCTCAGGCATGGAAGGAGGAGGCCACTGTACCAGACAAAAAAAGCTTGGGAGGAGGTGGCAGCCCAGGTCAGCAGCCACGACATTGTGTGGTGCACATAGGTACAGTGCTGCAAAAGGTTCATTGACCAGCTGCGCTTGGGAAGGGTGAATACCGTGTTGGCATGGATCAGTGTTGCAAAGTGTTAAGGAATGGCTGTCCCCCTGTGGAGCTCAGGGATATTAGAGTCTGAGTGCCAACTGTCAATGACACTGGAGCTGACCAAGGGGGTGAGCCCTGGATGCTTGCACCGAGTGCCTTGCGGCTCGAGAGACATGACTTGGATGTGCTCTGCCAGGTGCTCCCTCAGCTGGGGTTGGCCAGGCTGCAGTGCCGCTACAGGTAGAGAGTGGACTAATCAATGCTCCTCTGTCCTTTCAGGAGAAGACGAGTCATAACAACATTGAGAAGTCACGAACAGACAGAGGCCCCCCCCAAACCTCTAATCCTGACCAGATTTGAGCGGGATGCCTTGGAGCTGGAGAGGCGCCATGCACCTTGGTCAACTGGTCGTGGAGAGGCTGGGGTGTTAGATGAAGGTAAGAGTGCAGTGCACAGAGGTGAGAGTTTTGGATGGTGCAAACGTTCTGGTGTAGTCTCATCATTGATGGGAGCCTCAAAACTGGAGTCCCCATGGATCGCTGAAAGACGATGGCACCAAGATGCAGATCTCCATTGTTTCACCAGGGTGCCTGGCATGCATAGTGACAGCGTGATGACGTAAACTAATGACATGTGGCTGTTCTCCCTTAGATTCACCAGCAGGCAGTCATTTGCAGGACCCCAAAGAGCCACCCCTGATGCTAGAGGAATGCTGGGCTTCAGCTGCACCTGTGTCATATTCACTCTGATCAGGCATCAGCACAAATACTAGCACCTTAGTGGGCATTAGATCTTCAGCTAGAAAGTCAGTACACAGTGGTGAGGGCACTTCTCATTCGCTTGAGGTGCAGACGGAGGCAGAGAGTGCCCAAGGCACCAGCAGTTGGAGGACTGTTGGAGGCCAGGACAATATTTAGTCAAAGGCTGATGATGAGCCTCTGGAGTTGTTCATTAGGCGGCAGTTGCTGGATGTCCAGTGGGATGTGCGAGAGGATCTGGCGGAGATCCATGAGGGCATGCTCTCTGTTATGGAGGACTCTCTGTGCCATGGTCTTGGTTGTGGAGGAGTCCGTGCGGAGCATAAGTACTGCATTGATTCTCATGGCTGAGCGCATTGCCTCCTCCATTGAGAGAGTGGTGACTCTCATGGAGAGACAGCTCCAGGGACAGAATCAGGGGTTCCTGGAGTTGTGCTAGGACCAGCAAGCCCTCACACAGGCAATGCCCTCAGGTTGTCAGTGCCAGTGAGGGAGATGGATGAGGCACCCAGTATCCCAGCTAGGTGCCCATCCATCAATGGCGAGCAGAGAGGCCCAGAGCGACCTCACCTTAGTGTACAAGCTGCTTGTTGTCTCTGCAGACTCCTCTCAGGACCCTCTGGATGGCAGCAGCAGCTCCTCCGCCCCTCTGCCAGTGACTGTGACATCTGATGGCTGGGGGGATGCCAGCTCTGACAGTGGCAGCTCCCTCCCAGCCAGGACAAGAACAGGCTCCACCAACCAGAAAACAACCACCAAGGCCATCAAGGCCAACAAGACAGCAGATTCAGCAGGCTTCCAATGCTGCTGCCAGTGAGGGATGGGCACCAAGACGCAGCATTCATAAACATAAGTTTAAGGCACCATGAGCACAAGAAAGACTGTTCACAGGTGATCTTCTGTCCTGTAATGTTTTGTTCATATTTACTGGTGTGGAAATGAGCAGAAGAGATGGTAATGTTAATTTGTTTTGAGTGTGAAAATTACATAAACTTTACTTATGGCGTAATTCCCTGAGTGTATTTCATTGATTTTTTTGGTGCAGGGCATGCCAGTATGTAATGCTGGATGTGGGTGGCTCTAAACTTTATTGCACAGCACTCATTGGACTTTGGGTTCAAATGAAAGGGTCATTTCAGACTTCCGGGATGGAGGCGGCAGCCCTGGCATGAAGTGGAAGCAGAGCTTTGGCAGCCTGGCTGAAGGAGTGTTGGATCAAGGCATCCATAGTGTCCCTGCCTCCCTGAAAGATACAGGGGTCTGTCTCCACACCCTCAGCGTTCTCCTCACTCTGCTCCTCTTCTGACTCACTACTGGATTCATCCCCTGTAGCCTGTGGAGCTGCCTCAAGATCCTCTTCTTCTAGTGGGTCCTCCTTACCAGTGCCAGATTGTGGAGAGTGGAGCATGCAAGAACTATCTGTGACACCCGCTCTGGGGGGTATTGTAGTGCACCCCCGTACGGTCCAGGCATCGGAAGTGCATCTTCAGAAGACCTATGGTCCTCTCTGTCACCGCCCTTGTGGAGACATGACTCCTATTATAACACTGCACTGCCTCCGTTCTTGGATGATGGAGGGGTGTCATTAGCCACTGTTTCAACAGATAGTCCCTGTCACCCAGCAGCCATCCATCCAGTCAGGCTGGAGCACTGAAGACCCTCGGCACCTGGGAGTGTCTCAGGATGTAAGCATCATGGGAGCTGCCAGGGTGCCTTGCACAGACTTGCAGAATATGCATCCTGTGGTCACACACTATCTGCACATTCAGGGAGTGGAAGCCCTTTCTGTTGATAAAGGCACCCGGCTGACCAACTGGCACCTTGATGGCCACGTGTGTGCAGTCGATTGCAACCTGGATTTGGGGGAAGCCAGTAATTGCTGAAAACCCTCTGGCTCACTCAACCTGGCTGGCTTCGTCCATACGAAAATGAATGAATGTCATAACCCACCTGAAAGAGCTTCTGTCACCAGCTTGATGCAACTGTGGACAGCTGATTGGGAGACTTCTCAAAGGTCCCCCACTGATCCCTGGAAAGAGCCGGAGGCATAGGAGTTGAGGGCAGCTGTGACCTTCAGAGCCAATGGCATGGGCTGTCCACCCACACAGTTGGAAGTGATCTCAGGCCTAATCATCTGACAAGTGGATGTCAAAGTCTTCCTGGAGAGGCGGAGCCCCCTTTGGCATTGCACCTCGGACATGTTGAGTTAGATGCATTGCTACCTGTAAATCCTGGCCCCTTCCACCTGCTGGCCCTCGCCCCTTGTGCCCTCCTCCTACAGGTTGCTCCCCTGGAAGCTGCACTGGGACACCTGACCTCCTTTTGCTTCTGCTCCTCTCTTCCTGCTCAGAGGAGGTGCCTCCAGCAGAGAGCACAATCCCCATTATCAGTGTAACGGAAGGCTGCCTGATACCTGGAAGGGGCCACATGGTCTGAATCCTCCGGGGGCCTTGGAGACATCAATGAGTCCTGAAATGCTAAGAGTAAAGCTCAGAGCAGAGATGAAGCTGTCAAGTTCAAATAAGCAACCAGCAGCAAACTATCTCCTAAACTCTTCACTACTCACACTGACAATGCTGCTGCACCTTTTTATCCTGCCCTTGGATGAGGTTTTACAAAATGTGGGCTGCCCGCCTGCCCATTTTGCCCATGTGACGAGCGTGAAATCGCATGGGCAGCATAAAATATGGATCAATCGGCTTTTTAATGACAAAACAAAAATAGAAATACTTGAAAAAACTCAGCAGGTCTGGCAGCATCCTCAGTATCCTCCGCCATTTCCGCCAACTCCAGCCTGATGCCACCACCAAACGCATCTTCCCTTCACCCCCCCGGCGGAATTCTGTAGGGATTGTTCCCTCCGTGACACCCTGGTCCAATCCTCCATCACCCCCTACTCCTCAACCCCCACCTACGGCACCTCCCGATGCCCACGCAAAATATGCAACACCTGCCCCTTCACTTCCTCTCTCCTCACTGTCCAAGGGCCCAAACACTCCTTTCAAGTGAAGCAGCATTTCACTTACATTTCCCCCAACTTAGTCTACTGCATTCGTTGCTCCCAATGTGGTCTCCTCTACTTTGGAGAGACCAAACGTAAACTGGGCGACCGCTTTGCAGAACACCTGCGGTCTGTCCGCAAGAATGACCCAAACCTCCCTGTCGCTTGCCATTTTAACACTCCACCCTGCTCTCTTGCCCACATGTCTGCCCTTGGCTTGCTGCATTGTTCCAGTGAAGCTCAAAGCAAACTGGAGGAACAGCACCTCATCTTCTGACTAGGCACTTTACAGTCTTCTGGACTGAATATTGAGTTCAACAACTTTAGATCTTGACCTCCCTCCTCCATCCCCACCCCCTTTCTGTTTCTTCCCCATCCCTTTTGTTTCTTCCAATAAATTATATAGATTTTTCTTTTCCCACCTATTTCCATTATTTTTAAATGTATTCCACCCATCGGTTATTTCACCCCACCCCCACTAGAGCCACCTTGCTTGTCCTGCTCTCCACACTTAATTAGCATTCTTTTAGATAATATCACCACCTTCAACACCTCTTTGTTCTTTTGTCTATGACATCTTTTGGTTATCTCCACCTATCACTGCTTGCTTGTCCCAACAACCCACCCCCCCACTTCTTCCCCTCCCCCTAAACCAGCTTATATTTCACCCCTTTCCCATTTCTACTTAGTTCTGTTGAAGGGTCATGAGGACTCGAAACATCAACTGTGCTCTTCTCCGCCATTGCTGCCAGACCTGCTGAGTTTTTCCAGGTATTTCTATTTTTGTTTTGGATTTCCAGCATACGCAGTTTTTTGTTTTTATCTCTGGCTTTTTAATGACCTTAAGTGGCCTTTTAATTTATGGTGGATGTGGCTCCAACACCGCACACGCCCGCCAACCTGAAGATTGTGCGTGTGCAGGATGGTGTCGGGATGCTCACCCAACATCTTCTTATGCTACTTTACACCCATCGGGTCAGGGGCCCACCCATTCTGTAAAATTCTGCCCATTGAGCGGATTCACTGTTCAATTAGGGATGGCAGGTGGGCACCTGAGGCAAGAAGGCCCAAGAAAGGCACCCTGGAGCCAGGGATCGGCTACCCCGCCGGCTGCGGTGGGAGCTGCCGATCTGAAGATGGAGACAGTGAGGGAGAAAGCTCTGTTGACTTTTAAAATGGCCACAGCTGTCCTGCCATGATCCTGGCAGGTCAAGCCCTCCACGGCACAGCCAATGGCCTCAGCTGTGGTCTAGTGGCCATCTTAGGGGAGGAGGGTTCTTGCCCCCATGACCAATCCCAACCCCCTTCTCTTCCTGTGCCAAGCCCACCAAGTTGGCCTGGACCATGTGAGCTGCCTGCGTTGTCAATTGGAAATCCCAGGTCAGGGTGGGAATGGGCCCCTATCGGCTCCTAAATTAAATTATTTTGCTGGGTTGGGATTATGGCAGGGAACTGATCCGTCAGCTAGCAGCACCAAATTGCAGATCTCCCATCTGTGATCCAGACCCAACCTTGGTTTAAAATTTTGCTCTAGATTATAGGAGTTAGGCCATAAATTGTACCAGGTTAAGGCTCTAACTGTTGCTTTTTTTTTCACTTCCGTAATTATACTTTTTCATAAATTGAAAAACCTAATTGAAAAATATTGCAGAGTGTTACTAAGTTTGTAAAACATAATAGAACACAATGTAAATCAGGTGAGAATGATTAGTTTATGCCAAGCTTTTGTTCCATAAGCCTGTAGTTCAAAGGAAATAAAGGCTGAAGACCCAGTATTAACTTGTGATGTGAATGCAGTGTATTGGAGGGGAGCTCCCATGGTGGCATGACAGAGAAGCCTGGGCCATTTTAAATCCCAGGCCTCGTCTAAATTTGGGATGACTGACTCCCTTCTGAACCAAGTGGAAATGATGTGGAAACTGGCAGGTAAGAGTGGGATTTTTAGATGGCAGGAAGTAGCCACTGGGAACCTGAGGGAATGGTATCTGGAGTCTGGTAAGCATTCAAAGGAGGGGTAATCTGAGGTGATCATGGTTGGTGGATGGAAAGTGAAGCCCAGGGCAGTGGAAACACCCCTGGACCACAAGGAAATTTACAGCACATTTGTTTTAAAAAGAGCAACTTAGCTGGGGCCTCAGGTCATACAGCCCCAGCACTTTACAGCCTGCAGTTAAAATTGAGTCAATGGTTGATATGACATCTTTGGGTTCCAACACTTAAATATTAATGGGCCACTGCTCTTCCTGTGGAGGATCGCCTTCTGTAATTCTGGGCGTTAAAATAACAGCAGGTGTGAATGTATCAGGAATGCTGCAGCAAGTGCCTGGTCACCATTTTAAATGCTTGCCTTCATGATTCCTGGGTAGGCGGGGTTAAAATTGGGGCTACAGAGTGGTAAGGGATTGTTCAATTTTTACATCCGGGGAAAGAATTAATGAGAAGAGGAGTCAAAGCAGCAAATCTTCAAGGGTTGCCATGTAGAGTGGAGGAAAAACAGGGAGGGAGGTGCATTTGTAATGTCAAGGAACAAGCTAGGACATCAGATCAGAGGACTGTGATTTGTGATGATACAGGAGGCAGAGAGCTAATTAAAACATGAAGTGCTATGCCCTGTACTTCAATATAAAATATTTTGTTCAGTTAAATCCGTAATAAAAATGGTACAATTAATTCACAAGCGTGTGATTGCCTGGCTCGTGATTGGCTTACAAAAAGCAAACAAGCTGTTCAGAGTCCGGACAAATTTTATTCTTATTACAGAATAGTGCCTGATTTTTTAATTCCTGTTTCTTGTGCGTTGCTGCAATAAATGGTTCAGTTTGTCAAATTGGTGCAATGTCAGTCACTTAAAACAATAGATCCCACATTTATTTATCTCTTTGGATATTTCTCCCTCCTATTTAAATTCCTGTCTTGTTTTATCTATCTTACTCAGTCCTTTGAGTGGCAGGTCCAATCTGCACCAGGAACTGACAGACAGAAATATATGATCTGCAATTAATAAATCAGCCTAAAACTGCCTGTGTGCTGGATTCTTTATTCTAACACAAAACATCACAAAAAGCTTTATGCATCAAACAGAAAGCTCAAAGGATAAATGAGATTATTTTCTCCTATATATTCATAAGATCAATTCAAACAGCTCTGCAGTCAGTTCCTGTTAAATGAGTCGTCTGTTAGCCACATTAGTATCTTTTTCTCCAATAATATTCATGAACCTTTTTTTATTGCAAGTGACATATTTTCTCAGTGTTTTTTTTTCTAAAATTGCTTTGTGATATTGTTGAGAAATAATATGCAAGAGGCAGTTTAGCAGGCTTTATAAATACTGTTGACCAGAATCGGGCTGTGGACTAATCACTTTGCAATAGATTTGCAACCAAAATCAAAGAATAAGATTGTAAATGGTGGTATCTTGTGTTTATCTTGGTATTGAGGAAATGTAAAGTGATGATTTTTCAACTGCAGCACAAATTAAAACCTGTTGTGCCACCACTAGCAGTAATCACATTATAATTGTTAATGTTTCAGTCCGGATGTCATCAAACATCAACTGCCTTGAGCATACTGGCTGCCAGCATCAGCTTGATCATTGCTTTCACAGATTACAGTGTCAAGTGAACCTTCAATGAGACCTTTTAATCCCTCCTGAATATCCATTATGTTCTATGCAAGAGCAAATGTACAGCAGGGCAGTGAATTCCTAAATTCTGTTTCGTTTGGCAACAGATGTCGACAGCTCTTCAATTTACATTCTTCCCCCATGTTATTTTGCCATAGAGGATGGAGTTTTCCTATGGTGCAGTTTTACTACAATCTCCAGGGGCGAACTGTGCTCTTGTGTTGTATTCGTAGCACCAGCAACAATCTCCACTCCTGCAGAAATTTTCAATTTCCACTTTTAATTGTAATTCGATGCCTGCTGAGCAGATTTTTTTAAAGGTTGAGCCATTTCCTTCTCCTGTACTGGTGGACATAGGAGCAGATAAAAATCAACAGGGAAAGGCCACTTTGTCCATTAAATCCATTCAACCCAGTCTAAATGCAGCATCAACCATTCTCTTCCCCCAGCTTTGCAAACTCCTGGATGAGGCACAACACACACAAAAAAAGTTTAGGTCAATTTAGGGAAACGCTGGGAAATCCCCCTCTGACTTCAAAAGTCAATGAAGATGCAGGACATGACAGTGAATCATAATCCCAGTCACCCCTCACCTAACTTCTAGGACAGGAGGACAGCGAGTTCAGAATAGAGAGAGCATGGTGAATTGAGAATTATACTCCATACAAATGGAAGTATGTTTACTATCGGTTGTAAAATGCTGCTTTGGATTTCAAAGGTTTAATAAAACAAGGAAACATGAAATAACATCATGCAGATTTATTTCTGAAATAAAATTGTAATGTCACTCCTGCTTATAAGCATGCAACTGGGTTAGAACCATGAATGTTTACAACACTAAAGGAAGCAATTTGACCTATTGGGGGCAATTTCATCCTACCCCACAAGTCAGGAAACTGACAGGACTGGCTGCAATGTTTGTTTTACACCCCACCCAATTTTAGTCTCCCTTAAAACCAATAAATAGTATTGGATGGGATGCAAAATCAGCATTACACCTGATCCCCAGACTCCCCTAGCTAGGTTATGCCCTAGTGTGTATAGCTGGTTCCATACTGCAGCAGTCCTAAACTAATCCCACTTCTCTCTTCAATGATCCATATCCTCTCTAATTCAAATCAAAAGCTTACCTACCTTTCCTACTCCCTGTGGCAGTGCAATCCACAATTTAACAACTTTCTGCCTAAGGCATTTTCTCTTGAACTTTCTCCTTATTTTCAGTGACAATTTTAGTCTTTCCTTATTCGCCCTATCAAAATCCTTTGTAATTTGGAAACAAAAATCTATTAAATTTCCACAGCCTTCTCTGCTCCAGTGAAAATAGCTAGCTTTTATCAGCTCAAGTATAACTAGGTCGAATGCAAGGACAATCTCATTTATTATCTAGTTACACCTTATTCTCAACAGACTTTGAACTGGTTGGATTTTAGTGTCTAAAGGGAATGGCGGCTTGTGTTGATGGACAGTCATGTTAAGTTAGGTTCTTCTTGCAGTTTTTAAAAAACATTTTAAAATGTCCTTCAATTCAGACTTAGCTTTAGTTGCACTGACGTTCAGAGAAAGTGTCCTGGTGAGAATGGGCTGAGCTTACCCGTAAAAATGACACAGGTGTGATTTTGAAGTTTGCCAGCACACTCCTAAGAAAGCAAAAACTTGCATTAAATTACATCTTCTATTGATAGTGTGTAGTAAGTATAGGTCTGTTCACCACCACCTCTCTCGCCTTCTCCACTCTCTCTAAATTGTCAGACAGGTTATGGCACTACCCGACGCAAGAGATTTGTCAACCCAGCTATTGACTTTTGGAGGGACTGGACAATCCTGGCGGTGGGCGGGGCTGGAAAATCCCATCATTATCTTTGGCCCCCACCACAAAATCTGTTCCTTAGCCACCACCTCCATCCCTTTTCCTGGCAACAATGTGAGGTTGAACTAGACTGATCCAACTTTGGTGCTATATTTGACCCCAAGGTGAGCTTCCAACTTCATATCTGTCCCATCACTAAAACCACCTATCTCCATCTCCATAACATCACTTCATTCCATCTTTGCCTTAGCTCATCTGTAAAATCCCTCTAATCTGTGTGGTTGCACAGTCATGCAGCAATCCAAAGACAGACCATGCCCAAGTAGCGGTCCCTTTAAGGTGTGCATGTGTGCAGCCATGTAACAAGCTTAAAGGGATCATGCAGTGCATCAAGCAGGTTGCACACAGTGATGGGGAATTTAGGGGAGACTTCGTTCATCTGCTGATGAAACCTTCATCTATGCCTTTGTTATCTCTAGACTTGGCTATTCCAATGTTCTCCTGGCTGCCCTCTCATCTTCCAACCTCCATAAACTTGAGGTCATCCAAAACTCAGCTGTCCCTGTCCTAACTCACATCAAACTCCTTTCACCCATCACTCCTTTGCATGCTCAATGCCTCGATTTTAAAATTCTCATCCTTGTTCTTGCATTTTCTGTTTTTACACAAGAGTATCTTTGACTACCAATTGAAAAGGCAACTAAATGCACATGTTAATTCTCTCCAGTTACTTGAAATAATAGCAGGCATGTAGATTTGTGCCGAGACAGATACCTGGCAGAAAGTTCATGAGCTGCAGCAATTCCAAGTCATTGAGGAAAGAGCACTTTTGGAATCATAGCCTATTCCTTTATTGAACCCTGTGTCCCTTAATTTATTAGCTATATTTCTCCTCAACATCCTTTCCAATTCATCCCTTGCATTTAATGGGACAAAGAAAAGGGCTTTGTTCATTCTCTCCTGTAAGATTTGTTTATTGTTTGTTTGTAGGTGTGGGGTTGACTCATTCTGCTGCAGATGTTACTATTCAGAGCCAAGGAGATGTTTGGCAGATGATGGGACAGGATGTAAAGATGAATTGAGCTTCCTTCAGAAGTGAAGAGCTTTCTAGTAAGCATTATGGACCATTATTATCTTAAGACATTTCATAAGGGTTAGCTGCAAACACCTTAAAACTTTGAGCTGGAAAAATAACAGTGTATTAATATTGCACAGTGTTGTTAAAATGCAAATAGGCCAGGAAATTTAGGAGATTATGAAATCGCCATGCCTTCCAGAACCTTATGGGTGACTTACACTGTTCTGCTATTTGCATTTCGCCCTTGGTCTCCCCATTATTTTTAAGATTTGCACAATAATTGCCAATTAAATTCACCTCAGAAAGCTAGGGGTGGAACTTTACAGTGAAAATGCCTTTTTAATGATGTGATCATTGTTAATGCAATGCCAATCAACAGGCTGAATTTTCCCCACCCCGCAGAGATAGCTTTTGATGTGGGGGACAGGGTGGGGGTAAAAGAAAATGTGCTGGAACCTCACCAGACCAGCTCTACAAAATGTTCACGCCTCCGTGCACTTCTCCCGGAGGTGGGATCTCAGCAATGACAACTACTGGCCAGGCAGTAGTGGATAACAAATTGGGGCACTTCTGTGGCAGCCTTCTATCTTGTAAGATGATGGTTTGCACTGTGGTGGTCAGCTCTGTTCAGGATCGCCTGGTATGGCTCAGGAGCCCCACTCTGGCATGGCAGTCTCTGCTGCATTTGCTACAGAAGAAGACAGACAGCTAAGAATGTGCACAATTGACTGGCCTCTGTTTTCTCTGGGCCCTCTTCTTTGCCAGCGCAGCTTTTCATTTCTGTCACCTCTCCCAATGCCCTTCCAAACAGTCAGCCTCCAGAGGTCACGGCCATCAATAACTGTCTCCCAGTTGTCAGCCTCATTACCCATCATCTTCAGATCATGCTTGCAGGTGTCCATGTAGCACAGGTATGGATGCCAAGGGGCTCAAGGCCCAGTGACCAGTTCACCATACACAGGTCTTTGGGTATATGGCCATCATCCATTCAATGAATGTGGCTGAGCCAGCGCAGAGTCATTGCTTTAGCAATGAGTGTATGGACTTTGCGCGCTCCAGGAATCACAGAATCACAGAATTTTAATGGCACAGTAGGAGACCATTTGGCCTATCGTGTCTGCACCTTCTGTCCAAATGAACATTATGACCTAGTGCCATTGCCCTGTCTTTTCCCTGTACCCTTGCACATTGTTTCTATTCAAATAAACATCTAATACCCTCTTGAATGTCTTGATTGAACCTGCCTCCACCACGTTTCCAGTCAATGCATTCCAGACATGAACCACTTGCTATGTGAAAAAGTTTTTTCTCACATCACATTTGGTTCTTTTGCAAATCACTTTAAAGCTGAGTCATCTCATTCATGATCCTTTAATGAGTGGTAACAGCTTCTCCTTATCTACTCTGTCTAGCCCCCTCATGATTTGGAACATCTCTATCAAATCTCCTCTTAGCCTTCTTCTCTCCAAGGAGAACAGGCCCAGACTATCCAATCTATCTTTGTAACTGAAGTTTCTCATCCCTGGAATCATTCTTGTAAACCTCTTCTGCACTGTCTCCAATTTGTCCACATCATTCCTATATTGTGGCACCCAGAACTGTACGCAATACTCCAGCTGAGGTCTAACATGTGTCATATAATTTCAGCATAACCTCCTTGCTCTTGTACTCTGTGCTCTTTCAGGAAGATATAATAACGTTATTGGAACTTATTGTAAAATTGTATGTGTGTGTGTGTGTGTGTGTGTGTCTTAATTGGATTAAAGGCAGTTGGTCTGAAGGTATTGATGTGTTAGAGGATAAGCTAGCTTTGAAATGTTAAGTAAGTAAACATGGGGGAAGTTTAGAATGTAAGGTTTAAAAAAAATTTGCATTTTTAAATAAACCAGAATAGGTTTTCAAAGGAGGGGTGAAATATGTCACCTAGCCAGGTGAAGGTTGGAAACAGTGTGTTTATAGTTCCCAAAGACTATTGTTAAATTGGTACTATGAAAAATTTTTATGATCAGGGAGGTAAAGTCCGAAGACTTAGTGAAACAATGGGAATTTGCATTCAAAGGGGTAAATATGTATAAAGGAGAGAAGGATCTGTAAAGGCAGGCATGTTAAGATCTAACAAGCGTGAAAAGTCTTCAGCATCTAAGCCTCAAGCTGCTGTCTACAACAAACTGAAGTTAAGAAAACTCATTTTGAATTGGATTGTTCAGGGTATCATGTTTCTTTGCCTGGGTCTTTTAAAATCTGTGTGTCTTACTGTTGCCTTAACAAAAGTGTAACTGGGAGTTAGATTAATTAGGGGATTTTGAAGTTGTTATGGTAGTAATTTGTAGACATAGGTATGTGCTTAAAATCATTTCTCTTATTAATAAATGTTTAATCTAGTTTTGTAAAAACCTATAAGACTCGGTGGTCTTCTTACTACTGAATACAAACCCGCATCTTGAAACATAGAAATTACAAAAATAGTTGTGGCAATTGTCTCAAGTTTCTGGGATTTGAACAACTCAGCATTTACCATCGGTCATGCCATAATAGCCCCTATTAACAAAGCCCAGGATGCTATATGCTTTATTAACTGCTCTCACTATCTGTCCTGCCACCTTCTGAATTGGTGACCTTGTCCTGCCAAGAGATGTCAAGGATACACCTGAGACAGTGAAGATGGAAACAGTTCAGCCTTTTCTTCTGTCTAGCATATGTTGTCCAGGTCTCACCACTGCAGAGGAGTGCACGGAGGACCCAGGCTTGGTAGACTTGCAGGTTGGTGGTCTCAGCCAGGTTGTTGTTGTCACACCTTTTTACTCAACTTGGGCTAACACTGCAGCTATTGCGACGTGTAAGTTGTTTTCAGCATCAAGTGACAAATTGCTGGTGTTTGTGAAACTATCAGCAACCTCCAAGCGTCATATTGTCAATGCTGATAAATGGCAGTATGACAACATCCTGGACCATGACATTTATCTTCCTGAAGCTGCTGGTCAAACCAAACTCTTTACAAGTGTGAGATAGTCTGTCCATTTGCCGCTGAAGGTGTTCCTCAGTAAAGAATGCTAGTGCGACATCATCAGTGTAGAGAAATCCTCTGATGAGGACTTGATGCATCTTTACCTTGAATCTTAGGTGAACAAGTTTGAACAGCTTTCCATCAATTCTGGTATGTAAGCAAACATCCACTATAGATGACATGAAGGCATATGACAGCAGCAAAGACAAGAATATGCCAAAGAGTGTTGGTGCCAGAACATGACCCTGTTTGATCCCATTGCAGATCTCAATGTGTTCCAATGTTGCCCTATGATAGCTGACCTTATCCATCATGTTATCATGGAAAGAAGAGATCACACCAAGCAACTTCAGCGGGCAGCCGATTTTCTCCAGCAGCTTAAGTAGACTGCCTGTACTCACACGGTTGAATGCCTTGGTGAGATCAGTGAAAGCAATATATACAGTGATCTCCTTTGCTCACAGCATCTCTCTTGGAGCTGCCGGGCTGAGATCATGTCAATTGTAGATCTTCCAGTTCTGAAACCACACTGGGATTCAGGATAGATGCGCACAACCACGATTTACAGTCTGACAAGGGCAACATGGGCAAATACTTTTCTCTCGATGCTTAGCTGGGAATTGCCTCAATAGTTGCTGCAATCGCTGTGGTCGCCCTTGTTCTTGTACAGGGTCACAGTCTTTGCATCACACATATCCTGAGGCCTGCTCCCTCCCTTCAGCAGAGACAGCGAAGTTCATACAGATGCGACAGGAGTGCCGGTTTCCCATGCTCGATGAGTTCAGGAGGTGCGGCATCAGTACCTGGAGCTTTGTCCATAGCAAGCGAGTCAATGGCTTTTGTTAAGTTCCTCCACTGTGTGTTCAATATCCAGCTCTGCCATGAAAGTCAGGCTTTTTATGGTGCCTGGAGCTTCCTCAGTGACAGTGTTGTCCCTAGAATTCAACTCAAGGTAGTGTTCCACCCATCTCGCCAACTGTTTATTGCAGTCAGTGGTGGCCTCCCCATAACATGCCCTTCACATTCACTGTATTGAAGGACGTCTGGATATTCTGCAGAGTTGTAACCAATTTGTACACCACCTAGCATTCTGTTGGACTTGACTTTGAGTGGGTCTTAGTGCATTCAGCTTTCTTGCCTGGATCTCTGTTGTAACTAATGAGAGCAAATCCCTTGACTTCAATGACAGGTTCCAATACAACAATGTTATGGCTTGGCCTAAATAGCCAAGTGGTTATGGTACTGGGTTTGTTAACCCCAAGATCAAGAGTTCAAATCTCACAATGGCAAACTATGAAACAATGTAACTTCATCTGAAACAGATGGAAATGGGTTTGTACTCAAAAGAGTTACAACCAATCAGCATTTTTTGAGTCTTGCTTCCCATATGTTGAGGTTATGGTATTTTAGATGATGTTTTGAAATATATTCCATTTCGCTTCTGTACACTGTGTGGGATTTCTGGTGAGTACCTGCTCAATTGAGCTGTGGAATGTTAACAAAATCCAAGCTGGTTGGTGAAGCCAAAACCAAGACACAGAGCTTTTCTTTACCAAGAGAGTTTATTGACTTTGTTCAGTCTTGTACTTCACCTCCAACAGTATCCCAGCTGTCCCCTATTTATGTGATCAAAGTAATTAATTGAACAATGCCTTTCACCTGTGTTTCTTAATAATATAATTAACATACTATTAACATGGAATTGTTGGTTTTTATCTGGGGAGGTTGTATGGCTGACATTGATATGAGGATGGACAATAAACTGAAGCTGAAAATTTGAATTGAAATTTCTGCTCTGAATGAAAAAGCTTCAAGTGTTACATTCTCACCCTAGTGCACACCAGGGAGCGATCTGTATCACAGTCAGCACTGTCATAGCTGCATGTGTTGCGAATGCTTTTCAGAGAGTCACGTCTGGTGATGATTAGATCCAACCAGTGCCAATGTCCCGATCTTGGATGTCTCCAGGACATCTTGTGGCATGGTTTCTTCTGAAAGAAGGTGCTAATTACACAAATCTCATTGGAGTAGCAGAGTTCAAGTCGTTTCTGTCTGTTCTGATTTATTTTTCCCAGATCATGAAGTCAGAGGCAGGAGGGACATACCTCTTGGTCTGTATTCACTCTTGCATTGAAATATCCCAGTAGATAACAGTAGTCTGACTTAGGGATTCTGTTGACAGCAGCATCAATCTCATCAATGAACTGGTCTTTTGCCTCTGTAGTGTAGCACAGCATTGGAGCCTAGATACTCAAGAGGCTAACTGGCCATGTTTGCATTGAGAGGCAGTTGGAGAGAACACATTCTGAACTACTTGTGGTTTGGGGAGGTTCTATCATTGACAGTAGTAAGTTCCTCAGAGCGAAGTCTACACCTTGCTTGCTTCCTCTGAACTCTTCTCCTGCCAGATGACTGTGTAATGTTTCTCTTTCAGTCATCCCCTCTCAGTGAGGCTGGTCTCTTGCGGGGATGCTAACAATGTTCAGCCTATCAAGTCAATCGTAGCTGTCTATGTGTGAATTATCAACCAGCTGCAAGTCGTCTGACAGTCCTGTGCACATGGTGCAAACATTTCAGTTTGCCACTCAAAGTGTTAGCATCTTATTTCTCTTTGTTCGTTTCATTTGTTAACCTGGTGCAATAGATTCTGTCCACTTGTAGAGCAGAGAAAGCTCCAAGCATCCATTGAAGCAGATGGACCATAGTAGGTCAGCACCTCACTAATCAGGGATTGCCTGAATTGAGGTGCTCAATGGCTGACCACTGGGACACTGTGGGCCCACCCACTGTTGGAGACAGCCAGTAGCACCCATTTTCTATGCCAGTCGAGTTGTCTCCCATGTTATGTTAATAGTGAAATAGGAGTGTCCTTTACAGGGCGCAAACCTAGGCAAGGTTTATGGAGACCCCAGGCTGCTCAAATGTTAAGTCTCTCCTCTCCCCCGGTTCCCCTCATTCGCCTGTTGAGTCCAGAGGAATGCAAAGCAATATGGTTGGCAGCAACTTGGTTATAAGAGTTGCTGGAAAGATGACATATTTAGACATCAGTCCACTCCGATCCTGATTTTTTGTCATGGTTTGCTCCATTAGAATTCAACTCTCCTGAGGTATCCGCATGGCAATGGAGCTATTCATCCATAGCAGGGAGTTTGGTTCATGAGTGCCAGGGTGTGTCCACATGCTAGTTGGTCTCCACACTACATGTCTGGGGGCCAAACCTCCTCCAAGTTCCTCTGAAGCTTTAGCCTGGGGCCGTGAGGGACCAATTTTTGGGTGTTGCCATGAGGAGTCACAGCTGAGGACTTGCCGATAGAGAGGTTTTGTACTGACAGGGAGAAAGTTACATATTTGGCTCCTTTTTTTGCCTTGCTGCTAGCCAGTGGTATAGGCTGAAAAAGACCCCACACAGAAGACACGACATTGTAGCTACTTTGCGGAGACTGACCTCCGCTATTATAACTCTTGCTGCAATGCCAGTTCTGCGCTTCTACAGAAGGTCCCTCCACATGGCATCACTGCTGCGCCTGCAAAGGCAGCTGGTGGCCCTACCCACAGGCCATGTTGATTGCCCCTTCCGAAGTTGGAACCCCGCTGCCATCCCTAACTGGACGAAGCTGCTGGAGGCAGCCAGTTAAGAAGGTTGTGTTCGATGTCCCACCTCAGTTCCCAACTCAGAAATGAGGCCAATGTTGGGCTTGTGACCCAACCAGTAAAGATCAGCCCATCATCTCTGGCCTAGAAACAGAACTATTTAAAGTACAATCTTACTCCCATTTGAGTTTCTTCCTTTTCCTTTCTGTCTCATTTTTCCTTCTCCTAAATCATTATATTGCTTTAGTTTTCTTTCTGGATCTGATTTAACTCTAATTCACCCTCCTTCCCTGTCATTCCACTGTTTCTTTCCCAATCCTTAAATATCGTTAATAATGGAAGGACACTGTCGCTCCCTCCATTCACCAAGGTCCTAGATGTCTTGTGGCCCTTGCCACACCATTATCAGCTCGCAGTTCCAGTAAGTTAAAATGCAAAGTAAATTTGAGCAGAAGGGTGCAGGAGAAAGGTCGAAATTGGCACACACTACGAGATGTTCTGCCCCAGCAATATCTGACTCATTGATTGTGTGTGTCAGGGTGCAAGGGGAGGCGTGTCAGGCTGTGAGATCAATCGTCTGGGATTGGTTTAACCTGAATGAACCAACAAATCTGCACTGATTTGCTCATTCCAACACAAACCCTCAACTGTAGCATTGTGAAGAGCTCACAATGCTCCTGGGAACACACAAAATGTTATTTTACTGAATACATTGAAAGTGACATTTTGATGCATGGAGAATTCGGTTTTGTGACTGAACATCTCAATAGAACATGAAGGTCAAGATCCTTCCTGTCTGCTAATGTTGTTACTAAATGGACAGAATGACTGTATCCCAGGCAACATCAAACCCATCAGACAGTGCGACATACAACTAATCAATCTGTAATGAATCCTGCTGGTCTATTGACTTTTCTAATTAAATGTTACTCAAAGAACATTCTTTTTCCTTCACTTTAATTACATGACTATGCTTCTGTTTGCAATAGGACTCACATGACTCATACAAGCTTCCTCTACAATAAATCTGACATTTTAATAAATATTTTAGTTACATAAACTGCCCGCATTAGTTCCTCTGCTGGACAGTTTAAAATCTAATCAGACTTTCGAACTTAGTCATAAAAACAGAAAATGCTATGAATATTCAACAATTCAGTCATTGAAGAAAAATATTTTCGATCAGACCTGTGAACACTGTTACCAGAGGACGACCAATCTAATCTGCATTTCCATCATTTTCTGCATTTGTTTCAGTTTTCAGGCATTTAAGTTTTTAGTTTGTATTTCTAACTCAATGTGCAGATTTACCTCTCTGTTACCTTAATTTGTTTCACCATATAAGTTCCTCCAACTGCTTTAGTGGACACAATCCATCACCATCTACACAACATCCTCACCAGCTCTAGATATTGGTCGGTCAAGCAGAAGCCCCATCCTCCTTGAACTGCACAGTAGGTCTTCAACAGCAGGGGTTTCTTCTGGACATAAAGACCCCAAGTTGAATTTTATACTCCCCCACTGGTGGGTTTGCAGGTGGGGTGGGGCTGGGAAAATTCCCCGGATGGCCTTCCCACCACCCTCCTGCCTGCCTCACCTGTCTGCAATTTTATGGTGGAATGGGTGAGGCCTACTGTCCTGCCCAACATTTTGAGGCCCTTAAGTGGGCAATTAGTGACCACTCAAGATCTGTTTCCTGCCCAGCCTCTATTTTCTGCTGGGAGGGAGGATTTCAGGAGCATGGAGGAAGCCCCTCAGTGGGCATTCCCTCCCTCATGTCCTCTGTGTCAAAACCCCCACCCCCCTCGGGCCTCAGTTCTCCTCCCCGCCATTAGACCACCCGCACTTTCCTGGTTTGAGACTGAGACTCTGAGGACTGCTTTGTTGTTCCAGCCCTCACTGCTGGAACTACTGAGCGGCTGGCCAATAAGAATTCTCCACTGTCTCTTTGGGTGGTGGGGCAAAGAACCCCACCATCTGAAAAATCCTGTCCCCCATTTAAAAGTGGAGAACGGGCAGGGTGCATACTAACTCTGAAGTGGGCAGCGCACTCGAGGAGTCTGGGGCCATAGAGGCCTGGCCCATCTTAATGACTGGGCTTCACTGTCACAACCTCCATTACAGTCCTGTCCAAACCTGGACTGATGCATTATCTGGTTGAAGTGCAAGATCACAGGGAGGAGGCTGCAATCCAGGACCTGTGGGTTCCTTCCCTGCAGTCAGCTAAGTGGCAACTCTTTAATGGTTTGGACTCAGGAATTGAGAGTACAATACCAAGCTTTGTGGATAACATGAAATTGAGGGCATGGTTAATACCAATAGTCCATTTGAGCTGCCTGTGTGCATGGCTGTGTGGCAATCAGCAACTTTTTTTCAATATAAAATCTGGAATTAAAAGTCTGATGACGACCATGAAACCATTGCTGATTGTTGTAAAAACCCGTCTGGTTCACTAATGTCCTTTATGGAAGGAAATCTGCCTTAATTGTTCTGGTCTGCATGTGACTCCAGATCCACAGGTTGACTCTTAAATGCCCTCTGAACAAGGGTAATTAGGGATGGGCAATAAATGCTGGCCTAGCCAGTGATGCCCACATCCCATGAATGAATAAAAAAAGCAGACCAAACAGTCTAGGAGCAAGCAATGCTCCCTCTAAGACATACACGTAGGCAGCCACATGTTAACCTTAAAAGGATTGCAAAGTGCAGTGAGCAGACTGCAGAAAGCAAACAAGAACTTAGAGCAAATATTAGTTAGGAAAGCTGCAACAAAATACAAGGCAACGTTAATGTAATTGCAGAATAGGCATATAACTGGAAAATAAGTGCAAGGTGATGCATTCGAGAAAGAGGATTAAAGAGACCGCCTCGAAAAACTCAGCAGGTCTGGCAGCATCGGCGGAGAAGAAAAGAGTTGACGTTTCGAGTCCTCATGACCCTTCGACAGAACTTGAGTGAATTCAAGAAAGGGTTGAAATATAAGCTGGTTTTAGGTGTGGTGGGGGGGTGGGGGGCTGTTGGGTGGGGGGAGAGAAGTGGAGGCGGTTGGTGTGGTTGTAGAGACAAACAAGCAGTGTTAGAAGCAGATTATCAAAAGATGTCACAGACAACAGAACAAAAGAACACATAGGTGTTAAAGTTGGTGATATTATTTAAACGAATGTGCTAATTAAAAATGGATGGTAGGGCACTCAAGGTATAGCTCTAGTGGGGGTGGGGGAGCATAAAAGATTTAAAAATATTTAAAAATAATGGAAATAGATGGGAAAAGAAAAATCTATATAATTTATTGAAAAAACAAAAGAAAGGGGGAAGAAACAGAAAGGAGGTGGGGATGGAGGTGGGAGCTCAAGACCTAAAGTTGTTGAATTCAATATTCAGTCCGGAAGGCTGTAAAGTGCCTAGTCGGAAGATGAGGTGTTGTTCCTCCAGTTTGCTTTGGGCTTCACTGGAACAATGCAGCAAGCCAAGGACAGACATGTGGGCAAGAGAGCAGGGTGCAGTGTTAAAATGGCAAGCGACGGGGAGGTTTGGGTCAGTCTTGCGGACAGAACGCAGGTGTTCTGCAAAGCGGTCGCCCAGTTTACGTTTGGTCTCTCCAATGTAGAGGAGACCACATTGGGAGCAACGAATGCAGTAGACTAAGTTGGTGGAAATGCAAGTGAAATGCTGCTTCACTTGAAAGGAGTGTTTGGGCCCTTGGATGGTGAGGAGAGAGGAAGTGAAGGGGCAGGTGTTATATCTTTTGCATGGGCATGGGGTGGTGCCATAGGAGGGGGTTGAGGAGTAGGGGGTGATGGAGGAGTGGACCAGGGTGTCCCAGAGGGAACGATCTCTATGGAATGCCGATAGGGGGGGTGAAGGGAAGATGTGTTGGTGGTGGCATCATGCTGGAGTTGGCGGAAATGGCGGAGGATGATCCTTTGAATGCGGAAGCTGATGGGGTGATAAGTGTGGACAAGGGGGACCTTATCATGTTTCTGGGAGGGAGGAGAAGGCATGAGGGCGGATGCGCGGGAGATGGGCCGGACACGGTTGAGGGCCCTGTCAACGACCGTGGGTGGAAAACCTCGGTTAAGGAAGAAGGAGGACATGTCAGGGGAACTGTTTTTGAAGGTAGCATCATCGGAACAGATGCGACGGAGGTGAAGGAACTGAGAGAATGGGATGGAGTCCTTACAGGAAGCGGGGTGTGAGGAGCTGTAGTCGAGGTAGCTGTGCGAGTCGGTAGGTTTGTAATGGATATTGGTGGACAGTCTATCACCAGAGATTGAGACAGAGAGGTCAAAGAAGGGAAGGGAAGTGTCAGAGCTGGACCACGTGAAAATGATGGAGGGGTGGAGATTGGAAGCAAAATTAATAAATTTTTCCAAGTCCTGACGAGAGCATGAAGCAGCACCGAAGTAATCATCGATGTACTGGAGAAAGAGTTGTGGAAGGGGGCCGGAGTAGGATTGGAACAAGGAATATTCCACACACCCCATAAAGAGACAGGCATAGCTGGGGCCCATGCGGGTACCCATAGCCACACCTTTTATTTGGAGGAAGTGAGAGGAGTTGAAGGAGAAATTGTTCAGTGTGAGAACAAGTTCAGCCAAACGGAGGAAAGTAGTGGTGGATGGGAATTGTTCGGGCCTCTGTTCGAGGAAGAAGCTAAGGGCCCTCAGACCATCCTGGTGGGGGATGGAGGTGTAGAGGGATTGGACGTCCATGGTGAAGAGGAAGCGGTTGGGGCCAGGGAACTGGAAATTGTTGATGTGACGTAAGGTGTCAGAAGAATCACGGATGTAGGTGGGAAGGGACTGGCGAAAGGGAGAGAGAAGGGAGTCAAGATAACGAGAAATGAGTTCTGTGAGGCAGGAGCAAGCTGAGACGATCGGTCTACCGGGACAGTTCTGTTTGTGGATTTTGGGTAGGAGGTAGAAGCGAGCCGTCCAAGGTTGGGCGACTATCAGGTTGGAAGCTGTGGGAGGAAGATCCCCAGAGGAGATGAAGTCAGTGACAGTCCTGGAAACAATGGCTTGATATTCAGTGGTGGGGTCATGGTCCAAGGAGAGGTAGGAGGAAGTGTCTGCGAGTTGACGTTCAGCCTCCGCGAGGTAGAGGTCAGTGTGCCAGACAACAGCAGCACCACCCTTGTCAGCAGGTTTAGTGACAATGTCAGGGTTGGACCTGAGAGAATGGAGTGCAATAAGTTCAGAGAGAGAGAGATTAGAATGGGTGAGAGGAGCAGAGAAATTGAGACGACTAATGTCGCGCCGACAGTTCTCAATGAAAAGATCAAGAGAAGGTAAGAATCCAGAGGGAGGGGTCCACGTGGAGGGAGAATATTGGAGGTGGGTGAAAGGATCCGTTGAACGGGGAGAGCACTCCTGCCCAAAGAAGTGAGCCCGGAGACGAAGACAGTGGAAGAAGAGTTCAGCATCATGCCGAGCCCAAAATTCATTGAGGTGAGGGCGTAAGGGTATGAAACTAAGTCCTTTGCTGAGCACTGAACGTTCAGCATCGGAGAGGGGAAGGTCAGCGGGTATAGTGAATAAACGGCTGGGGCTGGGATTGGAAGATGCGGTGGGGACGGAGGGACAGGCAGGGGTGGAGGGTCCTAGATGGGTGTTGGTGTCGATGAGTTGTTGGAGCTTGCGTTCCGTAGCACTTGAGAGAAAGAGAAACAGTTTCTTGTTGAGGCGTCGGATGAGACGAAGAATAAAATTAAACTGGGGGCATGCGCAGCTTTGAAAAAGTGTCCGGCGGTGCTGCTGGAGGGAGAGGTTGAGTGTGTTCATATGGCGGCGCATGGCACTGAGTGTGGATTTCAGAATGTGACGGGAACAACAGTCCGAGAAATGTTTTATGTCCCGGAGATACCTGTAATCCTGGGTGGGTTCGAAACATGATGGGTGGAATTTAGCTTATATTTCACCCCTTTCTTGAATTCACTCAAGTTCTGTCGAAGGGTCATGAGGACTCGAAACGTCGACTCTTTTCTTCTCCGCCGAGGCTGCCAGACCTGCTGAGTTTTTCCAGGTAATTCTGTTTTTAATCTGAATTTCCAGCATCCGTAGTTTTTTTGTTTTTATCTCTGAGTTTAATTGACTGCCACTGCTCTTCAAGAAATGCCTACCTCCTTGAAGAAGTTCTGTTCGTCTGCGACAAGATTTCTGTTTCTCTCTTTTGCCTTGCTCATCTTCATTGCTTTCCATTTCTCTCCTGGTGTTTGACAAGGTGTTCACTAAAACCCGTTTTCACAGCCATATCTCCTTTCCCTGTGACTGTCTCCGTCTCTGACTTACCCCATGTGGATTTCAACTGCAATTCCACCCCTCATGTTTCGAACCCACCCAGGATTACAGGAATACTGCAGATGCTGGAAATCTGAAATAAAAAGAGAAAGTGCTGGAAATAGTCAGCAGATCAGGCAGCATGCACAGAGAGAAAAATTGAGTTCTAAGGAAAGGTTACAGACCTGAAACATTAACTCTGTTTTTCTCTCCACATTTGCTGCCTAACCTGCGGACTATTTTCAGCATTTTCAGTTTTTATTAAAACTCAGGATAAATATCGTAAACAAAGCACTAGGGTTTATTTCTAGAGGAATGCAATTACAAAGGAACAAAGCTATGTTGGACTTAAATAGAATCTTGGATAAACTATACTTAGCATACAGTCCTTCTGGCCTTTGTGTTACTAAAAGGATATAGTGGCACTGAAGATGACACAAAAAAGATTTACAAGAATGATATCAGAACATGTTGAACTTGTATAAGACACTAGTTAGGCCTCATCTGGAGTACTGCGTCCAGTTCTGGGCACCATACATGAGGAAGGATGTTAAGGCATTGGAGTACAAAGGAGATTTAGAAGAATGATTCCCAGGATGATGAACTGCAGCTATGAGGATAGATTGGAGAGGTTGGGACTGTTTTCCTTGGAGAAAAGAAGGCTGAGAGGAGACTTGATAGAGGTATTCAAGATCCTGAGGTGTATTGACAGGGTAAATAGTGAGAAACTGTTCCCACTCAAGAGAACATTAAGAACTAGAGGGCACAGATTCAAAATAATTGGCAAAAGGAGTAAATGTGATGTGAGGAAAAAAATCTTTTGCCCAGTGAGTGTTTGGAGTCTGGAACAAATTTCCTGAAAGGGTGGTGGAGGCAGGTTCGATCAAGGTATTCAAAAGGGAATTGGATTTCTACCTGAAAAGAGAGAATGTGCGAGGTCACAGAGATAAGGCAGGGGAGTAGAACTAGGTGGAATGCTCTTTCAGAGAGTCAGTGCAGACTCGATGGGCCAAATGATCTCCTTCTGTACTGTAAATTTACTGTGCCTATGGGCTGAACTTTATGCCAAAGGGATTTTAGGGTCCCGCTGAAGTCAATGGAGTTTAAAACGGCTCGTCGCATTTTACAGCCCTGTCCCTGCTGCAATGGGACCATAAAATTCCGGCCTATGACTATAATAGGAAAGATTAAACAAGCTGTGGCTCTTTCTCCTAGAAAAGAGGTCTTTAAAATGATGAAGGGGTTCAATAGGTTAGAGGCAAGATGCTTCCACTTGTGAGGAGTCCAAAACTAGAGGCTGTAAGGAAGTCAGGAGGAGTCCCTGCTCTATTCAGCCCACAAAGAAACCTAAAAACCATTAAAACCTTCCTCGGCCATTTTTGGCCCGTGATCCCCTTCCCAACAGATTTGTCCGGGGGGAGAACCATTCAATAGATCTCCATGCAAGGTGTGTTGCTAGTGCTCTTGGGGAAGGTTTAAATTGGCTTGGCAAGGGCGTGGGAGCCAGGAGATAATATCAGAGGGGAATACTAAGGTGCACAGAATACTGGGAGAGATGGATAGCACTATAATAAGAAATAGTAATTAATAGTTGGGGTCAGAGTAAAAGAGAAAGTAATAAAGTCTAAATCAGGTTTACTGTGCATGGATGTGAATGCACAGAGGGTGATAAATAAGATTAGTGAGTTACATGCACAGGTTGCCACGTGGAAATTCGATGTTGTGCCTATAAGATACCTGGCTCAAAGAAGGGCAGGACGAGATGTTAAATATCCCTGGATAAAAGGTGTTCAGGAATGATAGGAAAGGAAGAAAAGGGTGAGGGGTGGTGACTTTGGTTAAAAAGAGTTACAGTGGTGGAGAAAGAGGATGTCCCAGAGGAGTCAAGGACAGAATTTATTTGGCTAGAGCTAAGGAACAAAAAAAGTGCAATTACATTGCTCAATGTAGTCTATGGGCCACCAGCTAGTAAGAAGGGTTCAGAGGAACAATTTTACAAGGAAATTACAGAGAGGTGCAACAATTATAGGGTAGTTATAATGCGGCACTTTAATTATCTGAATATATACTAAGGTAGTGGTCATGTAAAGGGCAGAGAGGGGCAAGAGTGCCTAGAGTGTGTTCAGGAAAATCTTCAACAGCAGTATGTGTCCAATCCAAGGAGAAAGGAGGCACTGCTAGACCTGGGTTCTTGGGAATGAGGTGGGCCAAGTGTCAGTAGGAGAACATTTAGGGGACATCGGAGTGGAGGTGAAAAAGCAAATAAGGGAAGCAAAGAGGGAGTATGAAAAGAGACCGGTGTTGTGTTATTATAATGATATAACACCTTAGGCTTATTCACTGTACAAGACACAAGGCACCAATCGCTCATGGGGCATTGGGTAAATACGTTGTGGGTTCATTTAGTAAGACTAGGCACACAAGCTCAGTTATACATTGGTATAAAGCTTGAAGGCATCAGAACTGTGTATATACTTTGCCCAAAGCAAAAGTGAACCTAAGACTGGATCACCTGACACATTTCTCCTCTAGTGATGTTATGCTGATATCCTTTAAAGGCATATTACAACAACCGTCAGCTGACATGAAAGGAAATCAAGTCTTCTATAGGCGTATAAATAGTAAAATGGTGGCAAAAGGAGGGCTGATTAGGGACCAGAATTGGGATTTACGCTGAGGTTTTAAATGAATATTTTGCATCTGTCTTTACGAGGGAAGAAGACATTACCCAGGCCATGGTGAAACAGGAGGTAATTCAGATACTAGAAGATTTATAATTGACAAAGAGAGGTATTGGAAAGGCTGTAGGCACTTAAACTTGGTAAGGCACCAGGACCAGATGAGATGCATCCAAGAACATAAGAAATAGGAACAGGAATAGGCCATTTGGCCCCTCAACCCTGCCCCACCATTCAATATCATGGCTGATCAGTCCCAGGCCTCAACTCCTGTTTCATGCCAGCTTCTCATAGCCCTCAACTCCTCAATATTTCAAAAAATCTGCCTGCCTCCTCTTTAAATACTTTCAGTGATCTACAACTCTGTGGGGTAGAGAATTCCAGACATTCACTACCACCTGAGAGAAGAAATTCCTTTGTGTCTCAGCTTTAAGTGAGTGCCCCCTTATTCTGTAACTATGTCCCCTAGTTTGAGATGCCCCCACCAATGGAAACACCTTCTCAACATCTACCCTGTCAAACCCCCTCAGGATCTTGTACGTTTCAATAAGATCACCCTTCATTCGTCTAAATTCAAATGAATAAAGGTCTAACCTGTTCATTCGTTCTTGATAAGTCAACCCCTTCATCCCAGGAATCAGCTTAGTGAATCTCTTTTGAGCTGCTTCCAGTGCCAATATGTCCTTTCTTAAATACGGGGACCAAAACAGTACTCCAGGTGCGGCCTCACTAATACCCTATACAGTTGTAACAAGACTTCCCTATTTTTAAGCTCCAAACCCCTAGCACTACAGGCCAAAACTACATTTGCCTTCTTAATTACTTGCTGCACCTGTATGCTAACTTTTTGTGTTTCTTGCACAAGAACACCCAGATCCGTCCGTGCTGCACTTAAATAATAGTCCATTTAAATAATAGTCTACCTTTTGATTTTTCCTACCGAAGTGCATGACCTCACATTTTCCATATTAAACTCCATCTGCCAAGTTTTTGCCCACTTGCTCAACCTGTCTATATCTCCTTGCAGATTCCTTATGTCCTCATCACAACATGCCCTCTCACCTATTTTTGTATCATCAGCAAATTTGGATACATTACACTCTTTCCCTTCCTCCAAGACATAATATAGATAGCAATTAATTGGGGCCCAAGGACTGATCCTTGTGGTACTCCACTAGTTACATCTTTCCAACCTAAAAAAGACCCATTCATCCTGACTCTCTGTCTTCTGTGCATTAACCAATCCTCAATCCATGCTAATACATTACCCCCACTACCGTAAGCTCCTATATTGTACAATAACCTTTTATGTGGCACCTTATCAAATGCCTTCTGGAAATCCAAATACACTACATCTACCAGTTCCCCTTTATCAACTCTGCTTGTAATATCCTCAAAGAACTTTAGCGAATTTGTTAAACATGATTTCCTTTTCACAAAACCATGTTGACTCTGTTTGATTGCGTTAAGCTTTTTTAAATGTCCTGCTATTTCTTCCTTAATACATGGATTCTAGCATTTTCCCAATGATAGATGTTAGGCTGACTGACCTATAGTTACCTGCTTTTTGTCTCCCTCTCTTCTTGAACAGGGGTATCACATTAACAGTTTTCCAATCCACTGGGACCCTCCCAGAGTGAGTTATGGAATATTTCGATCAGTGCCTCCACTATCTCTGCAGCCACTCCCTTTAAAATCCCTGGGTGCGGCCATCAGGTCCTGGTGACTTGTCTGTCTTTAGTTCCATTAGTTTGTCAAATACTTTGTTCCTCGTGAGAAAGACTGTTATAAGATTTTTTTCTCCCTATAGCTCCTTGTAGAGGGATACTGAGGGAAATGAGAGTGGAATTTGTAGAGGCACTGGCCCATAATTTTTCAGTTTTCCTTAGACTCCAGGGTGGTGCCGGATGACTGGAGAATTTCAAACGTTATGCCTTTGTTCAAACAAGTGTGTAAAGATAAACCCAGCATCTGTAGGCACTCAGTTTAACTTTGGTGGTGGGGAAACTTCTAGGAACAACAATTCGGGTAATAATTAATAGTCACATGGACAAATGCGGATTTATTAAGGAAAGGCAACATGGATTTCTCAATGAAAAGTTGCATTTAACTAACTTGCTGGAGTTTTGTGAAAAGGTAACAGAGAGTGTTGATGAGGGCAATGCTGCTGATGTGGTGTATGTGGACTTCCAAAAGGTGTTTGATACAGTGCCGAACAACAGACTTCTGAGCAAAGCTATAGCTTGTGGAATAAAAGGGTCAGTAGCAACATGGATATGAAATTCACTGATTATGAGGAAACAGACAGAAGTAGTTAATGGATGTTTTTCGGGCTGGAGGAAGGTTTTTAGTGGAGTTCCACAGGAGTCAGTGATGGGACCCTTGCTTTTCCTGATATATATTACTGAACTAGACCTTGATGTAGAGGGAACAATTTCAAAATTTGCAGATGGTACAAAACTTGGAAACATTATGAACTATGAGGAGGGTAGTGTCAAACTTCAAAAAGACGTAGACAAGTTGGTGAAATAGGTGGACAGGTGGCAGATGAAGGTCAATGTGGAGAAGTGTGAAGTGATTCATTTCGGCAAGAAGAATATGGAGATACAATATAAAATAAAGGATACAACTCTAAACAGGTTGCAGGAGCAGAGGGACAGAATCACAGAATTGTTATGGTGCAGAAGGAGGCCATTTGGCCCATCATGTCTGCATCAGCTCTCCGAATGAGCAACTCATTTAGTTCCATTCTCCTGCCTTCTTCCTCTAACCCTGCACATTCTTCCTTTTGAATGCTTCAATTGGACCACACTCTCAGGCAGTACATTCCAGGCCCTAACCACTCGCTGCATGAAAAAGTTTTTCCTCATATCACTTCTGCTTCTTTTCCTAATTACTTCAAATCTGTGCCCTCTTATTCTTGACCCTTTGACGAGTGGTAACAGTGGGACCTGGGTGGATATGTGCATAAGTGATTGAAAGTGGCAGTACAGGTTGAGAGAACTGTTAACAAAGCATTCAGATTCCTTGACTTTATTAATAATGGCATAGAGTACAAGAGCAAGGAAGTTATGTTGAACTTTATAAAACATTAGTTCAGCCTCAGCTGGAGTATTGCGTGCACTGCACTTTAGGAAGGATGTGAAGGCACTGTAGAGAGTACAGAAAAAATTCACACAAATGTTTCCGGGGCGAGGGAATTCAGTTATGGAGGTGGATTTGAGGAGTTGGGACTATTTTCTTTGGAGAAAAGAAGACTGAGAGGAGATTTGATAGTGGTGTTCAAAATCATGAGGGGTTTGGACAGAGTAGATAGGGAAAAACTGTTCTTACTCATGAAAGGATCGTGAACAAGAGGGCACAGCAAATTGCTCATTTGGACAGCTAGTGCAGACCCATGGGTGCAGGGCGTCCTTCTGCCCTGTAACAATTCTGTGATTCTGTAATCACTTCAACCCCATCTCAAGCCTTGTAGTAAACTTGGCTCGGATGTCCTGCTCGAAAGAGTTGGTTAATATTTTGGCCCGCTGGGAAGGCAGCTCATCAACAACAACTTATATTTATATAGTGCCTTTAATGTAATGAAATATACCAAGGTGTTGTGCTTTTCTTCTCTTTCTGTTCAATTAGTAGATAAACATCAAGGCACCAAGCACACCTAAGCAATTGGTTAATACAAAAACACATAAGTTCATTTATTAAGGACCTGAGAAGTTGGTAGCAGTATTACACAATTGGAGAACTTGTACATGTCGACGTTGGTAAGTTCGAACAAATCCGAGATTAAGTCAGAATGCTATATTGCATCATTTCCCCTCAAGTGGAGCAGAAACATAACCACAGCCACTCAAAGGTGTACCACAACAACAGGAGCATTATAAAACAAACTGTGACATTGAGCCACATAGGGGGATATTAGGTCAGATGACCAAAGGTTGGTCAAAAAGGTAGGTTTTAAGTAAGGGAGAAAAGCATGGGGCAGAGAGATGTAGGGAAGATTGTGACCAAATTATTAAATAACCCAGTTTACTGTTCTGCTCATTTTATAAGATGAATCTTGTGAGAAAGAAACAGAAATTAGAAGAAAGAGAAAATGCCAGTGACAATTTGGACCCACATGCTTCCAGACAAGCAAGTGAGCAAAATCTTGGCGGTTTCAACAACTCTGATAACCTGATAATTCAAAAATGACTGTAACCTGGAAACACCAGGAGTTAAACAATCACTATACACAACATTCTTTCATTCGGATTTGAGGGGGAAAAAATAAGAATGTGAAAAGTTAGGGAAATCTATGTGTTGAGAGGACAGAATCTGGAGCTCTGCTCAGGTCCATGCAGCTCCAAAAAAAATACTTTTTAATATTAAAGTTAATGCATTCTGGTCTGGTTTATATCGTAGTTAATGGACTATTAATCTAAAAAAGCATTATGAATCCTTTAAAAAGGGTTTTAAAGGAGCAGTATTTCTTAAATTAAGGATTTGCTGTAAAATTAATATCAAACAATTGAAGATCAATAGTTTTTTAGAATGGTTGTTTCTAAACGCAATTTTTTAAAGCTCTTTATATCATGCAATGATTTATGTTGCCCACGTACATGAAGACCCAGTGAGAACTGCATTTTAAACTGTTCTCCTTTCCCCTATGACTATAAACTCTGTTTCAATTCTGTTTGTCCCAATGTATCTTATAGAACATAGTCAAAACTTCTTAACATACCGCTTGCCTCATTCCAATGTTCTATTATATTTACTGCGCAACAATAACACAAATAACCCATCAGGTTTTACAATTAAGAGATCAGCCATCTTGCTTTCAAACACTTAACTCATCACCTGTCTCATGAGTTACATCATGTATCATCACAGCAATAAATATGTGGCACTGAACACACATCAGCAAGCACATAATACCCTTAATGTCTTTTTCTCCCCATTCTTTCCAATCTTTTCCCCTCATCCCCAGGTATAAGGTACTCATGTTGGGCTATGGCTCAACTGCCAGCTGTTGGGTGAATTGCCAACAGGTTGACCAACTCTCGTGGAGAGACACCTTGCCATGGGAATCTGTACGAGCAGAGGCAGGGAATGGTAGTGTGGGGGACAGTTAAGGAGTTGCTCCCAGAGCTTTGAGAGATGGTAGGGCGTGGAGTGGGGGTGGGGTGATGATACCAGAGCTGCTGGAGCACACAAACAGGAGGAGGAGCGGGGGGGGTGTGGGGTTACCGCGCATGCATGAATTTTAAAAGTCCGAATTACGGGTCAAACAGCAATATGCAGCCTGGGACAGTGGACTCAGATACGGGGCAATCCCGTAAATTAAGGGACAGTTGGTCACCCTGATTACCAAAATGACTATATTTTATATTTAAGACATGGCAGTGTGTATTAGCAGGCTTTCCTCCCACAGAGAGCATCTCATGAGCTGAATCTCGTCCTCGACTTTTAGGAGAAATAATTGAATCGTGACCAGGGGCAGAAATCTTAGCTGCTTTTTCCTTTACTTGCCCAGGGATATATATTTGGCAATATTGTATTTATTATTACAGATAGGGAGAGGCGGTGAGACAACCCTTCTCCTTTTCTCACCTCTTGACTGACTGCAACAAGGTGTATTTTTTGAGAAGGGGTGTTTTACCCCTTTTTTTAGTGTTATGATGTTAAAAAATAGACATAAACAGGCTTTCTGGTAAGTTTAAAATCAATAGAAAGAATAAACATTTATTGTCATAACACCAAAATGTAAACACAACAAAACACCCACTCCCAAACATGCAGATACTACGGAAGAAAAGATGATTTCTAGGGCTGTAACATACACTTAGATTACTAGCAGAGCAACAAGAAACAAGTCATTTATTTTTTAACAGTCTTTTCAGATGGAGTTTGAAAAATGTTGCAGGCCTGAAGGATTCTTTCTTTGTTCTTTGAAGGCAAATGAACTTTGGAAGTTTCTGGCTTTTGCAGGAGAAATTATGGCTGAGCTGTTGTAGTGAAGAAATATAATCTTGCAGGTAAAATTAATTAGCCCCCTTTTCACTGCCTGAGATGGCTATCTTTCAGAGGCAGGGTCCTTTTCTTCTTTGTTAGGTGTGAATCCTCTGTACTGCTGGTCCCAGGCTGCCTTGCCGGGCTCCCTTGTGAGTGAAAAGGTATCGACCCCCCTGTCCAACTAGTTTCGGTCATGTAATGACAGTATCAAGGTATTCCATTGTCCACATAATGGGTTGGAGCCGAAGTCATTGAAACACAGTATTGGGGGATGATTGATATTCTATCAACATAGCAGTATGACCAACCTCAGTCAATGGCTTTATTTGAAGTCACATCTTCATGGGGCTGACAGGTCTGATAGCCAGCCATTATCCTTTAAACCTCTCCCATTGAAATGGTGGGGGGAAGTCAATTTGTACCTGGAGAATCCATATGTATTTTAAAGTAATTTCTCAGACATATTGGCTGGGATTTTCCAGCTCCATCATGACAGGACCCACCACGGGAGATTTGGTGGCCCAGCCTAAATCCCGCCCGTTGTCTCTGTCTGTCTAGAACCCACAATTAGAAGTCACCTGACTTTCGGAATCTATTTTGTGAATATACAGCTTCCATTAGTCCATGTTGCTTAATTCTTTTCAAAAGTAGTGTCCACTGCCAAATTATCTTTATGGGCATGACGTGCCCATCACATCATACCATCATGCTTGAAGGTTCAACCAACAATGCTGGGACCAAGGGAGCCAGCAAGTTTATGGAAAGCCAGAGCCAGAGAATCAGAGAGCGCAGGGGAAGATTTAAGGTTGGGGTGGTTGTAGGGGTATGGTAGGGTGAGGTCATAGAGGGGTTTGAAAATTGAAAGAAGGATTTTTAATTAGATCCATTAAGAGATGAATGAGGATGATGATGATGAAAACTGAAACAACGGAGCTGTTAAATCAGGCCGCATTTGCAAAAGTATCATGATAGGTGGAGAGTCAGAGAAGAGGGAGTTGGGAGTGAGAGAATGAGTTGGTAAAAGCTGTGGGCATCTTTTTCCAAGGCCAGAAGCTGAGAATAGGAAGGCTGGAGGTAGGCAGAGAGATGTGGATATTGAAGGTACTGATGATGAACTAAGAGATAGCCATTATTGATCGTAACATCAGAGGTAGTGAGACCAAGAGAAAGGGGAAGATTATGATCACGTGTTTGGGAGTTGGTAATAAGGTGAAGCTGAGTGAAGATAAAAGGGAGAATTAGATGGAGACTGAAGTTTTTGAAGATGGGTAGTCGCTTGGCCCACATAGGTTGCCAGCTATAGAGATGAATCGAAAGTTTCGGAGGTCTCCCTCTCTATTCAACTCATTTCTTACAGGTGATCCCTCTATGTTATGATAAAACATGTGTAAGTGTTGGATGATTCAGATCTTGTGTGAAAAATGGAAGGGATAGAAGGGAGTGATGCTTCAAGAGCCAAGAAGTAGGGAGAGAGGCTGAAGTGGGACAAACTTGGCATAAGCTGGCAACTGAATCTGATTCATTTTGGTTTGTATGGCCTAGTACTCATTTTACAATGCATTACACACTAATCCTTAAAACCAGAGCTACTGGGGATTATTTTACTCTTCAAAGTGAACTATCCAGAATCTAAAAGCAATGCTGAGAACAAAGAAATAGAGGGATCATCTGTAAGAAATGAATTGAAAAGCTAAGCTTTTCAGAGAAGGAAACCTATGAAATATATCTAATAAAGCAAAAATTTTAAACTATTAGCTGAAGGTAAATAGCAAAGGTTATTGCAATTTGAGAAACAGGGAAGCAGAGTTGGCTGAAACATCAGATTTTCTCTGCAGTGCAGACTGAGGAACTGGGGAATGAAAAGTTGAGGTTACAGAGACCCCATTGGCACAATAATGGAAGTGCAGTTTACAGAGGCAGTCCCATTATTAATATAGACATTGAGATTTATAATGGGAAAATTGCCACCAAAGCCGTGCCAAAAATGTAATACCATGAAGTAAAGTGTGTATTTGGGAAGTGCATGCAAACACAAGATTTTAATATATTATAAGTTACTATCCTACAACACATTATATTATAGATTGTATTATGTTATTGATTATATTCTAGATTACAATCCTGCAACCATTTTGCCCAATAGGGATTCAGATTTTAAAAATCATAGAAACATTTTTATTTCAGGAGAGCAGAACAGTCTTGTCCACTCCCCTGTCAGTTCTGGCATTTTCACTCTGGGTGAGACATTAGACTACAAATACCTGGTTTTGTCCACTTACACCCTGACCTGGTTTCCCCGCAGCATGTGGCAGCAAGGAATTGGTTTATTACCTATCTGAGCTGAGGGGGAGGTAGGACTAACAAGGTTATACTGTTTGTGCTAGATGTCATTGTTTAGTTTATTAAGTTTCAGGATGTGGATATTGTTGACAAGGCCAGCATTTACTGTCCATCTCTAATTGGCCTTGAGACGGTGGTGGTGAGCCACCTTCTTGAACTGCTGCAGTCCATGTGGTGAAAGTACTCCCATGGTGCTGTTAGGTAGTGAATCCCAGGAATTTTGACTCAACCACAGTGAAAGAATGGCAATATATTTCTAAGGCCAGGTGGTGTGTAACTTGGAGGTGATTTTTCCTTGCATCTGCTGCCCTTTTCCTTCTGTGTGGTAGAAGTTGAAGATTTAGGAGATGCTGTCAAAGAAGACTAGGCTAGGAGAGATCTCCCAATTTTTGCCCAAGTCTCCAGAAAGTCAGCTTGGCTGGGTGTGCCATTGATCTGTCAGAATCCAATGCCTATACTGATTTTGAATGGGGAAAGCTTCACTTCACTAGGTGCATTGTTCTACATTGGATGCATGCTTTTAATATCAAGGGAGACAAAAGCAAATCTTAAGCACCTCATCATGGCTGACCTCAAAGGCCTAGTCTTTCCTGCAAGAAAAGAACTGAAGCTGTTTGACATTTAAACAGACATCTCCTGCTTCATTTCTTCCCAGAATGTGGATGTCAATGGCAAGGCTGGCAGTTATTGCCTGTCCCTACATATAATGACAAGCTGAGGGTGGGCTATCTTCTTAAACCACTATGTAGCAGTTAGATTAAACTGAATGACATTCTAGGTCTTTTGAGGGGGCAGTTAGGAGTCAGCCACATTGCTGTGGTTCTGGAGTCATTTAAGGCTATACCAGGCTAGGACAGCATGTTTAAGATAAAAGCAAAATAGTGCGGATGCTGGAAATCTGAAACAAAAACAAAAATACCTGGAAAAATTCAGCAGGTCTGATAGCATCTGCGAGGAGGAATATAGTTAACGTTTCAAGTCCGTATGACTCTTCATTAGAACTAAGAAATATAGAAATGAGGTGGAATGGATTGGTCCCGATGCGGTCTCCTCTACATTGGAGAGGCCAAACGCAGGCTGGGTGACCGCTTTGCAGAACACCTTTGGTCTGTCCGCAAGCATGACCCAGACCTCCCTGTTGCTTGCCATTTCAACACACCACCCGGCTCTCATGCCCACATGTCCGTCCTTGGCCTGCTGCAATGTTCCAGTGAAGCTCAACGCAAACTGGAGGAACAGCACCTCATCTTCCAACTAGGCACTTTACAGCCTACCGGACTTAATATTGAGTTCAGCAACATTATATCATGTACTCTCTCCTCCATCTCCACCCCCTTTCTGATCCCCCCTTTTCCAATAATTTATAATTTTTTATATAAGTATATATTTTTTTCTTTTTCCACCTATTTCCATTATTTTTAAATGTATTTCCATCCATTGTTATATCTCAACCTTTTAGCCTATTTCGATCCTTTCCCCCCACCCCACCCCACCCCCACTAGGGCTATCTGTCACTTGCTCATCCTGCTTTCTACCCTTAATGTCATCATTAGCACATTCCTCAGCTAATATCACCACCGACAACACCCCTTTGTCATTTTGTCTATGTCATCTTTAGCAATCTCTTCTTTGCCTCCACCTATCACTGGCCCTCTATCCAGCTTCACCTGTCCCAGCCCCCTTCAACCAGCTTATATGCCACCTCATTTCTATATTTCTTAGTTCTGATGAAGGGTCATATGGACTCAAATCGTTAACTGTATTCCTCTCCGCAGATGCTGTCAGACCTGCTGAGTTTTTCCAGGTATTTTTGGTTTTGTTTAGGACAACATATTTCCTTTCCTGAAAGATTAAATCAAATTCTGATAACATTTGTTACCATTACTGATACTAACTTTTTATTCCAGATTTATTTATTTAACCGAATTCAAATTCACAAACTGCTATGGTCGGATTTAAACTCACCTCTTCCAAATATTAGTCCAGACCTTTGGATTCTTAGTCTAATAACATAACCATAATGCCACTGTCCCCTTGCATTATTTGAATTCCTAAAAATAATTTGAAATAAACTTACTTTCCAACAGATGAGATAAAGACATCTAAAATAAAAGAAATAAAGATTACCAATTTTACTTAAGCTATATTCAGACTGGGCTAAGCTGGAAACACTGTTGCTTCAAACTGTTAGAATGATTGTATGCAGCAATGCAGCATTGAAAATGATAAACTGTTATGTTAATCACTCCCTGCAGCAATATCACTCTTTTGTGCCAGCTGTTCAGGTTGTTTGGAAACAGGGCTGGCTTCCATCAGCTTGTAATGTCTGGATATTGTTAAGGGATTCCAAAAACTGGTTGGTTCCAGCATATGGGAGGAAAGAGGTATTTTCACAAGTGAATGTAATGCAGACTGGTGAAGGAATACCCTGCAGTGTCTGTATCCTTGAATAATCATTTTGCGACATAGCCCAGTAATTTATTTGAACAGAATTTAAAATTCATGACACAGCATTTGGCCTTTTACTCAAATTCACCTGAATGTTTCCAGGGGCACAACGTAGAAACAGAACCGGTCGTCATCTAGTTTTATCCCCTATTACTCTGCTGTTCCTGGGGAACAATCAGGGAGGTATGAAGGGAAGTGGAAAGAAAATACGGGACATCAGAGCTAAGTAATAAACCCTGGAAGTATTAATAAAATGACGGCCCTGAATTTGAGTCTGTCCACCTTATTACGAGTTTAATTCAATTGTGTTATTGAGTATTACCCTGGAGTTAAGGGATTCTAGAAACAATGAAGTTTCAAATCTGCTGAACTCATTAGTTGCAGATCATTGAGGTCCTTCTAGGTGGAATGTATTTATAATGACAACAACGGCTTGCATCTACACAGTGCCCTTAACATAGTAAAATGTCTCAAGGTACTCCACAGGACTGTTATCAAATAAAATTTGGCATTATAGGTTTCACTGTTTGCTCATTACTGAGAGGGCAAATTTAAGAGCTTCCTCAGCCCGGCCAGCGCATTCACATTTAAACCCCATGAAAGATCAAATTGGCTAATCAAGGACAGAGGAGAAACTCAAACCTTGAACTGAAGCCATGTGATACACTTGTAAATTTGACCTACAAAAAACAAACAGCATCTCTTGCAGGAATATGAAATTTCATTTACAAAAATAAACTTAATTAATAATTAGTGCCCGGGGCGGTCAGTGAATTGGGAAATTAGCTGAGGAGAGAGTGTTTTTTTTTTCACAAGAGCAATGAAAACAAATTGAATCCACTGTAGTCACTCATGCTGTATTAGAACATGGGGCAGGATTGTCAGCCTGGCAGGCACCCATGATCAGCGGACCCGGGAGCGGCCAAGGAACAGACCCCTGACTGCGATCAGCCTCCGAGCACAATTTCATGCTGGCTGGCCAATTAACGACCAGTCGGGGCGAAATGCATGCTGAAAGGCTCAGCACTGCTGGGGTAGGGGCGGGAGGAGGGCAAACGCTGAAGTCAGCGCAGGCACGGGTGAGTGCGGAATGAAAGCCCCCTGAAGGCAGAGAGCTGCCTCAGGAGGCTGAAGAATTTTAATGCCAAAAACAAAGATGTTAAAAGCTGGGAAAAAATGTCTACGCATCAGAATCAGTCACCGGAACATATACCTGATAAAAATTCTGTCCGTACATTTTTATTTTTTTAAATTTAATAATGGAAAGCTCACCCCGCCCTTCGATGAGGCTTCCTGAAAAATGCAAAGGCTGCCTGGCTGATTCGCCTGCCTGTAACGTTGGACGGGCAATGAGAAATCTCGGTTAATTACAACTTTAATGGCCTTAATGGGCCTCTTAGTTGTCAGCGGAAGCGCTTCCGACTCTCGCGTGCACCCACCGACCGGAATATCGCGCGACGCTTGCCCAACGTCATCACGTGCTATTTTACATTTGCGCATTTCGGGCGCGAGCCCACACGCTGAGAGAAAAATTCTGCCCCATGGCCCATGAACTGTAAATGTGCTGTGGGGCTTCTGGACCGATTCCGTATGGAACGGTGAGCCGGCTTCCGGATGGGATGGGATGGGATGGGATGGATAGCTGGTGAAAGTCCCATGCATGGCAATCCGGAAGAGCTGAAAACTGTTTTGGAAATGTTCATTTAGCGGATGTGGGAATCTAATCAATTTCCCCAGGATCGGTTATATTCGGTTAATGGGGATGTTTCAGTTTAATTATCCTCCTACCTGCTTCAACACTGCATGCCAGGAACATCCAGAGGATATCAACCTTCAAAGAGAGTGGCTCATTGACAGTGCTGGTATAATCCAGAGGTCCGGGATAATGCTCTGGGGACACGGGTTCAAATCCCACTAAGGCAGCTGTTAGAGTTTAAATTCAATTAATAAATCAGGAATGTAAAGCTAGCCTCAGTGATGGTGACCATGACAACTATCACCGAATAATATAAAAACCCATCTGGTTCACTAATGTCCTTTAAGGAAATCTGCCATCGTTACCTGGTCTGGTACGTGACTCCATACCCACAGCAATGTGGTTGACTGAAATGGCGTAGCAAGCTACTCAGTAAGGGCAATTAGGGATGGGCAACAAAAGCTGGCCTTGCCTGCGGCACTCACATCCCATGAAAGAATAAAACAAATTAGCATCCTCCCCCCCCACCCGGTTGTATTCAGCCACCATTAATGGGGAATATATTGATATGGCATTACTGGACTAGTGCCTGATCTGTCTAGCACATTATGTCTGGAGCACCTCCGCTTATATCACTATGCAGCACACCATAAATCCTAAAAGTAAGGTAAAAAAAAGAACGTTCCTCTCGTTTCCATTCTGTGAGACTTCCCATTTCCACTTCCATAACATTATCCAACTGTCCCTGCCTCAGCTCATCAGCTGCTGAAACCCTAATCCATGCCTTTTTTACCTTTCAACTTGACTATTTCAATGCTCTACTTGCCAGCCTCACATGTAGTATTACGTTTTGTAAATTTCAGATCATCCAAAACTCTGCTGCCTCTGTCTAAACTTGAACTAAGTCCCATCACCCCAGTGTTTTCCCACCTACAGTGGCACCTAGCTAAATAACACCTCGATTTTAAAATTCTGAACCTTGTTTTCAGATCCCTCTATGACCTCATCCTTCCCTATCTCTGTAACTACCTCCAGCCCTACAACACTCTGAGATGTCTGTGCTCCTCCAGTTGGCAACCCTGATTTGAATTACTCCAATTTTAGAGGCCGTGTTTTCAGCTGTCTAGGCCCTAAGCTCTGGAATTCCCTCCACAAGTCTCTCTGTCACTCTTTCCTCCTTTAAGATGCTCCTAAAATCTACCTCTTTGACCAAGCTTTCGGTCTTTGGTCCTAATATCTCCTTCCATGACCCTGTGGTAACTCGATGTATAGTCACTCCCTCCTGTCAATTACAGGACATGTGACATACTGCGGGGGTTGTGACCAGTGAGCTATTAGCGTTGGCAATCCGTGGGGTGGGGATTTTTCCAATGAGAGATCTGGTCGAGCGTGCAAGCACTGGAAACATCTCTGTAATAAAGTTTAACTGGTCCTTGACGAAACTAGTCTGCTCCATAGAGTCATCAGATTTGGCGACGAGGGTAAAATCAACTTCAACTCTGCACCTCGCCCTGTTACTGTGAATAAATCGAATTCTAGAAGAAAACGACTCACCAGCCATGTCGCTGTTTGGAAGAATTGACCCTTATGATGCTAATATTGAAGATTGGAGCCAGTTTGTTGAGCGCCTCAGATTTTACTTTCTAGCAAATGAAATAACCGCCAAAGAAAAGCAGAAAGTGATCCTTTTAAGTGTATGTGGCAGTGAAACATACAACTTGATTTGTAACCTGACTGCCCCGAGCACACCCCAATTCTAAGTCAGATAGCGAATTTGTGGACCTAGAGAAAACACACTTCCAGCCAAATCCATCCATGATAATGCAGCACTTTAAATTCAATTCAAGAGTTCACGCCCCGGAGAGTCCACTGCAAGCTACGTAGTGAATCTCAATCAGTTAACAAAATACTGCGCATTCGGAGACATTTTAAATGAAATGATCAGTATGTGGAGTCAAGGATGATGTCATACAGTGCCAATTGCTTGCCAGGGTTTATAGCAGATGCTGAAGCAGTCCATATCCAAATGCTGCAAGACCTGGACAATATCCAGGCTTGGGCTGACAAGTGCCAAGTAACATTCGTGCCACACAAGTGCCAGGCAATGACCATCTCCAACAAGACAGAACGTAACCATTGACCCTCTGATGTTCAATGACATTACTATCACTGAATCCCCCACTATCAACATCCTGGGGGTTACCATTGACCGGAACTGAACTGGACTAGTCGTATAAATACTGTAGCGACAAGAGCAAGTCAAAGGTTATGAATCTTGCGATGAGTAACTCACCGCCTCACTCCTCAAAGCCTGTCCACCATCTACAAAACACAAGTCAGGAGCGTGATGAAATACTCCCCATTTGCCTGGATGAGCGCAGCTCCCACAACACTCAAGAAGCTTGACACCATCCAGGACAAAGCAGCCCACTTGATTGGTACCACATCCTCAAACAATCAATCACTCTGCCACCAATGCACAGTAGCAGCAGTGTGTACCATCTACAAGATGTACTGCAGGAATTCACCAAGGCTCCTTAGACAGCAACTTCCAAACCCACAACCACTACCATCTAGAAGGACAAGGGCAGCAGATAGATGGGAATACCATCACCTGGCAGTTCCCTTCCAAGTCACTCACCATCTTGACTTGGAAATATTTCAGTGTTCTTTCACTGTCACTGGGTCAAAATCCTGGAACTCCCTTCCTAACAGCACTGTGGGTGTACCTACACCACATGGGCTGCAACAGTTCAAGAAAGCAGCTCACCACCCCTTTCTCAAGGGCAACTAAGGATGGGCAATAACTACTGGCCCAGCCAGCAATGCCCATATCCTATGAATGAATTTTTTTAAAAATTAACTTTAAACGCATCCTAGAAATCTCCCCCGCCGTGGAAAGTACTGCAAGAGACTTGCAGTTTTTGCTACACATGGATAATGGCTCCATGAATCATGTTAGGCTGGAACCTGCCGCCGAGCATGGCGCAAAAGCTAGACCTGCAGAATTAAAGCGCGATTCAATGGCCACTGCGAGAAACATTAAGAAGCCTGACAGAAACGCTTCATCATCAGTTACTAGATAAAATTACTGTAGATGTGGAGGTGATCACAGAGCAGGTACCTGTAAATTCAAGGAGGCAGAATGCCATTACTGTCATAAGGAGGGTCATATGGTTAGGCAATGCTGGACAAAGCTGAAGCGGTCTGCAAAACAGCAAACAAATATGATAGAAAGACTGAAGCTGCTGCTCCTGATGTTCACTCCTTACATAATGTGACTGCTGTGAAGACTGAGCATGTTACAGTGACAGAACAAGTGAATGAGATGCCACTGAAAATGGAAGTGGACATTGGTGCCTCAACTATGGTGGTAGGAGAGTACACTTTCATGTATTTTAATGAAAGAACTCAGCCAATAAACTTGAAGCAGACAACTGCTGAATTAGGAACTTACACAGGAGAATCTATTCAAGTAAAGGGCATTGCCACTGTCCCAGTCACTTACAAGCGACAGCTAGCCCAACTGCTTGTAATAATAGTGAAAGGAGATGGAGCCATTCTTTTAGGTTGGAATTGGCTACAGAAGATCAAACTCGACTGGTCTGAGATATTTCACCTTAAATCAGATGGAATCCCAGAACTTCTAAGGAAATACAACATGATTTTTTGGGATGAATTAGGGAAGTTAAAAGGCATGTTGATCCTTAGGCAACACCGCGTTTCTTTAAGGCTAGGCCTGGAAAGAAAAGGTGGATGCAGGTTAGAAAAGCTGGGCATCATCCAACCTGTCCAATTCTCGGGATGGGCTGCACCCATAGTTCCAACCATACGCACCTGTGGAGGCTATAAATTGACTGCAAATAAGGCAGCAAAACTAGACAAGTACCCCATTCCAAGGATAGACGAATTATATGCCAAGCTGGCTGGAGAAAAGTCCTATACAAAATTGGATATGAGCCATGCCTACTGTTATGAAATGGCAGATAATGTGTGCTCGGCGGACCAAATTCACAAGGGAAACCTGGCCATGTTATCACAATGGTTTTGCAATTTTTATTTATTATGAGAATATCTGTGCATTGAATTCAGAAGTAATGAGTCACTAACACCTTTAGAGGTTTTAAAAATTAAATTCAAACATTTATTAACAAAAGAAAGCATTTCAAGCACATACATAAGATTACAGTTACTTAATACTATAATAAATTCCAAAATTCCTAATTAACCTGACTCCCAACTACACACCCCCTTTAAGGCAACAGTCCCAAAATTGATTTTACATTTAAATATGCAAGCCGGCAAGTTTACTACTGCACCCAATTGACAGTGGAATTCCAAAGGCTTTTTAACACAATTTTAGTTGCTGGACACAGCAGACTTCTGCAAAAGTAGCTGGAGACGTTCCCCAAGGCATTATTACACCGTCCTTTTAGATCTTACATGGCCTCACCTCTACATAGTCTTGCATCACTCTTTATATATGTTTTCTATCTCTTTAATCTATAAATTCCATTGCTCTACATGTCTTTGGAAATTTACTTTTCCTATAAAAATCTTTCATGTTGCCAGTATGGTCAGTACTTATGGGAAAAATAAACACACTGCTTGAACCTGCTTATCTTGTTAGTTGTAAATATCCTACCATCCCTTTGAAACCTTAATAACCCATTCACTTATCTAAAAATGCAAACTTCCTTCACACCCCATGTGCTGCCCCCAACCATGCTTACTCATTCGAATTTCAAATGCCGTTTACCCCTAGCTTCTTTTGATAATTTCAAGCTTACAGTCTATCTGGCTCTAATTCAGTTAAACCACACAGACAGAACCATCTGCACTCAGACCTTAAAACCTACTTTGCAATAAAGCACAATAATAATGAAAAAATGTTAGTTTCATGACACTACCAACAATTATAACTAGATAGCATATCAAGAGAATATGTGACTATTAATACACACAAGGGTCTCTATCAGTAAACGCGTCTACGCTTTGGAGTCTTATCAGCATGCACTATTTTCCAGAGAACAATGGAGAGTCTTTTGCCAGGACTCCCACGAGCGGTAGTATATTTGGATGATGTTCACATCACTGGGTCAACCGAGACTGAACAGATGGCCAACCTGGAGGAGGTGTTAAGAAGGTTCTTGGAAGCCAGTGTACAGTTAAAGAAGGAAAAATACACATTTCAAGCACCAGAAGTCACTTATCTAGGTCACAGAGTGGATGCCGTGGGTTTACATCTGGCAGAAGATAACGATCAGGCAATAAGAGATGCACCATCACCATCCAATGTAACAGAACTCAAGCCCTTCCTGGGTATGGTCAACTTCTATAGCCACTTCTTAACCAACCTAACAACTGATTCGGCACCATTACACTCGCTGCTAAAAAACAGCCACCGCTGGTCATGGGCTTCACAACAGGAAAAAGCCCCGCCCCATGGATTGTCTATGCTAAGAGCTCACTGGTCGGAGCCTCCACAGTACATCACATGACCCATGATTGACAGGATGGAGTGACTATACATCCAGTTACCACAGACTAGGTATCAAATTTTGTTTAATAACGCTCCTAGGAAGTGCCTTTGGCTGTTTTACTACGTTAAATGTGTTATATCATTACAAGTTGTTGTTGTATTAGCTGTTGCTGGATCAGTTAGCACAAGTCACAAACGCCACATCTGCTTTTTGCAAACCAATTCTTCACAGAATTCGAATAGCTCACTCAACTTTTAAAATACCAGACCCCAGCACCGATCACCATAGCAACTGTCATGCAGCAACATCCAGGAATTCTCCGACCATAATTATTACATAGAGATGATTGTTATTTTCCCAGAATTCTTTGCTGAATCTGGTTACCAAGGGAACTGCCTGCCAAGAAGGTCTGAATAAATAAATTTGTCCCCTTGATCTGCTAAAAGTAGTGCTGCCCTCCTGCCATTAAATATTCAGACCATGGTTGTCATAGTTATGCTGCTAAAGTCTGCTTTTTGTTTGTGATTACACATTTACTTGGTTTATGGTGAATGCACATAGACAGGGAGGAATCTAGTTGTGTTGCCAGTTTTAAAATCTTTGATTCTAGCTGCAAACGTATCTCATGACTTAGTTGTTTTGCCATGACCAAAAGAAGTCTTTTCATCCATTTGGTGAGAAATTGGCCAATACATGTGTAAATGTATGAAGATGGAAAGCCAAGCCTATTATCAGGGTTAAATTGGATAGCCCCCCCACCCTGACATTGGTTGTGGGGGTCAAGGTGATTCCATGCCCACTGATTGCAATGCAGGAAGCATGCCGACTTCATGCTGCCAGCTCATTTCAAAGCTTATAGTATCCAGCCAGTGCCAACCACATGTTGATTAGCTGGACACACCAGCAGAGGACCAATATTATGAGCGGCTAGTCTTACAAAGTTCAGTTATGATATTATAAATTTTTTATAAAACTGTTCTAAAGCTCAATTTTTAAACCATGGGCTGAAGACTGTTTTCAAAATGGGCTCCGAGAGTCACCTGACTTTCTCCTTGTGGATTCAGGCTGGAATCTCTTCAACCAGACAAAGAGGAGGCATCCTCAGACTTATATAAAAAAAGGACAAAACAAAAACAGAATTACCTGGAAAAACTCAGCAGGTCTGGCAGCATCGGCGGAGAAGAAAAGAGTTGACGTTTCGAGTCCTCATGACGAAGGGTCATGAGGACTCGAAACGTCAACTCTTTTCTTCTCCGCCGATGCTGCCAGACCTGCTGAGTTTTTCCAGTTAATTCTGTTTTTGTTTTGGATTTCCAGCATCCGCAGTTTTTTTGTTTTTATAAAAAAAGGACATTTGAAATTCACTGAGTGTTCCAAAAGGGCAAGCTCACTGACTTGATGACTTTCCTTCAAACACAAAGACACTTACTGATAAGGCATTGTAAGGTGTGAACAGCCTTTGGCACTTCTGAACACGGTAGGTGGTAAAAAGGATTCTAAACTCTAATGGAATTACCACTTGCCTTGTATGGAACAACGACTCAGCGTGACAGCAGCAGTGGGGGCGGGGGTGGGGGGGGTGGGGGGGGGGGGGGGAGGTGTGGGCACATTGTGCTTCATCCTGTTTCTGATCCTTCATTGAACAACTTTCCCCTTCTTGCATGCTGATTAATCCTTGCAGTGGTGTTGTGTTCCACTGCTAACATAGAGGCCCATAGGCCACTAGAACTGGTTCCCAGATTTACTTTAATTAAACCACTGATCGCAACCCAACAGTTCATATATAGAACAAAAAACAAAAATACCTGGAAAAACTCAGCAGATCTGACAGCATCTGCAGAGAGGGATACAGTTGACATTTCAAATCCGTATGACCCTCCATTAGAACTAAGACATATAGACCCACATTTCTATGGGTTTATAATGCCTTTGGTTTACTGTTGGTCAGGAGGTTTACATTTTGGAACATAGATGTTGGAAAAAGAATCATACGCCTGAGTCTACTGTACAGCTCGGGCATAGAAGAACCTTTTGGAAGAAAACAATTCAGGCTCGGGGCTTATTTGTTTTAATTTATACTTCTATCTTTTATCTTTACATTAATTGATTACGTTAAATAACCTGCTTGCAATACTGAGGTTCTCGGCATTGTAAAGGCCTAGACATTCTCTCTCAATCTTTCTTTCTCCAAGGAAAGGATCAGGAGTGGGCCATTCAAATTCTTCGAGTCTGTTCCATCATTCGATTAGATCATGGCTGATCAATACTTCAAATATATTTACTTGCCTTTGATTCATATTCCTTGATGCCCTTATCGAATAAAAATCTTTTGGTCTCAGTCTTCATAATATTAATTGGCCCAAAATCCACAGCTTTTGCAGGGGGAGAGGGTACTCGCCTACCCTTTGTGTGAAAAAGTGCATTTTTATTTTACTCCCGAATGGTCTAACTCTAGCATTAAAAATGTGCCCCTTTGTTCAAGATTTCCCCATTTGAGGAAATTGATCTCTGAATCCTACCTTACTAAATCCTTTTATGAATTAAAAGACTTTGAAAAGGTCACATTTCAACCTTCTAAACTCAAGGGAGTACAAGCCAAACTTATGCAACCTGTCCTTAAAATTTAACTCTTTTCACCCTAGTATATAATTCAGATGAATCAGTGCTGTACCTCTACCAAGGTCAACATACCCTTGCTGAAGTGTGGTGCTCATGGTAATTTCTTAGAGTGGCAGTGAATATTTTAGGGTTCCATGCTAAATTTTAACATACCATTCTCATTCATATGCTAAAGATCAGCTGTTCATTTCCACCATTTTCTGCTTTTTCTCTCATCATTTTGAAATATGGTTTGTCCAGCCCAACAAAACATATTTCCTCAAGCCATGAAAAATGATTCAGTATAATAAATTTTAGTATTCCATATTATTTGACAGTCAGGTAGGCAGTTTCCAATTTTCTGCTTTGTCAAATCCCCAAGCTACAGCCACCATAACTTGTGTAACATATGTTCGGGTAACAGTATATTCTTGACATTGTGTAAAAAAGGTACTGATGCAGCTATTAGAATTACCACAGTGTGACTGAAAGTAGCACATCCAGATCAATCTATTGGGCTGAATTTTACGTCTCGCAGGCAGGCACATTCCCGACCCGATTGGGCGTAAAATCACGCAAGAAGATGTCGGGTGAGCGCCCTGGCGTCATCGCACACTCGTGCGATATTTCGCTCGACAGGTGCTTGTAAAAATTGGAAGCGAGCCAGCCGACAATTAAGAAGGCAATTAAGCCCATTAACGGCGCAATTGTTTCCAATTTTTCATTGCCTTTCCAATATTACAGTTGGCAGACGGGCGAATTGGCCAGGCGGCCTTGACATTTTTCACCAAACCTCATCCAAGGGCGGGATGAGATTTCTGTTGTGAAATTTTTACAAATCTGTTGTCAGCATTTTTATCAGGTATATTTTCAGGTATCTGATTGTGATGTGTAGACATTTATTTTTTCTGGTTTTTAAAACTCTATTGGATGATTTTCAGGCCTGCGGCAGTTGTCTGCCTTCAGCGAGCTTTCCCGCAGCGCTCACCCACACACATGGAAATGTCATCGCCCGCACTCTTCCCGCTTCCGCCCCAGCAGCGCTGAGCTTTTCAGCAGGGGCCGGCCGCAGTCGGCGGTCTGCTTCCCAACTGCTCCTGGGCCCGCTAGTCGCGCCCACCTGCCAAGGGTAAAATTCAGGCCATGATAAAACCATGAGAGCAACAATAGAACAAAGAAATTTCTGAAAATCTGGCGCTTGAACTTTGATCATCTGCCAACCAGCAATTTTACTATCCACAGTATCTACAAAACTGCTAAATACCACAACAAATAGATTAAAAGATTGTCTATTAGAAGAAAATATCCTTTTACTTCTGGTGCCTGGATTTCAACCCAGAAACCAGGATGCACACCTCCTTTACAAAAACAAAATTACCTGGAAAAACTCAGCAGGTCTGACAGCATCTGCAGAGAGGAACACAGTTAACGTTTTGAGTCCGGGTGACTCTTCACCAGAACCTCCTTTCCTTGATGGGAAAATGGACAATGCAAAGTATTTAAACAAAGTCTATGGGTGATACACTTAATTTAAGTTTTAGGGAAAATAGGGAAGTAAAATCACAAACATAAAATACAGATAGTGAAGCAAAAAAAAAATCAATTTGCAATTAAATAGTTGATATACCTTTTATTTTACTTTATTAAACTTTATTATCTCAATATTCCCAGTGCTATATGAGTCATTTTAATGAGTGATTTTTTTTTCTTGATTAGATCAGTGTCGGTTTTGCATTGCTAATCAGCTAAATAAGAATGAGATGCTCAAAGCCATTTAATCAATTCTGCCAGTGAAGAACAGTTTTGGAAATTTCAAAGACAAAAAAAGAACAAAAAATCTCCACCTTCTAGGGACACAACATAAGAACAAATTTAGTGAGATTTTCCTTTGAAAGATGATATAAGTAAAAAAAAAGTTAAGCATCACAATAATATGATGAATCCAGTGGCCAAGCTTTCAACTATCACTCTGTCAATTACACATGTACTGATCTGCAGGAGAGCAGATTCAAGGAGAGCCTTAAGCGGACTGAAGTACTTAGTTATACAATCTGTCTAAAACAGAGGAGTTAGTACAACCTGTAGCCCATATGGATTATTGGATAAGCAACTGTGAGAATTTATATTACATAGGCTTTCTCAAAGACTCGTTTGTGGGGCGTGCTCTGTCACCGATGATCCTGGGGTGGCGCCATACTCCACGGACTGCAGAGCTTTGATTTTGTGCATTAGAACTCCACATATGTGGATGTGGAATCCTCCACACTAGCTCCAAGACCATCTAATGCATCCAGCAATCGTTCATGGCCAAAAATTTAGTTTTGGAGAGGAGTGGACAAAGAAATCCATAAAGTACAATGAGCAGGAGCAGGTGATGTTAGTGAAAAGGGCTGAGCTGACTTGTTGCACAATTAACTCACATTCTTTCTCTGAACAGGAGAAGGATGCTACCTCAGAGGCCATTATCATTCACCCTGTAGCCCATGGTAAAGTAATCTGCCTGATGTAGGGACAAAGAAGAGCCCCAAGGAATTGGATATTGTTCAGATGGCAGTAGTTGTTTTTGGTCATATTCATCACAGGGCCAGACAAGAGTTTGCATGCTTAATTAGCAAACTTGGTTGCAATGAGTCAGGCTAAGTGAAGGAGTAAGGTCTGAAAAATGTGATGGGGAACTTGTCCACACATTTGGGAATTGGTCTCCAGCATCAATTTCCCGCTTCCCCTATATTTTCTCTACCAAGATGTTGAGTGGCACTTCTTCAGGAAGGGCAAGAGGTTGGAGTTTCAGGGAGCCTGGCCGTGTGTGAAAAGTTTGTTATGGGCAGTTTTCTTCCCAGCCTGAAAATTAGGAGATAAATAACTGACATTGGTAAAAGGACTTTCAAGTTGTCACCATGTCTGCATAATGACCAGAACAAGCATTAAGCTTTTATGATAATTGGAGTTGCTAAGGGAAGCACCTTTTCAGAGTATGAAGTAAAGGACAACGGTGACACAGCAAAGACTTCCCTGCTTCTTAATTGGCAAAAAGGATGATCCCAAGGAAATGACAAATCAGGAGGGGGTCAATAATTGTCATACCCTGCAGAATGGAAGTAATGAGAGATGTGAGTGTGCTTTCTTTCTTTACACATCTGGTAAAAGCAAATGAATTTCTTTCAGCATTGTAGCCAGCCCCTTAGGTATAGGGCTGCTGATATGGACATGGTTGCCAACTCTTACCAATTCTGCATTCTAACTCTCCATGAGATGCAGTGCCCATCTGAAGGAAACTGGTTGTCTCACTTGGTCACAAGACTCCATCAAATAGTTCCCACCTGAAAACCTAAATATTCCACTGCTCTCTCATCTGTAAGATGTCAGCAAAGGTCCTGAATCGTGTTTTCCATCTTTGAACAGGAAAAGTGCTCTGTCATGTATGAATATGTAAACAAGGTACTAGCTGCTACTGTGTGCAACGCTTTTAGGTGATACATGTTGTCAAGACGATTGAAACCCCAAACACAAGTAGGTGTGGTCACTGGAAGCGTGAATGATTTAATAATGTATTTAAATGGGATGAACTGGTAGCAAATTAATTGTTCAACTCAATAAAATATGATAATATCATATCAATAAATTTAATGTACTGATTGCCAAATTCATTAATATGTTTCAAATCAAGTTTACCACATTACTTTTTAAAGGAAATTCCAGTTATAGTCAATAAATAAAATACAGTAATTAATAGATGATATTTGAGGAAAAGTTAAGTGCAATGAATGCCCAGTAGTTTCTATTTAATGCATTTTCTTCTCTGTAACAACATGACTCAGTCTTGGCAATAGGCAACTCATTCTGTTATTTCAACTTCCAGCTGAACTCACACCTTACATTTTACCATCAGTTAGAAAATAGCTGAAACCAAAGGCACAGGGACCCTCTTAATCTTATGTAAATAAACATTGTGAAATTGACAGTAGAGGTCAGAGGACCAGAGCTGTCAATCAGGCAATGTTTTCTCTGGGGCTCAGGTGTTTTAGTACTCTAATGAACCAAGCATATATAATGAGTCTTAGCTGAGAGCCCAGAAAATCATTAGAGTTCTAAAACAACTGAGCTCCAGAGAAAACATTGCTTGATTGACAGCTCTGATTCTTTGATCTCTGCTGTCAATTTCACAATGTTTATTTACTGGGCTCATTAAGATGGTTCATGTGCCTGTGGTTTCAGCTGTTGAAACTTTTAAGGGTCTGGATGATTGACACTTTTATTGCCCTATAGTAAAAAGGAGTTTTTCTTTTAGGAGTGTGGAAAATTATCAGTGAGTGATTGTTTTTTGAAAGCTTTTTTTATGTATCCTACTGTCATTACAAGGTTCATTTGTTCTATACAGTGTATAGTGGGTGATTGGGCATAGAAGTGCCATAGTTTGGCATAGCGGGTGTGAGAGGCCATATGGGGTGGATGGGGGCCTTATCTTGGCATGGGGCGGGGGGTGGGGGGGGGCATGAAGATGACCTTTTGAACTTACCTTTTAAAAAGTCCCCCCATGCAGACTATGGTTCACAACATTTTTGAGGGACCTTGAACCAGAAGTACTTTAAAAACTGGCCTGACTCTCTGAAAATTGCAGAGGACTAGGAATGCCTATCCTCGTAATGAAGCCAGCCTGGCTGGGAGCATTGAGTGCAGGCGTTTGATCTGAACCAGCCTCATCCTTTAAAGGCACTTCAGAAAATCGGACAGCCCAAGGATGGGACCAGGAATCCCCGAATCGGCACCTGCCCGCCATTTTAAGAGGGCCCTTGAGTCATCCCGACTCAGTGAAATACCAAGTCTATGCCCCTGTTTACACGTCCTTTCTTAAGAATCAACATGCTTAAGTCACTCCAAGCTACTGGCACCATAGTACTGTTACATAAAATTTGTGTTCATCTTCCCTGTGATATAGTAAGTACAAGGGTGGTGCCTAAATTCTACCAACCGCTGTACAATCTAATTTTGATGCCCAACAGCTTCTAGAGGAGGATGTGCAGAACTGAGAACAGCACTCAATACCACAAAATAACTAAATAATAATGAAAATTATTATTTTTTATAAGGGAGAGAGGTTAAGGGGGATTTCAGGTTTCACCATGGTTCACTTTGGAAATCATCATGCTACCTTTGGAACAACCACAATGTAAGAGCCCCCAGATGGATACAAGGCTATCTGTCTGACTGCAGTCACTCTTCAATATTTTCACTAAAGTAGGCTAACATTGGCAAAGCGTTCTGGTTTCCCCATGACCTTTGTGCGGTTTAAAGATGCAGCAGATGGATAAAGGTTGGGAATAATGGGTGCTGACCTTTCAGCTGTCATACAGTTACAATTTTGATTTACTTAGTACAGTCATTGAGAACAGTCCCACAAGACACATGTCTATTGCACAAAATACCACAAATCTCCCTCTGAGAAAGCTGGAATGAGTGGCCTGCTTGTTCTATAGATTTGTCAGAAACACAAAGTTATTTTGTTCACATTTAATCATCCACTGCTATAACCTTATCAAAGCTAGAAAGCAATAGATCCAACAACTTTCTCTGTCATATCAGTAGTGGAACGGGTTGCTTGAGGTTGTTGTGTTGTGTAGCCTGACTTAAAAAAGCTGAAATAGCTTTTATAAAAATCAAATATGGCTATTTGGATTTGAATTGGATGCAATGCATTGTCATATCATACAGATTTGGAATAGAGACAACAGACAAGGGATGAGCTGCAACAATGTGTGAAATGGGAATTCAAAGGGAAATAGAAAAAGAAATGTACCAGAGGAGATGCAAGAGAAACTGGGACAGATTAATATGGCTCTTATAATCCAGGCTCCAGGTTCCTTTTATACAAACATACATAAAAACAAATGAATTAGGGGGTAGGAGTAGGCCATTCGGTCCCTCGAGGCTGCTCCATCATTCAATAAGATCATGGATGATTTGATTGTGGGTTCAACTCCACTTTCCTGCCTACCCCCTATAACCTCTGACTCCCCTGTTAATCAAGAATCTACCTACATCTGCTTAAAAATATTCAGTGACCCAGCCTCCACTGCTATCTGGGGAAGAGAGTTCCACAAACCCATGACCTTCTGAGAAAAAAATTCCCCTCTCTCCACATTAAATGGGAGACCCCTTATTTTTAAATTGGGTCCTCAGTCTCTCCCATAAGGGGAAACATCCTTTCAGCATCCACCCAGTCAGGACCTATTATGTTTCAATACGATTACCTCATTCTTTTAAACTCCAATGGATACAGGCCCAGCCTGTCCAACGTTTCCTCATTAGATAACCCCCAATCCCAGGAATCAGTCAAGTGAATTTCTTTGAACTACTTCTGATGCAATTAAGTTGTTTCTTAAATAAGGAGACCAAAACTGTACACAGTACTCTAGATGTGGTCTCACCAATGCCCTGTAAAAATGCAACAAAACATCCCTAATTTTATTCCATTCCCCTTGCAATAAATCACAACATTCCATTTACCTTCCTAATCACTTGCTGTACCTGCATTCTGTGATTCATGTACCGTGACACCCAGATCCCTCTGTACCTCAGAGCTCTGCAATCTCTCTCCATTTAAATAATATGCTGCTTTTTTATTTTTCCTGCCAAAATGGACAAGTTCACAATTTCCCACATTATACTCCATCTGCCAATTCTTTGCCCACTCACTTAACCTATCAATATTATTTTGCAGACTCTTTATATCCTCTTCAGAATTTACTTGCCTTCCTATCTTTATGTCATCAATAAATTTAGCAACCATACCTTTGGTCATCCGAGTCATTCATTAGAATGTAAATAGTTGAGGCCATAGCACTGATCCCCATGGCACTCAACTCGTTACATCCTGACAACATGAAAATGACCCATTTATGCCTACACTCTGTTTCATGTTAGCTAACCAATCCTCCATCCATGCCAAATCCAACCCAGCCAATTACCACCCCATCAGTCTACTCTCAGCCATCAACAAAGTGATGGAAGATGTCGCCAACAGTGCTATTAAGCAGCACTTACTTGGCAATAATCTGCTCACTGATGCTCACTTTGGTCTCCGCTAGGGCCACTCATAGAAAACATAGAAACATAGAAAGTAGGAGCAGGAGTAGGTCATTCAACCCTTCAAGCCTGTTCTGCTATTCAATATGATCATGGCTGATCCTCTATCTCAACTCCATTCCCCTGCTCTATCCCCATACCCTTTGATGCCTTTAGAGTCCATAAATCTATCTATTTCCTTCTTAAATATATTCAGTGACTTGGCCTCCACAGCCTTTTGTGGTAGAGAAATCTGCAAGTTCACCACCCTCTGAGTGAAGAAGTTTCTCCTCATCTCAGTCCTAAATGGTCTACCCAATAACCTGAGACTGTGACTCCTTGTTCTGGACAACCCCCTCCACCCCACCCCAGCCCCCCCAGCCAGAGGAAACATCATTCCTGCATCCAGTCTGTCCAGCTCTGTCAGAATTTTATATGTTTCAATGAGATCCCCTCTCATTCTTCTAAACTCCAGTGAATACAGGCCTAGTCGACCCAATCTCTCCGCATAAGACAATCCTGCCATCTCAGATATCAGTCTGGTGAACCTTCGCTGCACTCCCTCTATGGCAAGTATATCCTTTCTTAGGTAAGGATAACAAAACTGCACACAGTACTCCATGTGTGACCTTACCAAGGCCCCATATAGCTGCAGCAACACATCCTTGCTCCTGTACTCAAGTCCTCTTGCAATGAATGCCAGCAAACCATTTCCCTTCTTAACTGCTTGATGCACCTGCACGCATGCTTTCAGTGATTGGTGTAAAAGGCCACCCACGACCCTTTTTACATCAACATTTCCCAATCTATCACCATTTAAATAATACTCTGCCATTCCGTTTTTCCTACCAAAGTGGATAACTTCACACTTATCCACATTATACTGCATCTGCCATGTATTTTCTCACACACTCAACCTGTATAAATCACCTCGAAGCCTCTTAACATCCCCCTCACCATTCACATTCCCACCAAGTTTCGTGTCATCAGCAAACTTGGAAATATTATATTTGGTTCCCTCATCCAAATCATTGATATATTGTGAACAGCTGGGATCTAAGCACTATTCTTATGGTACCCCACTAGTCACTGCCTGCCACTCAGAAAAGGACACATTTATTCCTACTGTCCGTTTCCTGTCTGCTAACCAATTCTCAATCCATGCCAATATATTACCCCAATCCCATGTGCTTTAATTTTACATGCTAACCCCTTACGTGGGACTTTATCAAAAGCTTTCTGAAATCCAAAGACACCACATCCACTGGTTCTCCCTTATCTATCCTGCTAGTTACATCCTCAAAAAAACTCCAGTACGTTTGTCAAACATGATTTCCCTTTCGTAAATCCATGTTGACTTTGTCTAATCCTACTGATATTTTCTAAGTGTCCTGTTATCATATCCTTTAGTATAAACGCTAGCATTTTCCCTACTACTGATGTTAGGCCAACCGGTCTGTAATTCACTGTTTACTCCCTCCCTCCTTTTTTAAATAGTGGAATTACATTTGCCACCCTCCAATCTGCTGGGACTGTTCCAGAATCTACAGAATTTTGGAAGATGACAACCAATGCATTATTTCCATGATCACCTCCTTTAGTACCCTGAGATGTAGATTATTGGGCTAGGGGGATCTATTGGCTTTCAGTCCCATTAATTTCTCAAGCACTGTTTATTCAGTAATATTAATTTCCTACAATTCCTCCTTCTTACTAGACCCTTGGTTCCCTCGTATTTCTGGGAAGTTATTTGTGTCTTCCTCCACGAAGACAGAACTAAAGTAGTTGTTTAATTTCTCTGCCATTTCCTTGATCTCTATTATAAATTCTCCTGTTTCGGACTGTAAGGGGTCTACATTTGCCTTCACTGATCTTTTTCTTTTTACATACTAATAGAAGCTTTTACAGTCCACGTTTATGCTCCTTGCAAGTTTACTCTCATACTCTTACTTTCCCTCTCTTAATCAATCTCTTGGTCTTCCTTTGCTGAATTCTAAACTGCTCCCAATTCTCAGGTTTGCTACCTTTTCCAGCAACTTTATATGACTCCACTTTGGATCCAATACTATCTTTAATTTCTATTGTTAGCCATGGTTGGACCACTTTTCCTGTTATGTTTTTGCAACAGAAACTGTTGCAATGCATACATTCGTTCTTTAAATATTAACCATTGCATATCCACTGTCATGCCATTTAATAAAGGTCCCCAATCCATCTTAGCCAACTCATCCCTCATACCTTAGTAGTTTCCTTTGCTTAGATTTAGGAGTCGAGTTTCAGATCGGACTACTTCACTTTCCATCCTAATGAAGAACTCTATCGTGTTATGGTCACTGTTCCTTAAGGGACCACGGCATCACAAGATTATTAATTAACTCTGTCTAGGATAGCCTGTTCCCAAGTCGGTTCCTCGACGTAATGGTCTAAAAAACCATCTCCTACATATTCCAAGAATTCATCCCCCACAGTATTATTGCTAATTTGGTTTGCCCAGTCTATATGTAGATTAAAGTCACCCGTGATTACTGTCGCACCCTTGTTACATGCATCTCCAATTTCCTGTTTAACACCATCCCCTTCCTTACCACCACTGTTTGGAGGGCTATAGACAACTCACACTGTTGTTTTCTGCCCCTTGTAGCTTCTTAGTTCCACCCAGACTGATTCTACATCAAGATTTTCTGAGCCAATATCCTCTCTCACTATTGCACTGATTTCATCCTTAACTAACAATGCCATGCCACCTCCTTTTCCTTTTTGCCTGCCCATCCTAAGTATTCAGTACCCTTGGATATTCAGTTCACAGCCTAGGTCACCCTGCAGCCGTATCTCCCTAATCACAATCATATCATTCCTGTTTACATCTACTTGCACTGTTAATTCAGAGATAAAAACAAAAAAACTGCGGATGTTGGAAATCCAAAACAAAAACAGAATTACCTGGAAAAACTCAGCAGGTCTGGCAGCATCGGCGGAGAAGAAAAGAGTTGACGTTTTGAGTCCTCATGACCCTTCAACAGAACTAGGTGAATCCAAGGAAGGGGTGAAATATAAACTGGTTTAAGGTGTGTGTGTATGGGGGGTGGTTGGGTGGGGGGAGAGAAGTGGAGGGGGGTGGTGTGGTTGTAGGGACAAACAAGCAGTGATAGAAGCAGATCATCAAAAGATGTCACAGACAACAGAACAAAAGAACACATAGGTGTTGAAGTTGGTGATATTATCTAAATGAATGTGCTAATTAAGAATGGATGGTAGGGCACTCAAGGTATAGCTCTAGTGGGGGTGGAGGGAGCATAAAAGATTTAAAAATATTTAAAAATAATGGAAATAGGTGGGAAAAGAAAAATCTATATAATTTATTGGAAAAAACAAAAGGAAGGGGGAAGAAACAGAAAGGGGGTGGGGATGGAGGAGGGAGCTCAAGACCTAAAGTTGTTGAATTCAATATTCAGTCCGGAAGGCTGTAAAGTGCCTAGTCAGAAGATGAGGTGTTGTTCCTCCAGTTTGCGTTGGGCTTCACTGGAACAATGCAGCAAGCCAAGGACAGACATGTGGGCAAGAGAGCAGGGTGGAGTGTTAAAATGGCAAGCGACAGGGAGGTTTGGGTCATTCTTGCAGACAGACTGCAGGTGTTCTGCAAAGCAGTCGCCCAGTTTACGTTTGGTCTCTCCAATGTAGAGGAGACCACATTGGGAGCAACGAATGCAGTAGACTAAGTTGGGGGAAATGCAAGTGAAATGCTGCTTCACTTGAAAGGAATGTTTCGGCCCTTGGACGGTGAGGAGAGAGGAAGTGAAGGGGCAGGTGTTATATCTTTTGCGTGGGCATTGGGTGGTGCCATAGGAGGGGGTTGAGGAGTAGGGGGTGATGGAGGAGTGGACCAGGGTGTTCAGGAGGGAACGATCCCTATGGAATGCCGATAAGGGGGGTGAAGGGAAGATTTGTTTGGTGGTGGCATCATGCTGGAGTTGGCGGAAATGGCGGAGGATGATCCTTTGAATGCGGAGGCTGGTGGGGTGATAAGTGAGGACAAGGGGGACCCTATCATGTTTCTGGGAGGGAGGAGAAGGCGTGAGGGCGAATGCGCGGGAGATGGGCCGGACACGGTTGAGGGCCCTGTCAACGACAGTGGGTGGAAAACCTCGGTTAAGGAAGAAGGAGGACATGTCAGAAGCACTGTTTTTGAAGGTAGCATCATCAGAACAGATGCGACGGAGGCGAAGGAACTGAGAGAATGGGATGGAGTCCTTAGAGGAAGCAGGTGTGAGGAGCTATAGTTGAGGTAACTGTGGGAGTCGGTGGGTTTGTAATGGATTTGGTGGACAGTCTATCACCAGAGATTGAGACAGAGAGGTAAAGGAAGGGAAGGGAAGTGTCAGAGAAGGACCATGTGAAAATGATGGAGGGGTGGAGATTGGAAGCAAAATTAATAAATTTTTCCAAGTCCTGACAAGAGCATGAAGCAGCACCGAAGTAATCATCGATGTACCGGAGAAAGAGTTGTGGAAGGGGGCCGGAGTAGGACTGGAACAAGGAATATTCCACATACCCCATAAAGAGACAGGCATAGCTGGGGCCCATGCGGGTACCCATAGCCACACCTTTTATTTGGAGGAAGTGAGAGGAGTTGAAGGAGAAATTGTTCAGTGTGAGAACAAGTTCAGCCAGACGGAGGAGAGTAGTGGTGGATGGGGATTGTTCGGGCCTCTGTTCGAGGAAGAAGCTAAGGGCTCTCAGACCATCCTGGTTGGGGGATGGAGGTATAGAGGGATTGGATGTCCATGATGAAGAGGAAGCGGTTGGGGCCAGGGAACTGGAAATTGTTGATGTGATGTAAGGTGTCAAAGGAATCACGGATATAGGTGGGAAGGGACTGGACAAGGGGAGAGAGAAGGGAGTCAAGATAACAAGAAATGAGTTCTGTGGGGCAGGAGCAAGCTGACACAATCGGTCTACCGGGACAGTTCTGTTTGTGGATTTTGGGTAGGAGGTAGAAGCGGGCCGTCCGAGGTTGGGCGACTATCAGGTTGGAAGCTGTGGGAGGAAGATCCCCAGAGGAGATGAGGTCAGTGACAGTCCTGGAAACAATGGCTTGATGTTCAGTGGTGGGGTCGTGGTCCAGGGAGAAGTAGGAGGAAGTGTCTGTGAGTTGACCCTCAGCCTCCGCGAGATAGAGGTCAGTGCACCAGACAACAACAGCACCACCCTTGTCAGCGGGTTTGATGACAATATCAGGGTTGGACCTGAGAGAATGGAGTGCAGTAAGTTCAGACAGAGAGAGATTAGAATGCGTGAGAGGAGCAGAGAAATTGAGGCAACTAATGTCGCGCCGACAGTTCTCAATGAAAAGATCAAGAGAAGGTAAGAATCCAGAGGGAGGGGTCCAGGTGGAGGGAGAATATTGGAGGTGGGTGAAAGGATCCGTTGATCCACCACTACTCTCCTCCGTCTGGCTGAACTTGTTCTCACACTGAACAATTTCTCCTTCAACTCCTCTCACTTCCTCCAAATAAAAGGTGTGGCTATGGGTACCCGCATGGGCCCCAGCTATGCCTGTCTCTTTATGGGGTATGTGGAACATTCCTTGTTCCAGTCCTACTCCGGCCCCCTTCCACAACTCTTTCTCCGGTACATCGATGATTACTTCGGTGCTGCTTCATGCTCTTGTCAGGACTTGGAAAAATTTATTAATTTTGCTTCCAATCTCCACCCCTCCATCATTTTCACATGGTCATTCTCTGACACTTCCCTTCCCTTCCTTGACCTCTCTGTCTCAATCTCTGGTGATGGACTGTCCACCAATATCCATTACAAACCTACCAACTCTCATGGCTACCTCAACTATAGCTCCTCACACCCTGCTTCCTCTAAGGACTCCATCCCATTCTCTCAGTTCCTTCGCCTCCGTCACATCTGTTCCAATGATGCTACCTTCAAAAACAGTTCCTCTGACATGTCCTCCTTCTTCCTTAACCAAGGTTTTTCACCCACTGTCGTTGACAGGGCCCTCAACCGTGTCCGGCTCATCTCCCGCGCATCTGCCCTCACGCCTTCTCCTCCCTTCCAGAAACATGATAGTGTCCCCCTTGTCCTCACTTATCACCCCACCAGCCTCCGCATTCAAAGGATCATCCTCTGCCATTTCCGCCAACTCCAGCATGATGCCACCACCAAACACATCTTCCCTTCACCCCCCCCCCCCCCTATTGGCATTCCGTAGGGATCGTTCCCTCCTGGACACCCTGGTCCACTCCTCCATCACCCCCTACTCCTCAACCCCCTCCTATGGCACCACCCCATGCCCACGCAGAAGATTTAAGACCTGCCCCTTCACTTCCTCTCTCCTCACCGTCCAAGGGCCGAAACACTCCTTTCAAGTGAAGCAGCATTTCACTTGCATTTCCCCCAACTTAGTCTACTGCATTCGTTGCTCCCAATGTGGTCTCCTCTACATTGGAGAGACCAAACGTAAACTGGGCGACCGCTTTGCAGAACACCTGCAGTCTGTCCGTAAGAATGACCCAAACCTCCCTGTCGCTTGCCATTTTAACACTCCACCCTGCTCTCTTGCCCACATGTCTGTCCTTGGCTTGCTGCATTGTTCCAGTGAAGCCCAACGCAAACTGGAGGAACAACACCTCATCTTCTGACTAGGCACTTTACAGCCTTCCGGACTGAATATTGAATTCAACAACTTTAGGTCTTGAGCTCCCTCCTCCATCCCCACCCCCTTTCTGTTTCTTCCCCCTTCCTTTTGTTTTTTCCAATAAATTATATAGATTTTTCTTTTCCCACCTATTTCCATTATTTTTAAATATTTTTAAATCTTTTATGCTCCCTCCACCTCCACTAAAGCTATACCCTGAGTACCCTACCATCCATTCTTAATTAGCACATTCGTTTAGATAATATCACCAACTTCAACACCTATGTGTTCTTTTGTTCTGTTGTCTGTGACATCTTTTGATGATCTGCTTCTATCACTGCTTGTTTGTCCCTACAACCACACCACCCCCCTCCATTTCTCTCCCCCCACCCAAACCCGCCCCCCAACCCCCGCACCTCCCCCCCCACCCCCAAAACACACACACACACACCTTAAACCAGCTTATATTTCACCCCTTCCTTGGATTCACCTAGTTCTGTTGAAGGGTCATGAGGACTCGAAACGTCAACTCTTTTCTTCTCCACCGATGCTGCCAGACCTGCTGAGTTTTTCCAGGTAATTCTGTTTTTGTTTTGCACTGTTAATTCGTCTACCTTATTGTGAATGATACTCACCCTCCTGCTTCATAAAGTATCTTCTTCCCTCTTCACTGAACATCCTCTCTCACCAAACTCGAACTTAAGCGCTCTAATGCAGCCCAAAGCAGTAGCAAACATGGACAAAAGAGCTGACCTCAAGAGGTGAGGTGAGAGTGACTGCCCTTGACGTCAGAGCAGCATTTGACTAAGTGTGGCTTCAAGGAGTCCTATCAAAACTGAAGTCAATGGGAATCAGGGGAAAGCTCTCCAATGGTTGGGGTCATACCTAGCACAAAAGCAGATGGTTGTGCTTGTTGGAGATCATTCATCTTAGTCCCGTGACATTACTGCAGGAGTTCTTCAGGGTAGTGTCCTATGTGTAACCATCTTTACCTGTCAATGACCTTCCCTCCATCATAAGGTCAGAAGTGGGGATGTTCGCTGATGATTGCACAATCTTCTGCACCATTTGTGACTCCTCAGATACTGAAGCAGTCTGTGTCCATAAGCAGCAAGACCTGGACAATGTTCAAGCTTGGGCTGATGAGTGGCAAGTAACATTTGTGCCGCACAAGTGCCAGGCAATAGCCATCTCCAACAAGAGAGAATCTACCCATCTTCCCATGAATGACATTCAATGACATTTTATTTTGAATCCCCCACTATCAACATCATGGGGACCAGAAACCAAACTGGACCAGCCATATAAATACTGTGGCTACAAGAACAGGTCAGAGGCTGGGAATTCTACAGTGAGTAATTCACCTTCTGACTCCCCAAAGTCCACCTTCTACAAGTCACAAGTCAGGAGTGTGATGGAATACTCTCCGCTTGCCTGGATAAGTGCAACTCCAACAACACTCAAGAGTTTTGACACCATCGAGGACAAAGCATCCTGCTTGATGGGCACCCCAGCCACACCTTGAACATTCATTTACTCCACCACTGATGGACAGTAGCAGCAGTGTGTGCTATTTACAAGATGCACTGCAGCAATTCACCAAAGCTCCTTTGGTAGCACCTTCCAGACCCGTGATCTCTACCACCTAGAAGGACAAGGGTAGTAGATGCATGGGAATACCACCAGTTGCAACTTCCCCTTCAAGCCACACACCATCCTGACTTGGAAATATATCACTGTTCCTTCAGTGTTGTTGGGTCAGAATCCTGGAATTCCCACCCCAACAGTACTGTGGTTGCACCTGCACCACATGAACTGCAGCGGTTCAAGAAGGCAGCTCACCACCACATTCTCAAGGGCAATTAAGAATGAGTAATAAATGCTGGCCTAGCCAGTGCTGCCCACATCCCATGAATGAATAAAAAAAAATGTTACCATCTACACGATGAGCTGTTATTTTGTGCAATAATCTTTGATGTGGCACCTTGTCAAATGCCTTCTGCAAATCTATGTGTACCACATTCACAAGTTCTCCTTTATCCATGTTGCTTGTTACTTCTTCAGAGGACTCTAATAAATTAGTCAAACACTATTTCCCTTTCACAAAACCAAGCTGACTCTGCCCGATTGCATTAAGATTTTCTAACTGGTATTTTCCCTATGACAGGTGTTAAGCTACCTGGTCTGGAGTTTTCTGCTTTCTGTCTCCCACCTTTCTTGAATAGAGGAATTACATTCATTATTTTCCAATCTCACAGGACCTTTCCAGAATCTAGGGAATTCTGAAAAATTAAAACCAATGCATCAACTATCTCAGTAACCACTTCTTTCAAGGCCCTAGGATGAAGTACATTACGACCTGGGGGTTCGTCAGCTTTTACTTCTAATAATATTCTTTGTCTCTTTTCATTGGTGATTGTAATTGTTTTAAATCCCCCCGTCCCTTTCAGCTTTTGATGCACAATTATTTCTGGGATGTTATTTGTATCCTCTACAGGATACAAATTTTGACAGATGTAAAGTATCTGTTCAACACTTCTGCCATTTACTTATTTTCCATTATTAACTCCACAGAATTATTCATGTGTGGAGAGGATTGCAACTTCCATACACAAATTTGCGTCTCCTATTATTAGAAATGTACATCTTTATGGAAATCGTGAATGGGACTATTGGGCATCTGATTGAAAATTACTCTTTAACAAGTATTTGGAACCCGAGGTCCCATGGGCTATCCATCAATAGACCTACTGAAAAGCAGAAAGCATCCAAGCAGCCCATAAAGCTTAAAAGATTATGCATTTTTATACCAACATAGCTGGGAGATTAAGAATACAATTTGAATAATTATTTGCATCACACATTAAGAAAGGCATTCTCTCAGTAACATTTTTCACATTCACTTTCACAGATAGAGACATTATTCCTGTCTAGGCACAAAATACATTAATTAGTTGGTTTTGTCCACAATGCTCACTGAAATGTCAATCACAAGTCTGGAAATGGATGTGAAATTCCTGTCGAAACAATCATATCAGGAAAATCAATGAAATGTCCTATGAATTACTCATACATCAACAAAAAAGGATTAAGTGAGCATGTAGCTCCAGATTGTAATATATATGGAAATTACAGTACATCCATATTACAGAATTATTACCAACATGTTTGCCTCAATCTCAATAGGAGTTTAATTAGGTATTCTACTTAAAGGATTTAGACTTATTGCTGAAGAAAAATTAACTCTGACATTAGAAGACAGGTTAAATCTATCATCCCAGTTGATTAAGCTGGTGACTGCAGTTGTAGACATGTTGCAACTTAATTGTCTTTTTATTTTGCTCAATTTCAGCTCCATTTTAAATGAAAAGATATCAGTCAAACTAATGCAGCATATATATTGGCAGTCATCCCAGAAACTGACCCCATCATATCTAGTCTTGTTGTATTGAAAGAAAGACTTTGAGCTGCCTACCCTCCAGGATGGAGTCTCCAGGAATTGATTAATCTCCAGGATGCTCCTGCAAGCAACCCCAGATCAAAATCATAGGGGCCTCAAGCTAAACTGCATTTTTTATTGTATTTTCTTTGAACACTTCCATTAATTTATTCTAATGATATTGTCAAAGATATTGGAGATTGTCAAAGTTCTTTACCCATGTCAAAAAAATTAATATAGTTGGCTAGCAAGCAGTCATGCACCAAATTTCCAATTTGGCATCGGAACACAGTGCACCTTGGAGATGGGTCAGGGTGGGAATGTAGGTTCAGTGTGGTTTGAAGCAAGCAGACCTGTGATGAAGCCTCTAGGAATGCACCTAGCCAAGGTTGGCACCCCTAGCTAGCGTAATACCCAATTTACACACTGTATGAGGGACGTTGGAACATTGAAATCTGCAGAAAGCAATAACATTTAACATGATCTCCCTCCATTAGTGCAGAACTTTGTTGATTATAACCTGGATTTTTCTTCTGTATCCCATCTCTCGGATTTACCTTTCACATCCATCGCTATTAATACAACTCCCTGGGAGTGCTAGATGAAGCCTGGAGATGGTCTCAGGGCTCAAAGAAGGAAGGCCTCAAAGTCTCCTTATGAAGGGGACTCATTAGCGGCTTCCTCTCCCTCAGTTTTGACCTGGTCCCTTGCCTGATAAAGGCCTCAATCTCAACCAAGGCCTTCAGTAAATAGCTTTAACCTGGTTTCTTGAGTGTTTTTTTGTCACTACCGCGATGATCAAATTGCAGAATCGCCTGGATTTTCTTACTTCCTAGAGGGAATCCTTCTTAACATAAATAATAATATTAAATGGAGGAAACTGTGCTGGGGTCATGGTAGGATGTGATCGGTCAGCTGAAGTTCTGCCATGACCCAGCCCAGGAGGATTAAGGAAAATCTAGTCCTATGTTTTTGAGTAACAAGCCATGGAGTGGCTTTGGAGAGTTATTCTTTTGAAAAATAAAAGGAATCATTCTCATAATAATTCCACATTGTCAGAATAACTGCTAACAATTTAATACCTACAATGATCAGTAAACAGTTATCTTGTACACCTGGCAGAAAGGGATTGGTCCTTCTAGCTTTCTCCCTTTCACAGAATCCGCTAGGCAGCTGTCACTGTGATCAGGACTGATGAGACTGAAATTGAGATTTACACTTTTGATTGTTCTTCAGGAACCTTTCAAAATCTAGGGCTAAAACACTCTAGTCTAGCTCAGATAGATCCTGTATCCACTGGTACAGGCAAAATAATGAGACTGAATGGGTTAACATGGTTCTAGCTGGAATCATTAAAGCTCCTGAGTTTTAATCTTTTGAGCCTCAATTGATCTTTTTATCTTTCAAAATGCATTCCTGTTTCTCATAGAGATCAATAACGTGATATGCCTTGCCTTAAGTGTCAAAAGTCATTCAGGCACAAGAATCTTGTAATATTAATTGTGGAGACCTGAAGCTTAGTCTACCAATGGACCTAATGTGCCGCAGTGCAGCACTTTCAGCCAGTGCACAATCTGTGTGCAAGATTCATTAAAGGTGCAGCTTTATTTAAATGACGAGTCCTTCCTGTAAAACAATGTGGAGGTTCAGAGCCATGCCTGATGCATTTAGCACTACAGGCACTGCTGGAAAGATCTGTTCAATTCAGATGGGCCCCATTTTTAAAGGTACAGTGCTGTATCCCTCAGCAGCGGGCTGTTCAACAATATCAAAACATTGCAGTAAAAAGGGAATTTGTTGAAAATGGCTGGGGCCTTCCTCATAACTGCTTAAAGCTGTACTTAGTGACTATATAGAACTATAGCTGTTTGAGGGCTTATAACTGTTCAGCTATGGATATTTCCCTCTCTTTTCAGATTCTGAAAGAGAAAGAAGATCAGTAGGATAGCTCCATGCCAGACAGGTGATATTGTACATTAGACATTCCATCCAAACATATTCAGATTCTTAAGTACAGGACTCTTACCTACTACTATCTGAAGAAATCAGTCAGTGCCACATTACACCCTTGAGGAAGCCACCACTGAGCACTGCATACTCCATAACCAGGTTTAGAGTCCAGTTCCAACACAGGAATAGTTCAGTCAGTGGCTTTCAAGGCTACAGCTCTTTTTATCCTAAATACTCATTCCAAGCAAGTATGGAGAATCTCTTTCACATGTCAGAATTGTAGCATGCAGGTAACTGATACATTGCTTTCACATTTCATGTGGAAAGCAGTCAATAGAAAGAAAACTCCCTACAGCTGTACTCTGTAGCAAGGATTCACTTACTGACTGCACGTGTGGCTGTATCCCGAATACAATTCCTGAATAGAGGCAGGATAACTTATCCCAATTTTGTACATGCTTATGTACCACAAGGACATAAATCAACACAAGAATGTACATTTCCCCAGAAACGCCTATGATTCATTCATACTGTGACAGTCATTGGTGCTGGCTTTTTGGCACTTCTAACAAGATGGCTTTGGGGAGACCAAGCAAATCATGTACCTACAGCTTTTAAACATCAGAACAGTATGGTAACCATGGCCAAAAATTCAGGAATGGTAATAACATATCCCACACTTCCACTGGGGTCCAAGTGAATCAGGCCCTTAGCATCCTGAAAGGGTGATTGCATTGTTAGGACTAACTGGGCGTCTTCTACAGCATAACCCAGTCAGAGGTTGCAGGATTGTTGATCCCATAGGAGAAAGAGGCTTAATGCTGCAGCAGGCAGACGAAGAAAGCTTTTAAAGCTGAAGAAAAGGCCGGTTGTGAGAGAAAATTGCCTGGTAGATTATTACGTTCATCAGACAGGATCTGAATGTCAAACCTGTCAAAGCATAAAAAATCTTTGCCAAAAGGTGATGAATCTGCATTTGAAATAAATTTTCCCTTATTAGGTCCAGCCATATGTCATTATGCTTAAATAATTTTTTTAAAATGGATTCTTTCACAGGGTGTGGACGTCATTGGTAAGGCCAGCGTTTGTTGCCCATCCCTAATTGCCCCTTAACTGAGTGGCTTACTAGGCCATTTCGGAGGGCAGCTAAGTGTCAACCACATTGCTAGTGGGCCTGGAGTCACATGCAGGCCAGATCAGGTAAGGATGGCAGATTTCCTCCCCTACCCTAAAGGACATTAGTGAACCAGATGGGTTTTTACAACAATCGATGATGGTTGTCATGGTCACCGTCACCGAGACTAGCTTTCAATTCCAGATTTATTAAGTGAATTTAAATTCCATCAGCTGCAGTGGTGAGATTTGAACCCCTGGCCCTAGAGCATTAGCCTGGGCCTCTTGATTACTAATCCAGTGACATTGCCATTACATCACTGTCTCCCCTTAAAGATTCAATCTCCGCACCCCACCACAGGCCTGAAAAGATTTGAAACTGAAAGAATTGTTTGCACACATTCTTGTATCACTCAGTACATTTATTAATTTGTGGTGTTGAGTTTTGTCCCAGTGTTTCTGCATAGTCAATGTGTATTGTGTTCTTCTTCTTCCTAACCATGTGCGTCTTCTAAGTGTTTCACCAGTTATTGCAATTAGTGCTTGCCTCTCAGAATGGTAAGTGGTCCATTTCCTCTTTCTGTCTGATCTGAAGATGGTCCTGCAAGAGAAGGCACTGTGGCTGGTGATAAAATGACCACGTGGCAAGAGGTGAATTGGACCCTAATTTAGCTTACATTTTTCTAACCTGGCTTTAGGTGCAAATTTTCTGTTGTCAGGACATATGACAATTATCATAGTACATCGGTGAGCAGTTCTGTGACACAGGACTCTGTGCTCTACGGGCTGTTCCCAGGGACACATACCGGGACAAACATCAACTGCAGCTGGAGGATCATCAACTCAGTGAAAGACACTTTTTGGTCTGCCCGAAACTTGTTGGTCTTCCAGTGCAGAGAGTTGTCCCCTGCCGAGTCCCCAGACTGGCACATTCCAAGGTCCAGGACTACGTGCTGAGGGATGCACCAAAGCTTGGGGCAGCCACTGCAAAGGGGAAAGGTCGCTGTCTAAGACCTTTCTGCCATATACCTCTTGGGCTCACAATGAATGCATGGACTACTAATTGTATTATAATTGTATTGAAGAACCTGAGTGTAACATGATGTATGTTGATAACTCCAATACCATTGCACCATCTGACTATCTGTAATGACCATATTGAAATGACTGTAATATTCATTGATTGCATTGAAGCACCTCGTGATCCATGTGTAAAAGTTGAATCTGATTGCACTTTTTGTGATGGTGATTTAGAATTGTTTTGTAATGTTCTTCCAGATATTTTATGAATAAAGTATATTTTTCAAAAAAAAATCCTAACAGTACATCTCCACATGGCCCCAATATGCAGCTCAATTTAACTTTTCTTGTTAGCTACATGAAGTTCATCACATTTAAGCTTATCAATAGGTAAGTCACATCATTGTCCCCTAAACACATAACTAAGATTGAGGTCACCCACAAGCCAATTGTCATGGGGAGTTTCTGCTGATTACAACTCATTTACAGGCCTTCAAAGGGACTTCAAAAATTAAGTTAGAACTTTTGGGGGCAAGGACACAATAGGTACAAAGGATGAGTGTATCTTTTAACTTACTAAAGGGACTGCCTAGTAAATCCCAATCCAATTACAAAAATTATTTAAAATTGGGTTAGGGACAGGTGGCAATTTTACAGATTAAATTTAAAGTGCTTATTTTTTTGTTTTTAGCTGTACTAATCCACCTTTACCTAGTTGCCAATCTTAAGTATATCAAAGAGCACGTTTAAAGATTTTTTTTTTAAATTGCATTTTAAATTGCTGCCCAATTACACTGCTTCACAGTAGACTTTTTTGTTGTGCTAATGCAGATGAGGTTGAGTAAAACTCGGTTGTGAGGTGGGGAGAAACAAACCGCTCAAGATGTCAGAACCCCAGATGATATCCAAAGTGGAAACTTTACCCTATTATAATCATCTCTTCAGAGCAGGTTACTCAGATGGCCCCCAACTCCATTGTGATTAAAATGGCTGGTTGCAAGTGGATTTAACATTTTTGCCAACTTAACCCCTTCCTAGTGCTGTCCATTGTGGGTCAGGGTGTTACACGTATCCCTTCTGAACCTTTTTCCCTTCCACTTTAAAGGCATCATTCTGGAATACAGTTCCATTGGTGCCAATCATCTTCTGGTGTTTCAGTGAAGTGCCTTTCTTCTTCTTGGAGCATTGGTGGACTGTTAGGCTGCATGGGGCATCACAGTTGAACTTGACCTGCCTCACCAAATAGCCACAATTTTTTTTAGGAAGTAATTGAATGGCTGTCAGGAGGTAGGACTTGGCTAACTTCCTAGTATCTAAGGACATGGTTGTCATAGCAATGTGGAGCATTTCCACTGTTATCCCAGCCGAGGTCAACCAATTCTGCTCAGACATGGACTGAACCTGGGACATTTTTGGTTTGTAAGGCTCAGTATCACACAGCACCATCCACTGATCTATCAGGAGAACTACAATCTGAGCAACTTGGCTGTATTTTAAAAGTCTTTCATTTCCTTTTGGACATTGAGGATGTGAAAAGCACTATGCAAATGCAAGTTATTTAACATAACTAACATTACCGACTAAATTGTCTTTTATTGCTTTTAGTGACATTACTTCTTCAAGATCCCAGCCTCAAAAACCAATGCTTCAACTGGATATCTACCATGCAACCGCTGTACAGTTTCCTCAAATCATCTCTGCATATTGAGCAAGTTCAGTCCACACAAATTCCAAGGCTGCAAGGTGGATCAATAGGAATTAAAAGTAAAAGGGGGCTCCTAAGCCTGAGTCTTTCACCGAACTACTCTGGAAAGAAATTGGGAGAGTGAACTGTCAAAGCTTTATGAGGGTCAAATGAACAGCAGCCCAAGTGAACAGATTTTTTTTTTTTTAAAAACAAGGAGGCTTAGTTACCATTTATTTCTTTGACAATTCCATTAAAATCATTTGTTTTTATTCATTCAAGGGATGTGAGCTTCACTGGCTAGGCCAGCAGTTGTTGCCCATCCCAAATTGCCCTAGAGAAGGTGCTGGTGAGCTGCCTCCTTGAACCTCTGCAGGTACACCTACAGTGCTGTTAGGCAGGGAGTTTCAGGATTTTGACCCAGCGACAGTGAAGGAACGATGACATATTTCCAAGTCAGGATGGTATGTGGCTTGGAGGGGAACTTCCAGGTGGTGGTGCCCCCATGGACCTGCTGCCCTTGTCCTTCTAGGAGGTAGTAGTCATGGCTGTGGCAGGTGCTGTCTAAGCAGCCTTGGTGAGTTTCTGCAGTGCATCTTGTAGATGGTAGACACTACTGCTACTGAGCATTATTGGTAGAGGGAGTGAATGTTTGTGGATGGGGTGCCAATCAAGCAGGCTGCATCCTGGATAGTGTCAAGCTTCTTGAGTGCTGTTGGAGCTGCACTCATTCAGGCATGGGGAGAGTATACCATTGCAATTGTGACTTGTGCCTTGTAGATTGTGGAGAGACTTTGAGGAGGCAGTAGGTTACTTGTCACAGGATTCCTAGCCTCTGACCTGCTCCTGCAGCCACAGTATTTATATGGCTAGTCCAGTTCAATTTCTGGTCAATGGCAACCCCAGGCTATCGATAGTGGGGGATTTAGCGATAGTATTGCCATTGAATGTCAAAGGGCAATGTTTAGATTCTCTCCTGTTGAAGTTGGTCAATACCTGATAAATATTACTTGCCACTTGTTAGCCCAATCCTGGATGTTGTCCAGGTGGGACATGGAGCATCTAGTGACCTGTTCATTGGTTTATGGAAATCGATGTTCATTGAAGACTACATACATGAGCAAACCCATTTATGCTACATTAAATTTTTCATTTGTACACTCCCAAGTGTGATAAAGGAGTGCAACCGCTCAAGCATCATCATTTGCATTCCATTAATTTTAAGCAGGAAAAAGAAAAGACATGAACTGACTGTCAATGATTAAAAGTAGTGGAGGAGATACAGGTGGAAGTAAAAGGGATTATATACAGATCAGGAAAGGAAGTTAACAGAAACAGTGGATGTTGAAGCCTGATTGCTACACATGAAGTTCAATAGCAGTACTGCCAGCTTCTGGTCCACTTTTCCAGCTCTGCCCCAAATGCTGACAAGCTAGTTTGCCTGATAATGCAACTTGACATTGTATCTTTAGTGTTGCAAATTCACCCACTCAGCACAAGCAATCCCAAGGGAGATCTATTGTTACTGCAGAAACAGGCCATTTGGTTCAACTAGTACCCTCAGGCAACCTCCCATCTATCTTCACCCGACTATTTACATAATACTTCTGCTTATGATTGATTATTTAGCCTTACTATTAACTTCTGATGTTTTTGGGAATTTTGTATTGTCACTGATGGGTCAAGAACTAAATGACTTCCGATCAGTTCCGATGGGTCATCAGTGTGCAACATTAACTCAGTTTCTCTCTACAGAAGCTGCCTGACCTGAGTATTTCCAACTTTTTTTAAATATTAGATACTATTCACTTTCTGTGGTAGTGAGTTCCACATTCTTACAATTCCTAGATAATTCAGAGGAAACTTCTTTACCCAATTGGATTTCTTGGTGACTATCTTACAGAACTAGATGTTCAATATATATATTAATGATTTAGATGAGGGAACTAAATGTAATATCTCCAAATTTGCAGGTGACACAAAGCTGGGAGGGAGGGTGAGCTGTAAGGAGGATGCAGAGATGCTTCAGTGTGATTTGGACGAGCTGAGTGAGTGGGCAAATGCATGGCAGATGCAGTATAATGTGGATAAATGTGATGTTATCCACTTTGGTAGCAAAAACAAGTCTTGCTGCAATTGTACAGGGCCTTGGTGAGACCACACTTGGAATATCATGTGCAGTTTTGGTCTCCTTATCCAAGGAAGGATGTTCTTGCTATAGAGGGGGTGCAGCGAAGGTTTAACAGACTGATTCCTGGGATGGTGGGACTGAGGTGAGGAGAGATTGAGTTGGTTAGGATTAAATTTGGTAGAGTTCAGAAGAATGAGGGGGGTGATCGCATAGAAACCTATAAAGTTCTAACAGGACTAGACAGGGTAGATGCAGGAAGGATGTTCCCGATGGTGGGGGAGTCCAGAACCAGGAGTCACAGTCTGAGGATACAGGGTAGACCATTTAGGACTGAGAAGGAGAAGAAATTTCTTCACCCAGAGTGGTGAGCCTGTGGAATTCACTACCACAGAAAGTAGTTGAGGCCAAAACATTGTATGTTTTCAAGGAGTTAGATATAGCTCTTGGGGCAAAAAGGATCAAAGGATATGGGGATAAAGCAGGAGCAGGTGGAGCTGGATGATCATAAATGAATGGCAGAGCAGGCTCGAAGGGCCCAATGGCCTACTCTTGCTCCTATTTTCTATATTTCTTCCTCAGAAGTGGAACCATTCCTTCTGCATCCACTCTATCAAGACCTTTCCTCCACCATTGACAGTGCCAGCAGTGTACCATATATAAGATGCACTACAGCAACTCACCAAGGCTCCTTCAACAATATCTTCCAAACTTGCAATCTTCCAGGTGGTTGAGGACAAGGGGAGCAGGCACATAGGAATGCCATTACCAGCAAGTTCCCCTCCATGCCACACAACGCCCTGACTTTGAACTATAAATCATTTCTTCAGTGTCATTGGATCAAAATCCTGGAACTCCCCTCCTAACAGCAGGTGTACCTACACCAGACTGCAGCAGTACAAGACAGCAGCTCAACATCACCTTCAAGGGAATTAAGATAGATAACAAATGCTAGTCTTGCAAGTGACACCCACATCCCATGAAAGAATAAATTAAAAATTGTACATGTGCTCCAGATGTGGTCTAACCAATATTCAATAAGCTTCTACTTTTCAATTCTACCCCTCTAGGAATGAACTCGAGTTTGTTTCTATTTGTAAAAAAAAAAAAAATGGCTTTATAAGTCGTGTCACAGGTTAGTAATGACATGTATTGTATATTATACAGCTGTAATGGTGAATTGTTCACACAATATCAAAAATCACCCCACTCAATATTATGTCTAGTGTATAACTCCTGTGCATAGATACCAGGCCAGGATTTTCCAGTCCCACCAGTATTATCACCACAGGTGGGAATGGCAAAGTTTGAAGAACAGCCAAAAGCAACGATGCCTGCCACTGGCAGGGTCAGAAAATCTCACCTTATGTTCAATACCCTCAACACCTCATCTCCAACCTTCAGTCCTTTAACCTTTGGGAGGTGCTCCTTCAAATAGGGCCACTTGCCCATCAGATCTTATGTTTCACCATAGACAGCTGACGGCACAGCAGACAAAACTCAAGCTTTGCAATTAATTCCCTATGCATCAGATGTTGCTAAAAAAGTGTTAGTTTATTTGCAATTATGGTCTCTGTAGTTTTATCCATCTTACAGGGTTAATACATGCTCCGACTAGAGGATAGAAACTTTTCCACAGGAAGGGATTAAAAAAAAGTCAGAGTTCTTTGGCTAATGAAAAGACTTCAGTGCTAATACAAAATGCCCAAAATGATTCCATGCACAATTTAGAAACTGTTAGTGGGGAAAATAACTTACCATTTAATCTTGCTGTGTTCAAGCAATTTAACAGAAGGGGAGCAGTTACCTACATTAGGGCTTACAACTGTCAATCATGAAGGGAATATGTAAATGACCTAGGATGACTGACCTAAGAACTCAAATTGTGGAAAGGCTATGATTTTTGGTTGGAGTAAATGACTTCTTAGAACTCATGCTGCTATTTGATCTTCTACATTTGGTTACAACCAATTAAACAGGTCATGGAATCATATTACATTGCCACGTTCAACAAGAGTCCAATCCACTGATGGGACTAAGGAACAACTCCAAAGGAAGTTTATTCAGCAGCAGCATCTTTAGTTGATGAGTGACAGATATTTCAGCTGTATACCAGTTTCGTTCCAACTCCTGAGGTGGCCGCATGAGGATTGCAATATCAAAACAGTATTGCTACCATCTCACTCAGTTGATGCACCCCAGCATAAATTAGATAGTTTACTAAAAAGGAGGAAGTCCAATATCTCCAACAGTTGTATACGATATTAGAGCAATGCCAAATTTTATGGCCAGGACGTACAAAACGTACAATTTCAAGCATTATAGGACAAGAATGCTTGTCAAAAAGTCTGCATATTCAAATTACTACAAAGACTTATTTAATGGTAGTCAAATTTTATTTAGTTGTGAATTAAAACACATTAGGTTAAATCTCAAATTACCAACTAGATCAGACAAATACTGAACACACATGCATCATTCTCATTTCCAGTCCAAAGTCTGATCAACCAAAGAAAATCAGGGTTTTAAAAAAACAAGTTTAAGATCACCTTCGCAGCTAGTGTCGATGCCAGTTTGAGAAATAGGAGGTCAACACTCCAGAAAGTATGGGAAACAGAACCCCATAGTTCTGTTTGTATAGCTGCTGCATTTGGATGAATTTAAGCTTGGGTTATTTTGCTGTTAAGCCTTTAAAAAAATTCTAGAGCCAAGTCATTTGTGCATTCTGACTCTGGTCAGAAATCTGATTTTCACATGAACTGCCCCTGCCAAGAGATTTCTGAACGACGATCTTCAATCATACTTGCAGGAGGAATCCAGAAATCCCAAGTAGAGAACCTTTAATTGCCTAATATGGGATATTTAAACCTCTGGCATGTGAAGTATGCACTGACAGTAACAGATAAAACAAAAACAGAATTACCTGGAAAAACTCAGCAGGTCTGGCAGCATCGGCGGAGAAGAAAAAAAGAGTTGACGTTTCGAGTCCTCATGACCCTTCGACAGAACAGTTCTGTCGAAGCGTCATGAGGACTCGAAACATCAACTCTTTTCTTCTCCGCCGATGCTGCCAGACCTGCTGAGTTTTTCCAGGTAATTCTGTTTTTGTTTTGGATTTCCAGCATCCGCAGTTTTTTTGTTTTTATCTCAGTAACAGATATAGATGGCTTCTTTTGACATCAGTTACTGTTATTGGGATGCGCTGAAATAATTGCATCTAGGTCAATCCCTTGGCTATATCATTTGCCCAAAGTAACAAAAAAAGATTCTTGTGCAAGATCACAAGTGCTGCAGTACCTTCAGGAGTTGCTTCAAGGTCAGTTGAAATAAATAGCCATAAAACTAATGTTGTAGATAAAAAAGATCTCTGGTGCCCAAGCTTTCCAACTAGTCATGTTGATGCTTTGTATCCCCAACAGTATATTTCGGACTAGAAGTCAGCATCCAGCGTAAAGTTGTTACTTTCTGGTTTTGACATCACACCCATCCTTTGATACTCAGCAACCCTCTTTTCAAAGAAGTTAGTCTTCCCTTCCAGGGAAATGTTTTCCATGAAGTCAAAAGGGTTTTCGGTTTTAAAAATCTGAAGTGAAAGAAATGGACCAAGCAGGTTATAGTTTAGTCTTTTCACGCATTCTCATTCACAGCTAAGGAGCAAGATTAAATGGTTAAGCAGCACATCTATGTCTCCTAGTGTTTGCAATATGTCAACCACAACCTCTAGTGATTTGATAAAGCTAATACTTTTCAATTATAATTTATTGAAACAAAATCCAAGCCAAAAAGTGAGTTGCATTTTATTTTAAAATCTTCAAAATATACAAAATATACAATTCACAAGTGTGAAATCTTGGATCAGGCACTGGAGAAGGGGCCAAAAAGTGGTGCCCTCAACACACTCATCAGTCAATGAACAGTGATCGGGAATGGGAACAATGGCCAATTCTCCTCATGCCCACTACTTTTCATTATATTCCCTCTCTCAGTACCTAAACATTAAGATCATAAACCATCCAGGCTATTATTTTATGAAAAAAGTGTTTTGTCAGTAGCTGGTTTTGGCCTGAATACTTTCAGAAATGTTAATATTTACTGCAGGTCACCAGTGATTTACAATATTGCCATAGCAGGCTCATCCTTCACAGGATTAATACACAGACAGGAGTAAATACTAACCTTATTGAAACCCAATTCCAACAATAGGCGGTCAGCCACAAACTCAATGTAATATTTCATCAGGGTACAGTTCATGCCTATCAAGTCCACAGGGAGAGACTCAGTCAGAAACTCCTGTCAAAAGAATAATGGAATTTATTATGGCAATTTTGATAAGGACAAAACCCTTTTCTTTAGCAATGGAAGGGCAATAAATCCTGCAACACTATTTCAAAAGTCACTTTAGTATCCTTTATACAGTGGAAATGACTAAAGTGTTTGAGTTTAGTGTACTAAAAGTTAGTAATCAATTTTAATAGTTTCAAAAAAGTCACTATTAAGTTAACAAGAGGCTTGGAACTGTATATTTGGATCCCAATGAGGACAGGAAGAGACAAATAAGATCAAAAATACTGGCACACTGGTTTCCTGACCCACAGCTGCTCTTGCAAAGGTGGGTTCAGCACTGGAGAGCCCAATCCCATGAGATGAGTAGTCAATTAGGTTTGTTAAGACCATTAAATGAGGCTGTCCAGTTGACCTCCAGTTTCCCCAACCTTGTCTACCTGTGGGTACAGCCAAGGCCACCCTGTGGAGGAATTCATTCCCACCACAAATAGCCTGGCAGCTGTATCTGTTTATATAAACTTTAAAACCGTTGGAGAGAGGACACCATGTTGAAGCACCCTTTCAATTACCTATCCTCTGCCTTCTGCTCCTCCCATTTGGCTTCCAGCATTGAGCTGGCTGACTGGCCTTAATTAATCAGGAACCCATTTCCATGCCAATTAAGGGGTACCTCAAAAAATCCCAAAGAGTGTCTGTTTTCCCCTTGTGTGGAACTCTGAAGCAGTCCCCACTCAGGTTTCCCACCAGAGGGAAAATCCAACCCTTAAGTCTCAAGCATCTAGACAAACAATTTTTTTTTTTAAAACCTAGTAAATCTTAACCTGTTCAATCTTCACTGCTTCAGTGATGATTGCTCCGACTCTTGCTTCCGAGGGCTTGTGAACCAAATGTTTGAACATAAGGCAGGCAAAATCACAATGCAGACCCTAAAGAAACATGGCAACAGCTAAACAAGGTTACTCAGATTTCAGTTAGACAAGATTCCTCCAAAAGAAAGTGATGTTCCTACAAATATATGCAAATCTGTCCCACAGACAACACAAATCTGACAAGACAGAGTTAACATTCTGTTACGGACCCGAAATGTTAATTCCATTTCTCTCCACAGATGTTGTCAAACCTGCTCAGTGTTCACAGCACCCACAATATTTTGTCTTAATAAATCTGGCAAGTGTCACTTTATATAAGCCATTTAAAAAAATGACTGCCAATGTTGTAACAATTTCAAATGACTGCTTTGAGAAATCAAACAGATTAGGCATGGTCCATCTCTGTTTTGGATTTCCAGCACTTGCAGTTTTTTGCTTTTATTTTGGATTAGGCTGGATATTGGAGGGGAGGGAAAGTCATTAGGCTTTTTTTCAGTCTTTGCAAACAACCACTTAAAGCCAGGGACTGGTGGCACAGTTACATGATGCCTATCGGCATGCTTTTGCAAGAAGAGGTACTGCCTGTTGTTATCTCTAATGAAATCCAACAAAAGAGGTTCAGAAGAAATACCTATTTTGTCTATATTAGCATATCTCTGGTGAAAGATGCAGTTGTTTAGAGGGTGTTATTTATTGCCATTTAAGACAAAGCTATTTGTATTATACTATTAGATAGGTGCAAAGTCTATCTCAAGCTTCATTACCTAGTGTCTGCATATTCATGAGGTCCAAGAGCATGCAGTTAAAGTGAAACAAAACTAAAAAATACCTGGAAAAACTCAGCAGGTCTGGCAGCATCTGCGGAGAGGTAGGGGTTAATGTTTCGAGTCCATATGACTCTTCAACAGAACTAAGTAAAAATAGAAAAGAGGTGAAATATAAACTGGTTTAAGTGGGGGGGGGGGGGGGGGGGCGCAGGGAGAGGCAGTGGGTGGGACAGGTAGAGCTGGATAGAGGGCCAGTGATAGGTGGAGATAGCCAAAAGATGTCACAGACAAAAAGGACAAAGATGTTGAAGGTGGTGATATTATCTAAGGAATGTTAAAGTTAAAGTTCTGATCAATGGCACAAGCACTTTTTAAAAAAGGTTTTGTCCTAGCTTGGATCAAAGGGAAATTCCATTCTCACCACCACAGTCTCAAGGGCAATAAATGCTGACCTAGGCATGCAAAGCCCACACCCCATGAATGAATATTTAAAAAACTGACCAGAGGGTGATTAGTACTCAACAAAAACACTAGTGTCCTTTTTGAAGCTAGGGTCTACAAACATTCAGGCAAAACTCCTGCAAAATTAACTTCAATGGATTGATCACTGGGTCCACATGGCTGAAAATAATACCCCCTCTAACAGGACAGGGTCTCTCAAATGGCCAACATTCTAGGACTACAAAGAAAACACTTCAAAGACACACCAAAGCTTTCCTTGAAGCAAGATAGTGACTGAGAGCAGCTGGCTACCAATTACTTAGAACGGTGGCAAGTTTGTCCCTCAAGCCGCATCATGTGAAGTTCCACCGCCTTAATGGTATGGCAGAGTGATAGGAGAAAAGGAAGCAAATCCTGCACTCTGCATCCCACTACCTCATGCCCTACCCATGTACCCAAAGGATCTGCAAGTCAAAAATCAGCCTGCTCAGTCACTTGAAAACCCATGGCAGACTCACAACCCCAAATAGACGTCATTCTCGAATCAAGGGACAGCCAATGATTATTGCTCATGTAAGTCAAGAATAGATGGTACAAAGTTACTGAAGGGAATTACTAAAGAAACAGTTCTAAATACTGTTGGGAAATTAAGTCTATTACTGCTCTCATTCTGTACATTAACCCATTTGTCTGAATTAAGGCATCTTTGCAAGTTACGTCTATCCTAGAAGTTAGATATTACAGAGATACGCTTACTGGAAATGGTATGGCTTACCCAAGTGAATAGGCTTGATTGCTAGAATTGGTTACGGTCGGGGTTGAATGCTACACGCCCTCCTCCCGCTGGGTGTGTCAGCAGGGTTGGTGGGGTGGGGGTGGGGGGCAGTGGTGCCAGTAAAATGCCAGTGGCTAGCCCACCACTGACCTAGTTCCAATAAACATGTTTAAGTGGGAGGGGGTGGAAAAGAGGGGCAAGATGCCACTTGCCCACCCGTAGGGCTATTAGGGGCACTCAAGTGGCCAACTATTGCCTCCCCATCTAGCCTCCAAAACCCACCCCTCTGCCTCTCTAGCGTACCAAATCCCTCCCTGCCCAGAAAATCTGGGACCTGCTCATCTCTAGTGTCCATGCTTCTTCTTCGTGGGACTGTTTATAGTCCCAGCAGTACCCACTACTGAGCTGTGACACTGCTGGGACTGCGAGAGCTGTGGCCAATCACATTGACTGGCAGCTCAAGGGCAGGACTTCCTTCTACTGATGGGCGGAAGCCACTCTCAGCTTGTTAAGACACCTGCAGCATGGTCTCAGCTTTTTAAAAAAAAAAGTCAGTTGGGTTCTGACACTTTCCTTCCGGGGACCGGATAAGGGGCAAGCAATACACCCCCACCCCTATGAAATCCAGCCCTACATCCTAGGTATTGTGCACAAGGTCATGTTTCCCTTGATAGGAAAGAATTGCCAATTGAAGCAGATTATTCTGTGGTGCAGGAGTGTTAAATATCTGGATCGAGCTCAAATATCAACAGATGCACTGGTCTTCCTGCGAGGAATATGTAATTCATACAAAAAACCTAACCTCTCCTGCAAGCCATGGGCAATTCAAACATAGATTATTCTCCATCAGCAAGAAGCAGCTGTAACCATAGCAATTCCACTGAATATTTCAGGCTAGTGTCTATCAATTCACACTAAAATGAGTTCCACCCACCATCAAAAAAAGCAAATTACAATCTTAGATTGTATCTGGAACAAAGGCAACTAATTCAATTACATCAATCATGACATCTATTTAAGGAGTCCTGGCTCCCTTTTATCCTATCCTAAGGCAGGATTTCCTCATTGCAGTGAAAGCTCCTATATTTTTTAAAAAGGAACACACAATTGTGTATTCCTTTTCCTAAGAAAAAAGTATAACTGGACATACACTCCAGCCAATTTGAATCTGATGTTCAGTGAGAGTCAGGCATTTCAGAAAAGTTAAGTCAGGCATTTTGAAGAATATCGGGAGAGAAAAAAAAATTCCATCCTGGGTCTATGGACTGCAGGTTTTAATGTAAACCTGGGACAAATATCTGAAATCCAGTACTTTATATTTTAAACGTATTACAGAGCCAATGGCCATTTGTCTAAAAGGTAGATGCCACCAGCTGTTTTGTTTCTACACCATAGTATGGTAACAGCATTTTATTACTCACCGAATGGATTGTTTAGTGTGCAAACAGTTGAACACAAATCAAACTGATATCTGTACTGGTTAAAGTCTGATTGCTGCTTTCTCTCAATCAGCATTTACCCTGTGTTGCACCAGAAGGCTTTTTGCACTTACTTCATCCCTACTGATCAGTTCATTGGAGAAAGTTAAGCCTGGCATCAACCCTCGTTTCTTCAACCAGAAGATAGCAGCAAAGGACCCAGAGAAAAAGATTCCCTCAACAGCAGCAAAGCCAACCAATCGCTCCCCTATATAGGATAAAGGGCAAAGAAAATGGACTCAGGGTGAGAGAGTGAGCAAGTTGTAGGGTCAAGCACAGAGTTTATAGATCTCATTCAGAGCCCAAGAGGAAGCAAATGGAAAAATATTTATAGCCAATTATAACACCAGAATGTCCCACTAAAGCATTGATGACCCCATCAATCAAAACAGCTCCATCACACCGTCAAATAGCGCATCATAGATGCAAAAGAAAATACACAAACGGGGAAGAAATGAACAAAGTGAAATATTCCAAAATTAAAAGCCCTACTCTAATGCTTGCACAGCTTGTGGTGGTCCTCATTTTTGAGGAGTAAACATTGCACAGCATGTGCTGGATCCTATTTTCACCCTAAGTCCACAGTAAACAGATATGCTGGATTTTGAAGGGTAGACTGTTGTGTGGTCTATTAGCTAGCTTTAGAGACACCAGGGATTGAGCCCTCCAACTAAATATTGGGAAGACTAAAGCTATAGTCATTGGTTCCTGTCACTATCTCCATTCCCTAGCCACCAACTATCACTCTCCTTGGCCATCCAATCTGAACCAGATGTACAACCATGGCATCTAACTAAACATTGGTGAGCTTCCAACCCCCATCTCTGCTGCATAGTCAAGGCCACCACCCTAACACTAACCGTGTCAGCTTATTTGCTAAAGTATCTTAACTTTAGTTACCTCTGGACTTAACTATTCCAATGCTTTCCTGGTTGGCCTCTGATTTGTGCAATCTGGAAAATTTAAGCTCATCCAAAGCACTGCTGCCAGTATCCTAGCTCCCTTGCGCACGCTGACATACACTGGCTCCTGGACCAGCCACATAATAGATTCTCATTCTAGTTTTGAAATCATGGAGGGATTTCACACTTTCCAATCTTGAACCTCCTCCAGCCTTACAACCTCCAAGATCTTGGCACTCCTCCAGTTCTAGCCTCACTCCATCAGTAGCTATGTCCTAAACTCAAATTCCCTCCCTAACCTTCTCTGCCTCTCTACTTTAAGATGCTTCTAATAACCTGCCTTACGGACAAATCTTTTGTTCAACTGTCCCAATGTTTGGCTTGGTGTCAGAGTTTGATAATACAATGGGGTATTTTAGCACATTAAAAAGATGCTAGATAAATAGAAGTTGTAACCTCCCCAATCTGCATGTCTCAGCCCCATTACTTCAGACAAATGAATTTTTTGGGAGGGAATGGTTTTGATTTAAAAAAAAAAAAAATCAAACTGCCAAATGTTTCTCAAAAAGGATTTCATGCAAGTTTGCTTGTAAAAATAAAATTACAAGCAGTCATATTTCTTGAGATCTCTATTTAGTTTGAGCGTCTTTTCCACTAGACACTGATCCAATTCATTACACCCTCAAATATTTAGTATTAATAGGAAAACAATATAGTGCAAATTAACCCAGGAGATTAATTTGCTTCATTGGAACAATTAAGCTAAACAGACGAATATTCAGTTTCATTGCCTTGGGACATCAAAATCTTTAATCTTAAAGTGCACTACATTAATTTTATAATTGGTATGCTTTTAAAGCTGGACAAGGTGCTCCCCCCGAATTTAATTAGGACACATACCAAATGTGGACTCCCAATCAGCAATCCACCGCAAGGCCCAGTCTGCCTTCCTCTTTACACATGGCATTGTTTCAATTGCATTAAACAAGAGCTCCCTGAAAAGCACCATGCAACCCATATTAGATCAAGTTTAGATTAGGCCATTTGTTGCTAATGCTGCACTCATAGGAGAAGAGACAAGCTTTTGAACAGATTATCTTAATTTATTCGGAGAATCTCTACAGACTGGAAATATTTATAAATTATTGCTGAAAAGAGACATGCTGTCGTCAAGCCAAAAAGACGTGTTGCCTACCACACAAGTGAGTAATGTGGCATACGTATGTCAATGCCAGTTATGTAGGCCATAACTGGCAGATTGTATCAAAACATCACATCCAGCTGTTCACAATAGGCAGAGTACTGAATGTTCTCAATCAGCCCACACTTGCAAAACTCAGAACATACACCTAACATAAGATGCAATTGAGATTGTTCAGCACTTGAACAACCCTGAGTGCGCTAAGAATTACAATAACAACCAATTAAAATTCAGGTTCACAATGTAACTCACTTACTCTTGCTAAAAGAGACATATATTCATATGTAGGGGCTGGTCTTCTGTAGGCAAAAGGATGACGACCAGGCATTGCACCTTTTTTGAAAAAAGGTAAGAGGACAATAGCTCCCTGGTGCATTCTCTATGGCAATGCCTTGAGCAGAGTTGACTTGCCAACCAATCAGCACCTCTTTTCTCATGCAATACAAATTGTTCCTCCCTTTGGGGGTTTGGCACTCTTGTCTGTCCTGATGAATGCAAAAACAGCTCTGACAGCATGTCTCTTTCTCAGTAATTGTCACTCTGTAGTACAGAGCTTGAATATTTCAAGTATTCTTCATTGATTACAGAGCCTGCAGAACTAATAAGAGTAACCAATTACAAACTCAGTTGGTTTCAAACAAATTGCAAAGTAAATATTAGAAACTAGGTTTTCTTCCATTTTGTGCTTTGCTTAGAAAGTGCTGCCCCAATCACTTGGTGTTTAAAAAGGAGCCAAAAATCACAATGAATCCTCCCCATACTGAAGGGCAGTCTCAGAAAAGATGGACCAGCATCTCTCCCATATGCAAATAATAGTCAGTCATTCTTCAGGCCTACACAGTGCCACCATTATTCTAGGAGGGTGTTGCCAAGTTCTTCCTCGTCCAATTTCTCCAGAATGGAGAGTTGTAGAAGCTGCACAAGTCAGCAGAGAGACACAATCTGCCCCATTTCCCAATTCTAGCTAGGGTCAATTAATTCATTACAGATTAGAAATGAACTTGTGTCACCTGGTCTGTAAAATTTAGTCAATAAGAATCAGGAGTCAACATGCACCATTAATTTCATGTAATTTTTTTTGCCATCATAAACATTAGCTAAAACGTTTACATGCAAAATGAAGCCTACTCAGAACTAAAGTAGGCACACATCTTAATGCAGCAAGTCAAGTTCTAAAGTATGCTTTGAAATCACAAACTCCAAACTTGCACCAGTGACTCTCATAGGACCTGCAGAGTAGAGGGCCTTCAAGATATTGAATCTGGCCAATTAGCCTCAGTGATGGAGAATGATTTTGCATCACGAGGAGGGGAAGGTGAGCCATAGAGTTAACCCTGCATTATGGCTACATAGAACTAGCATTCAAGATCATATGCAACAAGATCAGGGGATGAGTCCTCTCCCCTCCTCACTATGGGAAGGAAGGACAAAATTCAATCTTTTATTCCCAAAAATTTTAAATAGCCTTTGTGAGGGAGAGAATTGAGTACTAACTTAACTTTATTACGTGTTAATAGGTAGGCCTTAACTTTGGATAAGGTCCATGTATAGCATTTGACTTCTTACCTTTCACTGGGATCCTTAATATAGGCATCAATAAGGAGACTGTACATCTCTGAATGAACATTCTCCATGGCAATTTGGAAACCATAGAAACAACGAGCTTCAGTGACTTGGACCTCCTGACTGAATCGCTCCAACTATAAGACAAAACATCGAGCTACTTTGAGTGGCTGCAAGGATTTGAGCTTAGTTCCAATATCCTCACAGGAAAGTGAACCAGAACTGTATCTTGCAAAACAGTAAAGCCTTTTGACTAAATTCTGGAGGTCACCATTTTAATAAGTTTTCTTTTATTTGTTCTTGGAATTGTGGGCATCGCTGGCTAGACCAACATTTATTGCCCATCCCTAGAAGACCTTATTCAGGGAGCAATTAAGAGTCAACCATATTGCTGTGGGTCTGGAGTCACAGGCCAGACCAGATAAGGACAGCAGATTTCCTTCCCTAAAAGGACATTAGTGAATCAGATGTTTTTTTTTAAATGACATTGACAATGGTTTTGTGGTGAGATTTATATTGAATTCAAATTTGACCATCTGCTGTGGTGGGAATTGAACCCATATCTGATCAAATTCAAAAATCCTGCACGACTGGATGATATTTTTGTAGCTAGGTTACCACAGAAAAAGTTTTACCACAAAGCAACATTACTTCTAAAGGGGACGTACCTAACTATCTGTTCAAATGTGAATGTTAAACACAGCAACAGCAATAGTGAACTTCAATCACAAGGTCTTTTCCATTTGAATTTGAATTGGCTCACATCTTGTACCACAATACAGACAATAATGGGAAAGTCATACAGCCTTAAATTCTATTGAAACAATTTTAGTATGTAAATACAGACATACCAGGTTCTCATTTACAATTCCATCACTCGCAGCAAAGAATGCCAGAACATGCGAGATGAAGTGTCTTTCATCCGGTTTCAGAGCTGCCCAGTGTGCCAAGTCCTTTGACAAGTCAACCTACAAAGACATACCAGAAATCTCTCATCTCCATCTACACGAGCTGTCCAAAATAACTTGGGCATACCTATTAGTTGGTGAATAATATATTGGATGACAGTTCCTTCCCAAATGCAAATGTAAGAGCATTTAAAAATTAAATGGTTATGGCAGCACAGCATATTAAATATACAATGCAGCATTACAATGCCAGCCTTACAAATAAGGAAAAGTGCACACTCATTGTACAAGGTCAGCAATCACTTCAGATCACTTTTCTTTTTAGTAGTTGAAAGGCCAGCAGCTTTGCTGAAGTCTGGAGTAACCTCCAGCTGTCCAAAGGAATGATGCACACCTTACTAAAAAAAAGAAATTTGTCAGTCAGATGTGACTATAGCAGAGTACTTGGAGATTACTACCAGTAATTGCAATAGCTGAAGCAGATCCAGCCTTTTATTGTAGAGTTGTTACTGACTCTTTTCAAAAGGGTACTTTGTGACAGTTCAAAGTTGACATTACATAAGGTGCAAATCAAATCATTTTCTTGCAATACTGTATATTAGTTACTATAATTATAGTTAATATTTATCATACTCATTAGATGTCAAACATACAACCCAAGGGTTTTTAAAAAAAAATTCTAGCCCCTGGGTGTGCCATGGCTAAAGGGCCTTAGACTGTGGCCATTCCCACTGTGCCTTTGCAGCAGCTGCCCCAAGCCTTAGTGCATCCCTTAGCATGTTGTCCTGGACCTTGAATGTGCCAGTCTGCAACACTGTTGTTGACAAATCTGCAATGGAAGACCAGCAGGTTTGAGGCAGGTCAAGGAGCATCTGTGACTGAGTTCGTAGTCTTCCAGCCAATAGTTATTACTGACTTTCACACCTAACAGGGGTATTCCCCTGCAACCATCTGCAATTCTTTTACCTCTTCTGCAGTCCAGAATGATGCCTCCGCCTTTTTGTACATTTGCCACATATCATGGTATTGGATTGGATAGATGACAAACCGATTTGGGTTTCCCTGAAGAAAGGGTTCATCCTGAAATTTTGCAGCTTTTGAATCTTTCAAGTCCATCTACAATTCAAAGTTGAGTTATGCAAATCACAAAGGAAATATGCTAAAAACAGATCAAGGTGCTTGAGTATTGCTGAAAAATGTATCAATAATGTTAAAATGAGGCACAGCTCCATGAGTGGGCAAGCGTTTATGCAAGATGAGATTGACTCATTTCTCAGGACAATGTCTTGACCAATCAGGATCAATCTACCTGGTTTAAATTTCAAAGCATGCATGACAGGTAACTGTCAATCACCATCACTGGTGCATTCTCCATGGCAATGCATCTGCCAATCAGGGTCCACTTGCCAACCAATTAGCATTCTTCAGAGTATAAATTGCTTCCCCCTTATATTGGTATTCTTGCAAAGTGTCCTGATGAATGCAAGACAAAAAGCTTCGACGTGTCTCTTTTCAGCAATACTCAAGTTATGTACTACCAAATGACTAAATTAAGATGCATTCTTTTATCAGCAAAAATCTGGTTTAAAAAAAAAATCACAACTAGGAACACAGGGAAGTTATCCACTTTTTGAGCATTTAGTACCAGATTCAACACCCAAGGGTCAAATGCACAGCAAGACTTCTTTGTTACATGAACCTACATCCTCAGCTGGGGGGTAGGCAGTTAAGCCACTGCCAACCTTAGCACTTGTATCAAGGTGACTTATTGCCCCAAAATGCTTGTCATTGATGGAACCCAGGATTATCCTCTGACCTCAAAGAAAGCTCCCCAGAAAGATCTAGGAATCTGTGCAGACCTGCGCTTTTCTGACACCATTCTGGTGCTGAGCCAGGGGAAAATCCAGGCATCCAACAAGCAGGGAAAGCAACCAGTCACATTGGGGTTTTGGCACAAACAGCAAATCAGGAAGTAACAAACACCAAATCCCATCACTTACATTTGTATTTTACAGTTAGCAAAATAAATTAAATTACGGAAGCAGACACAGGATTAGGGTAGAAGCTTTAAAAAAAAAACAAACTTTAAACTACCTTTCAAAAATGAGGAATTTTATGTGGAGAAATCTGACATTCTACAATGTCAGTGAGGGTGTTAGGAGTACCTATGGGCTTCGTGCACTGTTAAAAACATCTACACCTCCTTCAACAAGGAGTAACTTTTTCAAGGGTTCTTAACAGTGAAAATAACAAGTGGAAACACGTTAATTCAAAAGACTAAGGGGAGTACAATTAGGGGCACAAAAGCTGGAAAATTGATAAAACAATTTGGTGATAATGATCAGAGATTATTTAACAAACAACTAACTTTGCAGAAGTCCGATTTACCTTTGCTCCCAGCCTGGCTATGTAAACATCTCTTTGGCTATCCATACAGCTACACAGTTTAAATGTTCACCTTTGAAATTTCAGTTATGACTTGAATTAGGGTATTTCCAAAATCACAAAGGCATTTTCATTTCACTATGTTTTAACTTATGACAGTACCTATATTTAAAAATCCATTCAGACTTGAAGATATTAAGAAGCAAGTCAGGTTGCCCTAGTCAGAAAATCTTAAATGAAATAAAAAATATGCAGTGAGTCTCTCTGGCCTTGTTCACACTTTAAAGGCTAACCCCTGCAACACCCCCCAGAAAACCCCCCCACCCCCCCCCCCCAAACACCGCCCCCCAAATTTAATTTCTTCTGATCTCCCACACTAATATGTTATTCCTTCACTCATATTTTATATACCGCTAGTCACAATAATGATGATCGTGAAACTACTGGTTGTCTTAAAAATCCATCTGGCTCACCAATATCCTTCGAGGAAGGAAACCTGCCAACTCGGTTTGGTCTGGTCTACTTGCGACTCCAGACCCACAGCAATCTGGTTGACTCTTAACTGCCCACTGAAATGGCCTAGCAAGCCATTCAACAAGGTTAATGAGGGATGGGTAATAAATGTTAGTCTTGCCAGCAACATTCACACCCCACAAACAAATAAAGAAGAAAGCCTCTTTCTTTCCTTCCTGCAAAAAATAATCTCCCAATAAAGCAAAATACTGAAAATTTGAAATGAAAACAAATGCTGGAAATATTCCAGTCAGGCATCATCTATGGAGAGAGAAACAAGGAGTAAAAAGTACAAGAGGTCAGAATTGGAGGCGTGCAGAAATTGGAGAGCTGGAAGATAGGGAATGGTGAAGCCAGGGGGGGTGGAATTTGATAAAAGGATGAGAATTGTAAAATGGAGGCACTGCCAGCTTGGGAACTGATTGTGTCACTGAGCACAGGGGTGACAGGTGAATGGGACTTGTTGCAAGCCAAGATTCAGACAGCAGCCTTTCAGGGGAATTCTTTGCAGAAGCTGGCTTGAAGAGCATTCACCAGCTTTAGAGATAAAAAGGCATGAGATAAGGGCTCCAGCAGCAAGTGAGTTGAAGCAGGGGAATAATTAAGTAGACGTTATGGAGCTGTTGTCTTGATGTGCAGTATTAGAGCTGCTTGATTCATGGTGTCACATGCTTAACAAACTAATGAGTCAATCAGCAGCATTAAAGGACTCCATCCCATTCTCTCAGTTCCTTCGCCTCCATCGCATCTGTTCTGATGATGCCACTTTCAAAAACAGTTCCTCTGATATGTCCTGCTCCTTCCTTAACCGAGGTTTTCCATCCATGGTGGTTGACAGGGCCCTCAACCGTGTCCGGCCCATCACCCGCACATCCTCACACCTTCTCCCTCCCAGAAACATGATAGGGTCCCCCTTGTCCTCACTTATCACCTCACCAGCCTCCGCATTCAAAGGATCATCCTTCGCCATTTCCGCCAACTCCAGCATGATGCCACCACCAAACACATCTTCCCTTCACCCCCCCGGCAGCATTCCGTAGGGATTGTTCCCTCCGGGACACCCTAGTCCACTCCTCCATCACCTCCCACGGCACCTTCCCATGCAACCGCATAAGATGCAACACCTTCTCCTTCACTTCCCCTCTCCTCACCGTCCAAGGGCCCAAACACTTCTTTCAAGTGAAGCAGCATTTCAATTGCACTCCCCTTAACTTAGTCTACTGCATTTGTTGCTCCCAATGCAGTTTCCTCTACATTGGAGAGACCAAACGCAGACTGGGTGACCGCTTTGCAGAATACCTTCGGTCTGTCTGCAAGCATTACCCAGACCTCCCTGTCACTTGCCATTTCAACACTCCACCCTGCTCTCATGCCCAGATGTCCGTCCTTGGCGTCCTGCATTGTTCCAGTGAAGCCCAACGCAAACTGGAGGAACAGCACCTCATCTTCCGACTAGGCATTTTACAGCCTTCCAGACTGAATATTGAGTTCAACAATTTTAGATCATGAACTCTCTCCTCCATACCCACCCCCTTTCCGTTTTCCCCCCTCCTTTTTGTTTTTTCCAATAATTTATATAGATTTTTCTTTTCCCACCTATTTCCGTTATTTTTAAATGTACTTCCACCCATTGTTCCTCTCTACCTTTTAGCCTTTTTAGTATTCCTTCACCCCCCCCCCCTCACCCCTAGAGCTATCTGTAACTTGTCTGTCCTGCTTTCTACCCTTAACTAGCACATTCCTTTAGATAACATCACCACCTTCAACACCTCTTTGTCCTTTTGTCTGTGACATCTTATGGTTATCTCCACCTATCACTGGCCCCTTACCTAGCTCTTCTTGTCCCCCCCCCCAAACCAGCTTATATTTCACCCCTTTCCTATTTTTACTTAGTTCTGTTGAAGGGTCATGAGGACTCCAAACGTCAACTTTGTTCTTCTCCACCGATGCTGCCAGACCTGCTGAGTTTTTCCAAGTATTTGTTTTTGTTTATGTTAAAGGTTCACCACTATCTAGATTAAACAATCAAAATTTTAATATAAAAAAAATGAAATACAACCATTATTTTCAAAGGCACAGATGGTAGGTATCTCAGGATTTTTGTTTTACCAGCCCCGAGTTTATTCTCTTTCACATCCCTCACGCTCTTTATCCCGTTCGCAAATTGGACTTTAGAAACAGTCGCACAAGAGAAACCTTTACCTCACTAGGCTTTGCTTTTCCAATAGTTACGTTCCAAGAACAGAAACACAATCCACAAAGGGCTCACTTTCATCCCGAACAAAATGACAAGTTTCAACTCACCGCGTCTTAAAATAGATCTTATTTTTTTTTTTTGCACTGATTGCGTTGCTGGTCGCAAAGTTTCGGCAACCTCCGCTATCTTAAAGAAACGTTATATAATTCTTTATAAAGGATTATTTTAAGACGTGATTACATTCCCCAACGCAGCTTTATATCTGGTGTGCTTTTCTGAAAAACAACCTTACCACGCCTTCTTCTTCAGGGATATATATGGAAGGACAAACGGAGATTTGTTTTTTGGGGGTCAGGAGTGCTCGAGCAGACATAATTATAATTAAGGTCTTTACAAAAAACAAATTGCTACGATAGTTTTGCGATTTCAAAGTGCAATAATTAACAGAGCTACAAGCAAATTAGTTGCTCCACACACACTTGTTAAGTATGCCCAATGTTCACTGGCACATCTGCAGCATTTTTAAATGTTCCCGCGCAGGGCGGGCCAAGCGTCTAACCCCGCCCCATGACAGCACCAAAACCAATAGGATCCACTACATTCTTGAACGTCACAATGCTCGTCTAATTACCGAATGAGTATAAAGCGGGAACTCGTGTCATAACATTCGGCAGGTGTGAGCATTATGGTGAATACGCTCGTGCTCAGAGGGCAGTTTGCAAGGAGGATGTTTTAAGCAGCAAAGAGAAAAACAAGCGAATACAATTCTGTAAGGGCTGGGCCTAAATGGCCAAGTGGTTATGGTACTGGGTTTGTAACCCCAAGATCAAGAGTTCAAATCTCACAATGGCAAACTATGAAACAATGTAACTTCATCTGAAACAGATGGAAACAGGTTTACTCAAAAGAGTATCAAGAGTTCAAATCTCACAATGGCAAACTATGAAACAATGTAACTTCATCTGAAACAGATGGAAACAGGTTTACTCAAAAGAGTATCAAGAGTTCAAATCTCACAATGGCAAAACTATATCCCCTACCCGAGGAGCTCAGGCCTTTCACCTGGAGCAGGAGCAGCCTCCTCTACGTGGGGGTCCATCTCTGCCCCGCTGAGGAATCCTGGCCGGCAAACTGGCAGGAACTGGAGATGAAAGTCACCGCTCGCCTGCGGCGCTGGACAGGACTGCTCCGAGTGCTATCTTACCGAGGTCGAGTTCTGGTCATAAACCAGCTGATCGCCGCCATGTTGTGGTATCGGCTGGTCACTTTGACCCCTCCCCCGGACTTTGTCACAAGAATCCAGAGATTGTTAGTCGACTTCTTCTGGGACAAAAGATTGCACTGGGTCGCTGCCGAGGTTCTGAGTCTCCTGCTTAGGGAGGGTGGTCAGGCGCTAGTGTGCCTACGCACACAGGTGGCGACTTTCCGCCTTCAGACCCTGCAGCGATACCTCTACGTCGAGCCTCCTCCTAGATGGTGTGCCCTGATGACGTATTTCCTCCGTCAGGTGCACGGCCTGAATTATGACGTGCAGCTCCTGTTTATAGAACAGCTGGGCCTCGGTGGCTCCTTGCAGGCGTTGCCCGTCTTTTACCAGGACCTGATCAAAGTCTGGAAAGTGGTCGCCTCGCGACGCAGCTCTCCCCCGTCAGGAGTAGCGGCTATCGTCAGAGAGCCGCTGCTCAGGAATCCGCCCCTCCGTCCTTTTCAGTGGTTGGCGGAGAGGAGGGCTGTGGCCGCAGGGGTGACCAGAATCGGGGACGTGCTGGGTGGCGGAGGACTGGGCTGGATGCTCCCGCAGGAGTTGGCGCGACGCGCGTCTGTGAGTGTCCAGGTCGCAGCCGATGCCATCCAAGACCTGAGAACGGTCGTGCTCGGACCAGACGTTATTTTGGGTCTTGAGGCGGCCCAGGTGCGTGGTGGTCTTCCGTCTGAGCGTTCCCCTGTTCGGACGGAATTCCACATTGGCCCCAAGCCCCGAACCCTCCCTCGGGTGCTGGTGCCCCGCAATATGAGCCGCCTCGGGGACATGCCCTCTGTGCCTTTTGGCACGGCAAAGAGGAGCTTTTTGTACGGACTGCTGCTGCACACCTTCCATTTTCTCGCCCTTGTCCGTCGACCGGACACGCCCTGGCGTGCCTTGTTGCCGTCCGGCGGCGGAGGCCCCCGATGGGAGGCCCTCTACGGAGGTGTCCTCCCCCTTTCTATCGGAGACCTGGGTTGGAGGGTGTTGCATGCAGCAGTCCCTTATAATAAGAGGATGCATTGGTTCGCGGACTCTCAGGACACGTGCCCTTTTTGCGGTCTTGTGGAGTCCGTGGACCATGTATACATAGGGTGTTGTAGGCTGCACTCCCTTTTTAGTTATTTGAAAAACCTTTTATTGATGTTTTGTTTGCACTTCAGCCCCACGCTCCTGATCTATGGGCACCCGGTGCGGAAGGGGGTCGGGAAGGAGGAGGACCTCCTCGTGAACCTGCTCCTGGGCCTGGCCAAGTTGGCCATTAACAGGTCCAGGCAGCGGGCGATCGACGGGGGAGTCCCGCCCGATTGTTTGTCCCTCTTCCGCGGCTACGTTCGCTGCCGGATGTCCCTGGAGAAGGAGCACGCGGTGTCTGCTGGCACTCTCGAGGCCTTCCGTGCTCGGTGGGCACCGCGGGGACTGGGGTGTTTTGTTGACCCCTTTAATCACATTTTGATTTAAAGTTTGTAAGTTTCCTTTAAAACTTTGTTCTTGGTTTTACAGCTGACCTGAATTAGGGGCTGTGCCTGATTTTTCCCAATTTTGTTGATTTGGTTTTCATTTAAAAGATTATCAAGAGTTCACATCTCACAATGGCAAACTATGAAACACTGTAACTTCAGATGGAAACGTGTTTGTACTCGAAAGAGTTACAATTCTGTAAGAGCAACACTCGTGATTAATTGTAAAACCCCAGGGATAGGGTTTTACATACAATCCGCAGCACAGAAACAGGCTCACCAGATCTGTATTGATACTTTTACTCCAGACACACCTGCCCCACTCTCCTTAGCTCGAACCCGCTCTGTTCCCTTCCCTCATATACATCAAACCTACTCTTAAATGCATCAGTGCCACCTGCTTCAAACACTTCATGTGACCGCTGGTTCCATATTTTTTAAATATTTCATTCATTGCCCAGCCCCACTGTTTCAGAGGGCCGTTAAGAATCAATTACATTTCTGTGGGTCTGGAGTCACCAAATCAGGATGGTGGATTTCCTACCTAAAGGACATTAGTGAACTAGATGAATGTTTATGACAATCAACGATGGTTTCATGGTCACCATTCCTGAGACTCACTTTCAATTCCAGATATTTATTTATTGGGATTTGAGCCCATGTCCCCAGAGAATTAGCCTGGCTTTACTGGTCCAGTGACATTACCACTATGCCACTGTTACCCCATCTCCTTATAAAGAAATTCCTCTCAAATTCTCTATTTGATGCATTAATGGCTATCTTGTAAATATGCTCTCTTCAGAACTTGCCCACAAGTGAAAGCAGTTTCTCCACACTTGCTGGTTTTTAAGACTTTTCAGTCTTCTCACAGTTGACTTACTATTTAAATACATGCAGATAGTACGACTCAATTCCTTAAAATTTAATTAATTTATTATTTTGATATATGGATAATAAACAAAACAATTATTGAGCAAGGGGGTATGTTTTATGATAATGTTGTGTAGGATCATAATGGAGTACTGTACTTTTAAGAATATAGTTTAATGGTCACTGTGTCCAGGGAAATCTATCTTTAAATATAAGGGAGCAAATAAACTGTCACTCCTGTGTCCATACTAAGCACTTTAGATGTTTTTTTAAAAACAATTCATGGGATGTGGGCATTGCTGGAAAGGCCAGCATTTCTTGCTCCTCGATAATTGCTCTTGAGAAGGCAGTGGTGATAGGGCTGGTGCAATGACTGGGCAAACCAGGTGGCCCAAACCCTCCAGGTAGATAGTCTGTATCCAATTTCTATTGGGTGTGGGCCCACAGAATAAAATAAATAGTGCTTTCTAAGTCTGTTGATGTACATGTGTTTCATGTTCTACTTGATTACGAAATTCCACAAAAATGCATATGAATTGAATATAGCTGTGCTAGAGGTGCTTTTATCAGTCAGTTGAGGTGTGTCCTTCTGATCTATAAATTGTGAATTGAAGCACAGAATGTGAACTATTAAAGGAGTTTGTTAGTCTCTGTATAACTCATTTATATTGAAGCTCCCCTTTAGTTTAGCTCCGTTCATAGTATTTGAACTAGTCTAGGCCTTTCCCCTTATTTTTAAGTGAAGTAGCTTTAGTGAAATAAACTTTGCTTAACCTTCCTCAGTGTCAGTTGCCTGTGAGACAGTGGTAAGTTGGAACTATTGGTGTTCTTGATGTTCCTTTTGCAATGAGATTCTGTTTAGTATTTTCATGTGTCATTTATCTCAGGACATGCCGAGCTGCCATCTTCCCTGGGATTGCTACAGCAACCCTTGCTTAGCTAGGTCCATGACCATAAAATTATGATTGGAGTCTCCTCTTCAGCCACTAATTGCTGCTGGTCTTCAAAGTTTGCTTCATACTTTTGCGATTGAATCTTTGGATGTTCTTTCAGACTCTTCCAGCACTCTGCACCATACCGAACAGCACCAATCTGGGCACTTAAAATTTTAGATCTGAGTTTCAAACAGCATGTGACTACAGATTTTGGGAAATTGTTCCAGAGGTCAAAGTGTTCAGTAGTTAAATTATTTGTGTTGCTTTTTGTGTTGGTATTCCTTTTGAGACATGACCCCAGATGCAGTCAGCATTCTAAACAAAACACAATCCTTTGTATCTTTTTTGCCAATTTAACCTTTATTGTGTAACTGCTGGGGAGTTTGACTTGGGAGCAAGATCTCAATAAAACCATGTGTAGGACGGTGGCATAATTAATTATAGTTTGTTCATGTGGATGGTATTTTAGGCAATATGCCGCCATAAAATGAAAATTAAGTATGTGAAAGCTGGAACCTGGTAGAGCTGAAAATATTAGAGTTGTTACTGATATCACTCTCTGTGTGATCTTTCTTGTATGATTGATTTTTAATACCAAAGGTGAAAATTGAAGCAGGCTTTGCTACTGCATTTCCCACTTCCTTACAGATCATTCTGCAGTTGACTGAAGCATCAGAATTAAGGTCATTTTACCATTTGTAACATCTAGTTTCAGTGCATAAAGACACTCAGAAGGTGAAAAAAAAACCCCACAACATCCTAAACACCCAACATTTTATTTCTGGGGAACCCCACTTAAGAAGAATTATTTTAGAAGCGAGACTGCTTCAGCTTTTTTTATTCATAAGCACAACAGTTAATTTCCATTATCCAGCAACATGCGTAGGGATGAGTGGTGCTGCCAGTCAAAGATGCCGGCTACCTAAGAGTTCCGCATTTTCAAGTTCAACCATTCAGAAAGCTCCTGGTGATCTTGTGCTGATGTGGGTGTTCAGGTCATGAGAAAGGTGTGGGAGTGGAGTAAGAGAATCGAGTGAGCAGTGCCAAGGGAACATAGTGCTGCAGAAGTGGAGCAGTGAGAGCCTGAGGCCGGGGCGAAGACTGAAGGCAGGCTGCAAATAACTGCTGCCTGTGTTTTTGACAATTTTTAGTGCTTGTGTGAAAGTGGGACCATTTTACTGTATTTATTTTCAATAATTAATTGTTGTAGGGGAGGGGGGTGGGCGCCAGGCTGAAGGTTCACTAAGGGTGCCAAATACTATTGCACCATCCCTGGGTGGTGAACCACCTTGAACTGCTGTTTACTTGAAGAACTAAAAACAGAAAATGCTGGAAATACTCAGTAGGTCTTGCAGCATCTACAGAGAGAGACACAGGGTTAATGGCCAGTAACAAACCTGAAACATTAACCTTGTTTCTGTTTCCACAGATGCTGCTAGACCTGCTGAGCATTTCCAGCATTTTCTGTTTTTATTTCATATTTCCAGCATCCACAGTATTTATTTTTGTCTTCAGTTGGAGGAATACAGATTCAGCAGTTGAGGGAAGGAGGTGGATGATAATCAGCAGGAGATTTCTTTAAGCATGTTTGACCTAATGCCATGAGACTTCATGGGGTCCAGATTCATTGTTGAGGACTTCAAGGGCCACTTTCTCCAGACTCTATCTCACTGTGCTGGCAGTGAGAGAAGACATACCTAGGGATGGTGATGGGGCAGTCTGAGACATTCACTGAAAGGTATGATTCTGTGAATATGACTATGTCAGGCTGTAGCTTGGCTAGCCTGGAGGACAGTTCTGCCAAGTATAGCACAATTGCACAGAAGTTAATGAGGAGGACATGCAGGATTGACTGGTCTAAGTATGCCTTTGTTGTGTCCAATACCTAGGTCAATGCTGGGTAGCCCTTCCGTTTTATTCTAATTATGGCTTTCCTTAGTGGTTTGATACAACTGAGTGGCTTGCTAGGCCATTTCCATGGGCATTTAAGAGTCAACCACATTGTTGTGGGTCTGGAGTCACATATAGGCCAGACCAGTAAGGATGGCAGATTTTCTTCACTAAAGGACATTAGTGAACCAGATGGGTATACAACAATCTCTTACTAATCCTGACTTTTCATTTCAGTTTCACTTAATTAACTGGATTTAAATTATCTAGCTCCTGTGGTGGGATTTGAACACATGTCCCTGGACGCTTAGTCCAGGCTTCTGGATCACTAGCCCAGTAAAATAACTACTATTCTACCATACCATGTTCATCATTACAGAAGTGCCACTGAGTGCACTCAAGCTTTGTTTACACTAAAGCTGCAGCATGAGATCTTTTTATTTCTCATTTGTGCAATGTAAATATGCCAGTCTTCATTGCCCATTATTAAGTTGGCATACTGCATTCAATTCTGCGCACCCCATTTTGGGAAGGATCTCAAGGCCCTTCAGAGGGGACAGAGGTGGAGGTTTTGCTAGAATGATACCAGGGATGTGGGACCTTGGTTGTAAGCAGAGACTGGAGAGGCTGGGCTCCCTAGAGCAGTGAAGACTGAGAGGAAATTTTATAGATCAAATAAGGAGAAATTGTTTTCAGTGGCAGGAGGGTCTGTAACCAGAAGATACAGATTTAAGGTAATTGCCAGAACCAGAGGCAACTTGAGGAACTATTTTTTTATACAGTGAATTGTGATCTGGAATGCACTGCCCGAAAAGGTGGTGGCAGCAGATTCAATAAAAAAGGGATTTGGATGAAGGGAAAACATTTACAGAGCAGTGGGTAAAGAACAGGGGAATGGATTAATTGGATCATTCTACCAAAACGCCGTTAGAGACACAATGGGCCGATTGGCCTCCTATGTTGTAACATTCAGTAATAGCAAATAAATATATATCTTACTCTATTCAGACCTAAATAAAAATAGGAAGAACTCCATGTCCTTTACACAGCTCAACATTTGGCAGCTTTACTCCCACAATCTTGACCCCTATTCACAGCAGTAGGTTGATTTGGTGGAGACACGACGTATTTCACGTATCCCGGTAGGAAGGCAAACAGCTATTGTCTCATTGAATAGACGAAGGGGGCAGGCTGGCTGAGCGGTTGCCTTGGAGACCAATGTAAACAATTAGCTGCTGTTGCGAAATGAAACACAGCCGGAATAAAGAGGCAGAAGTTCAGTGGGGGCAAAAAGTCACAGGTAAGAGGCGTTAGAATGATAGGTTTGGGATTCGAGAAAATGAAAGGCGTTTTATTATGTGAAGTTTTGATAGCTCAGTCAATGCAGAGATTTAAATTTAGGAGCCACAGGTGTTCAAGCGAACAGAATGTTATAAAGTCGCTTTTTTTAAACAAAACTAACGCTTGGAAATGCATAAATAATTCAGTGGAGATGCATCAGTGTTTTTTTTTATAAATATATAAAAATCAAAACAGGTCCTGAAAGTAGGATAAATAAAATCCTTTTTCTTTTACTTGGCAAAAGTTTCCACTCTTTTTCTACAGGAATTGATTCCTTCAGATCCTAAGCTACTTCTGAATGATGAATGCCATTAAGCCCATCTTAATTCACCCATCCTGTATAAACCTACGCTGCCTCCATTGCTGCATGGAGTTGTCACCTAAATACTTCCACTGACTTCGCCTCTACCACTCTGCCTGTAACACCCATTAATCACTCTCTGAATTGAGAAGAACCTTCTTAACATTAGTCTTACTATTTCGAACCTGCCCTACTCCCAGGGTTTAATTTAGAATAACGTTCCTGATGAACCTTTCCATATCCTGTCAGCATATGCCCAAAAGACATGCCTAGTGCCTTGCTTTCAGGTTGAAAGTCCACATTTGTCTAGTCTTTCCTCTTAACTTAGATCCCAAGAACTAGGGAACAGGCTTCTCTGAACTATACCAGTACCAGAATGTCTGTCTTTCCTGTTTTTCGACAATCAGAATAAGACACAGGGCAGAATTTTCCATTCCGGAGACTAAGTGCGATGGCGGGTGGGTTTTGTAGCATGTTTCCCGTTAGACAGTGTAATTGAGTTCAGAAGCTCAATAATTATGCATTGGCGAGTAGCTCTCTGAATCACATGGCGGGGCGGGCTCTGATTCATCTGCCCGCCATTACCTAATGGAGTCAAAGGCCTGGGCGCCATATTTAAAGGCCACCCAAGCACACACATTACTCTCAGCAGGCCAGCGGTGTGCAGGAAACTTTTTCATATGGCTCCACTGAAGAAAAAAGCTGCCCCCAGGTTCAGCAATGACTTCCTTGAGGCCCCCATCCATGGAGTTTGCCAGCACTGGGATATCCTCTACCTGAGGGATGACTGCATAAGGTCCACCAGCCTCACCTCGCTGGCCTGGGAGATGGTTGCAAGGGAGGACAGCTTGTCGGGCACCCGCCCGAGAAACGCCACCCAGTGCAAGAAGAGGATGAAAGATCTCATCCGATAAGTCAACATTCAATTCACTCCAATCTCACCCTCTTATATTGGCATCATGCAGTCAAAAGGTTACACTGCTTGGGGATCTCACACAATATTAGCGGGGCACACATCAGCACTGATTGTCACGTGAACACTTGAACATCACCAGCATCTGATAATCATGCAGTCAACAGACTGGAATGAAAGATGGAGGTGTCCGTCCGCATTCTGTCCAATGTCATGGCTCCGACATGAGGTCTCCATGGGAAGGGTGGTGGATCTTGGTCCAGCAGATCCTGCTGGATTTGCACTCGGACCTGCACTCCATCGCTGTAGGCATTGGTGGGATCCATCAATGGCTGGGCAAGAGGGCGGGGGGTACCTTGACCTCCGTCTTGGAGCCCCTTCTCCTCAGGGAGCCAGGCAAAGGCCTTCAGGCACTCATAGGGAGGAGGACCAGCAGCTGGAGACCCAGGATCCATCCACCCAGGTGATTCCAAGAGAGCCCAGCCAATCCAAATCTCCCCTGCCTGTGACCCCATCACCTCCAGCAGTACAGGTCAAGGAGGGCATTACCTGCCCCACAGCAGGAGATCCAAGGCAGGCTGGGGCCCTCAGCTCTTGGACCTCTAGAGGATATCTGCTAAAGTCATCACCGACAACAGGGCTTAGCTGTCATCAGGCTGCCTCCACCTGAGCTGCGGGTGTCGGAGATGCACCAAGACACAGCAGTAGGGTTAGAAAAGTTACAAAACTTTGACATCACTTCTGGGTCATAGATGTTCAATCACTGTATATATCATGCACCTTTGTAACATTTGCTATTCATGAGAATGGTCTCATTATTTGAAAACATTGTGCATATGTATCTATGTGCGCTCTTATTGAGAGGGTAAGTCATGCTAACACTCAATGATCACTATGCTTTGAAAGCCTCACATTCATGTGATGTGTAGCTGAGTCATGGTAGTTGCTCGACCCTTGTGTTATGTCAGGGAGATGTGTCAAACTCTTTACTGGAAGTGTTTGCAAAATGTGTTAGTAACCTCCACTCCTTATAAGACAGCATGGAGTTAGTCATGTTCAATAGCCCTAGAGGGTTTGCTGTAATTGTTCTCAAAATGAGATGGCTGTCTTCATTGGTAGTAGCAAAGCACAAGATCTTCAGCCTTGATGGTCTCTCCAACCATGTGTGCATCTCAGTGTCCGCTAAAAATTTCTGATAACGACTGTATCAAGTCCTTTGACACAACGTTTGTGCTGTTGAGTTGACTTTCAATTCCCAGAGGTACAGATACAGGGTTCACCACTGACCTTTCCAAAGATTAGGGCCTGGTGAATCATGAGGGTTGAAGAGGCAAGTCTGAATGCTGAACTTGCTCTCAATGTTATTGGTTGTAAAGGCCTTTCAGTGCACTGGCTTGGCACTAAGGGACTGAAGGAATGTGGCCATGTCCCATTGCCTGCACCTTACCCCTCCTGGAATCTTGTGGCTATCAGTGTGGCACAGACACGTCTTTCACATCATGTTTCTTCGATGGAATCCTCATATGGAAGCTGACTGTCACCTCCCGCTTCAGTTTCTTGCCCTTCCTGCTCTTCATTGTCCAAGGAGCTCTCAACCTCCTCCATGCCTCCCTCTGACAAGGGATCCCTCCTTTGAAGCACCAGGTTGTGAAGGGTGCTGCAGACCACGATTATGTGGGACACCCTCTGTGCAGAATATTGCAGAGACCCACCTGAGCGGTTCAAACATTGGAAGCACATCTTCAGGATGCCAATGGTCTGCTTGATGATTGATTGTGTCGAGCTACGTGCTGTGTCGTATCTCTCCTCTGAGACACTTTGAGGATGATGCATGGGTGTCACGAGGCATCAGTTAAGCAGGGTACCCCTTATCCCCAAGCAGCTAGCCCTGTCATCTCTGAGGCCCTTTGAATGCATGAGGCACTGGGAGTGACTCAGGATGTGTGAGTCATGGGGACTCCCAGGGTATCTGGTACAAACGTGCTTCTGATGATCACACACCAGTTGAACGTTCAGTGAGTGGAACCCTTTTCTGTTAATGAACATCAGGGGCTGCAGCCATGGAGCTCTCAAAGCCACATGTGTGCAATTGATTGTGCCCTGTATTTTAGCGAAGCCTGAGATAGCTGCAGACCCCAGAAGTTTAGCAGCCTGGCTAGCTTAATCGACTGTGAGCTTCACATAATGATGAGCCTTACTGTAGAGGGCACCTGTCACCTTCTTGGTACATTTATGTGCTGAAGACTGTGAGATGTCACATAGGTCCCCCATGGATCCCTGGAATGATCCACTGGCCAAAAAATTGAGTGTGGCAGTGACCTTCAGGCGCACTGGCAGGGGGTGTCCTCCCAGTCCATGGAGCGTTAGATCCTCCCACAGGTATGATCCATCATATGTCTTGACAAGCGCAGACTGCGCGGCATTGTCTTTTTCTCATCTCCAGATAGGAAAGTCTTCTTCGATAGACCCTTGGTTGTGCGAATCGCCTCCGTGGGGTGGGTCTAATCTCCTCCTGGTTGTTGCTGGAACTCCCCTGGAGCATGGACCTCAAGTGGGCCTCCTTTCAAAGCTGGGTTTGGTGACGCCGGGCCCTTCTCCTCCTCAATCGGATCACTGCCATCAAGAAGGCAGCATTGAGCCCAGGCTCCATTATTCACCCTCCTTCTCCCTGTGAACTGATAGATGCAACAGATTAATAAATACTGGGCAGACATAGTAAATCTCCTACTCACAAACAGAAAGCCACTGTTATGCCCAAGAGCTATCTGCACTGCTAGCTTTTCACTGGTACAGCCTTGCCGCTGAGGCACAAACTCACAGATCTAGGTGCCCAAGATGCCAACCCTGATGCTCAACATCTCAATCCCACAGAGGTTGGAAGGGGTTTGGACGTATTCAAGGAAAGTGCCACCTTACCAAAGACATTGCTGCAATCTCTGATCTGGTACACTGATTAAGCTCAATTTGGATTTCAGCAATGACTAGATGCCCTTTGGCCCATTATCCATTCCAATTGGAGAAAGCACATTACAGCTTTCATTGATGATCTGGCAGATATGCAGCAGCTGTGCTTCCTTTATGGTTGCCTGCATTTCCATTCTCACATACCTCTCTGTTAAAGCTCAAATATAGCATTGTGAAGCAATGACTCCTGCAGTCTCTCAATAAAGCGCACCAAAAGGCAGTGGCTCCAATTGCACCTTGAAGTTTTCCTCTTTTCTAGCTCTGACTCTATTTCAATGTTGTGACTCTAAGCAGTTTGAGCGTGCTCTCCGAAAGGGCTGCTTAGTCCAGATGTGGGCTCCTCCCACACTGCCTCAGACTCCTCCTGTGCAGATTCTTTTCTCGTTTCGATTTCAAACTGTGCAATAAATTCGGGGTTTCAAGATGGTCATGCTGTATTTCTATTTCGAGACCAGCTTTGACATTCCCTCTGTCAGTGTTTGGGTTCCTCTAATCTTCCTGGAACTCACTAAGTGCAGGTAGACCTCCCTCTGGTTATTCTCCAGCCTCCCCCAGTAACCCTGGATCCCATTGTCACTGTGGTTGACATTCCAGCCTCGCCACCAACAACCCCCCCCCCCACCCCCACTGAACCCATCATTGTTGATGTCCCCATACCCCATGTGGGCCTCACCCCTCCCCATCTCGAGGCTGTGTGAATGGTGACATACAGAGGAGAGCCCCCCAGGAGAGTTTTGAACATCCACCCCCACACCCTGCAGCCCAGTTCTGAGCCAGATGGCTACTGACTGTAAGACAATGAACATGCCCTGCACACCAACCTGTGCCTTATCCCAATTGAGTGCACAGGAGCTCCCCCTCCCTGGAGCGAGACTACAATGTTTCTGTCATACATAACCCTGTAGCATGACCTGCAAAGCCCCAGGACTGCCTTTAATCTCTTACCCTAGCTATGAGGTCAACAAATCCCCAAGACTGCCTTTAATCTCTCACTCCGACCTCTTGTCATGTGGCAGGTATGATCCACCACATCTCTAGACAAGTACAGATGTGCGTGGCAGTGTCTTTCACTCATCTCCAGATAGGAAAGTCTTCTTTGATGTCAGATTGTCTTTCAAGAGCTCTCCCATTCCTTCATGACTGATCACATCACAGTCTCCTTTCCCTGCTCTCCATGAATCCCTTTGCAACCCGTCCCTCAAGTGCAAGCCTTTGCTCTCCCTCACCTCCATGAGTCTGTGCAAGCCAACCCTCTTGTGCCAGACTAATACAAAGCCCCCTCCTTCTATTCCAGAGTCTGCATGCATCCCCTCCCATTCATGTAATTCAATTCCCTCCCACCCCCTTTTGTGTCTGTGCTGTAGTCTTCCATGTTGGGCTCCAGCTTCCCCAACCTCGGTCTCCCCACTGCCAGCCATCGTTCCACCCCACCTTGCACCACACAAACCCCACTGTACCCCATTGCCTCCCATGTCTCTGTCATTCTTGCCCCCACGCCCTAGGTGGCCTCTGTTTCAGAGTGCAGCCCTGCCTGAGATCTGTAGCACACAGAGTGCTGCCCTCCCTGAGTATGGAGCCACCCTTTGTGAGCAGACCAACCCTAACCCCCCCACCAGCGTGATGGTACACCACCAGTGCTGAGAAACTGGAGCAGCGCTGTTACAGGTAGGCTTTGAATGTTGCACTTGCCTCGAAGTGAGGGCGGACAGCTGTATGCCACTTATTTCCAAACGTGATTTAGACGGGTCTAATTTCCCGCTAGTTTAGTGCATAATTGGGCAGGAGCTGGGGGAGTGACAGTGATTCCAGCAAGTAGCATTTTTAATAAGTATTCATGACATGGTAATGCATGTAAATGGTGTTCCCAACATGAATCAGTGGGAGACCCGACCCACCATCAGCCCTCCATGAAACTGGTGAGGGGAAAATTCCGAATTAATTTCCCGCTGGCAGGATTCCAACTTTTGGCCTCTCTCTGAATTTTCCCCACCCACTCGCCATGAAGCCCACAGCTGGCACGATCAGAAAATTCCACCCATAGTACTCAAGGTCTGACCAGAGTGTTGTGCAGTTTAATGACTTCTTCTGAGTCATGTTATACTGTTTTGACCATATAGTTCATTATTCTATTCACTCTGTTGGTTGTAGCTCTCGATCGATTGCACATGTTGAACATTGAATCTGTTCTCCTGTTGAGGGGTGGGGGTGGAGTTGGGATACGTGTGCAGGGATAGATGTGGAAGAGTTGGCAGAGTGTTAGAGGAGTGATAGAGATTCTGTGCAGTGCAACCCTGAGTCAGCTTCCTCCCATGTTTGGCACTCTTACAGTGGTTTTCAGCTGGCCAAGAGCTAGAATAATTGGGTTCTCATCCCTGTGTCCTGTCATCACAATGAGGGATTGTTTTGCATCTCAATGGTGAGACGTAGTGCAATTGCAAAGGTGCGGTTGGTGTATGACCACACTCAGCACATCATACTGGTGAATGACTGCTAGCTGACAACAGTCATGATGCATTTCTGTGCCACCATCTAAACATCGCCCCTTGCCTTTCAATGGCATTACCATCACTGAATCCCCGACTATCAACATCCTGGGGGTTACCATTGACCAGAAACTGAACTGGACTAACAATATAAATACTGTGGCTACAAGAGCGGGTCAGAGGTTAGGAATCCCGCGACGAGTAACTCACCTCCTGACTCCCCAAACCTGTCCACTATCAACAAGGCACAAGTCAGGAGTGTGATGGAGTACTCCCCACTTGCCTGGATGAGTGCAGCTCCCACAACACTCAAGAAGCTTGACACTGTCTAGGACAAAGCAGCCCGCTTGTTTGATACCACGTCCACAAACATTCACTCTCCCCACCACCGACGCACAGTAGCAGCAGTGTGTGCCATCTACAAGCTGCACCGCAGGAATTCATCAAGGCTCCTTAGATAGCACCTTCCAAACTCACGACCACTACCATCTAGCAGGACAAGGGCAGCAGATAGATGGGAACACCACCACCTTGGTTCATGCTTTCTGTCCTGTTGTGCCACTTTTCAAGGTGCTCTCCAGTTTCCTCTTCCACTACCAGCAGCCCATTTTGCAGCCAGAAAGCACCTCCTCTTTAAGAGATGCTGCCTGGCTTTAAACAATGCAGCCTATCTTTAAGTGTGCTAGCCACGCACAAACGTGAGACTCCTGTTGAGGCGTGCAGTCACTCTGCAGCACGTTGAGTGCTGGACTGTACATCACAATTATTATAATTAGCAGGTGGCACAAAGTTTGTGAGCTGTCTGCCTTATTAGAAGCAGGGCATGCTAATCATACATTGCGATTTTGCGGACTAGCCAATTTCGCCTTCCCAGAAATGGAAATCGAAAGACCAAAACCACTTTAAGCCACGTTTGCTGAAAGTCTAGTGATGCATTTCATCTACTTACTGTTCAGGCCTATTATCATCATTATGCCTCACTCTGTCTATCACCCAACATCTATAGTTTGCACTATTGACCCTCATTCAAGGACTGTTCAATGACACGATGCTTTATTACTAATCTCTGGAGGTTGCAGTGGCTAAAGTGGCATCTTTCATTGATCCAAGCATTATGAAACAGCTAAAAAAAAAACCTTTCAGTTCTGCCCTTTGTACTGCTGCAAAGTTGGAACCACACACACCATCCATGCTGACTTTTATTTTGTGCTTCTAGCATTGCAAGCTGAGATATTGCAGTCTGCATCATGCTTTTAGCAAAATCAGGTAAAACTTTGCTTCTATAAAATTGAGACAGTTAGAAATTTAACAAATCGAATATTCATCTTATTAAGACGTTTTGAAAATATCTTTGCAGCCATTACTTCAGCCAAGCCAGAGGGTGTCAGCAACGCAGCACAGGTTTTAGGAGTCGTCATGTGCAGTGCCAGAGAGCCCTGACTCAGCATTTACCCTCAAAATGCTCATTTCAACTTTCAGGGAAAATTTCTAGAGAGACCAAGCATTTCCCCATAGGGAGAAAGGGAAAACTAGAGGGAGAGTCCCATTAACGTGCTTATCCATCTGCCAGCAGCGAATTTCAGAGCAGCTCTCCTGTTGGACTTTGTGTGGTATGAGGAGACCAAAAGAGTTGCAAAAGAAAATCAATTTTCTTACCTTAAAGAAGAGTGAAGCCACAGTTAATTTTAAAAATTAACTTAAAAAATTATTTAGGGCACTGATGGTGTATATGTATAGTTTTCCTAGGTCTCAGTAATAATTGTAATGATTTATATTTTCATGTACAAAGATATTGGCCTAGAAATGCATTAGTGCTGCACCTGGTTTATGTCACTTCCAAAGAAGAGAGAACTTGCCTTTTTACTGCGCCTTTTCAAATCGCAGGAAATTCCAGAGCGTATCGAAGCCCAGGAAGTATTTTTGAAGCGTAGTCACTGTTTTTACATGTGGGAATGTGGCAGCCAATGTGCACAGAGCAAGATCCCAGCAATGTGACAATGATCAGATAATCTAAGCAGCCTATAAAGTGTGTGCGCACACATGTCCCAAAGCAGAGGTGAGCTACCGTAAACTGGTAAAGGCAACAGCATGGGCATCCAGGTGCTTAGCCCTTTCAATTTACAAATAGGGGGGTCTAATAATTCATTTAACTCTCCTTCCCTAAATTGGGCTGCCCTGAATGAAGTCGGCATTCCTGGAGGCTACCAAGCAAAAGGTGAATGTTGTTTAAAAGAAAAATCCTACCTGAATGTGAATGAATGCTCCTCCTGGCACCACAGTGGTCCTAAAGACCATTGGAGGTCAGTGCTTGGCATGCTCCTAATCACTTCATCCCAACATCTCCCCCTGAAGACCTCTGCCTGTATGGAACTCTGAGGCCCATTGCTAAATTTGATGTCTGTTGTACCAACAAGCTACCTGAGGATGTACAGCAGGTATCTGTAGCTCAATGGTCTAATTTAAATTAGAGGTGCAATTTCCATTGGGCCTCAGACTCCATTCCCAGTTTATTCTGGTAGGCTGGTGCCATCTAATTTCTCCTCCATTCTTTTACTCCGATCCAAGGTTGGAATTTTCCAGGAAAAACTGTGGCACTGAGCTGTGAGATATTACAAAATCAGCATCCCCTTTCCAGAACGAATGGGATCAGACTTTTCACCAAAAATAAGCTTCTCCCCAAGGCAAAGATCAGGGCAGGATTTTGCTCTCCTGCAAGCTGCTGGGAATTGAGTTGGGAATAGATAAAGTGAGGTCTGCGGGGCTGGAATTTCCCTTCCATTCTCAACTCACACCAGCTACCCTTAGTCTGGAAACATGTTGGGTTGTGACCCTGCACGCACATCCCATGACATTGGGGTGGCCATTATAAAGGTCTAGTGAAACTTTGAATTTCATCTCCCATACTATTTGCGTTGTGAATGGAGGGATTTGGAAGCCTGTGGGAACCCCATTAGAGGGTCAGTTTGTGAACCTTGGGGCAAGCCTGCTGAGGAGTCGGGAAAGTTTTGACAGGTAAGTTTTTAAATGTCTTGCCTTTGTCCCCTTATAGTCCCATGTCCCCTTCATGCCCCCTCATATTTCCTATGCCCTCTCATATCCCCATACCAACTCGTTGCCCCCTCATGTACCCATGTCCACTTCATGCCCCCTATATGCCCTAAGCCCCCTTCCATATGCCTTCCATTACCCCTATGCTCCTTCCATAAAGAGGCTTTGAAAATCTCCTTTGAAAAAAATTCTCAACTTACTACCTCATAAGGGTGTCAATCAACCAAACCAATTATAATATCAATTAATAAAGCTTCAATCTTCTTAACACTTCTTAATCGCGCCTAAATAAACAAGCAGGCATTGAAAACCATGTAAATTAAGTAGACCTATTACAACCTCATAAAAGTGTCAATCAAACAAAGCTAGCACTGCTCTCCAAGAAAAGTAAACAGACCCTGTTGAGCTCAGCCATTAGTCAGTCTTGGTCTTCAGCCCAGCATCCATAATGAGGCCAATTGGAAAAACAGATGTCTGGCCATCTCTTCAAACCTCTTCTGTTGATATAGTTACCAAATGTTGTCAGAATAAATGCTTGGCTGAGCTCCAAGACTAACTAATGGACTCAGCCCTGTAGGCAATGTCAACACAGCTTGAAGGAGAATGCTAGCTTTGTTTGGTTGATGCTTCTATGAGATTGTAATAAGCTTTTATACTTTGATGTGTTTTTTCGGTGCTAATTTGTTTATTTGAAGGGGGCATGGGGAACATAGATGTGGCATGGGGATATGACAGGGCATGGGAATGGGTTGGGTGGGGTGAGGGGTGAGACTTAAGAGGCCTAACAATCATGTAGAGGACTGAACCGATGTCCCAGAGAACCAAGGCCAGCCTTCTAACCAGCCAGACTCATCATCTGCATGCCTCCATTGCTGCTTTGGGCCTTCCTAGGGAGGTTAGCAGACCTGAACCTTTCCAGCCCACATCTCAAGGAGATGAAGATACCATGAGAGGGGTTGGGGGGTGGGGTGGGCTGTGATGGGGTTGGGATTGCGAAGATACGAAATGGGGTGACTCATGGTTCCCGACACTGAGGGGAAGACCTGGCCCCATGTATCTTTTTTAAGACACTCATCATTTAATTTCACTTTTCGTGGGGTTTCTTCTTGTTTAGATTTAAACAATCATTCTATGTTTCTTTTCAGAATTACTATTTGATTTCTGTCACTGTTTAGCCTTGTTTATCATTTGCCAAATTACAACTAATGATTATTTGGAAATTTTAGCTGGAGCTTTCACACGCTAATTAATTTTTATTCCATTCTGTTTGTTTCCTCCCAACATAATATAATAAGTTTCACCCAGACATCTTCTATTTCACTCCTGGCATACCGACGATGTCAACCACAGACTAACCGACTCCCTTTCAACTAGTCCAGTTATTTTTTATTTTCTGACTTATGCAACTCCACCTCTGTAGTTTAGCATGATCAAAGTCCTAATCCTTTACTGACACAATCATGTCCTTCATGTCATCAAACTTGTAAGTTATCAAAAGAAAATGCTGCTCAGTTTTATTTCTGTCATAGGTTCTCTCACTCTTAATTGTCCAATATATTGATAGCATTGATCTAAGACCAGGAGTTCATCACTGAAGCAGTATTGAGCTTAATTGCTGGAAAAGACACTAAGTGTGCACAGTAGGTTCATGTTACCTTGCAGACCCTGTGATTGGAAAATCTTAGCAGGCCTTCACTTGCAATCGATGAGACCGACATTGCTGTGCATTTCAGATTTGGGTATCTTGTGCCCTCTTGTGGTAGGTCAACTCCTAATGGCTGTAGGAACAAAAATAAAAAATGTGGCAAGATTTTTATTGAGCTAAGTGTAACAATTTGCATTCAATATTTCCAATGAGCAGCTTTTTAAAAAAGAAAATAACATTTCCTGTTGTTGGAGAAGCAGAATATTCCACGCATAAATTATCACATCCCAGTTGTCTGAATAAACTATCATGTCATTGACAATGTAATACCACTTTCCTTCAAAACCTTGTAACTTAAGAAGCTTATGCCTAAAAAGAAAATCAACCATTTCAGTGGTAATATGTTAGATTTTAAGCACAGAAATGTTCCAAAAGAATATCGGTCATGTCTGATGGTTTGCACATGATCGCCATGGACCACAGACATTTGTGCAAAACTTTCTTTCTGACGCAATGAACGCACCACCTTCATTTACTTTTTTCATGGGGAAGTTACAATGGAACTGTTGACAATTATATGTCTTATTAAGAAATTTACAATATAATTTTCTACCAACAATTAAAACAAATCCCTTTGATACACCACTCACCTCTGAGGATGCTCGTTTTGTGTGATTCATCAGCTTATGGAATAAAGTGATTGAGCTCGATTGCTTAGCTGTCATTTTAACCATTGGGCGAGACCCAGTTCGAAGGTGGAAATCCAAATACTTGTAAAAATAAAATTCCTGCAAATATTATGAATGAAACAGGCTTAGACCCAGAATCTTCAGCATAGTGAGCCTTGGTTCAGTTGTGCTGATGGGCAGAAGTTTCTCCGCTGTGGAAGAGGGAACATAGAGGGAAGAGCTGGCTGCTTTCAGTGAGTGGCTATAGAACCTAACTAGCAGAGACTGGAAGCAATTTTCTGCCACTCCTATCACTTCTGTGTTACAGAAGATCAATTGTGGATGGTACAGAGAGACTCAGAGATGGTGCAATGGGAGAAAATAAATAGGTTAACAATTAAAAAGAAATATGTAATAGCAAGAAGCCAGGACTGAATTAGCCTTTGAGTTTTCCTTGCCCTCTCCATGGATGAATGACGTCTCCATTCATTATTTACCCCAGCTTTGTAGATTCAAAACAATATGGAGAGGATTTACAAGAATAAATGTGATATTCAACATAGATTAGCACACTGTGCACTAATTTTAAAAGTACCTTGAGTTCTTATATATGATTTTCTTCTGCCTAACACCTCATGAGTTTCTGGGGCACTCAGGAGGTAAGAAAAGAATGCAGATCCCTCATGCAAGGTCTTTGCTATGTTTACAGTTGATGCACATTCCCTGAGCACACTCAGTGTTTCAGGCCTCCCACTTACTTGCTGAGTGAAATTTAGGGCCAGAACTTCGAGAAGTGGCAAATATGGTACCAGCTCCTGGGACTCTTCAGTGCGGTGTAACAGTGTTGGGGGAAGTGAAACCAGTCCCCTTATTTTACGGTACTACCATAAACCAGGTCAGTCTAAAGGTCCCAGCCACTTTGAGATGCCAGGGAGAAGCTAAGTGGGTAGGATGGGGGTGTGGGGGGCTAGATGAGTCAGATGGTGATAGGATAAGTTGGGGGGGGCGGGTTAGGATGGGTGGGAGTGTTAGACAGGATCAGTGGGGGCATGATGAGTTGGCGGGGCTGGGTGATCAGTCAGGGGCTGGTGGGGTAATCTGGGAATGGTAAGGGAGTCAGTGGTGTGGGGGTGATAGATGATGGTCTGGGGTACTTGGGGGATCAAGGGGGTAGTCAGGGGGCCAGGATGTAGTTGGGTGGTAGTCTGGGGAGCAGCGGGGCAAGTAGTTATGGGGTGATGGTGTGGGAGTAGTCATAAGAACAGGAGTAGGCCACTTGGACCCTCGAGCCTGCTCTGTCTTTCGATAATATCATGGCTGATCTAATTGTGACCTCAACTCCATATTCCCACTTATCGACAATAACCTCCTGCTTGTTCTTGAGGAAGCTATCTAGCTGTGCCTTAAAAATATTCAAAACTCTGCTTCCACACCTTTTGAGGAAGACAGCTCCAAAGACACATGACTCTCAGAGAAAAAAATTCTCCTCATCTCCGTCTTAAATAGGCAACCCCTTATTTTGAAACAGTGACCCCTAGTTCTAGATTCTCCCACAAGAGGAAGCATCCTTTCTACACCTACCCTCTCAAAAGCCCTCAAGATCTTATATGTTTCAATCAAGACACCTCTCCTAAACTCCAGCAGGTACAAGCCTAGCCTGTCCAACCTTTTCTCTTACAACAATACTCCTGTTCCAGGTATTAGTCTAGTATTACTCTAAACTGCTTCCAATACATTTACATACTTCCTTAAATAAGGAGACCAATACTGTACACAGTACTCAAGATGTGGTCTCACCACTGCTCTGTATAACTGAAGCATAACCTCTATTTTTATTCCAATTCCTTAGCAATAAACGATAACATTCTATTCTAGCTTTAGTAATTATTTGCAGTTCCTTTTGTGATTTATGTACTAGGACACCCAGATCCCTCTGCATCTCAGAGCTCTGCAATCTCACTATTTAGATTATATGCTTTTTTATTCTCCCTGCCAAAATGGACAATTTCACTTTTTCCCACATTATACTCCATTTGCCAGATCTTTGCCCGCTTGCTAGCCTATCTATATCCCTTTGTAGCCTCCTCATGTCCTCTTCACAACTTATTTACCACCCATCTTTGTATCGTCATCAAATTTAGCAACCATACCTTTGGTCCCTTCTTCCGTCATTTGTATAAATTGTAAATAGTTGAGGCCCCAGCACTGATCCCTCTGGCGCACCACTTTTTACATCTTGCCAACCAGAAAATGGCCCACTTATGCCTACTCTCTGTTTCTTGTTAGCTGGCCAATTTTCTATCCATGCCAATACTTTATCCCCTATACCATGAGCTTTTATCTTCCGCAATAACCTTTGATGTGGCACCTTAACAAATGTCTGCTGGAAATCTAGATACAATATATCCACTGGTTACCCTTTATCCACAGCACATGTTACTTCTTCATAGAACTCCAATAAATTGGTTAAACATGATTTCCCTCTCACAAAACTATGATGACTCTGCCTGATTAGTTTGATTTTTTCTAAGTGCCCTGCTATAATATCTTTCATAACACCTTCAACCATTTTCCATGACAGATGTTAAGCTAACTGACCTATAGTTTCCTGCTTTCTGTCTTGCTCACTTTTTTGAATAAAGGAGTTACATTCGCTATTTCCCAATCTAATGTAGGAAAGTTTGAGGTCATGCATGTTGGCAGGAAAAATCAAAAGGTAGACTATTATTTAAACAGAAGGAGACTCCAAAAAAGTGCAGCACAGAGGGATCTGGGTGTTATTGTGCATGAAACACAAAAGCTTAGCATGCAGGTGCAGCAAGTAATTAAGAAGGCAAATGGAATTTTGGCCTGTATTGCGAGGGGCTTGGAGTTTAAAAATAGGGAAGTCTTGTTACAACTGTACAGGGTGTTGGTGAGGCCGCACCTGGTGTACTGTGTACAGTTTTGGTCCCTGTATTTAAGAAAGGATATACTGGCATTGGAGGCAGTTCAAAAGAGATTCACTAGACTGATTCCTGGGATGAAGGGCTTAACTCATCAAGAACGGCCAAACAGCTTAGGCCTTTATTCATTAGCGTTTAGAAGAATGAGGGGTGATCTTATTAAAATGTACAAGATTCTGATGGGGTTTGACAGGGTAGATGCTGAGAAGATGTTGCGACTAGTGGGGGAATTTGAACTAGGGGGCCTAGTTATAGAATAAGGGGAATTTCATTTAAAACTGAGATGCAAAGGGATTTCTTCTCTCAGTGGGTAGTGAATGTCTGGAATTCTCTACCTCAGAGAGTTGTGGAGGCTGAAAGTATTTAAAGAGGAGGTAGATAGATTTTTAAAATATCAGGGAGTTGAGGGCTATGAGGAGCTGGCACAAAAGAGGAGTTGAGGCCTGGGGCAAATCAGCCATGGTATTGAATGATGGGGCAGGCTGGAGGGGCCTAATGGCCTACTCCTGCTCTTGTTTCTTATGTTCTTTTGTTCCAATGGGATCTTCCCCGAATTAGGGGAAGTTTAGAAAATTAAATCCAAGCCATCAACTATCTCACTAGCCACATCTTTTAAGACCCCAGGATGAAATCCATCAGGACCCAAGGACTTGTCAGCCTACAGCTCCAACAGTTTGCTCAATACCACTTCCCTGGTGATTGTAATTTTCTTGAGTTCCTCCGTCCCTTCCAATTCCTGATTTACAGCTATTTTTGGGATGTTACATGTAACCAATCTAATGGAGTATAATGTGGGAAAATGTGAAATTGTCAATTTGGCAGGAAGAATAAAAAAGAAGCTTATTATCTAAATAGTGAGGGATTGCAGAGCTCTGAGATGCAGAGGGATCTGGATGTCCTAGCACATGAATCACAAAAGGTTAGTGTGCAGGAACTGCGAATAATTACCAAAGCTAATAGAATGTTATCGTTTATTGCTAAGGAATTCAAATACAAAAGTGGAGAGGTTATGTTTCAGCTATACATGGCATTGGTGAGACCACATCTTGAGTACTGTGTACAGTATTGGTCTCCTTATTTAAGGAAGTATGTAAATATATTGGAAGCAGTTCAGAGTAATACTAGACTGATGCCTGGAACAGGAGAATTGTAAGAGGAAAGGTTGGACAAGCTAGGCTCGTATCCCCTGCAGTTTAGAAGAGGCATCTTGATTGAAAGATCTTGAGAGGTCTTGACAGGGTAGGTGTAGAATGAATGCTTCCTCATGTGGGAGAATCTAGAATTAGGGGTCACTGTTTCAAAATAAGGTGTTGCCTATTTAAGACAGAGATGAGAAGAAATTTTTTCTCTCAGAGGGTGGTGAACCTTTGGAACTGTCTTCCTCAAAAGGTAGTGGAAGCAGAGTCTATGCAAGTGGGAGGTTCTTGGGGGGTAGGTGGGAATATGGAATTGAGGTTATAAGGGACCCAGGGACTTGTCAGCCCGCAGCTCCAATGGTTTGCTCAATACCACTTCTCTAATGACTGTAATTTCCTTAAGTTCCTCCCTCCCTTCCACTTCCTGATTTACAGCTATTTCTGGGATGTTACATGTAAGCTCTATAATCAAAACTGATGCAAAATACCCATTCAATTTATCTGCCATCTCGTTATTTTCTATTATTAATTCCCCAGATTCACTTTCTGTAGGACCAACACTCACTTTGTTAACTCTCCTGTTTTAAATCATTTCTTTATCTATCGGAGCATGTTTGGATAGTACTCAGGGGGTGTAGGCAGTTAGTCTTGATGTCCAGTGTGGGGTGTCATCGAGCAGGGTGGGGGGTGTTCAATGGGGGGATGGGGTCTGTAGTCAGGGGGACCCAGTGGGGCAGGTGGGGTGGTAATTTGCAGGGCGGGTTGGGTGTGTGGTGGGGATGGTGGGGGACGAACATCCAGTGGAAGTCGGGGGAAGGAGGGACAGTACTATAGTTACCCAGGAGTTAAAAGTGGTTTTAATCCTTCTAACTTTTCCTGGGTAACTATTCTGCTGAGAGAGTCGGAACCATCCAAAGTCTCCATACAAAAAATTTAAATCTGAGTATTGGATGGTTTGTCCATCGGAAGTTTGAATTTCTCGGGCAATTCCCGTGCAGTCCTTGCATAGCAACTTGCAGGGAGTCCCCCAGTGCATCTTCTGTACCCCTAGGGTACAGCCACCTGCCCCCTCTCCAGGCAACAGAAGCTCTGGGCCTTAAATGCTCCTATTTGAAACAGGCTAAATAAATGGGGCGATGTAAAGTTTCTGTCTTAAAAATGTTCAAAGAAAATGGAAAAAATGCACATTTTTCTTTTACTGCCTCCATAATTTTTCTCCTGTATTGCTCACAGCATTATCCAGGAGATTAAACTTTAGAGTTGAAAGGGTTGTCAACCTCAGAGTGTGGGTATAGCATTCTAGATCATTTTTGTAAGATTCAGCTGGGCATACACCTCCCCACAAAATCCAGCCATTGAAGCTGGGCTGCAGAGATTGTGAGGTTATCACATCAAATTGGAGGGTCTGTAGAAGTTCACCAGCAACTTCCTGTCAAGTCAGGTAAATGAATAAAAACAAAAAACTGCGGATGCTGGAAATCCAAAACAAAAACAGAATTACCTGGAAAAACTCAGCAGGTCTGGCAGCATCGGCAGAGAAGCAAAGAGTTGACGTTTCGAGTCCTCATGACCCTTCAACGGAACTTGGTGAATCCAAGGAGAGGGGTGAAATATAAGCTGGTTTAAGGTGAGGGGACGGGGGGAGGTGGGGGTATTTCACCCCTCTCCTCGGATTCACCTAGTTCTGTTGAAGGGTCATGAGGACTCGAAACGTCAACTCTTTTCTTCTCTGCTGTTGCTGCCAGACCTGCTGAATTTTTCCAAGTAATTCTGTTTTTGTTCAGGTAAATGAATGTTGAGTCTATCAGGATTCCACTGTACGACTGGAGGTCAATTGTTGTCAATTTACTGCTGTTGTCAATAACCTACAGAGCTAAATTTCATCACAGATGAAGGCCTTAAGACTTGCAGCAGTAGCTAATTCCTAATCTGCACACCCTAGATTTGAAGGAAAGACTGATTCCTAGGTGGTAGACCTCATCCAGGCCATTTCGAAAGGAATGGAACCTGGAGGTTTTGCCAGACTCAACTGCTATCAAGTCAGAAATTTGGAGAAAGCATATAATTTAAGCTGGGACATGGGGGTATGAGAAAATTTAGGTATTTATTTCCTGTTTTTCCAATTTTTGAATAGATCTATGATTCCTAGAATTGTGGCAGTGTTCATAATTAAAATCTAATTTTTGTTATTTCCGAGCTGTTTTGGGTTGTTAGTTAAGTCCCTGTCACAGTTCTGTAACTGGGTCTATAGAAGATGCATTACAATGACTCAAGACAATTGCCTTCCAATTTTCACTCCCCGCAGATTAGTGCCTAAATTTATGGGACCAGGTGGATTAGAAACAAATCCATGTCGTTCTACTCCATGAACCTGAAATGGCCACTTGTGGGCACCGATGAGCCACCTTCTGTGGTAAAAACAAAAATAAAAACAAAAAAACTGCGGATGCTGGAAATCCAAAACAAAAACAGAATTACCTGGAAAAACTCAGCAGGTCTGGCAGCATCGGCGGAGAAGAAAAGAGTTGACGTTTCGAGTCCTCATGACCCTTCGACAGAACTTGAGTTCGAGTCCAAGAAAGAGTTGAAATATAAGCTGGTTTAAGGTGTGTGTGTGGGGGGCGGAGAGATAGAGAGAGAGAGAGGTGGGGGGGGCGGTGGGGTGTGGTTGTAGGGACAAACAAGCAGTGATAGAAGCAGATCATCAAAAGATGTCAACGACAATAGTACAATAGAACACATAGGTGTTAAAGTTAAAGTTGGTGATATTATCTAAACGAATGTGCTAATTAAGAATGGATGGTAGGGCACTCAAGGTATAGCTCTAGTGGGGGTTTTTTTTTATATAATGGAAATAGGTGGGAAAAGGAAAATCTTTATAATTTATTGGAAAAAAAAGGAAGGGGGAAACAGAAAGGGGGTGGGGATGGGGGAGGGAGCTCACGACCTAAAGTTGTTGAATTCAATATTCAGTCCGGAAGGCTGTAAAGTCCCTAGTCGGAAGATGAGGTGTTGTTCCTCCAGTTTACGTTGGGCTTCACTGGAACAATGCAGCAAGCCAAGGACAGACATGTGGGCAAGAGAGCAGGGTGGAGTGTTAAAATGGCAAGCGACAGGGAGGTTTGGGTCATTCTTGCGGACAGACCGCAGGTGTTCTGCAAAGCGGTCGCCCAGTTTACGTTTGGTCTCTCCAATGTAGAGGAGACCACATTGGGAGCAATGAATGCAATAGACTAAGTTGGGGGAAATGCAAGTGAAATGCTGCTTCACTTGAAAGGAGTGTTTGGGTCCTTGGACGGTGAGGAGAGAGGAAGTGAAGGGGCAGGTGTTGCATCTTTTGCGTGGGCATGGGGTGGTGCCATAGGAGGGGGTTGAGGAGTAGGGGGTGATGGAGGAGTGGACCAGGGTGTCCCGGAGGGAGCGATCCCTATGGAATGCCGATAAGGGGGGTGAAGGGAAGATGTGTTTGGTGGTGGCATCATGCTGGAGTTGGCGGAAATGGCGGAGGATGGTCCTTTGAATGCGGAGGCTGGTGGGGTGATAAGTGAGGACAAGGGGGACCCTATCATGTTTCTGGGAGGGAGGAGAAGGCGTGAGGGCGGATGCGCGGGAGATGGGCCGGACACGGTTGAGGGCCCTGTCAACGACCGTGGGTGGAAAACCTCGGTTAAGGAAGAAGGAGGACATGTCAGAGGAACTGTTTTTGAATGTAGCATCATCGGAACAGATGCGACGGAGGCGAAGGAACTGAGAGAATGGGATGGAGTCCTTACAGGAAGCGGGGTGTGAGGAGCTGTAGTCGAGATAGCTGTGGGAGTCGGTGGGTTTGTAATGGATATTGGTGGACAGTCTATCACCAGAGATTGAGACAGAGAGGTCAAGGAAGGGAAGGGAAGTGTCAGAGATGGACCACGTGAAAATGATGGAGGGGTGGAGATTGGAAGCAAAATTAATAAATTTTTCCAAGTCCCGACGAGAGCATGAAGCAGCACCGAAGTAATCATCGATGTACCGGAGAAAGAGTTGTGGAAGGGGGCCGGAGTAGGATTGCAACAAGGAATGTTCCACATACCCCATAAAGAGACAGGCATAGCTGGGGCCCATGCGGGTACCCATAGCCACACCTTTTATTTGGAGGAAGTGAGGGGAGTTGAAGGAGAAATTGTTCAGCGTGAGAACAAGTTCAGCCAGACAGAGGAGAGTAGTGGTGGATGGGGATTGTTCGGGCCTCTGTTCGAGGAAGAAGCTAAGGGCCCTCTGACCATCCTGGTGGGGGATGGAGGTGTAGAGGGATTGGACGTCCATGGTGAAGAGGAAGCGGTTGGGACCAGGGAACTGGAAATTGTTGATGTGACGTAAGGTGTCAGAGGAATCACGGATGTAGGTGGGAAGGGACTGGACAAGGGGAGAGAGAAGGGAGTCAAGATAATGGGAAATGAGTTCTGTGGGGCAGGAGCAAGCTGAGACGATCGGTCTACCGGGGCAGTTCTGTTTGTGGATTTTGGGTAGGAGATAGAAGCGGGCCGTCCGAGGTTGGGTGACTATCAGGTTGGAAGCTGTGGGAGGAAGATCCTCAGAGGAGATGAGGTCAGTGACAGTCCTGGAAACAATGGCTTGATGTTCAGTGGTGGGGTCATGGTCCAGGGAGAGGTAGGAGGAAGTGTCTGCGAGTTGATGCTCAGCCTCCGCGAGGTAGAGGTCAGTGCGCCAGACAACAACAGCACCACCCTTGTCAGCGGGTTTGATGACAATGTCAGGGTTGGACCTGAGAGAATAGAGTGCAGTAAGTTCAGAGAGAGACAGGTTAGAATGGGTGAGAGGAGCAGAGAAATTGAGACGACTAATGTCGCGCCGACAGTTCTCAATGAAAAGATCGAGAGAAGGTAAGAATCCAGAGGGAGGGGTCCAGGTGGAGGGAGAATATTGGAGATGGGTAAAAGGATCCGTTGAACTGGGAGAGGACTCCTGCCCAAAGAAGTGAGCCCGGAGACGAAGACGGCGGAAGAAGAGTTCAGTATCATGCCGAGCCTGAAATTCATTGAGGTGAGGGCGTAAGGGTATGAAACTAAGTCCTTTGCTGAGCACTGAACGTTCAGCATCGGAGAGGGGAAGGTCAGGGGGTATAGTGAATACACGGCTGGGGTTGGGATTGGAAGAAAGGGTCGGGACGGAGGGACAGGCAGGGGTGGAGGGTCCTAGATGGGTGTTGGTGTTGATGAGTTGTTGGAGCTTGCGTTCCTTAGCACTTGAGAGAAAGAGAAAAAGTTTCTTGTTGAGGTGTCGGATGAGCCGAAGGATTTCGTCTCCGGGCTCACTTCTTTGGGCAGGAGTCCTCTCCCAGTTCAATGGATCCTTTTACCCATCTCCAATATTCTCCCTCCACCTGGACCCCTCCCTCTGGATTCTTACCTTCTCTCGATCTTTTCATTGAGAATTGTCGGCGCGACATTAGTCGTCTCAATTTCTCTGCTCCTCTCACCCATTCTAACCTGTCTCTCTCTGAACTTACTGCACTCCATTCTCTCAGGTCCAACCCTGACTTTGTCATCAAACCCGCTGACAAGGGTGGTGCTGTTGTTGTCTGGCGCACTGACCTCTACCTCGCGGAGGCTGAGCGTCAACTCGCAGACACTTCCTCCTACCTCTCCCTGGACCATGACCCCACCACTGAACATCAAGCCATTGTTTCCAGGACTGTCACTGACCTCATCTCCTCTGGGGATCTCCCTCCCACAGCTTCCAACCTGATAGTCGCCCAACCTCGGATGGCCCGCTTCTATCTCCTACCCAAAATCCACAAACAGAACTGCCCCGGTAGACCGATCGTCTCAGCTTGCTCCTGCCCCACAGAACTCATTTCCCATTATCTTGACTCCCTTCTCTCTCCCCTTGTCCAGTCCCTTCCCACCTACATCCGTGATTCCTCTGACACCTTACGTCACATCAACAATTTCCAGTTCCCTGGTCCCAACCGCTTCCTCTTCACCATGGACGTCCAATCCCTCTACACCTCCATCCCCCACCAGGATGGTCTGAGGGCCCTTAGCTTCTTCCTCGAACAGAGGCCCGAACAATCCCCATCCACCACTACTCTCCTCCGTCTGGCTGAACTTGTTCTCACGCTGAACAATTTCTCCTTCAACTCCTCTCACTTCCTCCAAATAAAAGGTGTGGCTATGGGTACCCGCATGGGCCCCAGCTATGCCTGTCTCTTTATGGGGTATGTGGAACATTCCTTGTTGCAGTCCTACTCCGGCCCCCTTCCACAACTCTTTCTCCGGTACATCGATGATTACTTCGGTGCCGCTTCATGCTCTCGTCGGGACTTGGAAAAATTTATTAATTTTGCTTCCAATCTCCACCCCTCCATCATTTTCACGTGGTCCATCTCTGACACTTCCCTTCCCTTCCTTGACCTCTCTGTCTCAATCTCTGGTGATAGACTGTCCACCAATATCCATTACAAACCCACCGACTCCCACAGCTATCTCGACTACAGCTCCTCACACCCCGCTTCCTGTAAGGACTCCATCCCATTCTCTCAGTTCCTTCGCCTCCGTCGCATCTGTTCCGATGATGCTACATTCAAAAACAGTTCCTCTGACATGTCCTCCTTCTTCCTTAACCGAGGTTTTCCACCCACGGTCGTTGACAGGGCCCTCAACCGTGTCCGGCCCATCTCCCGCGCATCCGCCCTCACGCCTTCTCCTCCCTCCCAGAAACATGATAGGGTCCCCCTTGTCCTCACTTATCACCCCACCAGCCTCCGCATTCAAAGGACCATCCTCCGCCATTTCCGCCAACTCCAGCATGATGCCACCACCAAACACATCTTCCCTTCACCCCCCCTTATCGGCATTCCATAGGGATCGCTCCCTCCGGGACACCCTGGTCCACTCCTCCATCACCCCCTACTCCTCAACCCCCTCCTATGGCACCACCCCATGCCCACGCAAAAGATGCAACACCTGCCCCTTCACTTCCTCTCTCCTCACCGTCCAAGGACCCAAACACTCCTTTCAAGTGAAGCAGCATTTCACTTGCATTTCCCCCAACTTAGTCTATTGCATTCATTGCTCCCAATGTGGTCTCCTCTACATTGGAGAGACCAAACGTAAACTGGGCGACCGCTTTGCAGAACACCTGCGGTCTGTCCGCAAGAATGACCCAAACCTCCCTGTCGCTTGCCATTTTAACACTCCACCCTGCTCTCTTGCCCACATGTCTGTCCTTGGCTTGCTGCATTGTTCCAGTGAAGCCCAACGTAAACTGGAGGAACAACACCTCATCTTCCGACTAGGGACTTTACAGCCTTCCGGACTGAATATTGAATTCAACAACTTTAGGTCGTGAGCTCCCTCCCCCATCCCCACCCCCTTTCTGTTTCCCCCTTCCTTTTTTTTCCAATAAATTATAAAGATTTTCCTTTTCCCACCTATTTCCATTATATAAAAAAAAACCCCCACTAGAGCTATACCTTGAGTGCCCTACCATCCATTCTTAATTAGCACATTCGTTTAGATAATATCACCAACTTTAACTTTAACACCTATGTGTTCTATTGTACTATTGTCGTTGACATCTTTTGATGATCTGCTTCTATCACTGCTTGTTTGTCCCTACAACCACACCCCACCGCCCCCCCCACCTCTCTCTCTCTCTATCTCTCCGCCCCCCACACACACACCTTAAACCAGCTTATATTTCAACTCTTTCTTGGACTCGAACTCAAGTTCTGTCGAAGGGTCATGAGGACTCGAAACGTCAACTCTTTTCTTCTCCGCCGATGCTGCCAGACCTGCTGAGTTTTTCCACCTTCTGTGGTGATTTTTGAGGAAAGGCTCTATATTTATTTTTTTCCTTTCTGTACCAGTGACCCTCCTCGGCTCAGGCCCAGGTTACAGACCTGCTCCTAAATCTGTGCCAATGCTATTCTACTGGAATTTGTAAGAACACTGGAATCCCTAAGATCACTGTCCTTCAACTTTCCTTCTGTCACATGGGCAGGCACACCACCCCTGCTTGGTGGCTGAAATTGGGAAGTCATTGGAAGGTTATTGATTCTGAGAAATAATAATAGCTTACAGCATATGTTTGACCAAAGTTCCTCTGGTATTGCTTATGTCTGATTAGATGACCACAGTTTGAGAGTGGAGAACTGTCACTATCCTCAGGTACAATATGATAGGCTATGTTCAATCCATGGAGCCTGAGAACAAAGAGATTCACAGGCCTGAGTACCAATGGATTCATTACATGGGAAATGCAGGAAATTATGGTAAAGTAATATTCATAATATTAGTTATAAGTATCTTTTCTGTCTGTATGGCTTGCTTATGCTTTGTGGTTCATGTCTCCACTAACCTATTGATTGAACCTCATGCTGAAAATTCTCAAGACAAAATTGTTTAATTCATCATAAATTGCTTATTTTTCGAATGTACTTTGCCTTTCTCCCCCCAAACTTGTTTTTTCATCTTTTAGGATAATCCATTTCAGATATTGTCCTCCTCATTTCACTAAACCTTTTAATGTCATGACTATGAAAAACAAATCAAAGCTTATTTAAAGTCTTTAAGTAAAAAATATAAAAAATGTTTTAAAATAAATATGGATTAGAAACTGAGGTTTAACATCAACAACCCATTCTACTCAAGAGTTCAAAATTGAAGAAAACCAAAATAGCCTCAGCCTTACACGTATGCTACAGTCTACTGCCTTTTAAAATCCTGGCTTGGCTATATACCTTCTGATTATCTTACCTTTTTTTCCTTTCTCATTAACCTTGGGAATGTCTTGTGCTATGGCCCTTCTTGGACCTCCACCTGGATTTCTCAATTCAATTAATAACTTGTTAGTTAATCTGTGTGTTCTTCCCTGTGGTTTGTCCCCAAAATGTATTTTCTATTATACCATATATGACACCATTTTTCACAGGACTGTTTTAACATTACTGGTACAGTACAAGATTACAGGTAGGTTTCCATTCTTTCTGATCTACTTGATCTATTCTTTTTCTAAAATTTCATGTATGGATTTTCACAGCAAAACATACGCCAAAAAAATACAAAGCAATGATCATGACATAATCAGAACTGAAAGAGATGGCACTGTGTCAGTTAGAATATTAAAATACTGTGTTCTACTTTCATTTACTTAGTGCTGCTTTTGTAAAAATAAATTGCACCTTCCAAATGGGTGAGGCCAGCATCAAACAGGATGTAAAGGAAGCTATGGCTGAAAGGGTAGACTCTTGAAAAGAGAAAAATAAGTCGCAAGGTAGTGATCTTGGAAGAGCACTGGTTTAATAGCTGAATGATTGCTCTATGATAGTGGATCAGAAAGAGTAGGGAATAAGCAGTAGTCAAATCAGAGAAAAAGAGGGTTAACAATTCATTCTCTCATGTTCTTCTCACTGGGCTTCCCATCTCCATCTTTCATCATGGTCGAGCAGGTGAAGATTTCCCAGATTGGTTGGAGTGGGAACAGTGAGAGATTTGAATATGAGGACAAAGGTCTTGAAATTGATTGTCCAAGTCACAGAGTCCTACTGGAAATTGACGAGGATGGAGTGAGGGGTGTGCGGGACTTTGAATGAAAGATTTAAGCACAGTGTTCTGAGTTGGCTGGAGTTTGTGAAAGATGTAGATGTGGAGGCAGGGGAACATCTGAAAGTCACACCTCAAGATGATGGATTCATTTTGCAAGGTCTATAGGATTGGTTTGTGCAAGCACTTGAATTTCACCTAGAGGGACTGCCAACAAATTAAGCTGCTCTACCCAGCAATCAAATTTAATGTTCTACAACGGGTGGAGATGTTCAACATTTTATGCATTTAATTGAGTAGCTGATCTGATCTTTGGGCCTGAAGACAACCATAAGGTAGAAGTCAAAAACCAAGATCCATCAAAAATAATCACTTCAGACTTGTCACAGGATTTGTCGAGGTTCATCACATTCAGAGCAATGCAAATCATAAGTGATATCTAAATCATTGAATAGCCTTAAAAGATTCCTGGTACTGTGATCTGTGCAAACGCCTAGGCAGTAAGTTCTGAAGGAAATTTTCTTATGTAAGATATGACATTCTTCTTGTTTAATAAAAGGTCAGTGTGAGTATGAAAAGGGGAATCCCATTTGTACTCAACTCTTAACTAAAATGATTGATGGCAATTCAACTCAATGGAGATTATATTATACACTCAGAATTTTTTTATTCATTCATGAGATATGGGTGTCACTGGCTAGGCCAGCATTTATTACCCACCCCTAATTGCCCTTGAGAAGGTGGTGGTGAGCCACCTTCTTGAACCGCTGCAGTCCATGTGGTGTAGGTACACCCACAGTGCTGTTCAGGAGGGAGTTCAGGATTTTGACCAAAGTGACAGTGAAGGAACAGTGATACATTTTCAATTTCCTCTCAACATTTAAGAAGTATGTAGGTGAGCACTTGAAACACCATAGCATACAGGGCTACGGACCAAATGCTGGAAAATGGGATCAGAATAGATAGGTGCTTGAAGGCCGGCATGGATAGGCCGAAGGGTCTGTTTCTGTGCTGTATAACTCTATGACTCTACGTTAGGATGGTGCGTGGCTTGGAGGTGAACTTCCAGGTGGTGGTGTTCCCATGTCTCTGCCGCCCTAAAGCTTCTACGTGGTAGTGGTCGTGGGTTTGGAAGGTGCTGTCTAAGGACCCTTAGTGAGTTCTTGCAGTGCATTTTGTAGGTGATTGACCTCCAACACTCAGAGTTTGATGCATTGCATAGCATTAGTATCCAAGCAAAAAGTGTTACAACACAGGAGTACACCATTGCACGACACAACACAGCAGGGCGATTAATCAACCAACTCAGAACCTAGAGGCATGTTCCAAGATAGTGATAATGAAAACTCTCTGGTGAAATGAGAAGGGCTGGAGATCTGATAGAGCAGTTATATTGGAATGCGTCCATAGCATTGTCTTACTTTCACTCATTCTTCACACATGATTTTACTGCATGGATTTACTGCATAATACAAGCAGGCAAGAAGGTGCAATGCAGGGATAGAGAGTACAAGGATATTAGTGTCCAGAATGCTGAATAGTTCATACCCTTGGCAACTATGTGCTGGATTAGCTGTTTTCAGTTCAAAACTGATTCCTTGTTTTATGTTCTGGTGGGACAAGAGTTCTGCCTGCCTCAGTTTTCTGAGTTGGAGGTCATTTCACCTACCTGGCAAGCTACCATCAAGAGAGAACCTGTGAATGCAACTCAGGAAAATTCAGTTGGTTCTACAGTGAGGCTGCCACTGTTGCAATCAGAAGGTGTAAGACCTTAAATGGGTTCAGATCCAGGTCTAAGCAAGTGAGGCTTTTGGGGCAGACATGGAGGAAAAGAAGGTCTCTGCTAGCCTTCTCCCTCCATTTTAGCCCTCTCCTTCCATTTAAAGAAGTTTAGAACTTTCCTGCTACTACTCCAGGCCCACCATAACCTTCCACTAGGCCTTGTCCATGCAAGAAGTGGTGAGAGCAGGTGAAAGAGGGCCCTGAGGCAGTAACCAAGTAACCACCACCCAGAAAAGCCAGGGGGATGGTGGGGGGGGGGTGAGGTGGTGGCAGGATGATCCAGAGGCAGTCACCACCACCTAGAAGAGTGGGTGGAAAGAGGACCTGGAGGCAGTAAGCACCGCCTAGAGGAGCTATCCAATCCAATCCAGTCTATGGCTCCAGAGTGGAACAGTCATGTTATGAGAGAAATCAAAGTGTGATATCACTGGAAAACAGAGAAGTGATTTATTGGTGAATATTTTGCTCGCTTATTTTCAAAACCCATGTAATTTATCAGTAATTGTAAGGTTTTACTAGCAGTAGTAATGGTTATTGGGAGTAGCAGTGCTTAATAATTATACATTAATTAAAAAATAATTAACACATAATAAGGATGGCAGGACAGGTGATGTGTTGTGGCTGCAGAACATGGGCTTTCCTGGAAACTGGGGTGATCCAGGGCAAACACATCTGCAGTAAGCGTCTGCGGTTTGAGGAGCTTTGGTTCAAAATCATTGCGCTGGAGGCTGAGCTATAGACACTGTGATGCATCAGGGAGGAGGAAAGTTACCTGGACACTTTGTACCAGGAGGCAGGCACACCTCTTAGGATAGGGCCTTCTGGTTTGGGTCAGGGACAGGAAGATGTGGCTGCAAGTGAGGCAGGTATAGGGAACCAGAAGGTAGGAGTGAAGGAGCATCAGCCCTTGCAATTTTCCAACAGGTTTGAGATTGTGCAGCCTGAATGAATAAAAGTGGAGGCTACAAGGTGGATGAGCAAATTGACCAGGCACTATGGTACAGCAAGCCATTCAAGCAGGGGGTGGGGTGGGGGAGTTAATAGGAATGTAGCGGTAGTTGGGGACAGTATAGTCAGAGGGATAGACATAGTTCTCTGCAGCTGAGAGCAGGAGACCAGACTGCTGTGTTGCCTGCCCTGTGCCAGGGTTCAGGACATCTGCTGGAGAGGAACTTACAGTGGGAAGGGGAGGATCCAGTGGTTGTGGTCCACGAAGGTATGAACAACATAAGTCGAACTAGGAAAGAGGTTCTGCTGAGGGAGTATGAGCAACTAGGGACTAAATTAAAAAGCAGAACTTAAACCGTAATAATCTCTGGATTACTACCTGAGTCATGAGCAAATTGGCCAAGGATAAATCAGATTAGACAGTTAAATGTGTGGCAAAAATTTGTGTGGGAGAAATGGGTTTTGAAACATGGGGCATGAGCACCAGTACTAGGGAAAGTGGGAGCTTTACTGTTGGGACAGTCTTCACCTGAGCTGTGCTGGGATGAGT